>NC_044035.1:48659264-49315669 GCF_901765095.1 Microcaecilia unicolor
AGACCCCCAATGCGTTCTTTGATTGGGAGCCAGTGCAGTTTTTCTCGGAGGGGTTTGGCGCTATAATAACGTGTTTTTCCAAATATAAGCCTTGCTGCTGTGTTCTGGGCGGTCTGAAGTTTTCATTATAATTTGTTCTTTGCATCCCGCATAAATTCCATTGCAGTAATCTGCGTGGCTTAGTATCTACTACTACTACTACTTAACATTTCTAAAGCGCTACTAGGGTTACGCAGCGCTGTACAGTTTAACAAAGAAGGACAGTCCCTGCTCAAGGAGCTTACAATCTAAAGGATGAAATGTCAAGCTGAGCAGTCTAGATTTCCTGAGTAGAGGTAAAAGGTTAGGTGCCGAAGGCGACATTGAAGAGGTGGGCTTTGAGCAAGGATTTACATAGTAACATAGTAACATAGTAGATGACGGCAGAAAAAGACCTGCACGGTCCATCCAGTCTGCCCAAGAAGATAAATTCATATGTGCTACTTTTTTTCATTTGTACTGTCCTCTTCAGTGCACAAACCGTATAAGTCTGGCCAGCCCTATCCCCGCCTCCCAACCACCAACCCCGCCTCCCAACCACCAGCTCTGGCACAGACCGTATAAGTCTGCCCAGCACTATCCCTGCCACCCACCACCAGCTCTGGCACAGACCGTATAAGTCTGCCCAGCACTATCCCCGCCTCCCAACCATCAACCCCGCCTCCCAACCACCAGCTCTGGCACAGACCGTATAAGTCTGCCCAGCACTATCCCTGCCACCCACCACCGGCTCTGGCACAGACCGTATAAGTCTGCCCACACTAGCCCCGCCTCCCAACCACCAGCTCTGAAGATGGGCAGGGAGGGGGCTTGGCGTATGGGCTCAGGGAGTTTATTCCAAGCATAGGGTGAGGCGAGGCAGAAAGGGCGGAGCCTGGAGTTGGCGGTGGTGGAGAAGGGTACTGAGAGGAGGGATTTGTCCTGTGAGCGGAGGTTTCGGGTAGGAACGTAAGGGGAGATGAGGGTAGAGAGGTAATGAGGGGCTGCAGATCAAGTGCATTTGTAGGTTAGTAGGAGAAGCTTGAACTGTATGCGGTACCTGATCGGAAGCCAGTGAAGTGACTTGAGAAGAGGGGTGATATGAGCATATCGGTCCAGACGGAAGATAAGACGCGCAGCAGAGTTCTGAATGGATTGAAGGGGGGATAGATGGCTAAGTGGGAGGCCAGTGAGGAGTAGGTTACAGTAGTCAAGGCGAGAGGTAATGAGAGAGTGGATGAGAGTTCGGGTGGTGTGCTCAGAGAGGAAAGCGCGAATTTTGCTGATGTTATAAAGAAAGAAACGACAGGTCTTGGCTATCTGCTGGATATGCGCAGAGAAGGAGAGGGAGGAGTCGAAGATGACTCCGAGGTTGCGGGCAGATGAGACGGGGAGGATGAGGGTGTTATCAACTGAGATACAGAGTGGCGGGAGAGGAGAAGTGGGTTTGGGTGGAAAGGCAATGAGCTCGGTCTTGGCCATGTTCAGTTTCAGGTGGCGGTTGGACACCCAGGCAGCACCATTGATTGTATCAGGTTGCAAAATATAGTCCTTGGAAAGAATGGTTGCACATGTTTGAGTTTCCACATTGAGTGAAACATTTTCTTTATGGTAGATTTCGCTTGGTTTTCTAGAGTGAGGTTTCGGTCGATTGTTACTCCAAGAAGTTTTAGGTTGTCTGAGATGGGGAGGGTGTGACCTGGGATGATTAGGTTTTTGAGGTTGTATGTGTTGTGTTGGGAGGAGATGATGAGACAGTGTGTTTTTTCTACACTCTATTGGAATTAGAAGTCACATGTTGAAATGGTTTATGTCCTTTTTAACTGATCACTTATTTTCTGTCTCATTTGCTTTCTCCACCTCATAAGAACATAGGAATAGCCATACAGGGTCAGACAAATAGTCTATCTAGCCCAGTATCCTGTTTTCAACAGTGGCCAATCCAGGTTACAAGTACCTGGCAGAATCTCAAATAGTAGCAACATTCCTTGCTACCAATCCCAGGGCAAGTAGTGGCTTCCCCCATGTCTATCTCACAAAGTTACCCTTTAGATTGTGGACTGCCACAAGGCTCTGCACTATCCTCCATAAAACATTTTTCTAAGTCCTCTAGCCACAATCATACATTTCAACTACTGCTGCTGATCTTACACCTTTACAATGCTATCTAGATACAGTAGCTCTTTGGCCTAAATAATATCAGTAGGCATTTAATATTGAGAAGACCACCATCTCATCTCAAGCCTCATTGGTTCCAAATTTGCTTGGCTCCCCCATGATGGTAGTAGATTCTTTTAAGTATCCTGCAGTGGTACTTGAATTACCAACTGTCCTTCACAGAACAAATTTCTAGTGTTATTAAGAAGGGTGGGGGTTGTACTTCACCAGCTGAGATCAATTCGCTATTACAGTAGTTCCCAATAGTCATGAGAAAGATTTATATGAATTGCCTCCACTGCATGCAAATCTATCTCATGAATATTCATTGTGGATATACTGAAAACCTGACTGGCTGGGGTGCCTACAGGACCAGGTTTGGGAACTACTGCACTACAATCTTAATGAGGAGTGGCCTAGTGGTTAGGGTGGTGGACTTTGGTCCTGGGGAACTGAGAAACTGAGTTTGATTCCCACTTCAGGCACAGGCAGCTCCTTGTGACTCTGGGCAACTCACTTAAACCTCCATTGCCCCAGGTACAAATAAGTATCTGTATACAATATGTAAGCCGCATTGAGCCTGCCATGAGTGGGAAAGCGCGGGGTACAAATGTAATTAAAAAAATAGTAATTGTGTGAGATCAGCAAAGCATGAATTTGCTGATCTCACGCATTTACTATCATAAGACAGTCTACTATCGCCCATTAACCCAAATCTAAAATGTCTACAGACAATTCAAAATGCTGCCATCCATTTCTTAAGTACATCCCACAGATTTGATCATGTGATGCCACTGAATTTAAGGTACTGGTCCTTGCTTCTACAGCATTGTATGAAGACGATCCCCCTTACTTTGCCTCATTAATCTTACCATATGCTCTCAGGAGACCACAAAGATCAATTTCAGATCAATATTAGTAATTCCTACTCCTTTCAAAGTACATTTAGAATCCACACATGAAAAGGTTTTTTTTCCTGGTTAGCTCTGGTACTCCAGAATACACTGCCAGTTTGTGTCTTGGCTGAAGTATTTTATTAAAATTTTTAAAAATTATTAAAATACATCTTTTTATGAATGCTTTTAGAGGTCAGAATTTGGGATGGGATCAGAAATAGTCTGATACTGTTTTGAGTATGGCTTCTGTATGAGAGATGGAAATTGCTGTGCTATCATGATTTGGAGTTTTTTCTTTCTGCTATGGTGTTTTGACTATATACACTCTTTTTGTGCTCAATATTAGAGAATTCATTCATTGTAACAATTTTATGAAATAATTCATTATTGTGTCACCTAGCAAATTAATTACATTAATAGAAATGGTACATATATGTATAGTTGGGATCTGATTAATACATACTTGTGTTACCGAGCAAATTATATTAACAGAAATGGAATGTGTATGTTCTTATTTATAAGCTTGTTTGTGGTAAGAGCACTTTATAATGTATTAGCAATATTTATGTTTTGCAGTTTTGGAACCTTTTTATACATTTACATTATTGTTAACAATTGTGTTATGACTCCAAGTATTTGAGATCCATTATGTATATATTGTTTTACAATATATACATAATGAAATCACAAATAAATATATACAAATAAAATCACACACAGCCTCCAGACAATGAACTCATGGGCAGACGCATTCCAACTGAAGCTGAACGCAGAAAAAACACAATGTCTCATCCTATCCTCACAATACAACACAAACAAACCCAACACCATAAACACCCCAGTACAGCCTACCAGTCTCAGACAGCCTGAAGATTTTGGGAGTCACAATAGACCGAAACCTCACACTGGAAGACCATGCAAAAAACACAGCAAAGAAAATGTTTTACTCAATGTGGAAACTTAAAAGAATCCCAAGGGAAGTATTCCGCAGCCTAGTACAATCAATGGTGTTAAGTCATCTAGACTACTGTAATGCCATCTATGCCGGATGCAAAGAGCAAATCATTAAGAAGCTTCAAACAGCTCAAAACACAGCAGCCAGACTCATATTTGGGAAAACGAAATACGAAAGCGCCAAACCCCTAAGAGAAAAACTGCACTGGCTCCCATTAAAAGAACGAATTGCGTTCAAGGTTTGCACCATGGTCCACAAAATCATTTACGGAGAAGCCCCGAACTATATGTCAGACCTCATAGACTTGCCTAGGAGAAACTCAAAGAGATCATCACGCACATACCTCAATCTCCACTATCCTAGCTGCAAAAGGCTGAAATATAAATCCACATACGTGACCAGCTTCTCATACATCAGCACGCAGCTATGGAACGCACTACCGAAGGCCATAAAAACAACGCAAGACCTAACCATCTTCCGAAGACTAATGAAAACAGAGCTCTTCAAGAAGGCATACCATAAACATCCATCTTAAATACTAAATAATAACACTACACACGAACCATACAAAACCGAACTCTTACCACATGACAGACACCACCACCCTAAACTTTATGCAAAACAAGATCTCTCTACAGTCGATGACCTAATGTAGATTATAATGCATTGTATCAACCTGAAACCTTCAGGCAATACCATATTTATTCTTCTCTACCATGTATGTACGCACATGGTGTGTGTATATATATATATATCATGATCTATTCCATATAAGTTATGTTCCATGTATGTTATCATGCATGTAGACACCATATGAAATAACCTTTGCAATTCTACTACCTGAAATGGCATCTGCCATTACGGCAAATGTAAGCCACATTGAGCCTGCAAATTGGTGGAAAAATGTGGGATACAAATGCTACAAATATATATATATTTTTTTATTACATTTGTACCCCGCGCTATCCCACTCATGGCAGGCTCAATGTGGCAATGGAGGGTTAAGTGACTTGCCCAGAGTCACAAGGAGCTGCCTGTGCTGGGAATCAAACTCAGTTCCTCAGGACCAAAGTCCACCACCCTAACCACTAGGCCACTCCTCCACTATTATTATTATTTTATATGATTTGTGATTAATGTATGCGTAGTCTCTTTAGTTTGATTTAGATAGTATATTTATTATGAGATATATCTTTTTATATGAAGTATTATTAACGATTGTTAAGTCCCTTTGGTTTAATTTATTCAGTCTATTTATTATCCCATGTCCCTATATTGTTTTTAGACTCCTGATGCAGGCCTACTAGGCCAAAACATGGCTCGTGTGAAGTCCTGGATGACGATAAATGTTTGATCCTTTCACATCGTCTGACCATTGTCTTTAGTCACCTTTGTTGTGTTGGTGTTTGTCTTGTTGACTGCTAGGATTTGTTCTTCTGCTTTCACGCTGATTATATACACTGCCATGACCTGTTTCCAGATTTGTCAGCAAATCTAATAAATAATAAGGGGCGTTCCCACAGTTTTTTTTACTGCAGGCCATGCATTAACATTCGTATTAGCATGTGGTACCTCTCCCAGTTAATGCAGAAGCACTTACTGTCCCCTTCCAAGCCCACTCTCCACCCATGCCACATCCCCTGAGAGAAATTCGCCAAAATTAAGTAAGTTGCAGTTTAATATATGGTAACAGGCAAACTTCTGGCAAAACCCCTTAACGCCTGTTTTCACACATTAAGTGAAAATTTAGGTTCTTACCTTGGTAATTTTCTTTCCTTTAGTCATAGCAGATGAAGCCATTACGTATGGGTTATGTCCATCAACCAGCAGGGGAGATAGAGAGCACTCAAACTTTCACAGTGCCCTCTTGGCCAGCTAGCTCCACTGCCTCTTCAGTATTTGAAGCTTCCAAAGCAGTATGGCAAACCGCAATGGGAATCACAAGAGCTTTCCTCAAAGCGAACGATGGCCCATCACAAGGGCATGAACTCATAAAGGAGGGAATGCACATCCTCCTGGAGGGAATAAACTCATCCTCCTTATTGTATAAGTGGAGGGGAACACACGCGCCTCCTGGAGGGAATCACACATCCTCCCAACACACTGGAGGGAATGAACTCATCCTCCTATTTATAGAACTGGAGGGGAACACACGCGCCTCCTGGAGAGAATCAACACATCCTCCAAAAAAAAACATGCTGGAGGGAATGAACACATCCTCCTAAATTTAAACTGAACATGAATCCTGAAGATTGTTTTCCAACTTTCTCCCAAGGAAGGAACTTCAGGAAATTAGAACAGAACCTGAAAAAAACAGATTCACAGCATACAGACAATCATACAGGGAGGGCTCATGGCTTCATCTGCTATGACTAAAGGAAAGAAAATTACCAAGGTAAGAACCTAAATTTTCCCTTCCTTGTCATCAAGCAGATGAAGCCATTACGTATGGGATGTAACAAAGCAATCCCTAGATAGGGTGGGAACAAGCCACACCACGCGCTAGCACTTGTGCACCAAAACGCGCATCCCTCCTGGCAGCCACATCCAGCCTGTAATGTCGGGCAAAGGAGAGCTTAGAAGCCCATGTTGCTGCACTGCATATCTCTTGAAGAGAGAGTGCTCCAGTTTCAGCCCAAGAGGAAGAAATCGCTCTAGTAGAATGCGCCTTAAAGGCTACAGGCGGAACCCTGCCGGCCAGCAGATAAGCTGAAAAGATAGTTTCTTTGAGCCAGCGGGCAATAGTGGCTTTAGACGCTGGAGACCCTCTGCGAGAACCGGATAGCAAAACAAACAGATGATCAGAAGTCCTGAAAGAGTTAGTAACTCGCAGATACTGCAGCAGAGTCCTGCGCACATCCAAAAGGTGCAGCTGCCCAAAAGATTCTGGAAACTCTTCCTCTGAAAAAGAGGGCAAGAAAATAGGCTGGTTTAGGTGAAAGGCTGAAACCACCTTAGGCATAAAGGAAGGCACGGTCCGAACCGTGACTCCGGACTCTGAAAATTGCAGAAATGGGTCTCTACAGGACAGCGCCTGGAGCTCTGACACCCGTCTCGCCGAGGTAATGGCCACCAGAAAAACGGCCTTCAGTGTCAAATCTTTCTCCGATGCTCGCCGAAGCGGCTCAAAAGGAGATGCCTGCAGGGTTTTCAAAACTAGCCCCAGGTTCCAAGCTGGACAGGGTGCTCGCACTGGAGGTCGGAGCCGAAGCACCCCTCTAAGAAACCGTGCCACATCTGGGTGAGCATCCAAAGACACGCCTTCCACCTTACCACGAAGGGAGGCCAACGCTGCCACCTGCACCCGCAGGGAATTATAGGCCAAGCCTTTTTGTACACCTTCCTGCAAAAAGTCCAGAATCGGCGAGACAGGAGCCCGCATTGGAGCAATGGCTCTGGAAGCACACCAAGACTCAAACAGGCACCAAATCCTGGCATAAGCCACGGAAGTGGACCGCTTGCGGGCTTGCAGGAGAGTGGAAATAACTTTATTGGAATAACCTTTATCCCTCAATTGCGCCCTCTCAATAGCCATGCCGTAAGACCAAAGCGGCCGGCGTCCTCCATGGCTACCGGTCCCTGAGTCAACAGGTTCGGTACCAGAGGTAACGGCAGAGGAGCCTCCAGGAGCATCTGTCGGAGGTCTGCATACCAAGGTCTCCTTGGCCAATCTGGGGCGATGAGGACCACTTCTCCTGGGTGCAGCCGAATCCGCAAGAGCAGGCACCCTATCAAGGGCCATGGGGGAAACACATAAAGAAGACCCGGAGGCCAGGGTTGAGCCAAGGCATCCAACCCCGCCGAGCGAGGATCTCTCCGTCTGCTGAAGAAGCACGGGACTTTGGAATTGGCACTTGTAGCCATTAGATCCATCACGGGCTTGCCCCATTTGGCACAGATCTGCAGGAATACTTCGTCTGCCAGATTCCATTCTGCTGGATCGATCTGATGCCTGCTCAGATAATCGGCCTGCACATTGCTCTGACCTGCAATATGAGCTGCCGACAGACACTGAAGATGCAGCTCAGCCCAGTGGCAAATCAGTTCGGCCTGCGCGGCTAGTGCTCTGCACCTTGTTCAGCCTTGTCGATTTATATAGGCCACCGTTGTCGTGTTGTCCGACATCACTCTGACAGCCAATCCTTCCAGGGTCACTTGAAAGACCAGAAGCGCCTGAAACACTGCTTTCAACTCTAGGTGGTTGATGGACCACTCCGACTCCTCGGGTGTCCATAGACCCTGGGCATGTTACCCCTTGCAATGTGCGCCCCAGCCCTTCAGGCTGGCATCCGTTACCACTAGGCACCAAACGGGGAGCGTCAGCGGCATTCCTCGCCGCAGCATGCTGTCCAAGAGCCACCACTCCATGCTGAGTCGGGCCGCAGGGAGCCAAGTAAGTCTGCATTGGTAATCCTGAGAAATAGGAGACCATCTCCGGAGTAGGGAATACTGTAGAGGTCTCAGGTGCGCTCTCACCCAGGGCACCACTTCCATCGTGGCTGTTATCGATCCTAGCAGCTGGACAATGTCCAAAGCTCGCGGGCGGGGCATCCTCAGGAGCAGACGGACCTGATTCTGAAGCTTGCACCACCTTAGCTCGGGTAGGAACACATAGCCCGAGACTGTGTCGAACCTGGCCCCCAAAAATTCTAGAGATTGAGAAGGGGTCAGGTGACTTTTGGCCATATTGACGACCCAGCCTAGAGATTGCAGTACTGAGACCACTCTGGCTGTAGCTTGTAAGCTCTCTGTTGCAGAGTCTGCTCTGATGAGCCAGTCGTCTAGGTACGGGTGAACCCTGATACCTTCTCGCCTGAGAAAAGCAGCTACTATCACCATTACCTTCGAAAAGGTTCGGGGAGCTGTGGCGAGGCCAAAAGGCAAGGCCCTGAACTGGAAATGTTTTCCCAACACCACAAACCTCAGAAACTTCTGGTGCGGGGGCCAAATCGGTATGTGCAAGTAAGCTTCTTTCAGGTCTAGAGACGTGAGAAACTCTCCTGGCTGTACCGCCGCAATGACGGAGCGCAGGGATTCCATGTGAAAATGCCGCACTCTCAGGGACTTGTTCACTTCTTTTAAGTCCAGAATAGGGCGAAAGGACCCACCTTTTCGCGGCACCACAAAGTAGATGGAGTATCGGCCACAGCCTTGCTCGGCGGGAGGCACTGGGGTCACTGCCCCTAACTGAATCAGACCTAGTAAAGTCTCCTCCACCGCCGCCCGCTTGACGGCAGAACCGCATCGGGACTCCACAAACACGTCTCTTACTGGGGCGTTGAATACTATTCTGTATCCATCTCTGATCAGGTCCAGAACCCACTGATCTGAGGAAATCTTGGCCCACTCCTCGACAAAGAGGGAAAGCCGTCCTCTGATGACAGGCATCGAGGAGAGGGCCGGCGCACCATCATTGAGAGGGTCGCCCCTGAACTTCTGGTCTTGAGCCACCGGCTGCGGAACGCTTGTTCGAGCGAAAGGAGTTCCTCTGCTGACCACGGGCACGTGAAGTGAACCCAGCAGAACGCCCCGGGCGGTACCTTCTAGCTTCACGGAAGCGAGGTCTGTACGAGGAGTGGACCGCCTGGCCCTTAGAGGAAGGCCTCTGCCTATCTTCGGGCAAGCGCTGGGGTTTTGGATCACCCAGGCCTTTCACAATTTTCTCCAACTCCTCACCAAATAGGAGAAGTCCTTGAAAAGGCAACTTCACCAACCTTTGCTTAGAGGCCATGTCCGCTGCCCAGTGTCGTAGCCACAGACGACGGCGAGCCGCCACTGCTACTGCCATTTGTTTAGCCGAAGCTCTGACAAGGTCATAAAGGGCATCAGCCAGAAAGGACAAGGCCACCTCCATCCGCGGAGCCACATCCAAGAAGGGCTCCGCTCCATCACCGGGCTGAGCCACTGCCTGTTGCAGCCAAGCTAGGCAGGCTCTAACAGCATAACAGCTGCAGGCAGACGCCCGAACAGTGAGACCTGCAATTTCAAAGGACCGTTTCAATGCTGTTTCCAGCCTACGGTCTTGAACATCCTTCAGGGCAACACCTCCTTCAACAGGGAGGGTAGTTCTCTTTGTCACCGCAGTGATTAGGGCATCCACTGTAGGCATTTGAAAACGAGCCATATGTCCCTCAAGCAGAGGGTATAACTGCCCCATAGCCCTGGAAACTCTCAAAGGTCCCTCGGGGTCAGCCCACTGAGCCGAAATAAGCTCTAGGATGGAGTCATGCAAAGGGAAGGCCCGAGCAGCTTTCTTGGTACTAGCCATCCTGGGATTACCCAAGGAGGCCATGCCACTGTCAGGATCTTCAATCGAGAGGGCCTGCAGGGTATCTGAAATAAGCGCTGGCAGCTCATCACGGTGGAAAATCCTCACCGCGGAGGGATCATCCAGATCCTGTGGTAAATCCGCACCTGACTGGTTCCTCAGACCAAGAACGTCTGTCAGAGTTCTCCGAATCCTCACACCCCGACCACGGGGGGGAAAAAGGTGCACCACAATCTGAAGGGGGATTAACCCTTCTGCGCTTATCTTTAGGCCAAGCATCCGGGAAAAAGGCCTCACTGGGCAGTCCCAGGCCAGAATCCATCGGGGGGGCAATCAGAGAAGCCTCAGGCGACCCTTGAGGAAGGGCTCTTTTCATCATGTATGCTTTATGCAGCAAAAGCACAAAATCCGGGGAGAAAATCTCACCCTGGGCACCCAAATCCTGTCCGGTGCTAGCCACTCCTGAAATAACCTCATCTCGAGGTGCCCCACCCGGCTCAGGTCTCTCCGTATCCACGGAGGCCGCGCCATGCAGTGTAAGCAAAATGGCACCCGCTGCCAGCTCAGAGCGGGAACAAACATCGCTCGCCATGCTCGGGCCGGCTCCTACGCCAGAACAGCACGATTTACAGAGCCCTGCTGCTGACTTGCGCTTGCCACAAGTGGAACAACGCTTTATATTGCCCGCAGCCATCGCTGAAAAACGGCGGTAAAATCCAAAATGGCAGTTTCGCGCCAAAATCGCCCCAATCGCGGGCCCACCCCGGAGGAGTTGGAAAACACTCTTACTTCAAAGGATCTAATGTAGAACTACGATCCTGCTGAAAATCAGGTCAAAAAACCTCTGTTCCAGCGTCTCTGCGTTTAAAAACGCGACGTGACTTTTTTTTTTTTAAGCTGTGAGGAAAGCAGAGGTATTGAAGACTCCGGAGTCTCAGATGAGTGGGAAAGGCAGGGAAAGGGCGAACCTATATGCCTGCATCCACTGTTGGTGGGTAAGGACAGGGAAAGCAAGGCAATATGTCCACATCCACAGAGGTATGGGTAAGGCAGGGAAAGGGCTAACCTATGTGCCTTTAAAGTGAGGCTACTATAGCCTCCAACACCCCGGTTAACAACTGGCAAGCCAGGAACCACCTCCCGGCAGATTTTTCTGGAGCTCGAACAAGCTGCAGCCACCCTGCTAGGGGAGATAGAGAATACTGAAGAGGCAGTGGAGCTAGCTGGCCAAGAGGGCACTGTGAAAATTTGAGTGCTCTCTATCTCCCCTGCTGGTTGATGGACATAACCCATACGTAATGGCTTCATCTGCTTGATGACAAGGAAATGCAAGTTAAGTACTTTAAGAACTTTAGTAGAAGAGCCCCTTAGTAACTTCATGAGGTGTCCCCTAGAATTAATATTTTTTAAAAGAAGAGGTGCAGAAGAAACACAATCACAGAAATATTCCACTGTGAAATCCAGCACACCAAAGGAGCGAAAGAAACACAGCCATGTCTGGTCAATTTTAATATGTTTTTATGATTTTATTAAATATGTTGCTCATTTTCAAAGCAGATGGATGTCTCAAAATGGCCCAAAAAATCCATCTGCCAAGAACATTCAAATTGTGATTTTTGTAAGGTAGAATTTGGATGTTTTACACTGCAGTTCATCCAAAAAGCAAGGGGGTGTGTTCCAGACAGTGGCGTACCTAGGGTAGTTGACACCCGGGGCTGGTCATTTTTTAACACCCCCCTCCAAAATCCAGTACTAGGCATACCGAGAATACAAAACACTCAGGACCTATAGAGCAATTCTACCATATCATAAACAGTCATTTCTACGAGTCACACAAGAAAAAGGAAAGCATCTTAAACACTACAGTGAGCACCAGAACATCAATTCACCTATTGTAAAATGAAACCAGACAGAATAGTATAGATCCTCGATCCTGCACAGTCAATGCCAACTGAAAGCCATGTCTTTTTCACAAACACAGATACACCCTAATCCACTATAGAATAAGTAATCATAAACTTTCTATTTAGAGAAAAATTAAACTGAACCCCCAAGATGCCAGACTCTGCATGCAATGCAACACCACAGAAACAGAAAATGTCCCCTAGTACTGTGCAAAATATAAAGACAGCAGCTGTAAATTTGAAAAAAAAAAACTAACAAATACCAATCACCACTTTGCAAATTAACAAATAGAAATAAAACAAATATAGAAAATAAAATAGCATTTTATTGGACTAATACATTTAGCTGTCAGAGGCCAAAACCTTCTTCCTCAGGTCAATACAGTATAGTGCTGTTACAGTGTCCTATCCTGACCTGAGGAAGGGGGTTTTGCTCTCCGAAAGTTAGTCAAAATTTATTAAAATTAGTCCAATAAAAAGATTACCTTATTTACATGTTCTATTATAAACATTTATTAACACAGCTACAATACTACTTTATCCTAAAGCAAAAAAAAAGTAAATATATATATTTTATTTACAGTTTGTTGTCTCTGGCTTCTGCTTTCCTCATCTTCTTTTTACTGTCTTCCTTCCATCCAGCATCTGTTTTCAGTCTCTCTCTGCCATCCAGTGTCTGCCCTCTCTGCTGTCCCCTCCATCCAATGTCTGCCCTGTCTCCCTGCCCCTTCCATGCACATCTGCCCTCTATCTCTGCCCCTTCCATTCACCATCTGCCCCTGTCTAACCTCTCTCTCCCCCCCTTCCATTCATGTCTGCCCTTTCTATCCCTTCCATCCACTGTCTGCCCTTTCTCTCTGCCCCTTCAATCCACCATCTGCCCTCTCTCCCCTTTCCATTCACCGTCTGCCCTTTCTATCCCTTCCATCCACTGTCTGCCCTTTCTCTCTGCCCCTTCAATCCACCATTTGCCCTCCCTCTCCCCCCCAATCCATCCATCCATCCACAGTCTGTCCTCCCTCTCCCCCGCTTCAATCCACCTTGCCCTCCCTCTCCCCCCCATCCATCCATCCATCCAGGGTCTGCTCTCCCTCCCCCCCCATCCATCCATCCATCCATCCATCCATCCACCTATCCATCCAGGATCTGTCCCCTCTCTTTCTCTGCCCCTTTTTTCAGCCCCCAGTTCCAGCCCCCTTATCCCACCTGCCCCTAGTTCTAGCCCCAGCCCACATTTCCCACCTGCCCCCCCTTTTCAGCCTCCAGTTTCAGCTCCACTGAACCCCCCCTCTCCCATCTGAAACTCCTTTCCTCCCTCTCCCATCTGAAACTTCTTCCCTCTCCCATCTGAAACCCCCCCTCTCCCATCTCAAACCCCGCCCTCCCATCTGAAACTCTTCCTTCCTCTCCCTTCTGAAACTCCTTCCCTCTCCCTTCTGAAACTCCTTCCCTCTCCCTTCTGAAACTCCTTCCCTCTCCCATCTGAAACCCCCCTCTCCCATCTGAAACCGAAGGGAGCGCCTAGCAGCTGCTTCAGAGCCCCAACAACAACGGCGCTTCCCAGAAGGTCCCCCTACACCGTTCTCTTCTTGCCATCACCTTCAGGCCCTTCCCTCACAGTTGTCCCGTGGCCACGCCTCACATCTGTGCCCAGTGCCCTGCTTGTAAACGAATGAAGTAAATCTCCTCGTCGTCGACTCGTCGGGCCTTCCCAGTGAGGGAAGGCCCGACGAGTCGACGACGAGAAAATTTACTTCATTCGTTTACAAGCAGGGCAGGCTGCCTGCCACGCCGCTTGCTTTGCAGGAGATGAGCGCTGCTGACTGCAGCACCGCCAGCATCAGCGGAGCACCTCCCCACCCACGGACATCCGGGGCGGACCGCCTCCACCGCCCCCCCTTGGTACACCACTGGTTCGAGATGTGTTTTGGGTGGAACTAGGACAGGCTCAAAATTAGGATGTCTTTCAGCAATAATGGAATGGGAAGAAACATCCACGGCAAAAAAAGAAGGGCATTTTTTCTAGACCTGTTTCAATCACGTCCAAGAAAAAGGTGCCCTGATTATGCAGCCGACCAGTGGAAGGATGAAGGCATGACCCTTCCTTCATCTCCCAGTGGTTACTGACCCCCCTCCCACCCCCCACCCTAAAAAGTGAAAGTGGCAGTGCATACCAGGCTGTATGACAGCTTCAGGTATTATGATCATTCCTAATACAGCAGCAAGCAAATAACAAGAGTAGCCTAATGGTCAGTGCAGTGGACTTTGAACAACAAGACCCAGATGTAACTTCCACTTTAACTTTTATTTCTGTGAGTGCTCCTGGAACATAGAAACACCTACTATAACTGAATTTATAAGACAACTACAAGCATGATGGCTATTGTAATGGTGTACCTTTAGATTCAGTAGGTTTTTATTTGTTCCTGGAGGGCTCACAATAACATAAAGTTAATTAAGGTAGGATTTGTACCTGGGTCCCGTTGTTTAAAGTCCACTGCACTGACCACTAGGCTGCCCACCTGCTGTACAGGGATGTCTACGGCTGTGAGATGGACATCTTTTTTGGACATTATGAGAAGGATGTCCCAATTCTGATTTGGATGTTCTTTCGAAAATGCCCCTCCACATATTTTAGTATTACTATACTCTCCTAATGATTCATCTTTTTATTTGAACAACCCACATCATACCTTTGCTTCCACTCCTCTAAGATAAAGAAAGAGCATTCATCCTTTCAGATATGTTTAGAGGGAAATTTGATTGTAATACATACTGTAATATGTTATCTGGGAGTTATTTTAGATTGTCAGTGAATCCTGACGGATCAGATTTCTGCGTTGATCAAGGGCTGCTTCAGTCACTTCAGGATGATATATCAGCTTCAGCTACCTCTGTCAGCAGAAAATTTATGACTGGCAGTGCAGGCATTAGTATGAGTGAGACTTGATTTCTGCAATTCATTATATTTGGGTCTTTCCAAGAAGAAGTTGTGTCAATTATAGTTGACAGAATACTGCAGCCAGAATAGTGGGTGGGCTGAAGTATCAGGATCATCTATTGCCTATGCTGAAAGAATAACATTGCTTGTCAATTAATATTAGTTGCCAATTTAAGGTGATAACATTAGATTTTAAAAGGTTGAAAGGGATAGTTCCAGGTTGAAAGGGATAGATCCCAGATATTTAAGGGATTTTATTAATGTTTATGCCCCTGAACACTCATTGAAAGACAGCAGATTTGTACCACTTTATTTATTTATTTTTTGTCTATTAGATTGTAAGCTCTTTGAGCAGGGACTGTCTTTCTTCTATGTTTGTGCAGCGCTGCGTACGCCTTGTAGCGCTATAGAAATGCTAAATAGTAGTAGTAGTAGTACCACTGGTTGTGAATACAGTTGTACATTTAAGATCACCTGTAGCTGAATGTGCTGCCTCATTCATGGAAACTGGCAGACAACTCACTATTATTTTATTTATTTATTTATTTATTTGTTTGTTTGTTTGTTTGTTACATTTGTATCCCACATTTTCCCACCTATTTGCAGGCTCAATGTGGCTTACATAGTACCGTATCGGCATTTGCCAATTCCAGTATGAACAAATACAAGGTGATGTTGTGGTAGAATAAGGTTCATGTGTGACAGATACATTAGGGGATCTTAGAGAGGAAGAGTTAAGTTATGTCCATTACGAGCTTTGGTTTCGTTGTGTTGCAGATATTCAGGCTTTTATGTTGGGTCGGTGGGGTATGCCTTTTTGAACAGGTTTGGTTTTAGTGATTTCTGGAAAATTAGGTGGTCAGACGTAGTTTTTACGACTTTTGGCAGTGCGTTCCATAGTTGTGCGCTTAAACAGGAAAAGCTGGATGCATAAGTTGATTTGTATTTGATTCCTTTGCAGCTTGGGTAGTGGAGATTTAGGTATGTTCGAGCTGATCCTAATGTGTTTCTGGTTGGCAGGTCTATGAGGTCTGTCATGTATCCCGGGACTTCGCCATAAATAATTTTATGAACCAGGGTGCAGATTTTGAAAGCAATACATTCTTTGATTGGGAGCCAGTGCAGTTTTTCTCGGAAGGGTTTGGCGCTTTCAAACCGCGTTTTTCCAAATATAAGCCTGGCTGCTGTGTTTTGAGTGGTCTGAAGTTTCTTTATGATTTGTTCTTTGCAACCCGCATAAATTCCATTGCAGTAGCATGCGTGGCTTAGTACAACTGATTGTATCAAGTTGCAGAATATTTCCCTCGGGAAGAATGGTTTCACGCGTTTGGGTTTCCACATTGAGTGAAACATTTTCTTTATTGTGGATTTCGCTTGGTTCTCTAGTGAGAGGTTCCGGTCGATTGTAACACTGAGAATTTTCAGGCTGTCTGAGATAGGAAGTAATTCTGCAAATTACTGAAGGTATATATGTTTTTCCAAGTTTTTCCTGACTGAAGGAGGAGACAGAATAACATTGATAAAATCATAGAAAATGATAGCAGATAAAAGACCATGGGGCTCATTTTCAAAGCACTTAGACTTACAAAGTTACATGTGGCCTATCCAGTCTGCCTGTCTATACCATCCAGTAAGCTCTACGATCACTTCTTTTCCCTCAAAGATTCATTGTACTTGTCTCATGCTTTCTTGAATTCAGACACTGTCTTCATTTCTACCACCTCCTGAGTCTATCCTTTTTCACCCTCATCCTATGACCCCTTGTTCTAGAGCTTCCTTTCAAATGAAAGAGGCTCAAATCATACGCATTAAATCCACAGGCAGGGGGAGGTGCTTGGGGGTGAGAGCTGGCTAGCCAAATGGAAGGTGATGTTTGGAAGTTGAGACTGTGGGATGGCTAGCTGGGAGTGACAGGGTAAGGTTTCGAGAAAGGGAGACTGATGGAGACAAAGTGAAGTTTATTAACAAGGAGGCTGTCAGAGACCAGAGAGAGAGAGAGAGAGACTGGGGGAATGAAAAAGGTTGAGAGAAAAAAGTGATTGGTGACAAGGACAGGATAAAAAATTAGGAGAGTGCTGGAGAAAAACGGGGAGGTTGTGAGAGACACTGTGTTGTCTCACTGGATATCAGATATGATATGTTATGTTGACTTTCACCTGTTTAATTTTTGTTTTTACTGTTATATTGTTCATCACCCTGTTGTCAAGTCAGTCATGATTAGTGGTATGGGAAGAAGCACTAAGAGAGGGAGACTGGTGGGGGGATTGGATTGGGGACTGAAAGGGACAGAAACTGGTGGGGATCCAGGCTATCTATCAGACAAAGCTGCCATGCTGCTGATGGTACAAGGGGAAGGGATGGGTTGCTGTTTTGCCAGTGCTGTGCAACTGTATATGTGGAGGGTAATTCTATAAAGGGGCATCTGTTTTTAGGTGCCAAGAATGCACCTATCTGGAGCCTGTTCTATAACAAAAAGTAGATGCTTTTCTTTATAGAACACTAGTGTAACAGGTCAAATATGTGCCTATATTTTAGATATGAGCACATATACTAACCACAGGGCTAGTGCCTAGATTGTTAAAGAACCCATGTAAATCATAGCATTCTATAATTTACATATACATTTGTGCACCCCGCCCAAACTCTGCCCATGTGAGTGTTTACCTGTAAAGTGCATGCCATTGAAGACTAGCGTATTCTTATAGAATAGTGCATAGCTGAAATATAATCGTTCTCATGAGTGCATGTGTCCACATACATGTTTAAATGACTAGAATACCAGCACTTATGTGCATTCTGGCTGCCTAAATCTAGACAGTTCCTTAAAGAATTATCCTAAGAGAGAGGTTCTTAACTAGTGGTGTACACACCCTAAAGGGATGCAGGAGGAGGTCAAATGGGCTCTGGAAAAGGGTCTTGAAATCTGAGGCAACTGATTGAAACTTTCTAGACAGAGTGAAAGGAGTTGATGGGCTGGAGTGTAAATTTTAAGGGGCTTCAACGTTAGCTTCAGAACTTAGTACAAGAACAGTGCTGGGTAGACTTCTACGGTCTGTGCCCTGAGAAAGGCAAGGACAAATCAAACTCGGGTACACATATAAAGTATCGCATACCATGTAAATGAGTTTATCTTGTTGGGCAGACTGAATGGACCATACAAGTCTTTATCTGTCGTCATTAACTATGTTACTATGAGTTATTAGGACAATTATTGGTAGTATAAATGTGTGCTACTGTAATTTTAGTGACAGGTTAGCAGTTAGCACTGTTAGCAGCTAACAGTTAGTGACATATGTAGCTGTCAGTAGTCACTGGTGGACATGTGGTTTAGGAAGGGGGTGCAGGAACCAAAAAAAAGGTTAAGAACCCCTGCCCTAAGAGCCTGATTTACTAAGTTTGCTTTTCCCAGAGACAAAGACTGAGAAAACAGCCTTAGTAAATCATACCTTCAAGAGGCTGCTGCAGATATCAGAGGGGATATTTCCCACCCTCCTAGAACTTCAGTAGGAATAATGAGAGATCTCAGATGCTGACCTCTAGATCCAAAGAAAATTTGTCAGCCTATAAAACAGTACATATGGCGGACAGAAGAGGTGTTAGTTAAAAGAGCTATGCCTTCCACTCATTCAAATTCAAGTTCCTGAGAATCTAAGGGAGTCTTTTACTAAAGCTTTAACTCGAGTTATCTGCAGCAGGACCCATAGGAATAAAATGGGCCCTGCTGCAGATAACTCGAGATAAGCTGTAGTAAAAGACCCCATTAAGTGAGGCTTCATTTGCTACACAGTCTTTCTACCAGAAGCCTTACAAACTGGGTCTGTTTTTAGCTCAGACTCTCCTGTCTGTGCAGCACATTCAGTTTGCTTCCATGAACAATTATGTCTGACATAAATTAGAGCTGACAGCCTGGGGCTCCTACTCTCTAAACTAGGAAAGACAGATTGCTACTGGATCATCAGGTTGTGGTCAGAAAGGTGAAATAGCAGGCAGCCATAAGGAAAGAATATTGGTAAAAGATTGAAAAAATAATAGTATTAAGAAGAAAAAACATGGTTACACACATACTCAGCAGTTTCACAAAATTTTCAACTGAATGGTGAAAAACATATGTGGTGCAGCATAATGTTTCTCAAGCCAGTCCTACAGCACCTCCTAGCCCAGTGGTCTTCAACACCTGGCCCCGGAAGTCCTCTGTTGCGACCCTCAGTTGGGAGAAATGGTCTACCCCCCCCCCCCCCCCACCACCACCACCACCACCACCACAATGGTCCGCATCTTCTCACTCTAAGGGAGTGCAGGAGTGCTGGGAAAGGTAAGCAGAGGTGCTCGAAGGAAGAGGGCGAGATGTAGACCACAGGGAGGGGGGGGGGGGGTCAGAGGGAGAGGTGATGGAAATAGGGATAGAAAAAGCAAAGAAGGCAGTTGGAGCCCATAGAGAGAGAGAAAGAAGGGAAGAAATGTCAACCATGGAGATGGTGTCCATAAAGAGGAGGAGAGGAGAAGGGAAGAGAGATGGGAGATGATACCCATGCAGAGGAGGGGAAGGGGAGAGAAAAGGCAGGAGAGAAAGAAAAATTGAAAAAAGTTGAATGTTGAAAGATGGATATAGGGCAGAAATCAAAGGAGGAACAAAATGATTAGAAAGAAAAAATTACCAAAGGTTAGAATAATGATTTTATTTTTTATTTTAAAAGTTAAATACATAAGCCTGAAATTTTTGGTGGCCATCGGAGCTTTCTCATCTCCACTTTGCAGTTGTTTACATGAGAAAGGTTGGAGACCACAAACCTAACCAGTCTGATTTTCAGAATATTCATAATAAACATGTATGAGACAAATTTGCAGGAAATGCATGTAAATCTCACCTTCATTATAGATATCCTGAAAACCGGACTGGCTAGGACATTTCAAATATCTAGTCATGCCATTTGGCCTTTGTAATGAACCTGCAGTCTTTCAGGAATTCATTAATTTTATTTTTCAAGATCTCCTGTACACTTCAGTCATAGTTTACTTGGATGACATTTTGTTTTTTTCTGCTTCTGTTCAAGACCACCCTCATCATGTCTGCATGGTTCTCCAACGCCTCCGGGACTACCGCCTCTTCGCCAAACTAGAGAAGTGTTCATTTCACCAACGAGCTATTCCATTCTTGGGATATATCGTCTCATCGGAGGACATCCAAATGGACCCCACCAAGCTCCGAGCTATCCGGAATTGGCAACGTTTTCTGGGGTTTACTAACTACTACCGGCAGTTCATCCATCAATATTCCCTTATCACTGCCCCTCTTACCGCACTGACCAGGAAGGGTGCTGATGTGAGGAACTGGACACCGGAGGCCCAAGAAGCCTTTGCCACCTTAAAACAAGCTTTCCTCTCCGCTCCTGTGCTTCGAAGCCCGGATATCAAAAGACCATTTATTTTAGAGGTGGACACCTCTTCGCTGGGGGCAGGGGCTGTTCTGTCTCAAACCTCAGACTCTGGCAAGCGGCATCCTTGTTTCTTTTTCTCCAAGAAATTGTTTTCGGCAGAGCGTAACTACACCATTGCTGGCTCTTAACCTGGCTCTTCAGGAATGGCGATATCTCCTGGTAGGGGCCTTGCATCCTGTCACTGTAATCATCGACCACAAAAATCTCCTATACCTCCAGGATGCTAAGAAACTAAACCCGCGACAGGCACGCTGGTCTCTTTTCTTCACCCGCTTCAACTTCCGCCTGGTATTTCGACCTGCTGAAAAGAATATTCAGGCTGATGCGTTATTCAGTGCCTTCAACCCTCCCAAAGAACACGAGGAATTCTACCCCATGCTTAATCCCGCCTGTGTTGCCTCCACAACGGTAGTTCCTTCCATCAACACGAAGATCTCTGTTCCACCCCAGTCCAAAAAGAAGGTTCTCAAATGGGGGCATTCTTCCACATTTGCTGGTCACTTCGGATTCTGAAATTTCAGTTAATTTCTCAGTACTATTTGTGGCCACATATGGCCCAGAATATCTTACATATTGTTTCCACCTGCCCCATCTGTGCCCGAAACAAATCCTCTCCTGGCAAGCCATTGGGATTTTTACAGCCACTGCCAGTTCCACAGCTTCCTTGGCAAGAAGTATCCATGGACTTTGTTACTAATTTACTACAGTCCCAAGGTCACACGGTCATTTGGGTAGTGGTGAATCGATTCTCCCATATGGCCCATTTCATTCCTATGAAATCTCTCCCTACAGCCGCTACCCTTGCCGAGAATTTCATCCAGCATATCTTTCGTTTGCATGACCTGCCTCTCCGGATCATAAGTGATCGGGGATCTCAATAAACTTCTAGGTTCTGGAGAGCACTGTGTTCCGCTTTTGGCATCACCACCCATTTCTCATCCGCTTACCACCCACAGACTAACGGAATGGTGGAACGGGTCAATCAAACCCTCAAGACCTTTCTGCGAATATATACCAATAACCGTCAGGATGATTGCTCCACATTACTTCCCTGGGCTGAATTCGCCTATAACAATGGTTTTCACACTGCCTCTCATACGTCACCATTTTTTACGGTATACGGGCGCCATCCACAACTACCCCTTCCAATCCCTCAGACCCCAGCCTCGCCTCAGCTCCAAAAAACCCTCACTGATAACCGGGACATTTGGAACAAGGTCCAACAACATCTTCAGGAAGCCGCTGCTAAATACAAGCTTTTTGCAGATCGCAAGAGGCGGTCTGCTCCGACCTTTCAACCTGGACAAAACGTTTGGCTTAGCACCAAGTACTTGAGGCTCCGTTTACCCTCCTTCAAGTTTGCTCCCCAATACACTGGACCCTTTTCAGTACGATCTCGGGTGGGAGCCGTCACTTATCATCTCCAGTTGCCAAGTAACATCAAGGTTCACAACGCTTTCCACGTGTCTCTGCTAAAGCCATTCATGACCTCAAAATGGCACCCAGAGCCAAAGAAGATCATCGTTCCTGATACCGAGCCAGATCCTGAATTTGAGGTGGATGAAGTCCTGGACTCCAAACGCCAAAGGGGATGGCTGTTCTACTTACTATCATGGAAGCACTTTGGTCCCATGGATAATTCCTGGGAGCCCGCTGCCAACGTCCATGCACCTGAATTGATCCGGGAGTTCCATACCCGCTACCCATCCAAACCCGAACCTAGGCAGAGGGGGGTCCTTAAGGAAAGGGTACTGTCATGTCCCCTACCTCAATGCAAGTGGCGTCCTCGGGCTGCGCAGGGTCCCGTCGACACGCACACTTGACTGGTACAGCCCTGAGCCATGTGTGTATAGTTCTTCTCTGGCTACAGGCTCCTTGATTGCTTTGCTTCCATGCACCTGGCTCTGCTCTCTCTCTCTCTCTGTCTGGCTTCCACGCTCCTTGATTGCTTTGTTCCTCCCACCTGGGTCTGCTCTTCCTCTGCCTGGTTTCCCTTGCTTCTCTCCTATTGGTCTATTAGGGCTAAAAGGGCTATTAGGGCTAAAAGGGCTATTAGGGCTAAAAGAAACGCCTTCAGAAAATGGAAGAAGGAACTGTCTGAAAATAACAAGAAGCAGCATAAGGAGTGTCAATGCAAATGCAAGGCGCAGATAAAGAAGGCCAAGAGGGATTACGAAAAAAAGATAGCATTAGAGGCAAAAAAACATAGTAAAAAAAATTTTCGGTATATTAAAAGCAGGAAGCCGGCAAAAGAATCGGTTGGGCCGCTGGATGACCGAGGGGTAAAAGGGGCGATCAAGGAAGACAAAGACGTAGCGGAGAGACTGAATGAATTCTTTGCTTCGGTCTTCACCGAGGAAGATTTGGGTGGGATACCGGTGTCGGAAATGGTATTTCAAGCGGACGAGTCGGAGAAACTTACTGACTTCACGGTAAACCTGGAGGACGTAATGGGGCAGTTCAGCAAACTGAAGAGTAGCAAATCTCCTGGACCGGATGGTATTCATCCTAGAGTACTGATAGAACTGAGTGGAGGAGTGGCCTAGTGGTTAGGATGGTGGACTTTGGTCCTGAGGAACTGAGTTTGATTCCCGGCACAGGCAGCTCCTTGTGACTCTGGGCAAGTCACTTAACCCTCTATTGCCTGCCGCATTGAGCCTGCCATGAGTGGGAAAGTGCAGGATAAAAAAAAAAATGAGCTTGTGGAGCTACTGCTAGTGATATGCAACTTATCCTTAAAATCAAGTGTGGTACTGGAAGATTGGAGGGTGGCCAATGTAACACCAATTTTTAAAAAAGGCTCCAGGGGAGATCCAGGAAATTATAGACCCGTGAGTCTGACGTCAGTGCCGGGGAAAATGGTAGAGGCTATTATTAAAAACAAAATTACAGAGCACATCCGAGGACATGGATTACTGAGACCGAGTCAGCACGGCTTTTGTGTGGGGAAATCTTGCCTGACCAATTTACTTCAATTCTTTGAAGGAGTAAACAAACATGTGGACAAAGGGGAACCGGTTGATATTGTGTATCTGGATTTCCAAAAGGCTTTTGACAAGGTACCTCATGAAAGGCTACAGAGGAAATTGGAGGGTCATGGGATAGGAGGAAAAGTCCTATTGTGGATTAAAAACTGGTTGAAGGATAGGAAACAGAGAGTGGGGTTAAATGGGCAGTATTCACAATGGAGAAGGGCAGTTAGTGGGGTTCCTCAGGGGTCTGTGCTAGGACCGCTGCTTTTAATATATTTATAAATGATTTAGAGATGGGAGTAACTAGCGAGGTAATTAAATTTGCTGATGACACATAGTTATTCAAAGTTGTTAAATCGCGACAGGATTGTGAAAAATTACAAGAGGACCTTACGAGACTGGGAGACTGGGCGGCTAAATGGCAGATGACGTTTAATGTGAGCAAGAGCAAGGTGATGCATGTGGGAAAAAAGAACCCGAATTATAGCTACGTCATGCAAGGTTCCACGTTAGCAGTTACGGACCAAGAAAGGGATCTGGGTGTCGTCGTCGATAATACGCTGAAACCTTCTGCTCAGTGTGCTGCTGCGGCTAGGAAAGCGAATAGAATGTTGGGTATTATTAGGAAAGGTATGGAAAACAGGTGTGAGGATGTTATAATGCCGTTGTATCGCTCCATGGTGCGACCGCACCTCGAGTATTGTGTTCAATTCTGGTCGCCACATCTCAAGAAAGATATAGTAGAATTGGAAAAGGTGCAGAGAAGGGCGACTAAAATGATAGCGGGGATGGGACGACTTCCCTATGAAGAAAGATTAAGGAGGCTAGGGCTATTCAGCTTGGAGAAGAGACGGCTGAGGGGAGACATGATAGAGGTATATAAAATAATGAGTGGAGTGGAACAGGTGGATGTGAAGCGTCTGTTCACGCTTTCCAAAAATACTAGGACTAGGGGGCATGCGATGAAACTACAGTGTAGTAAATTTAAAACAAATCGGAGAAAATTTTTCTTCATCCAACGTATAATTAAACTCTGGAATCCGTTGCCGGAGAAAGTGGTGAAGGCGGTTAGCTTAGCAGAGTTTAAAAAGGGGTTAGACGGTTTCCTAAAGGACACTTCCATAAACCGCTACTAAATGGACTTGGGAAAAATCCACAATTCCAGGAATAACATGTATAGAATGTTTGTACGTTTGGGAAGCTTGCCAGGTGCCCTAGGCCTGGATTGGCCGCTGTTGTGGACAGGATGCTGGGCTCGATGGACCCTTGGTCTTTTCCCAGTATGGCATTACTTATGTACTTATGGTCTTCTGGTTCCTTCTTCTCCTGCTCTTGTCCTATGGCTGTGCCCCTTCTCCCTGCTGATGTCAGGCGCCAGCACTTTATCAGCTGAGCTCTCCCTAGACTCCTTGCTTCGGCTTCTACTTTGGTAGGTGTTACTTACTCAGTAGTGTGCTTCTACTCTACTTTGTTCCTCATTGCTGACTTAGTCTGTACCTGGATTACTCTTGTGTCTGCTGCCTGCCTACTGACTCTGCCTGTACCTGGATTACTCTTGTGTCTGTTGCCTGCCTACTGACTCTGCCTGTGGAACGGCGGTCAGCACAGGTGAGATCCAGGGTTGTCCGGCCGCCAAGCAGAACCTGGTCCGAGTATCGAGATCGGCAGCGCTCTACTTGGTACAAGAACTCACAGGTCTGACATTCTTGCATTAAGAAACAACTAAATATGTTCACCTTGGCTCGTACCTACTGAGAACAGCTATACCCAAAGATCAGGATCAGATTTATTCTAGGTCTTACTTTGCAAGATTAATCTATTAAATTAGGTCTGCAATCAACTGGTACATCAGGGGGGGAAAAAAGCGAATACCCTGAAGGAAAAAGCTCAATCACTGAATTACAAATAGTCAGATACATACATTGAATTCCACCCACACAGTAAATCTTAACAGGTTCTCAGTTCTTACCCTAAAACTACACATTACCTACCTACCCCCTATATTTATTTATTTGTTGCATTTGTATCCCACATTTTCCCACCTATTTGCAGGCTCAATGTGGCTTACATAGTACCGTCAGAGGAGTTTGCCCAGTCAGTGGATAACAAATACAAAGTTGTATAGTGATCGTATGAGGTATAAGTGGAGGATCGGAATGGATGAAGATTGCGTGAGGTCCTGTTCGATCATAGTCATGCTGTGTTGGTAGGTGAAGAGGGTTACATGGAGTCGTTGGGGTAGGACTTTTTGAAGAGGCTGGTTTTTAGTGATTTCCTGAAGTTCAAGTGGTCGTGGATTGTTTTCACAGCTTTTGGGAGCCCATTCCATAGTTGTGCGCTTATGTAGGAGAAGCCGGCTGCGTAAGTTGTTTTGTATTTCAGTCCGTTGCAATTTGGGTAGTGTAGGCCTAGGTAGGATCTTGACGATCTGACTTTGTTTCTTATTGGTAAGTCTATAAGGTCTGTCATGTATCCTGGGACTACGCCGTACATGATTTTGTGGACTAAGGTACAGATTTTGAAGATGATCCGTTCTTTGATTGGGAGCCAATGCAACTTTTCTCAAGGGGTTTGGCACTTTCGAAGCCTGTTTTAACATTACAAGTGAATAAAAAGCCCCCCCTACTTGTGCGGTGACTGTTAAAGCGTTCTCATCTTTCTTGAGGCCTTAGACATTTTCACTGCATGTTGGCAGCACAGGCACAATTATTTGGATGTCACTTGTATTTTAATTTATCCTTCCAATATTTAAATGAAAAATGCTGCTATTGTTTTTCTCAGATTTCGGTTAACTTACTCACAAGCGCCCAGTTGAGTCTTTGTACCTTCTGACTTAAATATCTCTGAAGACTCCCCCCACCTTTCACTCCATGGGAAACCAGATCTTGACACCACGGGTCTTAGGGGCTGATACTCAAACGTTGTCGTTAACAGCCGTGTGCGTTTATAGACGCGGCTAAACTTAGTGAATGTGGAACAGTGCTCGGTGCTCAAAGGAATTCGAATGTAAATGGGATGCATGGAAAACCCGGGAAAACGCCTAGCAGATGTGCAGAACAGTCTCGCAGTAAGCGTCGATGTTCTGAGCATGCCCCATGTCTATCTCAATAGCAGACTATGGACGTTTCCTCCAGGAACTTGTCCAAGCCTTTTTTAAACCCAGATAGACTAACCACTGATATCACATGCTCTGGCAACGAGTTCCAGAGTTTAACTATTCGTTGAGTGAAAAACTACCTCCTCCTGTTCGCTTCAAGAGCAGCACCATGCAACCTCCCTGAATGTCCCCTAGTCTTTGTACTTTTTGAAAGTGTAAAAGCTCAATTAACGTTTAACCATTCTACACCACTCAGTATTTTGTAGACCTCTATCATATCTCCCTCCGCAATCTCTTATCCAAGCTGAAGAGTCCTAACCTCTTAAGCCTTTCCTCATATGCAGGGCCGCCGAGAGACTAGGCCGGGCCCGGGGCAAGTCTGCCCCGCCTCTGCCCCCCCCCCCCCGTCGCTCCCCCCACCGCTGCAGTCCGTGGTCTCACCCGCCCGTCTCCACGGATCTGGGCCCCCCCCATCCAAAGCGGCAGCCGCAGACCGCATCTCCCCGGCCCTCCCTCCCTGTGTCCCGCCCTCGTCTGATGTAACTTCCGGTTTCCGCGAGGGCAGGACACAGGGAGGGAAGGCCAGAAGAGAGGCGATCCGTGACTGCCACCCCGAACGAACTACACATTAACTACCTACCCTCTATATCCCATAGAACAGGAGTTGGAGAAATAATAGGTAGTTGTGTGACAGGCTACGTATTTTATTATCACAAGTACAACAGCCCTTATATTTGGAACTATGGTAAAGAAACAAAGAACCCCTAAGGCTACTGCTTTCAGTACAGCTTCTACCACTGTCAAGACCAAACCCTTGGACCAAGACAAGATTCTGGTTTCATGTGATAAATGTACGTACATTGAGTCCCTTGTGAAAGAAGTACAAGAACTAAGAGAAGAAGTGGTAAGACTAAGAAACATCTGGGACAACCAGAAATTTGACCCAGAGACGCAGGTCAAAACATTGAGGACTTCCAGCAAAGGGAGAGAAGATCTTGGGCAGACAGAGCACAGCAGGAAACAGGTCACCAAGTCCCACAAGATCAATCCTCCAACTCCACCTTCTATTCAGCTAAAGAATCGGTTCATAGCCCTGGAGGTAGAAGAGCTAGAAACATCTAAAAAAAACAGGAGGAAACAATGACCAAAAATGCCATGGAGTGGCCTAGTGGTTAGGGTGGTGGACTTTGGTCCTGGGGAACTGAGGAACTGAGTTCGATTCCCACTTCAGGCACAGGCAGCTCCTTGTGACTCTGGGCAAGTCACTTAACCCTCCATTGCCCCATGTAAGCCGCATTGAGCCTGCCATGAGTGGGAAAGCGCGGGGTACAAATGTAACAAAAAAAAAAAAAAAAAAAAATCACAGCTGGACAACTGGCCCAAAGAAAGCAAAAGGTAGTGGTGGTTGGAGATTCACTTCTCAGGGGTACCGAAGCGCCCATCTGCCGGCCAGATATGTTGTCCAGAGAGGTGTGCTGTCTGCCTGGTGCCAAGATTCGCGATATTGTGGAAAGATTGCCTAGGCTCATCAAACCTACGAACCACGCTCCTTTGCTACTCATCCATGCTGGCACAAATGAAACAGCTAAGTTTCCTACTGAACGTATCATACAAGACTTCGTGGCTTTGGGTCAGAGGGTGAAGCATCCAGGTGAGCAGGCGGTGTTCTAATCAATCCTCCCTGTCGAAGGTAAAGGTCAAATGAGAGAAGCTCGCATCTTGGAGATAAATGCTTGGCTGTGTGGTTGGTGCCGATGAGAGTGCTTTGGTTTCGTAGACCATGGTATGATTTTCCAAGAGGTACTGAGCGATGATGGTGTCCATCTGTCAAGGAAGGGAAGGAGTGTCTTCAGCAATTGGCTGGCTAAAGTACTAAAGAGGGCTTTAAACTAAAATTGATGGGGATGGGTATAAAAGGCCATGAAGCCATAATTAACCCCAAGGAAGGTAGGACATCTAATGCCTCTATAGAAGTGAATAAAAAGAGTAAAATCTGGAGAGCCTTGTATACCAATGCCCGTAGTATGGGAAACAAACTTCTAGATCTTGAGGCTACAATGATGGAAGCAGACTTGGATTTTTATTTATTTATTTATTCTTTACAAGTTACACAAAATTCACTTGCAAATTGTAACACAGAGAGAAAATAGTATATGAAAATGTTAATACAACAAAAATTATATATCTCTTAATTAGAACCAATATTCTAGGAAAATATATAGGGAGTGTAGTCCAAAAGGTAAGGAGAACCTAAATGCAAAATACAAAAAAAAAAAAAAATTACCAGTAACTGGCCTGGCCGTTTAGTTCTCTCCTTTTACATAATCCAACTTCTCTCAGACCTTGGGTCCACTGGGTGCTCTTTTTAATTCTAAGAAAGATTTAAGTTGTTCTGGCTCCCAAAAAATATATTTATTATCCAGGTATCTTATTATACATTTGCAGGGAAATGTTAATAGAAATTTAGCTCCTATTGACTTCGTTTCTTCTTGAAGAGTGTCCTGGGTGGTTTTTATGACATCTGGATAAATCCAAATTCTGTATCCACAAAAGGTTTTAGTAGAGTTCTTAAAATACAACTTTAATACAGAATTTAAGTCCTGTTCGAATACGAAGGAAGCCATTAATGTTCGTCTCAAAGTTACTTCACTTAACGATTCTTCTTGCAAAGCAGAAATATCATTTAAATCTTGTTTAACTTGTTGATTTTGTATCACATTCCCGAGGGTCCCTTGTTCTTCTCGATTTTGCATAGGTAAAGGCAAATAGTATATTTTGTTCAAAGGGGGAAAAGCTGATTGAGGAAAACGTAATATATCCAATAGGTATTTTTTAAAAAGATCCATCGGGTTAAGACCTGGAACCATCGGGAAATTTAGAATTCTTAGATTTAAACAACAGTTGTAGTTTTCAATTTGCTCCAACTTACGACGCATCAAAGTTACATCTGTTATAATAGCGTTAGTAGAGGAATTTAAGGTCTTTACCTCTGATTGTAGTTGTATGACTTGCTGTGTTGTTTCTTTTTTTCTTTCGTCTATTGATGCCATCAAAGTATCTACCATGTTAACCAAATGAGTCATTTCTTGAGCAGTAGAAGTAGTCACCATGATTAAACGTTGCAAGGCTCCCCAGATGGACTCCAAGGTGATCACCACGGGAGCATTCTTTGCTTCCATTTTCTTCTCCTCCACATTTGAACTAGAGGCACTGCCAACGCAAGCCAGAACAGCTTCGACTTCCGATTCTGCTGTGCTTCCTGCCTCGCCTCCTGAAAACGCGGGACGTGGTGGAGGGTTAGGAGTCGGAGGTGACAGCGATGTTTCATTCCCCAAGAGGGCCGATTCTCCTTTATCAGCACCATCAGCGGGGGACTCCACTCCAGTAAGAGAACGAGGTGTTGCATAGTGGTCTAGCGTCTGCTGGACCGGGGATGAGGTTCTGTCCAATGGCAGTCGGACTTTCACCAATCCTTTTCTTTTTGTGTGTGGCATTGAGGAAACAAGTTAGGAAAATGCCAGCAGCAAAAACTTGGACCGTTAGCAAACACACTCGGCCGCCATTTTGACACACCCCCCCATGGACTTGGATATAGTGGCGGTCACGGAGATGTGGTTCACAGAGAACCATTACTGGGACATTGCTATACCTGGCTATAATCTATTCAGGAAGGACAGAGTAGGAAAAAAGGGTGGAGGTGTGGCATTATATGCTAAGAATGATATCCAAGTGACAGAACTGCAGGACATGTGGGGTATGGAAGAAGCGCTGTGGGTTAAACTGGAAAGAGGGAAAGGAAAATGTATCTATATCGGAGTGATATACAGACCTCCCTCACAGTCGGAGGAAATGGGCAGGGACTTAATTGAAGACATCCGCAAGATAGCTAGGAAAGGGAAAGTACTACTGATAGGTGACTTCAATATGCCGGATGTTGATTGGGGTGTCCCGGCTGCGGGGTCGTCTAGAAGCAAAGAGATCTTAGATTCCCTACAGGAAGAATTGTTCCAGCAGTGGGTAACGGAACTGATGCGGGATGGAGCTGTTCTGGACCTGGTGCTTACGAATGGAGAGTACGTTTCTGACGTCAAGGTAGCGGACCATTTGGCATCTAGTGATCATCGTATGGTATAGAGAATCCACAAAGCGTGGAGAACTCAAAGAAGACCCACGGATACTTTGTAAAACAAACAGAAAAGTGGGCACAAAACCAGGAGTCCCAGAGACTGGATCACAGTAAAGCTAAAACCAAATTTTATTAATTAGTATATTTGACTGACACAACCGTTGTGTTTCGGCCAAAAGGCCTGCATCAGGAGTCTCTATAAAAACATAAGACCTGATACAAATCAACTCTCAAAGAAAGGGACGAAAATCAAGTTCGTTATTAAGGCCATGAGGGCTGAGTGTGTTAAAACAGAAGAGAGAGCTCATTCGAGATTGAAGGGCCTGGATTTCAAAGGAACTAACTTTTTCCAAGATGGGGAAATTTCTCAAGGAACAGTTAGCGGGATGGGAACAGCTGAAGGATGTAGAACAGCAATGGACAAGACTGAAAGGAGCTATATTAAATGCAACTAACCTTTATGTTAGAAAATTACATAAAAGTAAGAGGAAAAGAAGGCCTCTCTGGCACTCGAATGTAGTAGCTGTTTAGATAAGGGAAAGGAGGCTAGCCTTTGCACGTTATAAGACGACTCAGAAAGATGAAGACAGGAAAGAATACCTAAATAAGCGAAGCTAGAAAAGCTATCAGGAAAGCAAAGCGGCAAATGGAGGAAAAAGATAGCTAATACGGTAAAATTGGGGGACAAGACCTTTTTCAGATATGTAAGTGACAAGAGGAAGTGCCATAATAGCATTGTGAGGCTCAAAGCTGAGGGAGAGAAATATGTGGAAGATGATAAAGATAAAGCTGAACTGCTTAACGATTATTTTAGCTCTGTGTTCACGAATGAAAGACCGGGATAGAGCTACAGAAAACAAAGGCTAAAGGGCATGGATGTATGGTAGACCAAGACCTGTTTACGGAGGACTGTGTTCGTGAGGAGCTTGCCAAACTAAAAGTAGACAGAGCGATGGGGCCTAATGGGATACACCCACAGGTGCTTAAGGAACTCAGAGAAGTTCTGTCGGCTCTACTGACGGACCTCTTCAATGCTTCCTTAGAAACTGGAGTTGTCCCGGTGGACTGGAGAAGGGCGGATGTGGTTCCTTTGCACAAGAGTGGAAGTAAGGAGGAGGTTGGGAATTACAGTCCTGTCAGTCTGACCTCGGTGGTGAGTAAACTAATTGAAACGCTCCTAAAAAGGAGGATTGTGACATTTCTTGAACTACATGGAATGCGGGACCTGAGGCAGCATGGGTTCACTAGTGACAGGTCGTGTCAGACGAATCTGACTGTCTTCTTCAACTAGGTGACCAAACAGTTGGATGTGGGAAGGGCACTTGATGTGGTATACTTGGATTTCAGCAAAGCCTTTGACACGGTTCCGCACAGGTGACTGATAAATAAATTGACTGCACTCGGTGGGACCTAGAGTAACTGATTGGGTAAAAAACTGGTTGAATGGTAGGAGACAGAGGGTGGCAGTAAATGGAGCTTGCTCTGAAGAAAAAGATGTCATCAGTGGAGTACCGCAAGGATCGGTCCTAGGGCCGGCTCTTTTTAACGTCTTTGTGAGTGATATTGCGGAAGGGCTGTCTGGTAAGGTTTGTCTCTTTGCGGATGATACTAAACTCTGCAACAGTGTGGACACCATGGAGGGTGTGAATGACATGAGGAAGGACCTTGCGAAGCTAGAGGAATTGACCGATATTTGGCAACTAAGGTTAAATCCAAAAAATGCAGGGTCATGCACTTGGGTCGCAAAAATCCAAGGGAACGGTACATTACAAGGGGTGTAGTGCTTCAGTGTGCGACCGAAGAGCGGGACTTGGGGGTGATTGTATCTGATGACCTTAAAGCTTTCAAACAGGTAGAAACAACGATGGCCAAAGCCAGAAGGATGCTTGGGTGCATAAAGAGAGGCATGACCAGCGGGAAAAAGGAAGTGATAGTGCCATTGTATAAGTCTCTGGTGAGGCCTCATTTGGAGTACTGCGTGCAGTTCTGGAGACCGCACCTATGGAAAGATATAAACAGGATGGAGTTGGTCCAGAGGGCGGCTACGAAATTAGTAAGCGGTCTTGAATGCAAAAATTATAGGGACAGGCTTAGGTACCTCAACATGTATACGCTGGAAGAGAGGAGACATGATAGAAACGTTTAAATATCTCAAAGGCATTTATGTACAGGAAGAGAGCCTTTTTCAAATGAAGGAGAGCTCTGGAATATGACAAAGTTAAGAGGGAATAGGCTTAGGAGTAACCTAAGGAAGTATTATTGCACAGAAAGGGTGGTGGAGGCGTGGAATGGCCTCCCGGTGGAGGTGGTAGAGTCTAGGACTGTTCCAGAATTTAAAAAGGCATGGGATAAGCATGTGAGATCGCTTAGGAACAGGAAGAATTAGGGGTTACAGAGGATGGGTAGACTGGATGGGTCACGTGGCCTTTATCTGCCGTCATGTTTCTATGTTTCTATGTGCATGCAGCATTGATAATTTTACCATCCACAGAGAGACACACAAATAAATATCATTTTGTAATAAATACAGTGACAGCATGCCACAGTTTCTAAATTCACAAGCGTGCATTCAAACCTAAATAGAGTCAGGTTTGTAAAGTATCCCTGTGCTGAAAAAAAGATTGTTATAGTTATCACCAAGTGAGAAACTGCTATAATTAGTCCCAACATCTTGTCTCCAAGGATTTCTTCAAATCCTACTCATTCCCTCTATCATCGCTACAACAATTTCAATGCTGTATGCTCAGGAATAGGACTACTGTGCAAAATACCATCCAAAGAATGCATTTAGGGCCCCTTTTACAAAGCAGCAGTAAGCCTAATGCAGGCTTACTGCTCACTAAAAAGGAAGTACCACCGAGTTACTGCAGCAGCCCGGCAGTACTTCCCACCCCCAGTGCCCCATCATATCTGGTGCTACAAATATATATTTATTTTTGTAGCATCAGTGTGTACCCAGCGGTAATTGGGCAATGCCGCACTCGGCCTGGCTACCACCAGATTAACGCAGGAGCCCTTGCTGCCACCTCAATGGTGGCAGTAAGGGCTCCCTCCCCCCCGAAATGGCTGCATGGCAAGTGCTTTACTTGCAGCACGGTCATTTCCTTTAGAAAAGCAAGACCTACCTTTTATCTGCTGCGGTAAAAGGGGGCCTTGGCGCGTGTCAAAAACACGCGCCAACGCCAGCGCAGGCCCCCTTTTGCCGCAACTTAATTTAATCTTGAATTCTAAAAGGTGGGAAAACAAAGTTTTTTGACATTTTCTCTCCTTGTTCATTTTCTCTCTTCCTTTCTGAATTACAACATGGCTGCTTGTAATACTACATGGCCATTAATCTAAGAAAGAACTCAAATGACCATATCTGGACGTAATGCAATCTAAAAGCTCCCTTGTACTGGAAAGGAAAATTAAATGATATGCTATGAAAGGGGATGAAAAAAGCAATTTGAGCTGTCCTATTTTTTGTAATTCATTTTTTTAAACAGGTGGTTTAATCATCCTGCTCTTGCAAAGGTCCTAACACCTTCCTCTGGGTGGCAATACATTAAAATGTTCACATGCACATTGGTAGTTTCAATAACAGCCAAAGTTTACCAAAGCTTCCACTTTACATATGAAAATCCAATCTTACAGCTACAAGGCTGTAAATGTACTACTATTTATAAATGCACTCGATATAACTCTGACTCTAACGGTGCCATGTTTTCGACTCAGCAGTCTGGGCACAGGAGTAGAACCCCTGATGCAGCTTCCGCAAAATGGGGACTCCCTGTTGGGTTATGTGGACTCAACCTGGTGGTGAACTGGAGCAGCACAGCGCTGGTGGAATCGGAGACATTGGTTTGATCTTCAGATAAGTGCTGGGGGGCTGTTGCACCTAAGTTGTAGATCTGAGACGTAGTGGCAACTAGGAGACAGGATTGAACATTGCACAAAATTACAGTAGATTGATTTTCTGCATTCTGTATCCTGCATATATTCACAAGTTTGTCACTTGGCCTTTTCAGCGAAAACTCAAGCATAGAAAAACTGTGGAGTTTTTTTCAGGTAAGGTGATGGTATACCGAGCCCACGCCTTATAGCTGAAAGTATTGGCCTTTTTTCTCCACTAGTTGGTGGCTGGGTACCGCTTGAGAGTCAGAGTTACATCGGGTGCATTTATAAATAGCAGTACATTTACAGCCTTATAGATTCAATAACAGGCCAAAGACAGGATCATCTTTGGCTCATATCTCAGACCTTACACTTGAACCATAATAGCTATCAAAATAAACTTTGTTAATAAAATAATAGGAAGATTACAATAGTGATCAAAGTCACTGTGTTAGTTTACACTGCAGTTTCAAAATATTGATTTAGCAAACCCATCCATGACATATCTGGTCTTCGCTCCATCATCCTAGTCAGCTCATCAAGACACAAACCAGACAAACAGTAGAAAATAAGGGCCCGATATTCAAGGCGATTTAGCTGGGCACTCACAGGTTAAATCACTTGCTGAAGGCAGTAGTGACATGTGAATGTGTGGACTGATGACCACGTTGCAGCTTTGCAAATCTCTTCAATGGAGGCTGACGTTAAGTGAGCCACTGACGCAGCCATGGCTCTAACATTATGAGCCGTGACATGGCCCTCCAAAGACAGCCCAGCTTGGGCATAAGTGAAGGAAATGCAATCTGCTAGCCAATTAGAGATTGTGTGCTTTCCGATGGCGACTCCCCTCCTGTTGGGATCAAAAGAAACAAACAACTGGGTGGACTGTCTGTAGGGCTTTGCCCGCTCCATATAAAAAGCCAATGTTCTCTTGCAGTCCAAGGTGTACAAATTGTCTTCACCAGGGCGAATATGAGGACGGGGAAAAACTGTTGGCAGGACAATTGACTGGTTCAGATGGAACTCCGACACCACCTGCCTCAAGAACTTAGGGTGAGTGCGGAGGACAACTCTGTTGTGATGAAACTTAATATAAGTTGCATGCACTTCTAAGGCCTCAAGCTCACTGCCCCTACGAGCTGAAGTAACAGCCACCAAGAAAATGACCTTCCAGGTCAAGTACTTCAGATGGCAGGGATTCAGTGGCTTAAAAGGAGCTTTCATCAGCTGGGTGAGAACGACATTGAGATCCCATGACACTGGTGGAGGTTTGACTGGGGGCTTTGACAAAAGCAAACCTCTCATGAAGCAAACAACTAAAGGCTGTCCAGAGATAGGCTGACCTTCTACACGCTGATGATAAGCACTAATTGCACTAAGGTGAACCCTTACTGAGTTGGCCTTGAGACCAGACTCTGATAAGTGTAGAAGGTATTCAAGCAGGGACCGTGTAGGACAAGAAAAAGGATCTAGGGCCCTGCTGTCACACCAGACGGCAAACCTCCTCCATTTGAAAGAGTAACACTTTTTTGTGGAATCTTTTCTGGAAGCAAGCAAGACACGGGAGACACCCTCTGAAAGATCCAAGGAGGCAACTTCTAAGCTCTCAACATCCAGGCCCTGAGAGCCAGAGACTGGAGGTTGGGATGTAGACGTGACCCCTCGTTCTGGGTGATGAGGGTCGGAAAACACTCCAATCTCCATGGTTCTTCCGAAGACAACTCCAGAAGAAGAGGGAACCAGATCTGACGAGGCCAAAAAGGAGCAATTAGGATCATAGTTCCCCGGTCTCGCTTGAGTTTCAGCAAAGTCTTCCCTACTAGAGGTATGGGAAGATACGCATACAGAAGGCCTGTCCCCCAATGCAGGAGAAAAGCATCTGATGCTAGTCTGTCATGGGCCTGAAGTCTGGAACAGAATTGAGGGACTTTGTGATTGATCTGAGTGGCAAAAAGATCCACCGAGGGAGTTCCCCACACTCGGAAGATCTTGAGGACAACATTCTTGTTCAGAGACCACTCTTAAGGTTACATGATCCTGCTCAACCTGTCGGCCAGACTGTTTTTTACGCCTGCCAGATACGTGGCCTGGGGAAGCATGCCGTGATGATGCGCCCAAAGACACATCCTGACGGCTTCCTGACACAGAGGGTGAGATCCGGTGCACCCCTGCTTGTTGGTGTAATACATAGCAACCTGATTGTCTGTCTGAATTAGAATGATCTGGTTAGACAGCCGATCTCTGAAAGCCTTGAGAGCGTTCCCGATCGCTCGTAATTCCAGGAGGTTGATCTGAAGATCTTTTTCCTGAAAGGACCAAGCTCCTTGAGTGTGAAGTCCATCTACATGAGCTCCCCACCCTAGGAGGGATGCATCCGTCGTCAGCACTTTCTGCGGCTGAGGAATTTGGAATGGACGTCCCAAGGTCAGATTGGATCGAAAGGTCCACCACTGAAGGGATCTGCAAAACTCAGTGGAGAAATGGATTACATCCTCTAGATCCCCTGTGACCTGGCACCACTGGGAACCTAGGGTCCATTGAGCTGATCTCATATGTAGGCGTGCCATGGGAGTCACATGAACTGTAGAAGCCATGTGCCCTAAAAGTCTCAACATCTGTCGAGCTGTGAGCTGTTGAGATACTCGAGCCATGGACACGAGGGCCAGGAGATTGTCTGCCCTTGCCTGAGGAAGATAAACTTGATACGTCCATGTGTCCAACAGAGCTCCAATGAACTCCAATTTCTGTACCGGGACAAGGTGGGACTTGGGATAATTGATTACAAACCCCAGTAGCTCCAGCAGTTGAATAGTCATCCGCATGGACTGTAGAGCCCCTGCCTCCGAGGTGCTTTTCACCAGCCAATCGTCGAGATAAAGGAACACAAGCACTCCCAGTCTGCGTAGCGATGCTGCAACAACTACCAGACACTTTGTGAAGACTCTGGGCGCAGATGCGAGGCCAAAGGGCAGGACACAGTACTGAAAGTGCCGAGTTCCCAACCGAAATCGAAGATACTTCCTGTGGGATGGGAGTATCGAGATGTGAGTATAGGCATCCTTTAATTCCACAGAGCATAGCCAATCGTTTTCCTGAATCATGGGAAGAAGGGTGCCCAGGGAAACCATCCTGAACTTTTCTCGGACTAGGAATTTGTTCAGGGCCCTTAGGTCTAGGATGGGACGCATCCCCCTTGTTTTCTTTTGTACAAGGAAGTACCTGGAATAGAATCCCAGCCCTTCTTCCCCTGGTGGAACGGGTTCAACCGCATTGGCCTTCAGAAGGGCAGGGAGTTCCTCTGCAATTACCTGCTTGTGCTGGGAGCTGAAGGACTGAGCTCCTGGCGAGCAATTTGGAGGCTTGGATACCATATTGAGAGTGTATCCTAACCGGACTATTTGAAGAACCCAAATCGTCGGAGGTTATAAGAGGCCACCTTTGGTGAAAAAATATCAACCTCCCTCCGACCAGCAAGCCGTCCGGCACGGATACTTTTTCTGAGACTATGCTGCACTGGAGCCAGTCAAAAGCCCGTCCCTTGCTTTTGCTGGGGAGCCCTATTTCCCGTGCTGGGACTGAGCCTGAACCGGCTGCCGAGAAGCAGGACTGTACCTACGCCTAGTATAAGAATAGGGAGCACTCCTCTTCCCTCCAAAAAAACCTCCTGGATGAGGAGGTGGTAGCAGAAGACGCCTGGCGGGAGAGAGAATCCATAGCATCATGGTGCTTTTTGATCTGATCGACCATGTCCTCTACTTTCTCTCCAAAAAGATTATCCCCCCGGCAAGGAACATCTGCCATTCGCTGCTGGGTCTTCTAATCCAGGTCAGAGACACGCAGCCATGAGAGTCTGCGCATCACTATACCTTGAGCAGCTACTCGGGATGCTACATCAAAAGTATCGTAAGTCCCCCTGGCCAGGAATTTGCAACACGCCTTCTGCTGCCTGACCACCTGGTGAAAAGGTTCAGCGAGCTCCGGATGAAGTGATTTAACCAAACTAGACAGTTGCCTCACCGAGTTCTGCAAGTGGATGCTGGTTTGGATCTTGGTGGCGAGCATAGTGGCCTGATACATTCTCCTCCCAAAAGAGTCCAAGGTCCTAGACTCTCTGCATGGGGGTGCCGAAGCATAGTCTCTAGTACTCTTGGCTCTTCTGAGAGCAGAGTCCACCACCATGGAATCGTGAGGAAGTTGGGCCTTCATCATTACAGGCTCTCCATGGACTCTGTACTGGGACTCGGATTTTTTGGGGACCACTGGGTTAGAAAGAGGGCACGACCAATTTCGCATAAGTACTTCCCTGAGCGTATTATGCAAGGGTGCCGTTGCAACCTCAGCAGGCGGAGGAAGATAATCCAAGACCTCGAACAGCTCGGCCCTGGGCTCATCCACAACCTCCATAGGGAATGGAATGTCCTTAGACATTTCCCGAACAAAAGATGAGAAAGAAAGACTCTCAGGTGGAGACATTCTACTTTCAATTGGTGGAGTAGGATCAGAGAGAACCCCACAAGACTCTTCCTCCGAAAAGTATCTGTGGTCTTCCTCCTCTTCCCACGATAGCTCATCAGTATCAGACAAAAGCTTCCTAAGAGCAGCCCAAACCCGAGCCTGTCTTGACGTCGAGGATCAACGACCTTGTGGGGGATGTCGAGAAGTCGACCTCTGCCTGGACTCCGGCGAAGCTTCCAACAGCAACGTTGAGGAGGGATTGACCCGAGTGGCAGCCAACGCGATACCGCAAGTAGTACCGAGGACGGGGACCTCACCACAGGTGATGGTCCAGATGCAGCCTCCGCAGTCAGTACAGAAGGCGCAAGCACTCCCGACACCGAGGCAGACTGGCGAAGCAACCCTTCCAGAAGCTCTGGAAGAAGGGCCCTGATGCGCTCGTCGAGAGCTTCCATCGGAAAAGGCTGGGGGGCCGGTGCAGGAGTCGGTGCCAGAATCTGAGGGGGCTCGAGAGACATTACCAGGCTGCCAGATGACCGATGCATCGGCACTTCCTGTATGGAGGGTGAGCGGTCCTCCTGGCGCCAATGCTTCTCTGGTGCCGACTCCCTCAGTTCCCCGGAGCTCTCGGTACCGTGCATGGAAGGAGATCAATGACGGTGCTTCTTAGCCTTCGCTCGACGCCCGTCATCGAGACTCCTCGGTACCGAAGAGGACATGAAATCCTCACGCTTCCTTGGGCCCGAGTCCGACGAAGGTCGGTCCCAGGGGGGGGGGGGGGGGCTGCATAGCAGGAGACCTCGAGAAAGGTGGAGACGGTGCTTCGCTGCTCCCAGCGCGTTGTGGTCTTTCGGCAGCCATTATCTGCATTCTCGAAGTCGTTGCTTCCCTCGACGTCGTCACCGCCGACCTCAGTACCGATGTCGATGCCGACTTCGAAGGACCGGACCAATCAGCCACAAGGTTTTCCCGCTGAGCCTCCCGAGACACTTGGGTCCGTTTTTTCATCAAAGGGCACAGCTTACAAGCAACTGGCAGATGATCGGGCCCAAGGCACTGGAGACACCAAGCATGGGGGTCGGTACCCGAGATGGTCCGGTTGCAGCGAGTACAACGCTCAAAGCCGCTGAGAGTCCTCGATGACATGGATGAAAAAATTAAAGGGCTCGATTGTGCTGAAGAAAAAGGCACAAAAAGGGAAAATTAGACTTGGCCGAGCGGTCTAAAAGGCGGCCGCGACGAAAAAAAGAAAACTTGAAGAGGTGACAAAAACTAAGAAATTAAAAGGAAAAACTATTATTATTTTTTTTTTTATGTTTAAATATGTTTATTGTTGCAAAGAGAAACAAAACACAATACTGCCCTTGGAGGAATACTCCATACATCGCTAAAATCTTCTCAGCCAGGTCAAATACAAAACAGTACAAATACATTTTCTTTTTTCCCCCCCCCCCACCCCCCCTTTCCCCTTCCCTTGAATATCCCAACTCCCCCCACCCTCCCCTCCCCCCCCAGACTCCTCATATAGCGCACTTAGGAATTCAAAATTCTACTACGCGCTACTGCAGTCAATGAGTCCCAAAAAGGGGACCAAACTTGGCAAAGTTTATCTCCTGATGTCGAGGCTAGATCTTCTATTCCCTTACGCTCCAATGCGCAGAGGTGTATCATGTTAGATCTCCACTGTTGCAGTGTAGGCGGATCCCCAGTTATCCACTGTTGAAGAATCGACTTCTTCCCAACCAAGACTGTTTTTTTCAAGAAGCATTTAAGGCCCCGCGGAGCGGATGGTGACACTCTGAACTTCTCAAACAGCTGTGCTGGAGCTGGTCTCCAAACTACCCCCCATAGCTCAGACACATGCTGACTAACTTGGCGCCAAAACCCCAGGATCTTCGGGCACCTCCAAAACATATGACCTAAGTCAGCTGGGGACTGAGCGCATTTCTTGCATCTGTCCTCCGTCCCCATTGCTGCCTTATGAGCTCTATGGGGTGAAATATACATCCTCATTACAAATTTATAATGTGTTTCTTGCAACGTCACATTCTCTGTCAGTCTTTTGGTGCCCAAAAGACAGACCTTTACAGTTTCCCTCTGAAGATTCATCGCTAGCTCTGTATTCCAGCAGGTGGCCAATTTACCATATTCCACCTCTCCCAAATGTTCCCGCAATGAAACATGATAATATTTAAGGGGAACCCTTAATTGTGCATCTAATCCCAATATGGTAACTAATTGCTCCGACGCCTGTTTTGTCAAAGTAATGGCTGGCAAAGATCTCAGATAGTGGCGCAACTGGAACATAGAAAAAAAATTTAGTCCCCTAACCCCATACTCCAACTGTAGTTCTGTCGAAGACCTCAGAGTGCCCTCCGAATCATATAATTGATATAAGTATTGTACATTTTTTTTCCCCCACCCAATAAATCCCTCTGAATTGATGCCCGGCAGGAAGTCTCTATTACCTTGTATTGGCAGCAACAGAGAGGATTCTGCAGATATACCATAGAACTTACAGACCCACCTCCAAGTTTTCCTCAGAGGCATCACTATTGGTGCAAAAGCCGGCGGAGTCCGAAGACTCCCCGGCGTCGCATGCAACCAGGCGCTAAAGTGATCTGGGGCAAACAGCTGCGTCTCGGCTCCCGTACATGAAAAATAAGATGATCCCCGGAACCAATCCGTGAGGTGGCGCATGTTACTAGCAATTGAGAAGAGTCTAATACTCAACAGCCTCAGCCCCCCCCCTGTTCTTGGTAAAAAGAGTTGGGCCGCTCGCATACGTGACTTCTTACCCTGCCATATAAACCTTGCTACCAGTCGTGTTACCCACCGATCATCCTTTTGTGACAGACACAACGGCACCATTTGGAGCATATAAGTCCATCTTGGTATCAATATCATGTTATATAATGCAATTCTCCCCATAAGGGATAACGGAAACGAATGCCAGCTCTGCAGTGTGCGCTGAGTGCTGCGCCGAAGCGGCTCAACATTTATATTATACAAATCTGACAAATCCGCAGGGATTAATATTCCCAGATACTTTAAGGGCCCCTTAGACCAGGTAAGGGGAAATTCCCCCACCCACGTCTCTCTAATCGAGCCCTGCACTGGGAATGCCACTGATTTCTGTAAGTTAAGGGTAAACCCCGAGAAGAAGCTAAATTCTCCAATAATATCCAGGAGGCCCTGCAACGACCTGCAAGGATTTGTCAAAGTCAGCAGGATATCATCTGCAAATGCCAAAGTTTTTACTGAGAGGGAGGGCATCTCAACTCCCGCCATCCCAGGGTCTCTTTGAATCGTGCGTAACAAAGGTTCCAGATAGAGCAGGAACAACAACGGGGAAAGAGGGCACCCCTGCCTCGTTCCCCTCATTATCTGGAACCTGTCCGAGCGGGTCCCATTTACCAGTATAGCGGCCTGAGGATGGAAATACAAGGCAGCAATCGCACGTGCAAACCAGCCTCTCAAGCCCACATATTCTAAGACTCCAAACAGATAATCCCAACGTACTTTATCGAATGCCTTCTCTGCGTCGAGACTCACCAAGAGCAAAGGTTCTTGTGACATGCGACTATAAGCTATGGCCATGCAAACTTTACGTACATTAATAGAAGAATGTCTGCCCTTCACAAATCCCACCTGCCCCTCTCCCACCAATGTGGCCATGTGCGGACTTAACCTCTCTGCTAACACCCTAGCTAATATTTTAAGGTCAACATTGATGAGAGAAATCGGTCTGTATGATTCCGGGCGTTCTGGATCTTTCCCCGGCTTCGGTATCAAAGTGATCCACGCCTCGTTGGAATGCCGTGGAACCCCTCCCCCCTCCACCGAGGCATCAAAAAAAGAGACCAGAGCTCCACCCAACTGCGGCAACATACACTGATAATATTCTGCCGTGTACCCATCCGGGCCTGGGGCCGTACCCCTTTTTAACGCTTTAACCACTTTCTGAATTTCCGTAGCGCTCAAAGGAGAGTTCAATCGATCTCTTACCTCCTCCGTTAATTGTGGGATGCCTGAATCTTCTAAATAGTCTACCAAGTCCGGTCCACTCCGCTCACTTGGGTTACTATAGAGGGATGCATAATAATCATGTAAGATCTGTACTATCCCTCCCAGTCGAGTCTCACGGGTGCCATCTGGCTTTATCAAGGATGGGATGAACCTGTTACCCCCCCCCCCACCTCTTTACTACTCTAGCCAATAATTTCCCTGATTTATTACCAAATCTGTGAAAAGTGAATGATCTATGGAACAGTTGTTTTTTTGTACGTTCATGAATGAGTGAATTCAATGCTGCAAGAGCCGATACCATCTCTTCTCTATTTCTGGTTGAGGGGGCCGCCAAGTATTTTCGTTTTGCTACCTGAAATTTATGTTCCAGTTGGACAATACCCTGGGCTAACCTCTTTGCCCTGGCACACATGTAAGAGATAACCTCCCCCCTCATAACTGCCTTAGATGTTTCCCAATAGAGAAGAGCGTCTTCCTCATGTTGTATATTAGTGTCTGCAAACAACTGCCATTTCTGCCTAAGATGTTCCTGAAAGTGTGCTTCCCCCACAATATGTGATGGAAATTTCCATTGTTGCCCTCTAAATCTACCCGCTCCTATCTCCATTTCCACCCATATCATAGCGTGGTCTGAAACCTCCATAGGCCCTATCTCTGCTGTCACAATCTGAGGAAATAGATTACCCTCTACTAGAATATAGTCTAACCTAGACCACGTGCCATGTGCCCGAGAGAGATGAGTATAGTCTCGTGCAGTGGGGTTGCTTAAACGCCAGGGATCAATTAGATTCAATGTCCTACACAAATGCTGTATACCCTTACCTCTACTCAATGCTATCCCCGCTGACGGCGCTGATCTATCTAATCTCCCATCCATCACCTGATTAAAGTCACCTGCTAAGAGCCAGGGGGCTGTAGTGTGTTGAAGACCCAAGTGAATAATATGTTGGAAAAATGTAGGATCATATACATTTGGGCCATAAATATTAAGCAAGAATATTTCTTGTCCCATTATATTCAAATGTATAAGGATATACCTCCCTTGTGTGTCTCGGGCTACCACTCTGGCCTTACATTGCAGGGATTTGTGGATCAGGATTGCCACACCTCCTCTACGGCCATCTGCTGGTGCGAAAAAACACTCCCCCACCCACCTTTGTTTGAGCTTTTGACTTTCCTCCTCAGACAATTTTGTCTCCTGTAAACATGCTATGGCAGCTGTGTGACGTTGCAAGGTATTTAAAATTTTTGTTCTTTTTATAGGCGAGCCAATCCCAGCCACATTCCACGATATTAATCTAACCGGAAGCATCTAGCCCGGATCCCAGGATCCCCTCTCCACCCTCCTTAGATATATCAATGTTTCCAAGGTTCCTGGGTGCCCAGCCCCCACCCCGGAACCCTCCCTTCTCATCCATTCCACATATCGTGTACATTCCCCTAAGTTCGAATTCCTATGTAACATTACCATCATCTTTGTTCCCCTCAAATTCCCCCCTTGCTTTACCCACCCTCCCGCCCCCCCCTTCTTTCTCCCCCCCTTCGTGAACCCACAACTGTGAAACTCCCATGTCACCTGAGTCACAACATGCTGCGATCCCCACCCCACCCCCACCCTCCAACTGCCCTTTTCTCCCATGAACTTTCTCAAACCCAAACTTCAAAACATTGCAATTTTTGCCCCTGCATTCTGCAAGTACACAATATCTTACATGCCCGACTGACCCGCCAGGTCAATGTTCACTTTCAGGTGGGTGTCCCAGTTGAGTTCAGTTCTCTATTAATAAACTGCATGGCTGCTTGGTCAGATACAAACGGGAGCCATTTCCCCTCATGTTGGATTTTTAAAGTAGCTGGATATATCAACATGAAGCGCTGCTTTCTTTCCACTAGCAAGGTACAGACTGGATGAAACTTCCGTCTTCTCTCTTGTAAACTAGTTGAATAGTCTTGAAAAATTCTTATTTGTGTTCCAGCATATGTCAGAGATTCCCGTTTCAAACGGTAGCCCCGGAGAATCTCTTCTTTATGAATATAGTTCAGTACCTTTATAATAACAACTCTGGGGCGTTGAATATTTTGATGTTGTCTCCCAATCCTGTGTGCTCTCTCCAGGCAGAGCGGCCCACGACTGTCCGATAAGGCAAATTCTTTGACTAGCCATTCCTCCAGCACTGTGCTCAAACTTTTCTCTGGTATGGTTTCTGGCAATCCCACCAGGCGGAGATTACTTCGTCTAGCCCGGTTTTCCAGCTCATCTAGTTTTTCCACATGCTGTTGTATTTTGTCTTTAAGGCTTTCCACCTCCGGGCCACACTGCTGCCATACGTCCTCCAGCGCAGACACCCTCGTTTCCACCTCCGTTGTACGGCTCACCAACGTTGCCATCAGCTCATCCACTTTTCCCAGGCGATCGTTTAACAATGTGAACTTAGGTTCTAGCGCTGTTTCCATCGCCGCTACTAGCTGTGATAATTGACGGGCCGAAAACTCCACTTCACTTCTCGGTGTTCCGGGCGCCATCTTGGAATCGCCACTCGTTCCAGCCGCTTTATCTTTCTCCGGTTTAGCGCTCTTTCTGGTTGTTCCCAGCGACATGGACACTAAATATTGGTCCATGCACTCCCAGTCAGCCGTAATTTGTCAGGTCAGTCGGTTTTCAGGGCTATTTGTCGGCGCTATCGGGCGGGAATCGGGCAGGGATCGCAGAGCAGTGCAAAAGCGTGGCTACTGCTCCTTCAGCATCACGTGACCCCCTTATTATTATTTTTTTTTAATTTTAACACCTAGTCCTAGGTAAGGAAAAGAAAAAGAAGCAAAACGGTAGCGTAAACGCTATAGTGAATCGCCTGGCCAAAACTTGAACAGCAGCGAAAAATCGTGAATGCCAAGGCGCGGACAAAAAGAAACTGAGTAGGGGCACGCTCGCGTCGTGAGCGGGAAGCCATTCGTGCATGCGCACTTTGCTCACCCCGCGCGACGGACGTTTCCAGAGACTTCTTTTTTGCTTTTGGAGTTTGTTCCGGTCTCCTGGGCCGTCACGGAGGACGACCCATTGGTGAGAATTATTACTACTACTACTACTATTTAGCATTTTTATAGCACTACAAAGCATATGCAGCGCTGCACAAACATAGAAGAAAGACAGTCCCTGCTCAAACAGCTTACAATCTAATAGACAAAAAATAAAGCAAGCAAATCAATTAATATGTAGAGGAAAGAGGAGAGGAGGAGAGGTGGAGGGAAGTGGTTACAAGTCAAAAGCAATGTTAAAGAGGTGGGCTTTCAATCTAGATTTAAAGATGGTCAAGGATGGGGCAAGACGTAGGGGCTCAGGAAGTCTATTCCAGGCATAGGGTGCAGCAAGACAGAAGGAGCGAAGTCTGGAGTTTGCAGTAGTGGAGAAGGGAACAGATAAGAAGGAGTTATCCATGGAACGGAGTGCACGGGAAGGGGTGTAGGGAAGGATGAGTGTGGAGAGATACTGGGGAGCAGCAGAGTGAGTACAAGTAGTAGAAAAAGTTTGAACAGGATGCGAAAACGGATAGGGAGTCAGTGAAGCAACCTGAGGAGAGGGGTAGTATGAGTAAAGCGACCCTGGCGGAAGACGAGACGGGCAGCAGAGTTTTGAACCGACTGGAGAGGGGAGAGGTGACTAAGTGGGAGGCCAGCAAGAAGCAGATTACAGTAGTCTAAACGAGAGGTGACAAGGGTGTGGATGAGGGTTCTGGTAGAGTGCTCGGAAAGAAAGGGGCGGATTTTACGGATGTGGTAAAGAAAGAAACGAGAGGTCTTGGTGATCTGCTGGATATGAGTAGAGAAGGAGAGAGAGGAGTCAAAGATGACCCCAAGGTTACAAGCTGAAGAGACAGGGAGAATGAGAGAGCCATCAACAGAAATAGAAAACGGGGGGGAACGGGAAGGTGGATTTGGGGGGGAAAATGAGAAGCTCGGTTTTGGTCATATTTAATTTCAGGTGGCGTTGAGACATCCAGACAGCAATGTCAGACAAGCACGCTGAAACTTTGGTTTGGATGCAAGGTGAGATATCAGAGGTAGAAAAGTAGATTTGGGAGTCATCAGCATAGAGATGGTAGAAAAAGCCATGAGATGACATTAATGAACCAAGGGAAGAAGTGTAGATAGAAAAGAGGAGGGGACCAAGAACAGAACCCTGCGGTACGCCGACAGGCAGAGGGATAGAAGTAGAAGAGGATCCACCACAGTGAACACTGAAGGTGCGGAGGGAGAGGTAGGAAGAGAACCAGGAAAGGACAGAGCCCTGGATTCCAAGTGAGGACAGGGTATCGAGGAGTATGCTGTGATCGACAGTGTCAAAAGCGGCGGAAAGATCAAGAAGAACGAGGATGGAATAGAGACCTCTGGATTTAGCCAGTAATAAGTCATTGGAGACTTTAGTAAGCGCAGTTTCGGTTGAGTGGAGAGGGCGAAAACCAGATTGTAGTGGGTCAAGAATAGCATGTGAGGAGAGAAAATCAAGGCAGCGGTGGTGAACAGCACGCTCAAGTAATTTGGAGAATTATCAGCCTGCTTGTCCTCAGAGAAATGGCACTACATAAAAGTCTTTCCTATTTTTATGCAGTAACCCATGGCCTCTTAAGTGATGAATATCGACTTAAGCAACTATGTCTTAGCCAGCTTAAAAATAACTGGATATTCAAAGCTGAAGCCTGCACAGATCCCAGCTTTGAATATCCTGGAATAATACCATCATGTAAAGTCACCATGCACTCCTAGCATCAAACTGCCCAGGCAAAGGGGCCTTTTTTTTGCCCATATCATGTCACACACTTGAAGATGAATTTGGAGTATATGAAGTCTGCCCTCCATATCTTCAATGGTTCTCACTCCCCTCCCCTGCCCCCAACGATGGCCTAAAGATCAACTTAGGCCCAAGTATTCAGTGGCCCCTATCTGGATAAATGCCACTTACCTCCAGAAGTTAAAATAGCCCTCTTATATTTAAACTGCACAGTCAATGTTTCTTTAAAATGATGACTGCAACATTTAAAGTTATATCCAAATATTTGGCACCAGGTCACAACCAGATATACAAACTGAATAGCAGCCACCAGAATATAGCTGATAATTAATGCCGGTATACAGACAAGTTGGAATGAATATTTTGTGCTCCTAACTTGTCCAAGGGGTTATCTGGATACTAGCACTGAGTATCAGTGGTATCCAGATAACTCCTGCTCTGCACTAGCCAGATCGTGCCAGGAAAGTCATTAACGATTTTTGGCAGCATTAAACTCCAAAGTTGATTTTACCAGGAGTGTCAGAGTCAATGTCTGGTCTATGCTTGATATTGGTGTTGCCTACCATAAGGACATCTACTGTAATCTTTAAGGAATTGCTTCCATAACAACAAGTGAAGTATATTCTCATGAGTACAGACACTCAGATATGGTCATGTCAATTCCTGATTCCTGCAGTGCTTGCATACAGCCTGTATCAGCGTTTTCCAAACTGTGCACCGCAGCATACTCACTGGGGTGCTGTGGCAAATCCCGACATCCCTCCCACCTGAACCACTACTGAAGACAGCAGTGGCAGAAAATCAAATACAAAAAAAAGCAAGTGCAGGGAAGCAGCAGCATTCAAGCATGTGCAGTCAGTTCTGCCGATCCTCTGCCCCCGGCATAGGAGTTAACTTTTCAAAATTATTGGGGGTGCTAAGCCCAGTGGAAATAATCCCTCCCTGGACACATACAAGGAATTTTCTCAATATTGGGAGTGCTCAAGCACCCACAGAGTTTGCTCCTATGGCCCCCGGTTCTGGAAGTTGACATCAGCGGGGGCAGAGGACCAGCAGAACCGACAGAGGATGTCTGAAGGCTGCTGCGGTCCCACACGCTTTTTTTTGTTGTCGCGGCCACTGGGGACAGGGAGCAGGAGGTGTTTGGGGCTCGCAGAGGTGACTGCCAAGGAGGCTTAGTCTTGCTTTGAAAATACACCTTAATGTGTGCCTAACGAAAACAGGAGACTGGATGAAGTCAAAAAGTTGAAGTTAATAGGTCAGTCTCTGTTTACCTTCCCATTCAAAAAAAACAAGCAAATCTAAGAGCTGCTGCATCCGAGTTGTCATTCTTTATTGTTGGTAGCATTTTTTTATTTAATCTCACATATTTTTAGACATGCCAGATTGTGCAGCATACAGATGTACAAAGAGGAATTATAATAATGGAATAACTTTTCATAGGTAGAATAGTAATTTGTTATAAATTGTAATCAATGTGTCATTTGGAGGGGCTGGGTATAGGGACACACTGGCACTGTTATATTTGTGCAGAGAAAAAGATCTCTGTGTGGCTGGGGTGGGGGGGGGGCGACCTGTGTGGTCGGGGGGCAGTGTGGCTGGGGGAAGTGCCGCGAAAACATGCTCATATACGAAGGGTTCCATGAACTGAAAAAGTTTGGGAACCACTGGCCTATACATTAGAACAACCCCGGGAAATCACCCAGCAAGTAAAGTTTCATCTAATTATCTGGGATTGAACCTGCAACTAATGTAACCTTTTAAACTGAGGAAGATCACTGAATCATACCGTTTTTCCAACTTTACCTCCCACAGTCTAGACACCTTTTCCCAGGAATCAACCTCCATTCCCAGCAAAATTATGGCTGATTCTAGGTCTTTGGTCTTGCAGTATTGGTGTACTGAAATTACTGGTTACTGATGCATGTTTAAATAATCTTTATTAATTTGCAAGCAAGAATAATACAAGAACAGGCACCACAAGTTGATAACATTCAAAGTCCCAACTATAATAGCAAGTTATCACTTAAAACAACATTCTCAAATACCTTCCCTACCCATCTCCACTTTCCCTTCCATCCTTCCCGTGGACTAGTACAAGGGAGGTCTCTAGAATGAGGCAAAACCCTCAGATATTCAAGACTCTGCTGAACTTGCTGAAGGCCTTGGTGTCAAAGAGGTACAAAAGGGCTCACAAATCTGTTGTAATTGCTTTCTTATCTTTGTATTCATGTCAGGGCTACCCAGCTTCTCACAACGTGTTCATCACGGTGGGTCACTGGACAACCCAACATTTAAAATGTTCCTTTTAGCCATCAGGGTCATTCTTTTCAAGGAGGGATGCAATCCCTTAGGTAGGGGAAGTACCCCTTTCGGTTTATCAAACAACAGTAACTGGCATACATGCTCACATAGCTGAGTCCAAAAGTCCACGGGAGAAAAATCACGGGATTTCAATATAGTCATGGGTACAGCAGAAGAAGTAGCGCTGGGAAAAGAAACTGAAGAAGTGTACGCCAAAAGTTCCTCTGACTAGGAACCCAATGGACCCGCAGCTCCCGACATGGCCTCCAACACGCACAGGGGAAAAATACACAGTTGCAGGCACCCCAACCCTGCCCCAAACTAGGGTTACCATATGTCCGGATTTCCCCGGACATGTCCTCTTTTTGAAGACATGTCCGGGGCATCCGGCGGGTTTTGCCCGCCCGCCTGTTTGTTCGGAGCACCCTCTTTCCTGCCCGGAGCGCTGCCTGCCCTTGCCCTGCATCGTTCTCAGTCTCGGCTCGGGATTCAAAATGGCCGCCGAGAGTTGAAGTGGCCTCGCGAGACTTTAAGTCTCATCGGCCATTTTGAATCCCCAGCCGAGACCGAGAAGGATGCAGGGCAAGGCAGCGCTCCGGGGGCAGGAAAGAGGGGGCTCTTTCCTGCCCCAAAGAGGTCACTAGACCACCAGAGCAGTAGATAGTAAGTAAGGGGAGGGGAAGGGAATATGTGACAAGGGGGAGGGGAGGGGAATATGTGACAGGGGGCGGGGTGCGAGCGAGAAAGGGCAGGGCGAGGATCCGAAAGGGACGTGGTGTGGGTGTGGCAGGAGGCGTGGTGTGGGCGGAGCGGGGGAGGGGCAGGGGCATGACATGTGTCCTCTTTTTCAGAGGACAAAATATGGTAACCCTACCCCAAACTCCCCACAGCCAGTATAGCACTAAGAACCTTGGTGACAAAGGAAAAGAAAAGACAACAAAACAAACTGTGACTAATAAAAAAAGGTCTGAAAGAGCAGGAAAATTTAACGGTGTATTCACTGAATTGAGCGACCACCACCTAGTCTGTCTGTTTCCCTGAGGAGGCTAGCCAATTTGAACAGTGGCAGCATTGCAGCAGCAAGCTGCCTCCCAAACAGCCACTGAAGCAGAATTTCTCAACCCCTGCTTGCTGCCTTATTTTCTTTTTGTTTGTTTGTTTTTTGTTTGTGAGGAATAGAGAAGAGGCAAATGTGGGAGACGGGAAGGAGGGACATGACACCACCAGGTGTACTCCTAGAATAGGCTCTGAGGCAGCTTAAACACCCCCAAACTCAACTGAACCGGGAAACCCACAACAGGAGCTACAAAAACAGAAGAAACCAGGAGCCCATAACAGACAGTCCACCGCTTTATAAGACTACTCCCTTAGAGGGTAATTCTAGAAAAAGCCACAGAGTTTTAGGCAGCAAGAAAGCACATAAATGGTAGCATTCTAGTTATTTACATGCATAAATGGCCTCTTACTGACTAGTGGAAAAGTATGCACTGTGTTCAGATGTACATACTTTACTCGTGGGCCTGAACATAGTTGGGAGTTTGGGCAGACCACACATGTATGCACATAAAATACTGTAATTTATGCACATTCATCCATACATCTAGGCATGAATACTTACCCCAGCTACAAAGATGGGGTAAGGGGTCATCAGGGCTGTGGAGTCAGTGCACCAAACTTTAGACTCCAACTTCTCTATTTTTCTATTGTCTGACTCCAACTCCAAATCCGATTCTGACTGATATTTGGATTTAAATTTTTTTGTTCTGAATCTAAAGTACTAGTAAATATAACGTTAAATCCAGGACAGTTTTTTTTTATTTTGAAGCTACAGTCAATCAGTGCATTTTTACCAACTTCAACTCCGACTCCATACTACTACTACTACTTATCATTTCTATAGTGCTACAAGACGTACACAGCGCTGTACACATAAATATGAATAAACAGTCCCTGCTCGACAGAGCTTACAATCTAATTAGGACAGACAAACAGGTCAAATATGAAATAAAGGAATAACTAAGGTGGAAATGATAAAATACGAGCACTGGACAGGTGAGTAATGGTTAGGAGTTAAAAGCAGCATCAAAAAGGTGGGTCTATAGCCTAGATTTGAAGACAGCCAGAAATGGAACTTGATGTACCGGCTCAGGGAGTCTATTCCAGGCATATGGTGCAGCAAGATAAAGGTTCCCAGGGAGGAGTGTAGGGAGAGATAAAAGTGGAGAGGTACTGTGGAGCTGCATAGTGATTCCATGCCTAGATGTACATGCAATCTCTGTCATTTTCCTTTATAGAATACAAGTGTATCCAGGTATATACCCAACTATGTGCTCAGGCACCAGCACTTATGTCAATCACAGAGCTGATGTAAATGCTTGCACCTAGATTCATGACATATATGCATAACTTATGGGAAAATTGGGTTCTTACCTTGATAATTTTCTTTCCTTTAGTCACAGAAGATTAATCCATTAACTGATGGGTTGTATCCACCTACCAGCAGGTGGAGATAGAGAATACTGAAAGTACATGGTGTTCCTGGACGCCCAGCCCCCTCTGCCTTCAGTATATGAAATTTCCAAAGCAGAGTGAATAAGAAAGGCAAAATAACATAAACTTTCCTCACAGAGAACAAACGCCCCTAAACCGGAGCAATAACCAAACAAAGGAGGGATGTTATCAACCTCCTGCAATACAAACAGCATGTAGTAACTCTGATAGCTTGTCTTCAAGTACTCCTGATGAAGCACAATGTCTGTATGCAACATCTGTACAAAAACTAAAGTCAGACAGGGAGGTATCATGGATTCATCTGCTGTGACTAAAGGAAAGAAAATTATCAAGGTAAGAACCTAATTTTCCCTTCCTTGTCATCAACAGCAAATGAATCCATTAACTAATGGGATGTACCAAAGCACTCCCTAAGTAGGGTAGGGGCAACTCCACGAGCAAGCACCTGCGCTCCAAAATGCGCATCCTGCCGCACTGCCACATCCAGCCTGTAATGCCGCACAAAAGAGAGCTGAGAAGCCCAGGTAGCCACATGACAGATTTCCTGAAGAGAAAAGACACCTGTTTCAGCTCAGGAAGAGGACATTGCCCTCATAGAGTGCGCTTTAAATGCTTCAGGCGGCAACCGCCCTGAAAGCAGATAAGCAGAAAAAATGAGTTCCTTAAGCCAGCGGGCTATAGTGACCTTAGACGCCAGAAATCCCCATCGGGGACCTGCCAACAGAACAAATAAATGATCAGAATTCCTAAACTCATTTGACATCTGCAGATACTGCCACAGAGCTCTGCGGACATCCAAAAGGCGCAATTGCCCAAAGGAGTCCAAAAACTCCTACTTACAAAAGGAAGGAAGGAAGACACCTGGGCTGGTTCAGATGAAAAGCTGAAACCACCTTAGGAAAAAGGAAGGCACCGTACGAACAGTGACCCCGGATTCCAAGAATTGTAGAAAAGGATCCCGACAGGAAAGAGCCTGAAGCTCAGACACTCTTCTTGCCGACGTCATTGCCACTAAAAAAACTGTCTTGAGAATCACATCCTTCTCAAAAGCCCGTTTAAGATGCTCAAACGGGGATCACTGGTTCCAAGCCATACAGGGCGACCGCAAAGGAGGACAGAGACGAAGCGCACCTCTGAAAAATCGGACAATATCTGGATGAGCAGCAAGGAACAAACCGGAGACTTTCCCCCAGAAGCAGGCCAACGCTGCCACTTGAACTCGAAGGGAATTGTAGGCCAGACCCTTTTGTAGCCTGACATGCAAAAAGTCCAGCAAAAGCGAGACTGTCGCCAGAGACGGCGAGAAAGACTTTGGAGTACACCACGCCTCAAAAGTGCGCCAGATCCGAGCATAAGTTGCAGAGGTAGACCGCGTGCAAGCCTGCAAGAGCGTGGCAATAACCTTATTAGAATAGCCCTTGTCCCTCAATTGCGCCCCTCAAGAGCCAGGCCGTAAGACCAAAGCGGCAAGGATCTTCCATAGTCACCGGACCCTGAACTAACAAGTTCGGAACCCGAGGCAAAGGAAGAGGCGTGTCCACCACCATCCGCCAGAGATCCGCGTACCACGGACGTCTTGGCCAATCCGGGGCGATGAGAATCACCAATCCTCGGTGCAGGCTGTCAGCCTCTCCGCTCAGCCAAGTAATCGTCTCTCTCTCTCTCTCTCTCTTTCACTCGTCCGTGCTGTCCGCCACCGACTCCCCACTCGTCAGTGCAGTTTGCTCTTCTCTTCACCGTTCAGCTAGCCAGGCCTTTCTCCACAGTTCAGCTAGCCAGGCTTTTAAATACAGTTTGGCTAGTTGGGCTTTTAAACACAGTTCAGATAGCCAGGCTTTTATACTCAGTTTAACTCGCCAGGCTTTTATTCACAGTCCAGCCAGCCAGGCTTTTCTACACAGTTCAGTTAGTAAGGCATCAGAAATCAGCAAGGCCTCCCAAAACTCCCTTTTAGCCAGCCCAGCTTTAAACCACCCACAACTGTCAACAACTTATCTCTTGACATCCACCCACCGGATCTCCCCTGACTATTATGCTTTCCTTGTTACCTTGGGCTCCTCCAGCAATCACTCTTCTGCTCCAGCCACTTCCATCTCTTCTTCCACCCTGTCTCCTCCTACCTCCTCCCACTCCATCCTCTCATTCTCCACCCCCTCACTCAGACGTTCCACACTCTCCTCAGCTGATTCCATTTCCCAATCAGCCACCTCTCTTTCCTTCTCCTGCCACTCCGGTTCTCGTTTGTCATGACCACCCTTATTCTTCCAGGCAGTCTGAAATCTGTGCTCTCTATGCTCCTGCCTCCTCCCCTCCTCCCCTCCTCCCGTGTAGTCTGGGTTCCGTAGCTGTTCTGGACTTGTCTTTCCCTCCCCTACAATGCATCCTGGGATCTGTAGTTTCTGTGCTTCTCACAAGGCGAATCCGAAGTACTACTCGCCCTATCAAGGGCCAAGGAGAGAACACATACAGGAGGCCCGAGGGCCAAGGTTGAGCCAGGGCATCCAACCCCGCCGAGTGAAGATCTCTCCTTCTGCTGAAAAAGCGAGGGACTTTGGCATTTACGCTTGACGCCATGAGGGCCAAGCCTGGGGTTCCCCATTTGGCACAAATCTGAAGAAAAACTTCTTCTGCCAGTTCCTATTCCGCCGGGTCGATTTGATGTCTGCTGAGGAAATCGTCTAGTACATTGCTCTGACTGGCTATGTGAGCCGTGGACAGCAGCTCTAGGTGGCGCTCGGCCCAGTCGCAGATCTGGGACGCCTCCACAGCTAGTACCCTGCACAGAGTACCGCCCTAACGATTGATGTAGGCCACTGCTGTCGTGTTGTCCGACAGAACTCGGACAGGAAGACCCTTCAGCGTCCTGTGGAAGGCCAGAAGAGCCTGGAATATTGCTCTCAGTTCCAAGCGATTGATGGACCATCCCGCTTCCGCAGTGGACCACAGACCCTGAGCATAGCGTCCCCGGCAATGAGCTCCCCAGCCCGAAAGGCTGGCGTCCGTTATCACCAGACACCAAAGAGGAAGAGCCAGTGGCGCCCCCTGCCGCAGCAAGCTGTTGGAAAGCCACCAATTCACACTGCGCTGGGCCGCAGGAAGCCACCTTAGTCTGCGTTGGTATTCCTGGGAAATCGGAAACCATTGCTGAAGCAGAGCAAGCTGCAGCGGTCTCATGTGAGCTCTCACCCAGGGAACCACGTCTATGGTAGCCGTCATAGATCCAAGGAGCTGAACAAAGTCCCAAGCTCGAGGGCGAGGCATCCGCAGGAGCAGGCGGACCTATTTCTGAAGCTTGAGATGCCTGTTGTCGGGAAGAAAAACGAACCCCGAAGCCATGTCGAACCAGACCCCCAAATACTCGAGAGACAGAGAGGGGGTCAGGAGACTTTTGGGCATATTGACTACCCAGTCCAGAGTCTGAAGAACTGTAACAACTCTGGCTGTGGGAAGTCGGCTTTCGTCTGCCGAATCCACTCTGATGAGCCAGTCGTCGAGATAAGGGTGAACTCTGAGACCCTCTCGCCTGAGAAAGGCAGCCACCACTACCATCACCTTGGAAAAAGTCCGAGGGGCAGTTGCCAGGCCAAAAGGCAAGGCGCGAACCTGGAAAAGTTGGCTCAATACTGCAAACCGGAGAATACTGCTCATGCGGCGGCCAGATGGGAATATGCAAATACGCTTCCTTGAGGTCCAGAGACATGAGAAACTCTCCTGGCTGTACCGCCGCAATGATGGAGCGCAGGGTTTCCATACGGAAGGTCCTAAGGTCTCGTTGACTCTGCGTAAGTCGAGGACAGGTCTGAACGACCCGCCTTTTCGAGGCACAACAAAATAGATGGAGTAGTTACCGCAGCTGTGTTTGGCGGGAGGAACCACCACTCCAAGCTTCAGCAACTCCTGCAAGGTCTTGTTTACCGCCGCCCGCTTGATGGCAGTGCCGCATCGGGAATCCAAAAATGCGTCTCCCAGCGGGGCAGCGAATTCTAGTCGGTAACCTTCTCTGATCAGGTTCAGAACCCACTGATCCGAAATAATCTTGGTCCTCGAGAAAGAGACAACCCCCTACTGCGGGAACCGACGAGTGGACCAGCGCCCCATCATTGTAGGATGCCCCTGAACTCCTGGACATTGCCCGGATGCCGCAGCGCGTTTGTCCAAATGAAAGGAGTTCCTCTGCTGGAAACGGGTACGTTGACCAAACCCCACAGAGCGCCCCGGGCGATACCTGCGAGCTTCACGAAAACGTGGCCTGGAAGAAGAGAAAAAAGAAGGACTTTTGGAAGAAGGCCTCGGCCTATCCTCAGGCAACCGTTGGAACTACAGTCACCTAGGTCCTTAACAATCTTCTCTAAATCATCCCCAAATAAAAGAATGCCCCGAAAGGGTAACCTCACCTGCCTTTGTTTAGAAGCCATGTCAGCCGCCCAATGCCGGAGCCAAAGAAGGTGGCAGGCAGCAACCGCCACCGACATCTGCTGAGCCGAAGCTCTGACCAGATCATGAAGGGCATCAGCCAAAAAAGTCAGGGCAGACTCCATACGCGGACCAACATCAGCAAGGGAACCCACTCCATCGGCGGGCTACTCAATCGCCTGCTGCAACCAGAAAAGGCAGGCCCGGGCTGCCTAGAAACTGCAAATAGCCGCCGGTAAGGACAGGCTCGAGATTTCAAAGGACCGCTTCAGCGCGGATTCCAGCCGCCGGTCCTGCATATCTTTCAAAGCGACCCCTCCCTCCACTGGGAGAGTAGTCTTTTTAGTCACAGCTGTGACTAACACATCCACTTTAGGCATCCCAAAGAGGGTCAACTGACTTTCACTCAGAGGATAAAGGTGACACATAGCCATGGCCACCTTCAAGGGACCATCAGGGTCAGACCATTGAGCTGAAATAAGCTCTTGGATGGAAGCATGCATGGGAAAAGCCCAAGAAGGCTTCTTAGTACTAGCCATCTGAGGATTAATAGAAGAGGCAGCCTCCTCGTCAGGATCTTCAATACAAAGGGCCTGTAAGGCATCAGAAATGAGAGCTGGCAGCTCGTCATGGTGGAAAATCCGAACCGCTTTAGGGTCATCCAACTCCTGTGGCAAGCAGCCACCCTCGTCTGGATCCTCAGTCCATGAGGGCCTGGCAGACCCCTAAGACTCCCCGAAACTAGACCATGGGGAAGAACAAGGTGAAGAGTCCCCCTCAGATGGGGTATTCACTCGTCTACGCTTAGCGTCAGCCAAAAGCTCGGGGGAAGAAATAAAGTCTCCAGCAGATGCTGCGCTATCAAGAACTGGAGGCAACCCAGTCCGAAAGGAATTGTCAGGAGCCTCAGGCAGTGCTCTTTTTAACATAAAAGCCTTATGCATCAGCAGCACAAATTCAGGGGAGAAAAACTCACCCTGTGCATCCGCCCCCACATTGGGGGAAGCGGAGGCAATAGCTCCTCTAGAAACCTCAAAACGAGGTGTCCCCCTGCACTCAGACCCCTCCGCAACCGCGAGGGTCGAGTCACGCGGCGCTTTCAAGATGGCGCCCGCTGCCAACTCCGTCAGGCGGGAAGAATCACCGCCCACCATGCTCGTGCCAGCATTAGCATCTAGGCAGCATGTGCTGCAAAGCCCCGCTGCTGATCTGCGTTTCCCACAGTGGGAGCAGCGCTTAAACTCTTCAGCAGCCATCAAATACAGAAAACAAGACGGCACCTTTGCGCCAAAACTTACCCGCACAGTCAGCAGGAACCTCCCTGGAGGAGCTGGGCACCACTCTCACCTCAGGAGATCGAGTCAAACAAGCTTCGGTCAAGCTGCACCGAACCAGGAGCTCTGGAGAAAGGCTCTCTTTTTTTTTTTTTTTTACTGTGATGAAAGTTAGAGGCAGGCAGCCACAGAGGAACTCCAGGAGGAGGGGGAATGGGGTAAGGCAGGGACAGGGAAAACCAAGTATGCCTTTAAAGTGGGCACCACCAGCCACAACCCCCCCCCCCCCCCTACTGGCAAAGCACAGAAGCCTCCCCAGGCAGAAATCCAGGAGCTGAGAAAGCGACGTCCACACCTGCTGGGAGATAGAGATATACTGAAGGCAGAGGGGGCTGGGCGTACAGGAACACCATGTGCTTTCAGTGTTCTCTATCTCCACCTGCTGGTAGGCGGATACAACCCGTCAGTTAATGGATTCATCTGCTGTTGATGACAAGGAATCTATAATTATGCACACATGTACACCTACCAGCAAAGTATGCACTATCAAAGATATGCACATGTAAAAAATAGTGCATAGCAAGACTATTATTATTTATGTGCATGTGTGTTCACATATGCAATAAATGTAGCATACTGGCATGTATGTAGATAATTGCCACCTAACTTGGGTGACTCCTTATGGAATTATCTACCTCCTGTTGATAGGTCTCTGAATTCACTTTCAAGATCTTCATTAAGTCCTGTGCAAGTAAGCACATCAAGGACACCTGAAAAGGTTGGTACTTCTGCTGTGCCATCCCTCAAACAGTGCCTGTGCCTGTATACAGAGGCCCCTTGTTCACAACTTAGAGATCTACACATAGCCCAAAATTCTGTCACCAGGGTATTACCTGGCTGTAATTGCTATGAGCACATCTCTCTGATTTAAAAAAGACCGCATTAGCTCCTTCATAAATATAGAATATAATTTAAGATCATTTGTATGATTTTTAAAATATTAATGGGGCAGATTTCTAAGGTCATAGTGGCAAAACTGCATATTTATCAGCCTTCGCGCTTGATGAGATCACCAGGCTGACTTTTATTGGAAGTTCCTTCACATCACGTGATAAAGTCAAATAAGTACAGGAATTCAATTTTTTATATTGCAGGTTTTTCATTATAGAATACTCTGCCCTTGGGGCTAAAAAAATACAGGATTTTAAAGAGTTTAAAATAGAATTAAAAACGTTCTTTCTTGCAGGCATATGAAAGCAGGGCCGGTCTTAGCAAGTGCGGGGCCCTATGCAGATCAATTTGATGGGGCCCCATCCTAGCCCTGCTCCCACCCTAGCTCTGCCCCCACCCTAGCTCCAGGGCGGCCACCCCTCCCTCCGAGCTCCCGGGCAGTCCAGTGCCTTGTTTTTCCATTCTGCTCTGGTTCAAAGAACTGACCCTACTGTATTCTGCTTCTCCACTTTCAATAATCCTCCCCCTCTCCCCCCCTACACAGACGCATGCTAAACATCTCCTTCCCGAGATGACTACTGGACTCCACAACCAGCTTTTAGCATGGGGAGGGGGGGTGAATCAATGCGCCCATCGAGTTCCCCTAAAAGAATGCAAGCTCTGAAGACAGATAATCCCAAACCTCCACTGGTCAGTTTGTGTCATGGCTAAATTCTGCACAGCCCTTACCCCCGCTTCTTAATCCGCCTAGAACAGTCATAGAGCTGAGAAAGGGCTTGCCTGAGAAAGGTACTACTGCACGGATTTCAGACCTGCCTTCTAACTACTGCCTTTGGTACCAGTTTACTTGTGGGTTTACTGTCACTGTGCTGTGAAAAGTTTCCGCAGATTACGGACGATATTGAGCTACACAGGATGTGAAACTTCGCACGGCCACAGCGTTTTAGTCTGCCAGGTATGTCAGGTGGAAAATTTTTTCCCCACCCAAACCAGCCCCAAACCAGCCCAAAACCCGCCCAAAGTCAAACCCCACCCCTGACACCCCCACCCCGCCCCCGCCGTCATCACCCCCGCCTCCCCATCATCGGCCCCGCCCAGAACGTCACTAACCCCGCCCAAAACGCCACTAGCCCCGCCCCTGCGACCGAAAAAACCACTTAAAAAACCGCCCAAAAGACCCAAAACAAGCCCAAAAAACCGCAACCCGCGGCAGGTCGCGGAAAACCGCCCAATTGGGCGGTAAAACCGCCCACCTGGCAACACTGGTCTGCCTCTTGTCTTACACTCTTAGGTTTGTAAAAAAAAAAAAAAAAAGGGGGGGGGTAAGGAAATGATGACGTCATGGATCCTACAGGGTCCTAAAGGCTACAACTTCACATGGAATTGAATAACAGGCTAGAGATGTTAAACTTAAATCTGTTAAACTTAAACCTGTTAAACTGCCACCAGACACATGACTCCCAGCAAAACCTTGGACGGGGGTGAGGAGGACAACACATCCGAGAAACGCATCCTCAGCTCTCACCGCCCCTGGGCTTGCTCGATCCTGCATGTTCAAAGCTTGCTTTCTGCCCTGATCCAAGAATCTACGGCTGCTAGTCCAGTGGCGCTGTAACCCGACGTCAATGCTACGTAGCTTTTAAAATTCAGAGGGAGGGGGGACTGGAGTTCGGGCGGTCGGGGCGGGGCGCCCTTGAGCGCGAGGCCCTATGCGGTCGCCTCGCCCTAAGACCGGCCCTGTATGAAAGGATTGATGATTGAATTAAGAAACAGGTTTACATCTTTTGTACTGTACTAAATGTATTCCTGTTAGCTTATCTCTTATGAGATGACATATTTTATATATGTCATGGGGTTTTATACATGTCATGAGGTTTTGTCTTTTATATATTGTATTTTGTGCAATATATATTATATATGTAGAATTTGTAATCCGCCTAGAACTTTTGGATGGTGTAGAATAGAAGTTTTTTTTAAATAAATAAATAAGAACACCCTTATACCACCATTAAGAATGACGCAGCCTTTCAGGATTTGTTGAATTACTGAATATTACTGCGGGGAAGCAGAAAATTCCAAAACACAATTAACTTACCTTGAAAAAAAGATTAAAAATTAAAAAGACAGGCATTCATTTAATGTTGAAATCTCATGGGTGGTTAATAATGCGAACTGAAAGGAAGGTATTACCATGAGCATTATCTCTGCTGTGCTCCATAATTCAATCACTTGTAGTGGGCACTGTGACAAGGCTTAGATTAACTGTAGGATTTTATGTTGCACAGCTGTAAGCACTGTCAGTTTAAGCCTTTCATTAATTTATCAGAACACTGGTGCACAATGCTAGATGTTGTTACATGTTCTGTGTTCACATGAAGTGACCTGAAACAGAAGCCTTTTTTATACAATTTATAAAGTGCACCAGGTCTAAAGGTAGGTCCTTACCCCTCCTGATGGAGCTGGAGGGTGAACTTTGATTATTATTAGAAATATTAGTTAGTGCTTTACAGAAATATATGAGATGGCCCCCAAAGAAATACAAGACATAACAAAAAACACAAGTAAGAGGCATTGAGTTAACATAATGGGGGAGATAAATTAGAGGTCATAGAAGTGATTAATTGAGAAAGGAGCAATTTTTCATTCAGCAAAGCAGTAAGAATTGAGATTTCTTATGAATTAATTCAAGAAAACAGTCAACCAATGGAATAGGTGAGGGATTTTTCATATTATCTTGAGATAGTATAAGCATCTGAAAAGCAGCTTGGAAGCAATAACCACTCGTATAATAAAGCAGGTTACTACTACTACTACTACTACTACTTAACATTTCTAGAGCGCTACTAGAGTTACGCAGCGCTGTACAATTTAACAAAGAGAGACAGTCCCTGCTCAAAGAGCTTACAATCTAATAGACAAGCAGTTAATCTGAAAAAGGTACAACTAAATTATGTAAATCAGCAAAACTTAAATCCTAGGCAAAAACAAACTTTTCATACTATATATTATATTACTAGTAAAAAAAGCCCTTTTCTGTTAGAAATGAAACGGGCGCTAGCAAGGTTTTCCTTGGAGAGTATGTTTCAGAAAGAGCGTGTGTGAGAGATGGAGTATGTGTGTCAGAGAGAGAATGTGAGAGAGAGAGACAGAGTGTATGTGTTTGTGCGAGAGAGAGAGAGTGTGTGAGAGACAGTGTTTGTGTTTCTGTGTGACACTGTGTGAGAGAGAGGGACAAAGACAGTGAGTGTGTGAGTGAGAGTGTATGTGACAGACATAGAATGAGTGACTGCGTGTGTGCTGTGAGGAACCCCCTCACCCCCTCCCTCTCCCCTGCCCCCTTGCAGCCAGGCATCTGCAGCGACCCTCCTCTCCCCGTGTTCCCCCTGCAGCCACCCATGCCCATCAACCCTCCTCTCCCCCTGCTGCGTCCTTCCTGTCTCCCCTACTCCCCCTGCAGCCACCCATGTGGTCTCAGGCCCCCCCCCTCAGCATCCCTCCTGTCCCCCTGCAGGCACGCATGTGCAGCGTCCCTCCTCTCTCCCTTGTCCCCCCTGCAGCCAGCCATGTCCAGCGACCCTTCTGTCCCCCTGCCCCCCCTGCAGCTACCCATGTCCAGCGACCCTCCTCTCCTGTGCAGCCACCCATGTCTGAGGACACTCCTCTCCTTTTTCCCTGTTCCTCCCCTGTAGCCAGCCATGTCCATCGACCCACCTGTCCCCCCTGATGACCACCAACCCTTCTGCCTCCTGCCCACCCTGCAGTGTCCGTCCTGTATCCCCTGTCCCCCTTGCAGGCACCCATGTGGTGTGTGGAGCCCCATCCCTATCTCCCTGTTCCCTGCCCCCCCTGCAGCTACCCATGTGCAGCGACCCTCCCCTCCCCTGCTTCCTTCCAGCCACCCATGTCCAGCGAGACCCCCCTTCCCCCCCCAGCCAGCGCAGCACCCAAAGAAAGCCCCTTGTTTCCCCCTTCGCGCATCACCCGACCCCCCCACCGTGGCACATCACCAAGCCCCTCCCCCCTCATCAACCCCCTCGCCACCCGCAACCGCTAATACAAACTGTGTCCGGCGGCTGCTGCTTCTGCTATTCAGCAGCAGCAGCCCATACATAAAGAAAACAAACAAAAAAAAATCCTCCTAAAACGCACCTCCGTTGAGAAGCATCTCACATTGGCTGAAGTCTCAGCATGCGCTCCTTCTCTCCCCTCTGATGTCTCGGCGTTTCTCCGGGGTCCTCCGGCAGGGGCACTGACGTTGAGGAGAGAGGAGGAGCGGCTACAGAGACGTCAGCCAATGTGAGATGGTTCTCCACGGAGGTGCATTTTAGGAGGTTGTTTTTTTGTTTGTTTGTTTTCTTTATGTACGGGCTGCTGCTGCTGAATAGAAGCAGCAGCAGCCGCCGGAGAGAGTTTGTATTAGCGGTCGCGGGTGGCGAGGCGGTCGATGTGGGGGGGGGGGGTAGGGGCTTGGTGAAGCGGCGGGGGAGGGGTTGGGTGATGCGGCGAGGAGGGAAGGGGGGTAGGGGCTTTCTGATGCCCCGTTGCACAGGTTGTTGTGGCGATGCGGCAGGGGGGCACTTAGAGGTGCACCGTCGAGGCTGTTTGTGTGTGTGTGTGTGTGTTTGTTTGTGTGTGTGTGTGTTTGTGTGTGTGTGTTTGTGTTTCTGTGTGTGTGTGTTTCTGTGTGTTTGTGTGTTTTTGTTTGTGTATATGTTTTTGTGTGTGTGTGTTTGTGTGTATGTTTTCGTGTGTGTGTTTGTTTGTTTGTTTGTGTGTATGTTTTTGTGTGTGTGTTTGTTTGTGTGTATGTTTTTGTGTGTGTGTGTGTGTTTTGTGTTTCTGTGTGTGTGTGCATTTGTGTGTGTGTTTATGTGTGTGTGTTTGCGTGTGTGTGTTTGCATTTGTGTGTGTGTCTGTCTGTTTGTGTGTGTGTGTTTGTGTGTGTTTATGTGTCTGTGTGTTTATGTGTGTGTGTTTGTGTGTGTTTGTGTGTATGTGGGGGGGGGGGGGGTTTGCAGGTGGCTTTTGTGGTCGTGTGGTTGGGGAGTTTGCCAGCAGTCTGTAGCGATTCCTAGGCAGGGGGAGGAGTACGGAAACACTCTCCCTGCCGGGGTCGTTGTTTGTTGGAGGGGGTTGCCAGTTGGTAGGGGTGCCTTTATGGATCCCTTTACTCTCTGTGTTCCGCCCTCGAGGGCGGGGCAGAGAGACATGGTGAGTTGGATGGCTTCACCACCATGAACTTACGAACTGTTTAGGGATTTTGCAGATGGCTTCAGCAGGTTGTCTTCAGAATGTTGAGGTAGCGTTTTATGTACAGATGGGGCATGGCTGAGGGCGGGTCTATGAGTGAGGGTGACTGGTCCTAGCCTATGAAGACTACAGGATTTTTGTGCTTCTCTGCCTTGGAGTGAGCTTCAGAACGTTCAAGGTGGGATTTATTAATATAGATGGGGCGTGGCTGAGGGCGGGACTATGAGTGAGGGTGACTGGTCCTAGCCTATGAAGACTAAAGGAGTTTTGTGCTTCTCTGCCTTGGAGTGAGCTTCTCTGCCTTGGAGTGAGCTTCAGAACGTTCAAGGTGGGATTTATTAATATAGATATGTTATATTTTCTTTTCCTTGTCCTATTCCCTAACGATACCTTGACTCTGCTTTCGCTTAAATTCTCACAATGTAATCCATAACTGAATTGTAACAAATCGTATTTCCATTATTTACAATGTATTGTAAGCTACACTGAGCCCGCAAATAGGTGGGAAAATGTGGGATACAAATGCAATAAAATAAATAAATAAATAAATATACTATACTATATAATGTGCCAAAAATTCAGCACATAACTTCCATACTACAACAGCAGTTATGTACCAAAAACGGGGTGAAACAGCAGGTGTGTGAATAAAGAGAACATACTTACCTGTAGCAGGTATTCTCTGAGGACAGCAGGGTTCACATTCTCACAAGTGGGCAGACGATCCGCATTGCCCAGGAATCTGCAAGTTAGCCAGCAAATAAAAAAATTCCAGAGCCGTCTGAGGTGCATGCCATGCCCCACCGCGCATGTGCACTATGCGTTCCCACCCACAGTGTCTCCATGTCTCTTCAGTTTAATACAATAGCATAAAAAAGAAAGAAACAACTTCAACGGGAAGTGGGTGGGATTGTGAGAATGTGAAGCCTGCTGTCCAAGGAGAATGCCTGCTATAGGTAAGTATCTATGCTTTCTCCAAGAACAAGAAGGCTTACATTCTCACAAGTGGGGAATCCCTAGCATCCAGGCTCACCCAAAATAACAAACAATGGTCAATTGGGCCTCTGAATGGCGAGCACTAAACACAAATTAACCTGAAACAAAACGCAACTAGATGAAGGTGCAGCCTGGAACAGAATAAAATGGGCCTAGGAGGGTGGAGTTGGATTCTAGACCCCAAACAGATTCTGCAACACCGACTGCCCAAACAGACTATCACGTCGGGTATCCAAGGCAGTATTGAGATGTGAATGTGTGGGCTGAAGACCACATCGCTGCCTTGCAAATCTGTTCAATGGAGGCTGACTTTAAGTGGGCCACCGACACGGCCATGGCTCCAAAGTCAGCCCAGCTTGGGCATAAGCGAAGGAAATGCAATCTGCTAGCCAACTGGAAATGGTGTGTTTACCAATGGCGACTCCCCTCCTGCTGGGATCAAAAGAAACAAACTGAGCGGACTGTCTGAAGGGCTTCGTCCGCTCCATGTAAAAGTCAATGCTCTCTTGCAGTCCAAGGTGTGCAAGCTGCTTTTGCCAGGTTGGGCATGAGGTTGGGGAAAGAATGTTGGCAGGACAATCGACTGGTTCAGATGGAACTCTGACACCACCTTCAGCAGGAACTTAGGGTTCGTGTGGAGGACTACTCTGTTATGATGAAACTTAGTATAAGGTGCATTCACTACTAAGGCTTGAAGCTCACTGTCCCTATGAGCTAAAATAACAGCCACCAAGAAAATGACCTTCCAGGTAAGTACTTCAGATGGCAGGAATTCAGTGGCTCAAAAGGAGCTTTTATCAGCTGGGTGAGAACAACGTTGAGATCCCATGACACTGGAGAAGAGTTGACAGGGGGTTTTGACAAAAGCAAACCTCTCATGAAGCGAACAACTAAATGCTGTCCAGAGATAGGCTGACCTTCTACTACTAACTGTGCTAAGGTGAACCCTTATGGAGTTGGTCTTGAGAGCAGACTCTGATAAGTGTTGAAGGTATTCAAGCAGAGTTTGTGTAAGACAAGAAAGGGGATCTATAGCCTTGCTGTCACACCAGATGGCAAACCTCCTCCGTTTAAAAGAGTAACACCTCTTAGTGGAATTTTTCATGGAAGCCAACAAGACCCGGGAGACACCCTCTGAAAAACCCAAGGAAGTGAATTCTAGGCTCTTAACATCCAGGCCGTGAGAGCCAGAGACTGGAGGTTGGGATGCAGAAGCGAACCTTCGTTCTATGTTATGGGGGTTGAAAAACACTCCAATCTCCATGGTTCTTCAGAGAACAATTCCAGAAGAAGAGGGAACCATATCTGCCACAGCCGGAAGGGTGCAATCAGAATCATGGTTCCACGGTCTTGCTTGAGGTATGGGAGGATACTCATACAAAAGACCTGCCCTCCATCTGAGGAAGGCATCTGATGCTAGTCTGTCATGGGCCTGAAGCCTGGAACAGAACTGAGGGACCCTGTGACTGAGTTGAGTGGCAAGAAGATCCACCGAGGGGGCGCCCCACATTCGGAAGATTTGTGGGTTATGCCCATGTTCAGAGACCACTTGTGAGGTTGCATTATCCTGCTCAGCCTGTCGGCTAGGCCATTGTTTAAGCCTGCCAGATAAGTAGCCTGGAGAAACATGCCATGACGGCGTGCCTAGAGCCACATCTAGACAGCTTCCTGACACAGAAGGCAAGATCCAGTGCTCCCCTATAATACATCGCAACCTGATTGTCTGTTTGGATTAGGATAATTTGATTGGACAGCCGATCTCTGAAAGCCTTTAGAGTGCTCCAGATTGCTCGCAGCTCCTGGAGATTGATCTGAAGATGTGTTTCTTGGAGGGACCAAACTCCTTGGGTGTAAAGCCCATCTACGTGAGCTCCCCATCCCAGGAGAGATGCATCCGTCGTCAGTACATTTTATGGCTGAGGAATTTGCAATGGTAGACCTGAAGTCAAATTGGACCGAATTGTCCATAATTGGAGACAGCGCACAAGCTCCAGGGGCACTCGGATGACATCCTACAGACTTCCTGTGGCTTGATACCACTGAGAAGCCAGGGTAACATAGTAACATAGTAGATGACGGCAGAAAAAGACCTGCATGGTCCATCCAGTCTGCCCAAGACAAACTCATATGTGTATACCTTACCTTGAATTTGTACCTGTCCTTTTCAGGGCACAGACCATATAAGTCTGCCCAGCAGTATTTCCCGCCTCCCAACCACCAGTCCCGCCTCCCATCACCGGCTCTGGTACAGACCGTATAAGTCTGCCCTCCCCTATCCTCGCCTCCCAACCACCACCCCCTCTTCCCCCCAACTGCTCCGCCACCCTTTGGTGAAACCATGTTGTCTCGGATCTTGCAACTTATTGGCTTCCAGGAAATTCACTATCCTTTCCTTCAGCATGGCTTCCATTACTTTTCCAATAACCGAAGTGAGGCTTACCGGCCTGTAGTTTCCAGCTTCTTCCCTATCCCCACTTTTGTGAAGAGGGACCACCTCCGCCGTTCTCCAATCCCTCGGAACCTCTCCCGTCTCCAAGGATTTATTAAACAAGTCTTTAAGAGGACCCGCCAGAACCTCTCTGAGCTCCCTCAGTATTCTGGGGTGGATCCCGTCCGGCCCCATGGCTTTGTCCACCTTTAGCTTTCCAAGTTGTTGATACACACTCTCTTCCGTGAACGGCGCTCTATCCACCTCATTTTCAGGTGTACTTTTGCCAGTCCCTCTCGGTCCTTCCCCAGGGTTTTCTTCAGTGAAAACAGAACAAAAGTATCTATTTAGCAAATCGGCTTTTTCTTCATCATTTTCTACATAGCGTTTCGTTGTATCTTTTAGTCTCACAATTCCCTTTATAGTCTTTCTCCTTTCACTAATATACCTGTAGAAGTTTTTGTCTCCTCTCCTTACATTTCTAGCCATTTGTTCTTCCGCTTGCGCCTTCGCCAGACGTACCTCTCTCTTGGCTTCTTTCAGTTTCATCCGGTATTCCTCCCCGAGTTCCTCCTCTTGAGATTTTCTATATTTCTGGAACGCTAACTCTTTAATCTTTATTTTCTCAGCCACTTGCTTTGAGAACCATATCGGTTTCCTTTTTCTCTTGCTTTTATTTACTCTCCTTACATAAAGGTCTGTGGCCCTGTTTATTACTTCTTTTAGCCTGGACCACTGTCCTTCCACTTCTCGTATGTCCTCCCAGCCCATCAGCTCCTTCCTCAGGTATTCTCCCATTTTGTTAAAGTCAGCTCGCTTGAAATCCAGGACTTTGAGTTTAGAGTGGCCGCCATCCACATGAGCCGTTACATGAAAACAAACCGTTTGATGGTCACTGTTTCCCAGGTGCGCAGCCACTCGGACATTTGACACACTATCCCCATTCGTGAGCACCAGATCCAACGTGGCTCCCTCCCTCGTGGGTTCATTTACCATTTGTCTGAGCAGAGCACTTTGGAAAGCATCCACAATCTCTCTACTTCTTTCCGATTTTGCAGACGGAACCTTCCAATCTAAATCCGGCAGATTAAAATCTCCCAACAACAGCACCTCTCTTTTCTTCCCCAACTTTTGAACATCAGCGATCAGATCTTTATCTAGTTCTTCCAATTGTGTTGGGGGTCTATAGACAACACCCACGTGGACCAAGGTTCTATCCTCTCTTTTTAAGGTGATCCATATCGCTTCTTCCTTTCCCCAGTTCCCTGTCATTTCAGTCGCTGGGATATCATTTCTCACATACAGAGCTACTCCTCCACCTATACGTCCCTCTCTATCCTTCCTAAAAAGATTATAGCCTGGTATGTTTATATCCCATTCATGGGAACCATTGAGCCATGTCTCTGTGACTGCAACTATGTCCAAGTCAGCCTCCAAAATCAGGGCTTGAAGGTCATGAATTTTATTGCTTAGACTGCAAGCATTTGTGGTCATTGCTTTCCATGTACATTTCCTAGTACGTGTTTTGGTTTTAGTGATTTGTGAGGGTGTTTTCTCTTTGGGTACCTTCTCATATTTTTGTTCCCCCTTCCTTGCTTTTTCTTTTTTTTCCGCTTCAGTTGAGCAGATTTCATGTGAAGACATGCCATGGATGTAATGTATACTGTGGAAGCCATGTGGCCCAACAATCTCAACATCTGCTGAGCTGTGATCTGCGATGCCCAAACCCTGGAAGCAAGGGAGAGAAGGTTGTCCGCACGCACCTCTGGGAGGAAGGCTCGGACATTCTTCGTATCGAGCAGGGATCCTATAAACTCCAATTCTTGAACAGGATGGAGATGGGACTTGGGGTAGTTTATTACGAACCCTAGCAGTTCCAGCACCTGAATAGTCATGCGCACTGACTCCTGAGCACCGTCCTCCGAGGTGCTCTTCAGCAGCCAATCGTCAAGATAAAGGAACACATGCACTCCCAGCTTGCGTAGCGAAACTGCAACTACCGCTACACATTGGGCCAAAGGGCAACATGCGGTACTGAAACTGATGTGTTCCCAGCCGAAGTCAAAGATACTTCCTGTGAGCTGGAAGTATCAGGATATGAGTGTATGCACCCTTTAAGTCCAGAGAGCATCGCCAATCATTATCCTGAATCATGGGAAGAAGGGTGCCCATGGAAACCATCCTGAGCTTTTCTTGGACTAGGAATTTGTTCAGGACCCTCAGGTCTAGGATGGGACTCATCCCCCCTGTCTTTTTCTGTAAAAGAAAGTACCTGGAATAGAATAGAAGAGCGACTAAAATTATAAAAAGGATGGAACTCCTCTCATATGAGAAAAAGCTGAAGAGGTTAGAGCTCTTCAGCTTGGAAAAGAGATGGATGAGGGGAGATATGCTTGAGGTCTACAAAATCCTGAATGGTATAGAACGAGTAGAAGTAAATACATATTTTACTCATTCCAAGAGTACAAAGCCTAGGGGACACTCGAGGAAGTTATATGGAAATACTTTTAAAACAAATAGGAGGAAATATTTTTTTCACTCAATGAATAGTTAAGCTGTGGAACTTTTTGCCAGAGGAGGTGGAAACAGCGGTTAACGTATCTGTGTTTAAAAAAGGTTTGGACAAATTCCTGGAGAAAAAGTCCATTGTCTGCTATTGTGACAGGCATGGGGGGAGCAACTGCTTGCCCTGGGATTTGTCGTATGGAGTGTTGTCACGATCTGGGTTTCTGCCAGGTACTTGTGACCTAGCTTGGCCACTGTTTGGAAAACAGGATTCTGGGCTAGATGGACCACTAGTCTGACCCAGTATGGCTACTCTTATATTCTTATGTTCTAACACAGTACAAACTTCTACATACAGCATTTGTGTCGAGGGATAGAGGCGCAAGTTTTGGCCTGTGGGAGGATGGCACGTGTCTTAAGTGCAAATATGCCACGGGAACATTGGTACACTCGTTTCTGGAGTGTGAGTGTGAATCCTTGGTTTTGTGGAGTCATGCTGCTGAGATTCTGGCTGATGATCTGGCAGCCACACCCTTGTCACATTGTTTCATCACCTTGGGATCATCAAACACCATCACCTCAATCTCTCCCCTCATATCTGGTATATCTCTTTTGGATTTATGCACATCAAGTGCATCACTCTGCACTTCTTGACATTACATTTTAAGCTATATAAAGCTATCAAAACCCATGAAAAATTACCATAAAAATATCATAGTGCAATATGTGAAAAAACAGACTTTTTAATATAATTTTTATAATATGCAAGTAGTGCTCAGCGACTGGGTAACTATCACTGGGCTGACTGGCAGTCCTTGAATGTGTTTATACCCAACAGTACATCATCGCGCTGTCATAATCCACTACTACTACTACTATTTAGCATTTCTATAGCGCTACAAGCCGTACGCAGCGCTGCACAAACATAGAAGACAGTCCCTGCTCAAAGAGCTTACAATCTAATAGACAAGAAATAAAGTAAGCAAATCAAATCAATTAATGTGTACAGGAAGGAGGATACTGCTGATAATACTGGAATCTCTATGCGAATCAAAATATCAAACAATGGAACATCACATAGAATTGAACACGTATCTTAGTGCTGTGTGGATAGATTCAGCTGTAACTAGTGAAAGTCCCAGTCACTTCAATAACGTGCAGTGAAACTTGATTTGTAGAGCTTCTGAACCAGTTCCCTGTTGTAATGTCTCCTAGGTTCCCTACATGCAGGCATGTTTCGCCGTAGCGTCATCAGGGGAACACCATTCTTCAGGCGGGAACAGCTCAATCTCCTCTCTCTCATCCGGCCAGAATGCCGGTGTATGCGCAGTAGTTACACCCTCCTGACTCCTCCCTTCCCTTTAAATGTTTCACTGCACGTTATTGAAGTGACTGGGACTTTCACTAGTTACAGCTGAATCTATCCACACAGCACAAAGATAAATGTTCAATTCTATGTGATGTTCCATTATTTGATATTTTGATTCGCATAGAGATTCCAGTATTATCAGCAGTAACAATAGTATAACATCATAGGTAGGTGGATGGTGACAGTGCGATGATGTACTGTTGGGTATAAACACATTCAAGGATTGCCAGTCAGCCTAGTGATAGTTACCCAGTCGCTGAGCACTACTAAAAATTATATTAAAAATTCTGTTTTTTCACATATTGCACTATGATATAATTTTTATGGTAATTTTTCATGGTTTTTGATAGTTTTATATAACTTATAAGAGTAGAAAATCCGAAGGATTATTTATACCCCAGAAGTGTTTGCTATTACATTTTAACCGCCAGACCCTTGACCATTCTTCCAATATTTGGAGCTCCCTTCTCATGGTTTTCACTCCATCCAGGTTATACACGCTATCAGCTATCTTTGTGTCATCTGCAAAAAGGCAAACTTTCCTTCTAATCCTTTAGCAGTGTCTGTCACATATATATTAAACAGAATCAGCCCCAGCACCAACCCCTGAGGCAATCCACTACGCTCCTTCCTTTCCTCCGAGCCAATTCCATTTCAAACCACCCTCTTTTGCCTTTCAGTTAACCAGTTTCCAATGCAGTTCACGACTTTGGGTCCTAAGTTCAGCCCTCTAAGCTTATTCATGAGTCTTCTGTGAGAGACCGTATCAAAGGATTTGCTGAAATCCAAGTAGATTACATCTAGTGCATGTTCTTTATCCAGTTCTTTGGTCATCCTGTCAAAGAAGTCAATCAGATTCGTTTGGCAGGATTTTCCTTTGGTAAAGCCATGTTGCCTTGGATCCTGCAACCCACTGACTTCTAGTTAACTATCTTTTCCTTCAGCAGTTTCTCCATTATTTTTCCTACCATCGATGTGAGGCTTACTGGTCTGTAGTTTCCCACTTCTTCCCTGTCTCCACTTTTGTGAAGAGGGACTACATCAGCTCTTTTCCAATCCCGCAAAACCTCTCCCATCTCTAAAGATCTATTAAATAAATCCATAAGAGGTCCCACCAGGACTTTTATGAGCTCCCTCAGTGTCCTGGGATGTATCCCATCCAGCCCCATAGTTTTGTCCAATTTCAGATTTCTAAGCTGTTTATAAACGCTTTCATCCGTGAATGGTGCAATATCCACTCCACTCCCAGATATACTCTTGGCAGCCAAGTACGGTCCTTCTCCAGGATTTTCTTCTATAAACACCAAAGAGAAATATTTGTTTAGTATGTTTGCTTTATCTTCATCACTCTCCACATAGCCGTTCTCAGTATCTTTCAGTTTCCCTTCCTATCTTTTCTCTTTTCCCCAATATATCTGAAAGTTTTTGTCACCTCTCTTTACATCTTTAGCCATTTTTTTCTTCACCTGCACTTTCGCTAGTCGTATTTCCCTCTTTGCTTCTTTGAATTTAATCCGGTGATCTTTTCCGTGATCCTCTTGTTGTGTTCTTCTGTATTTCTTGAACAAAGCCTGTTTTGCCCTTATTTTTTCATCCACTTGTTTAAAGAACCATAGAGGCTTCCTGTTTCTATTGTTTTTGTATACTTTCCTTGTGTAAAGATCAGTTGCCATATTTATAGCAACTTTCAGCTTGGACCACTGCTCTTCCACTTCACCTATGCCTACCCATGCCATTAGCTCCTTCTTCAGGTATTTCCCAATTTTACCAAAATTAGTAGAGCTGAAATCCACTAGTTTTGTGCACTTGCACTCTGCTTTTGCGCTTATATCCACCCACCCGGACATTGGAAACACTTCCTCCATTTGTGAGCGCTAGATCCTGCATTGACATGTCCCTTGTGAGTTCCGACATGTAGGTGGCTGCTGAAGGGAAAGAAGAAATTGGACTGATCATGCAACCTTATAAGACAGATGGTTGTTGCATCTATGAAATACCAGTACTCTGCAACCCAATTGGTTGTTGCAAGCACAGAAAATAAGGAGAAATTAGATCTTACCTGCTAATTTGCTTTCCTTTAGTCCCTCCGGACCGGCCCAGAATGTGACTGATGGGTTGTGCGTGTCTTCCAGCAGGTGGAGACTGAGAAAAAAGCTGTGAATCTAGCGAGATCCAATAAGAGCCCTTGCCAGCTAGAGAGAGGTCCAGTAAAAAAGTATCAAAGCAGAAAGAAGTAAAAGAAAACATCTGTGCATCCGAAAGCCTGAGCAGCCACTGGCACATTACCAACCAAAGGTACGTGCCCAAGAGAAAATAATGTCTCAATGACATGTCTTTTTGAATTACGCCCAACAGGCATATGTAGGGTGCAAGGAAAACACACTAAAATTGCTGCAAACAGTCCAAAACACAGCAGCAAGACTGATTTTCAAGAAATCGAAATACAAAAGAGCAGCCCCACTGCTTGAAACATTATATTGGCTACCAGTCAAGGCAAGAATATTTTTCAAAGTGAGCACTCTAATCTTCATTGGAATGGCTCCCAAATATATGCTTAATATGACTGAACTATCCTCAAGAAATGCCAGCACAGTAAACAGAAACTACCTACTCCTATATCTACCCAACCATAAAAGCACCATCTACAAAACTATCTACACAGCAGGATTTAGCTATCTGGGTTCCAAATGGTGGAACTCAATACCAAAAACCATAAGAAGCATCTCAATTCTCCTCCAATTCAGAAAAGAAATGAAAACCTACCTCTTCAAAAGATTCTACAGCTAATCACAAAGATATCATCGCTTTCCTTTCAAATCTACCTCTTCAAAAACTAAATGAATGAACATCACCAAAACTCTACAACTGAGCACAAAAGCTACCACCTTTTCCTGTTCAAATCTATCTCTATGAATAACTGCACGAACTATAGATGCCCTCTCCACATTGCACAACGCTATTGTAACTCCACTAAAATGTAATTATAAGCCACTTTGAACCAAAATTTGTTTTTGGACAATTGTGGAATACAATAATGCATAAATAAATAAATATATAAACCGGTTTCATGTCATAATGTGGAATTTTATAACTTGTCACATAGCCTTCAAAAAAAGAGTCAAAGCACACTAGTACTAACTCCTACTACCTGCACCTTGTTTTCGAACCAAAAAAAACCAAAAGCATATTTCAAGTAAAACAATCCAGAGTGCCTGCACAGAGAACTGAACCACAAGAGCCAGTAACTGCACAAATTGGATCCAGACTTGTGTGTGGAGGGGTCTCTACTCCATGGCGCAGGTACCTGCTTCCCAGAGCCACGCACACAAGAACTGTGCTTGATGCCCAAATCTTGAGCACAATCCTCCCCCTGAACTCCCTAATGCTCAATGCTAATAGCGCGCCTATATTTGCATATCATTAGCATTGAGAACAAGGAATTTGTATTGCCATGCTGTCCTGGTGCTATTTCTCCGGTGCTGTTCTGTACAGCACTGGAGTTTTGAGCATCAGGTTTTTAAGGTACTTTCCATTACCTCTTTCCGATTAAGCTTTGCTCATCCTATTGTCTATTGCATATCTCCACTTCTCACATTTAGCCTAACCTAATCTCTCAGAAGCATTCACTTCATGACGTATCAGGTGCCTCAGACACAAAGAACTAGAGTTTAGGTCATGACTTCAAACTCAATTATTTTTCAGAACATTTTGCAATAAATCAACCCAAAAGGAGGCCATGTTTTTGATTTTGTGCTATTGTAAACTGCAATGGTTTGTCCTTTGGTGGAACAAAATTGCAGAATAAAAACATTTCAGGTTACATTACATTTTGCCTTCTGGAATTTTTTTCTATATTGTTCTGTTGCCTATTCTTGATTTCTTGTCTGCCTATATCACTATTTCTCCCCATGTTGAACTGTACATCACTTTGCAGTTTTGTATGAAAAAAATTAATCAAATTAATAAACATTAAAAATTATTAAAGCAAAGAACCAGCAATTTGGAATCAGTTCAATTCAGATAATTTTCCTTATTCTTAGCCCATACCTAGAACACCTAACACTTCAAAGGAGCCTGTGCACCAAGGTCAATGTTTTTGGCAACATTTAAATATGAATAGCCAGGATTTAGAAGAGACCATCCACTTTCAAGAGGATGAAACACATCATAGGTTACAGAAATAAATGGCTACTGCTCAAAGCCTGCTGGTTGTTTATCCTATCAACAGTAGGATTATAAGGTAAAATTATGTCTTACCTGATAATTTTCTTTCCATTAGTCCTTCAGATCAATCCAGAGACTTGTGGGTTATGCCCCTCCTCCAGCAGGTTAGATAGAGAGAACACTGAAGTTTACCTCTAGAGGGCATGTGCAGCCTTCCTAACTTCAGTATACCCGATACCAAAGCAGTAGCCAACGAACAGTATACAGTTTCCTGCCTCTATAACAGCAGCATAACATGGGAGAAAACTCCACGCTGCCAAAAGTGAAAAGCTTAAAGTTAACTTAACATTCACAAAACCTATCAACCATTCAACAAAAACCAGAACGTGAACAAAACCAACTGCCTATACTAAAGTTCTCTGAAATCACGAGTTCGCATTACAGGGAGGGACTCTGGATTGATCTGAAGGACTAATGGAAAGAAAATTATCAGGTAAGAAATAATTTTATCTTCCATAGCGTCCTCTCAGATCAATCCAGAGACTTGTGGGATGTACCAAAGCACTCCTCAGCCAGGGTGGGACCGAACTACACCGGCCGCCAACACCGAAGCCCCAAAGATCGCCTCTCGACGCGCAGCATCAATCCGATAATGTTTTGAGAATGTGTGCACCGACGACCAAGTCGCTGCCCTCACGATATCTTCCCACGGCACCAGACGAGACTCTGCCCACGACGACGCCTGCACTCTTGTGGAATGTGCCTTAACGTTTATCGGAGAAGACCTCCCCATCAACAGATATGCCGAGGAAATTATCTCCTTAAGCCATCTAGCAATGGTAGCCTTCGAGGCCATATTGCCCTTCTTCCCTCCTGCAAACAGAACGAAGAGATGATTTGACTTCCTGAACGAATTAGTTGCCTCCAAGTAAGCACACAAAGCTCTCCGAACATCCAGACAATGGAGAGCCCGAAAATCATCAGGGTAATCTTCCCGCTTGAAAGATGGCAACATCACCTCTTGACTAAGATGAAAACACGTAACCACTTTAGGCAGAAAGGAGGAAACTGTCCTGACTGAAACTCCCGCCTCCGAAAAACGAAGGAAGGGATCTCTGCAGGAGAGCGCCTGAATCTCCGAAACCCATCTAGCGGAAGCCATGGCTACAAGAAAGACAGTCTTCAACGTGACATCCTTCAAAGAAGACTTCTTGAGCGGCTCAAACGGAGGCCGTTGCAAAGCCCACAGCACCAAATTCAAACTCCACCCTGGTACCACCGGAACTCGCGGGGGCCTCAACCGCCCTACTCCCTGTAAAAAGCGCACCACAACAGGATGAGAGGCCAAGGAATGCTTCCCTAAACGTCCCTTAAAACAGGCTAAGGCCGCAACCAGCACCTTCAGAGTGTTAAGCGACAACTGCTTGTCAATACCCTGTTGTAGAAATGCTAAAATAGAGCCTAGGGGAGCTGACTGCGGAGAACCTCCAGCCGCCTCACACCAGGACACAAAAGTTCTCCAAACTCTCGCATACACCGCCGATGTAGAACGCTTACGCGCATGCAACATAGTGGTAATCACCTCCTCTGGATAACCTTTCTGCCTCAGCCGCGACCTTTCAATAGCCAAGCCATAAACCGAAACTGAGCGGAGTCCTGCTTGACCACGGGACCCTGGAAGAGAAGATCCGGCAGAAGAGGTAGTTGCAACGGCTCGTCTATCAGAAAACGAATCAGATCCGCATACCAAGGACGCCTTGGCCAATCCGGGGCCACTAGAATCACCCATCCCGGATGCCGAGCTATTCTGTCCACCGTCTGACCGATCATCAGCCACGGAGGAAAGACGTAGAGAAGGTCCAAAGGTCACCGCTGAATCAGAGCGTCCACCCCTTCGGACCCAATCTCCCTGGCCCTGCTGAAAAATCGCGCTACCTTGGCGTTGGAGGAGCGAGCCATCAGATCCATTACCGGCTGCCCCCACCGACTCACTATCTGATGAAAAGCAGACGGGAACAGAACCCACTCTCCTGCATCCAAACGGTGTCGACTGAGAAAGTCGGCCTGAACATTCAAGACGCCCGCTATGTGAGCCGCCGACAATTGAGGCAACCACTTCTCCGCCCACTGACATAGTAATATTGCCTCCTTTGCCAGAGGAGCACTTCTCGTCCCCCCCTGCTGATTGACATACGCCACCGCTGTCACATTGTCGGAGAGGACTCGTACTGGTTGACCGCTTATAAACTTCTCGAATGCCACAAGGGCTAACCGAAGTGCCCTCAGTTCGAGCAGATTGATCTGCAACTGAGCTTCCTGAACAGACCAAGTCCCCTGCGCAGAATGTCCGAGACAATGAGCTCCCCAACCCGACAGACTGGCACCCGTTGTTATCACACGCCAATCTGGCACGTACAGAGGCATGCCCCGCCTCAAATTGTCCGACTGGAGCCACCAGCAGAGAGCAAACCGAGCTTGCGGAGCCCAAGGAAGTTGAATTGAGTAATCCTCGGACAGAGACCACTGAGAGAGGAGATGCCATTGGAGAGGGCGCATGTGACTCCGAGCCCATGGCACCACGTCCAACGTCGCCGCCATTGAACCCAGAAGCTGAACATAATCCCAAGCTGTCGGGGCCGGAATCTGAAGAATGGCAGAAACTTGCATCTCCAACTTGAAGCGACGCTGATCCGGTAGAAATACTCTGCCCTGGGCCGTATCCAATCTTACTCCTAAATATTCCAAATTCTGAGTGGGTTCAAGATGACTCTTCTGAAAATTTATCACCCAACCCAACGACTGCAGCAGAGCTATCACCTGTTGTGTGGCCCCCACACTCTCTGCGTGAGAAGGGGCCCAAATCAACCAGTCGTCGAGATAAGGGTGAACTTGCAACCCCCTGGTTCTCAAATAAGCCGCCACGACCACCATCACTTTGAGGAACGTGCGAGGCGCCGTAGCCAAACCGAATGGCATGGCCCTGAATTGGAAATGCTGACCCAAAATTGCGAACCGAAGAAATTTGTGATGAGGAGGCCAGATGGGGATATGCAAGTAGGCTTCTTTCAGATCGAGAGCTGTTAAGAACTCTCCGGGCTGGACTGCTGCTAGGACCGACCGCAGAGTTTCCATTCTGAAGTGCCGCACAATGAGGCCCTTGTTGACCTCTTCGAGATCCAACACCGGACGGAAAGCCTTTTCTTTCTTTGGCACTACAAAGTAAATTGAGTAGCGGCCTTGACCCACCTCGTCTGCTGGCACAGTAACTACTGCTCCCAGACGAAGTAGCTCTGCTAAGGTAGCCTTCACTGCCGCGGTCTTTACCTCCGACTTGCACGGAGATTCGAGAAAACCGCCTGCGAGAGGGCACACAAACTCCAACTTGTAGCAGTTTAAGAAAGGTAAGTCCCTTTTTTTTTTTTTTTTTAAAAGAGGCAGGAGACTACCTTACTGGAGATTTGTTCGTGTGATAGGGGGAGAAGGGTAGGGACCTGGCACCACCAGGTGTATCCCAAATGTGCCTCAGCACCTCAAATCCCACCAAGAGCTCAACACCCCCGAGGGAACGGGATAGGAGCCTTGTAATCCAGAGCTGAACAGTATGCTCCTTCTACCTGCTAAGATAGAGAGAATACTGAAGTTAGGAAGGCTGCACATGCCCTCTAGAGGGAAACTTCGGTGTTCTCTCTATCTAACCTGCTGGAGGAGGGGCATAACCCACAAGTCTCTGGATTGATCTAAGAGGACGCTATGGAATAGCCATAAATATCAAGGGAGCTGAAAAGAAGGAGGGAGAAGTTTGAAAACATTCTGAATGATAGGAAAAATGCATTCAATAAGTAAAATTCTTTGCATCTACTGTCAGTCCTGTCTGACAATGAATTCTACCATTCAAGCATATAAATGTGTTTTTGGCATGCAATAACAACAGAGATGTGGGCTTCAAATAGCTAGGGATAAATAACATTGTAGGGTGCCAACAAATGATTGATTCTGGGCATATTGGTTTCTGCCACATTGTCCTAAGCTGTCATTTGATTTGCAATGAGTGGCTGCTTATTATCAAAATGAAACAACATATAATCTATTTCTCCCTGACATTCATCCAAATTAAATACATTTGAAGGAATGGGGAAGAAGCTAATTCACCACTCTTCCTGTTAATTTTCAACTGTCCATAACAGAAGAAGAGACAAGATCCAGACCAGCCTGTTTTTTCATATCATAATTCTCTGGAAGTAAAAGCATTATGATGCTTGTACCTAAAGTGCATCAAAATTTAAAATAATTTGTTCTTTACCCAAAGATTCACTTTCAAACACAAGATACTAGGTTAACATGGATGTTACTAGACCTCCTACTTCTAAATGGAGAAAGCATGTGGGGTTTTATAATTGCATTTTTAACTCAAGAGTTTTCTTCTTCACCTTGTCTTCTCAACTCAACTGTATTCAGCCTTTATTAGGCTACAATGCCACAAGCCTTCATTGGCAACTACATGGGGCTTTCCCCCTATTTTTATAATGCACCGTTCTCCATCCATCTCAGCAACTGCAGTGACAGACATAGATCAAAGGCTTCAGACCACAGCTCCCTCCAGAGCCTGGCATCTATGTACCCTTAATCTAATTAATAACTATCACCATGGAATAAGGTGAAACTTAGTCTTACCTCATAACTTCCTTTCCTTGATTCTTGATAGACTAGTCTAGACAATGTCCCTCACTGGCAGGTGGAGTGTCAGGTTTTCAAGGCAGAAACTAGGTTTGTGAGCCCTTGGGCCACTGCCGTGGAGCAGAAGTGGCAGGCAAAACCACCCCACACCAGAGACAAGGCAGAACTCTGACAGAAACAGCTAGACTTCACCTGCGCTTGACCGCCCTTCCCCAGGAGTTGAGCCCCTGGGTGCAGGCGGCCGGCAGGACTTACCAGACAGGGCAGGCACTGGATACCAACTAGGCTGAACAGGGACTGAGGGTCAGAGGGGAAAGAAATACACATGGGCCGCAAGGCAGGAAACTGGGCTAGGACTCACAGACAGACAATACTACACAAAGCAGGAAATGGACAAGCTAAAGGACAGGAACTGAAAGCTGCCACGCAGCCACTGGAACAGGGTACAAATACTGACAGACAAGAGACAGGACTGAAAGCTGCAGAGCAGCCACTAAGCAAGAGGCACAGACAAACAGAAACTAGACCAGGAATACAGACCAGAAACAAGACTAGGGAAGTAAGCAAATAAACCTAAGCTAAACTACACACAGATAACTAGAAACAGACAAGGAACTAAACAAGAAACCAGACTAGGCAGAAGTGCAACAAAGCACCAACAAACCAGGGACCTTAGATGATGCAAAGGCAAACTCAGAAGGTTCCAGGTAGTAATAAGCCCATCAGAAGCTGAAACTCAGATGCAGGAATCATGAGGCAGCTATGGGTGAGGCTAGCTGCCAAACTTCAAACCAGGTCTGGAGGGCTGGAATATCTGGACCGGACCGGACCAGAAAGAAAGTCTGGAAAGTCTATGGCAGCCACCGGTTCTGGTCACCAGAGGGCAAGTGGAACACAAACCAACACACAGGCAGAAAGCATACTGAAGCAAAGAGAGGCTTAACACACACAGGTGCAGTATAGTGGTCCCCCTGACATGCCAGGACACCAACCGGGCACCCTAGGGGGCACTTCTAAAAAATTTTTTTAAATATACAAATACCTCCCAGGTGCATAGCTCCCTTACCTTGGGTTCTGAGCCCCCCCCAAATCCCCCCCAAAACCCACTCCCCACAACTCTACACCATTACCATAGCCCTTATGGGTGAAGGGGGGCACCTACATGTGGGTAGAGTGGGTTTTGGGGAGGTTTGGAGGGCTCAACACTTACCCCCACAAGTGTAACAGGTAGGGGGGGAAGGGCCTGGGTCCGCCTGCCTGAAGTCCACTGCAACAACCAATAACTGTTCCGGGGACCTGCATATTGCTTGCTGTCAGGGAGCTGGGAATGACATTTGAGGCTGGCAAAAAAGGTTTTTATTTTTATTTTTTTAGTGTGGGAGGGGGTTGGTGACCACTGGGGGAGTACGGGGAGGTCATCCCCCATTCCCTCCGGTGGTCATCTGATGAGTTGGGACACATTTTTGAGGCTTGGTCGTGAAAATAAAAGGACCAAGTAAACCTGGCGAAATACTGATTAACGCCGCTTTTTTTTTCCATTATCCGCGAAAGCTGGTCATCTGGTAGCCACACCCATGCCCGCCCATGTCCCGACTTCGCTACGCCGCTGACATGCCCCCTTGAACTTTCGCCGGCTCAGCGATGGGAAAGCGGCAAAGGTGTCAAAAAAGCACCTTTCGATTATACTGATTTTGCCGCTTTTGAGAGATCGCCGGCCATCTCCCGGTTTATGTTCGAAAATGGCCGGCGATCACTTTCAAAAATAAGCCTGTTACTGACCTAAACATGTATACCCTCGAAGAAAGAAGAAACAGGGGTTATATGATGCAAACGTTCAAATATTTGAAAGATATTAATCCGCAAACAAACCTTTTCCAGAGACGACAAGGTAGTAGAACCAGAGGGCATGAATTGAGATTGAAACGGGGCCAACTCAGGAAAAATGTCAGGAAGCATTTTTTCACTGAGAGGGTGGTAGATACCTGGTATGCCCTCCCGTGGGAGGTGGTAGAGATAGAAATGGTATTGGAATTCAAAAATATGTGTGAGACAAACACAAAGAAATTCTGTCTAGAAGGATCATTTCTAAAGAAGCTTAGCGGAGATTAGGTAGGAAAGCTGGTGCTGGGCAGACTGCTACAGTCTGTGCCCTGATCAAGGCTGAATAGATGTGGATGGGCTGGAATGGAGCTATTCAGGAGCCTTGACAACAACTTCAGAAATTTTAGAACAAGGCCAGTGTTAGGCAGACTTTTATGGTCTATGCCCTAATAACAGCAAGGATAAATCAAAATCATATATATATATATGATGTATCACTTCATACCATATGTAATGAGTTTATCTTATTGGGCAGACTGGATGGAATATACAGGTCTTTATCTGCCATCATCTAATATGTTACTATGTTACTATCAGGCTCATTTTCGAAAAAGATGCACGTCCATCTTCCGACATAAATCAGTACTTGGACATCCATCTCTCACAGACATCCAAATCAGTGTAATCGAAACCCGATTTTGGACGTCTCTAGCAAACGTCCGTCGCAAGGACGTCCAAATCTCAAGGGGCGTATCAGAGGCGTGGTGAAGGTGGGACTTAGGCGTTCCAAAGACTTGGACATCTTTGAGCCATAATGGAAAAAAGCAGGGACGTTTTCACCCGGATGTGTTTTTATTACGAACAAGGCACAAAAAGGTGCCTGAAATGTCCAAATGACCACTGGAGGGAATCGGGGATGACCTCCCATTACTCCCCCAGTGGTCACTAAACCCATCCAACCCTCAAAAACAGCATTAAAAATATTACGTGCCAGCCTCTATGCCAGCCTCAGATGTCATACTCCGGTCCATGACAGCGCATGCAGGTCCCTAGAGCAGTTTTAGTGGGTGCAGTGCACTTCAGACAGGCGGACCCAGGCTCATACCCTCCCCCCAAACAGCAAGCCCTCCAAAACCCACCAGAAACCCTCTGTACCCACATATAAGTGCCCCCCATCACCCGTAAGGGCTATGGCAGTGGTGTACAGTTGGGGTAGTGGGTTTTGGGGGATTTGGGGGGCTCAGCACACAAGGTAAGAGAGCTATGTACCTTGCAGCATTTTATAAAGTCCATAGCAATGCCCCCTAGGGTGCCCCATTGCTGTTCTGGCATGTCAGGGGGACCAGTGCACTAGAAATGCTGGCTCCTCCCACGTCCAATGGCTTGCATTTGGACATTTTTAACTTGGACATCTTTGGTTTCGAAAATCGCCGAAACTCAAAGACGTCTAAATCTAAGGAAGTTCTTGGTATTTTCGAAACGAAAGATGGACGTCCATCTTTTTTCAAAAATATGCTTTTCCCCGCCTCCGGATTTCAACGTTTTACAAAGACGCCCAAATCCCAACCTAGACGTTTCTTTCGAAAATGCCCCTCTATATATCAGATGCATGTATCACCTGCAAGACTATCAATTGGGTATTTTTGTGCAATACAGGCTGTTTCAAGGATGGTGTGAGCCCGTGCCATCCATGAGCTGCAATAATTGAGTACTGATAGAACTGAAAAATGGACTTGTGGAACTATTGTTAGTAATATGTCATTTATCTTTAAAATCAAGCATGGTTCCGGAAAACTGGAGGGTGGCCAATGTAACACCAATTTTTAAAAAAGGTTTCAGAGGAGATCCATGAAATTATAAACTGGTGAGCCTAACTTCAGTGCTGGCAGAATGGTAAAGACTATTATAAAGAACAAAATTACAGAGCATATTCAAAAGCATAGATTAATGAGACAAAGCCAACATAGATTTACTGAATGGAAATCTTGCCTCACCAATCTATTACATTTCTTTGAAGAGGTGAACAAACATGTGGATAAAGGTGAGCCGGTTCATATTGTGTATCTGAATTTTCAAAAGGCGTTTGACAAAGTACCTCATGAAGACTCCAGAGGAAATTGGAGAGTCATGGGATAGAAGGTGGTGTCCTACTGTGGATTAAAAAACTGGTTAAAAGAAAGCAGAGATTAGGGTTAAATGGTCAGTATTCTCAATGGAGAAGGGTAGATAGTGGGGCTCCGCAGGGGTCTGTGCTGGGGTCTGTGTTAAATCACAAGAGGATTGTGAAAAATTACAAGAGTACAAGACTGGCACACTGGGCATCTAAATGGCAGATGACGTTTAATGTGAGCAAATGCAAAGTGATGCATGTGGAAAAGAACTTGAATTATGGTTATGTAATGCAAGGTTCCAGTCACCAATCAGGAAAGGGATCTAGACGTCATATGTTTAAAACCTCTGTTCAGTGTGCAGCAGCGGCTAAGAAACCAAACAGAATGTTAGGTATTATTAGGAAAGGAATGGAAATCAAAAATGAGGACGTTATAATGCCTTTGTATCAATCCATGGTGTGACCGCACCTTGAATATTGAGTTCATTTCTGGTCACCGCATCTCAAAAAAGATATAGTGGAATTAGAAAAGGTACAGAGAAGGGCGACGAAAATGATAACGGGGATGGAAGATTTCCCTATGAGGAAAGGCTAAAGTAGCCAGGGCTCTTCAGCTTGGAGAACAGACAGCTGAGGGGAGATATGATAGAGGTCTCCAGAATTGTACACAATATTCTAAATGAGGTTTCACCAGAGTCACCTCCTTTTTCCCACTGGCCATTTCTCTCCCTATGCACCCACAAGCATCCTTCTAGCTTCCGCCATCACCATGTCTACCTGTTTTGCCACCTTAAGATCACATATTATCACACCCAAGTCCCGCTCCTCTTTCATGTACAAAAGTTCTTCACTCCCTAAACTGTACCATTCCCTTGGGTTTTTGCAGCCCAGATGAATGACCCTGCAATTTTAGCATTAACTCTTAACTGACAAATTACAGACCAGTCCTCAAGCTTTGCTAGGTCCTTCCTCATGTTATCCACATCAAGAGGGGTATCTACCCTATTGCAGATTTTGGTATCATTCGCAAAGAGGCAAACCTAACCCAGACAGCCCTTCAGCAATATCGCTTACAAAAATATTAAAAAGAACTGGTCCAAGTATCAAACCTTGTGGCACACCACTGGTAAAATCTTTTTCCTCAGAGTATGCTCCATTTACCACTACCCTCTGTCACTTTCCACTCAACCAGTTTCTAACCCAGTCAGTCACTTTAGGGCCCATCCCAAGGGAATTCAGTTTATTTACCAGTCATTTATGCAGAACCGTGTAAAAGGCTTTGCTAAAATCTAAATACACCACATCTAGTGCTCTCCCTCGATCCAACTCTCTAGTCAACCTGTCCAAGAAATGAATTAGATTTGTCTGACAAGGCCTGTCTCTAGTGAAACCATGTTGCCTCAGGTTCTGTAATCAATTGGATTCTGAAAACATTACTAGTCTCTATTTTAAAAGTGTTTCCATTCATTTAATTACCACATCTGCCCTTCTACAGTCCTCCGGGATCATTCCCGACTCTAGAGAAGCATTGAAAAGTTCAGCCAGTGAAGTTGCCAGAGTACCTAAGTTCTTTTAGTACCCTTGGATATATGCCATCTGATCCCATCACTTTGTCCACCTTTAGCTAGCGCCTCACAAACACAGACCTCTGAAATCATTCAGGGACTACCATACCTCCATTCCCATTTGTGTTTGTCTTCTGCAGTCCTGCTCCCAGCCCTTCAGCTGTGAACACAGAAGAGAAACATTTAAGCAACTATAAATAAAATTGAAAACTGGCACGAAAATTGGACAACCAATCAGTAGTGAACAAAACATTCACAACACAAACAAGAACAATCAACCTACACCACGAGAGGCAAAATTGACCCACTAAAATTTTGGCAACAATTCTATGATAGCGAATGGACAACACCAACAGATTCACCCCAATTTCTCCACGATTGGGACAACAGATGCAGAATCATACTAGACAACATAGCACCACACCAAACCAGAACCTCACACAGAAAAAACTCAATACCATGGTTTAATGAAAAGCTGAAAGAACTAAAAACACAAGTCAGAAGACTGGAACGAGCATGGAATAAGAAAAAAGATGACTGTACACTCAACGAATGGAAGCAACTACAAAGAAAATACAAATATGCCATCAGACATACTAAAAGATCATATTATAAAACTAAAATCGGACCAGGATACAATGACACACATAAACTCTTCCAACTCATAAATAATCTAATAAATACCACGCCGGTTACTTCTAACAACATAGATACCCCATCAGCAAACAACCTTGCGAACTACTTCAAAGAGAAAATTATAAAGCTACGCACTATGATACCCAGCAATACAATTGATTACACAAACCTCCTTGAATGTCTAGACCCTATACATGGGGAATATCCAGCAGACCGATCATGGACCAACTTTGACCCACTATCGATCGAAAACACCTCTTAATCACTCAAAAGATATGCCAAATCGCAATGCAAATTAGACATCTGTCCTAGTAACCTTATAAGATCTGCCCCTCAACAATTCATAACAGACCTCACGAGACATATAAACTACATGTTACAAAATGGTCTTTTCCCAAAGGACAAAGGAAATATTCTACTTACTCCTTTACCTAAATACGCAAAGAAAAATATAAGTGACGTAAGCAACTATCGACCAGTAGCATCTATCCCACTGATAACCAAACTTATGGAAGGCGTAGTGACAAAACAGCTCCCTAACCACCTTAATAAACAGTCAATACTGCACGAATGCCAATCAGGATTTCGATCGAACTACATCACAGAAACAGTACTAGTGACTTTAATGAATAAATTTAAACAAACTATTGCAGCTGGCAATAACATACTTCTCCTACAATTTGACATGTCCAGTGCCTTCGACATGGTCAACCATGGAATATTATTACACATCCTGGAGTACTTTGGAGCTGGAGGCAAGTAACAAGTAACAACCAAAACGGCGACATCAGCCCCATGGATACCTGAATGCGGAGTCCCTCAAGGATCCCCCCCTCTCACCAACACTCTTTAACCTAATGATGATACCTCTAGCCAAGCTACTAGACAATCAAAATCTCAACCCATACATATATGCAGACGATGTCACGATTTACATTCCGTTCAAACATGACCTAAAGGAAATCACCAATGAAATCAACCAAAGCTTCCAAATTCTGAACTCTTGGGCGGATGCATTTCAGCTAAAACTCAAAGCAGAAAAAACACAATGCCTTATACTCGCCTCACAACACATATAAATTCACTACCATAACCACCCCAAACCTCTCCATCCCTGTCTCAAACAAACTGAAAATTCTGGGAATGACCACTGATCGAAATCTCACACTTGAAAATCACGTAAAGAATACAACTAAGAAAATGTTCCACTCCATGTGGAAACTCAAAAGAATAAAATCTTTCTTCCCAAGAGCCATTTTTCGAAACCTGGTACAATCAATGGTACTAAGTCACTTGGACTATTGCAATGTACTCTACGCTGGCTGTAAAGAACAGACCATCAAGAAACTTCAAACAGCACAGAATACCGCAGCCAGACTCATACATATACAGTGGTGGAAATAAGTATTTGATCCCTTGCTGATTTTGTAAGTTTGCCCACTGACAAAGACATGAGCAGCCCATAATTGAAGGGTAGGTTATTGGTAACAGTGAGAGATAGCACATCACAAATTAAATCCGGAAAATCACATTGTGGAAAGAATATGAATTTATTTGCATTCTGCAGAGGGAAATAAGTATTTGATCCCCCACCAACCAGTAAGAGATCTGGCCCCTACAGACCAGGTAGATGCTCCAAATCAACTCGTTACCTGCATGACAGACAGCTGTCGGCAATGGTCACCTGTATGAAAGACACCTGTCCACAGACTCAGTGAATCAGTCAGACTCTAACCTCTACAAAATGGCCAAGAGCAAGGAGCTGTCTAAGGATGTCAGGGACAAGATCATACACCTGCACAAGGCTGGAATGGGCTACAAAACCATCAGTAAGACGCTGGGCGAGAAGGAGACAACTGTTGGTGCCATAGTAAGAAAATGGAAGAAGTACAAAATGACTGTCAATCGACAAAGATCTGGGGCTCCACGCAAAATCTCACCTCGTGGGGTATCCTTGATCATGAGGAAATCAGCCTACAACTACAAGGGGGGAACTTGTCAATGATCTCAAGGCAGCTGGGACCACTGTCACCACAAAAACCATTGGTAACACATTACGACATAACGGATTGCAATCCTGCAGTGCCCGCAAGGTCCCCCTGCTCCGGAAGGCACATGTGACGGCCCGTCTGAAGTTTGCCAGTGAACACCTGGATGATGCCGAGAGTGATTGGGAGAAGGTGCTGTGGTCAGATGAGACAAAAATTGAGCTCTTTGGCATGAACTCAACTCGCCGTGTTTGGAGGAAGAGAAATGCTGCCTATGACCCAAAGAACACCGTCCCCACTGTCAAGCATGGAGGTGGAAATGTTATGTTTTGGGGGTGTTTCTCTGCTAAGGGCACAGGACTACTTCACCGCATCAATGGGAGAATGGATGGGGCCATGTACCGTACAATTCTGAGTGACAACCTCCTTCCCTCCGCCAGGGCCTTAAAAATGGGTCGTGGCTGGGTCTTCCAGCACGACAATGACCCAAAACATACAGCCAAGGCAACAAAGGAGTGGCTCAGGAAGAAGCACATTAGGGTCATGGAGTGGCCTAGCCAGTCACCAGACCTTAATCCCATTGAAAACTTATGGAAGGAGCTGAAGCTGCGAGTTGCCAAGCGACAGCCCAGAACTCTTAATGATTTAGAGATGATCTGCAAAGAGGAGTGGACCAAAATTCCTCCTGACATGTGTGCAAACCTCATCATCAACTACAGAAGACGTCTGACCGCTGTGCTTGCCAACAAGGGTTTTGCCACCAAGTATTAGGTCTTGTTTGCCAGAGGGATTAAATACTTATTTCCCTCTGCAGAATGCAAATAAATTCATATACTTTCCACAATGTGATTTTCCGGATTTAATTTGTGATGTGCTATCTCTCACTGTTACCAATAACCTACCCTTCAATTATGGGCTGCTCATGTCTTTGTCAGTGGGCAAACTTACAAAATCAGCAAGGGATCAAATACTTATTTCCACCACTGTACATAGACTCATATTTGGAAAAACAAAATATGAAAGTGCAAAACTCTTGAAGAAACTACACTGGCTCCCACTTAAAGAGCGTATCATGTTCAAGATCTGCACGACTGTTCATAAAATCATTTACGGAGATTCCCCGACCTACATGCTAGACCTCGTGGACCTGCCACCAAGAAATGCTAAAAGATCCTCTTGCACCTTTCTTAACCTACACTTCCCCAGCTGTAAAGAAGTAAAATACAAACTAACACACGCGACCAGCTTTTCCTACGTAGGTACGCAGTTGTGGAATTCACTCCCAAAGCACTTGAAAACGATTAACGAATTAACTAACTTCCGCAAATCTCTGAAAACCTACCTCTTTAACAAGGCCTACCAGGAGAACCCGTAACTATCTACGAACCAACACCTATCTACCTTTATTCAGAATGTATCTTTCTATAACTCTTGACCAAATCTTCTTGTTTTCCTTGACTTTTGTATAACATCAACTGTATTCTTTACCCTGGTATGGCGATGCCATAACAGGTCTCTGTAAGCCACATTGAGCCTCCAAATAGGTGGGAAAATGTGGGATACAAGTGCAATAAATAAATAAAGTGTCTGTCAAGCCTCTTTCTGGAGAAAATGAAACCTTGTTCTGAGGAACGTTTGAAAAATAGCCAAGCCATGTAATAAAAAGTGAGGTATGAGAGTAAAAATGAAGATGTGAATATATTAATTAAAAACAATTAAGCTAAGTAACAGAAGATGATGCAATTTACAAACTAAAGTGCAAAGAAAGCATAAATAATTGAAAAATAAGCAACCGCATTGTGAAAGTGACTCCGTGGAATAAAAATGCAACAGTGTATATAAAAGGTGGTTCAGAAACATGAAAAATTGTGTGCACATAATAAAGTATTATTTTATAATACAAAACATACTATATAAAAGCTTAAAGTGACATTCTGTGAATGAAAGTAAAACTAAAATAATATCAGCAAAGGCAATGTGAATTAAAAAAAAACTACTGAACGACTGAACTAAAAATGTGATGAAAGTGAAGCAAAAACTAGAATATGGCTAGCATAATATCTGAAAGACCAAAGAAGTCCAAAAAAACAGTAGAAATAATATATACAAAAGCAGTAAAGTGGTAAGTGATGAAAACTACCATAAAAACATGAATCTGGGGGAAATGCAAAACAAAAGGGGACAAATGAAAAGAATAAAAAATGAAAAAATGTATTATAAAAAAGGTTTATAGTCAACTTCCATGTTCAAACCTGACGGTGTTACAGAATCAAAAGCATAAATCCATTTTTTGTTCTTCTTTAAGTAGTCCCAAATCTCTATCTCCTCCTCTTCACCTTGGTTGGATGATTTTAAATACAAAAAATCTAAGATCACTGATTGCATGTCCACTTTCATTTATTTTTGTTTTTGTTACATTTGTACCCCACGCTTTCCCACTCAAGGCAGGCTCAATGCGGCAGGCGATAGAGGGTTAAGTGACTTGCCCAGAGTCACAAGGAGCTACCTGTGCCGGGAATCAAACTTAGCTCCTCAGGACCAAAGTCCATCACACTAACCACTAGGCCACTCCTCCAATGTGGTACAAGCAGTGCAGATTCCACATTGCGGCTTAAACAACTATGGTGTTCGATTATCCTTGTTTTTATCTGACAATCTGTCTTACCAACATAAATCTTGGGACAAGGACACAATATAATGTGAACCACTTGGGAGCTATTACAATTTAATGTGTGTTGAAGTTGGTAAACACATCTTATAGCTGTATGGATAAATTATTTAATGTCCACTGAATGAAGGCAGACACTACACGATCCACACTTTTTGTGACCATAAAGTATGGACAGACTTATAGATTGAGTTATCTACTACTACTACTACTACTACTACTATTTAGCATTTCTATATCTCAGGGAGGACTGATGGTACTAAATAATTTCTAAGATTCTTATCTCTTGAATAGGCAACAATTGGTCTCTTCCCTTTAAAATAATCATAATCTTCCACTATATACCAATGTTCATGAATAATTTTGCATATACCTCCTCCTAAATGAGACTATCTGAGAGTGCATACACAATTTGGATTGGATTTGTCTTGTCTTTGCATTAGTAAAGTATGTCTGTTGATATGTTTGGCCCTGTGGTAACTCTCAAGAATATATTTATCAGGATATCCTCTCATCTTGAATCTAGAAGCCATATTTATCGTCTGAGTTTCAAAATCAACATTATTACTGCATAACCTACGTAAACGTAAAAACTGACATAAAGGGAGATTTTTCTTTAAATCTCTATTATGAAAACTAGAATAATGTAGATAAATGTTTCAATCTGTCGGTTTTTTTATATATGGAGGTTTCAATAATAGTACCAGATTTTATTTTTACCAGAACATCTAGAAAATTGATCTTATTATGGTGAAATGACATTTTAAACCAGAAGTTGGAATTTCTGGTATTGAGCCATTCATGATAACAATTTCAATCATTCAGTGTCTCCCTTCCAAATAATGAATATGTCATTGATATATCATTTATAAAGATATATCTCATTTTTAATGGATGATCTTTCAAAAATGTATGTTTGAATAATGCTACATATAGATTCACCATATCAGGGGCCATGGAGGCCCCCATGGCTGTACCTTTTATTTGCTGGTAATATTGGTCTTGAAATCAAAAGTAGTTCTTGGTAAGAGCAATTGTAGCAAAAGTAAGAATTAAAAAGTTGGGTATTCTGTGATAAACTTTCATTCCTCTTAAAGTCTTTTCAACTACTAACAAGGTCTCAAGTTCAGATATATTTGTATAGAAAGAGACAATATCCACAGTTTCAAAAAGAGTATCTGACAAATCATAATCCAAACCATTTAGATTATTGATAAAATGTGTGGAGTTTCTAATGTAGGAGTCAATGAGCAGAACATACAGGCTGAGGAAACAAATCTACAAATTTGGACAGAGGCTCTAGAACAGACCCATTGCTGGAGAAATGGGTCTGTCTGGCGGATGAGTGACCGATTTGTCGGAACAAATTGTCAGGTTTCCCGGCAAACCTCTAGATAGTGAGCCCTTGGACCACTGCCTAGAGGCGGCAGCAGCAGGACAATCACCCAAACACAAGACAAGGCAAAACGGAACTGGAACACAGTGGGTTGGAGCAAGGCTTCACCTACACTTAGCCGCCCTTCACCAGGAGTTGAGCTCCTGGCTGCAAGCGGCCGGCAGGACTTACCGGGCAGGGCAGGAAGGTGGAACTTCAGGACACAGCAGCCGGCTGACAAACAGCAGGTCACACTAGAAACACGCTGGGGTCCCAAGTAGGCAGCAGGCAGACGAATAGTCAAGAAACAAGCCGGGTCTGGGCAAGCAGCAGGCAGGAGAATAATCCAACAACAAACTGGGTCTGGGCAGGCAGCAGGCAGAAGAATAGTCCTTCTCTGTTGTGTGTTGCCTGTTGGTATCCTGCCCCTGCCTTGTCCTGCAAAGCCCTGCCAGACGCCTGCAACCAGGGGCTCAACTCCTGGGGAAAAGCGGCTAAGCGCAGGTGAAGACTAGGGTTTCTGCTCTGCCTGTTCCAGCTGGTTTTGCCTCTGCTGCAACCCTAGTCCAGGGTTCCAGACCTGTTCTGCCCTGTCCCTGGTTTGAGGGTGGTTTTGCCTGCCGCTGCCACTCCTCGGCAGTGGTCCAAGGGCTCACTAACCCAGTTTCCAGCTTTGAATACCTGACAGAATGCAAAGGCCATGAGCTCGGTAAAATCACCTTTGCAGCCTAGGACTTTGTCCTCGGTGGGCAATCTGGGTTTTAGCTTGGGTGCAGCTCCTAGTCCGAAAGTCTGTCCTGACCCAGTTTCAGATCTTAATTGTTTAATGACGCTTCAGACCTACCGTGAAAGACGCTGTTCTGACCCGGCTTTGAGGTATACCCCCGAAGCGGCTGCGGAGAGAATGCGGGTCAGGTGGCTTGGGCTCTGGATAAATCCAGTGTCTGCTATTGACCTGTCTATCGTGCTCTTGGAGTATCACGGCAGACTTTTCTTTGACCAAACCCTGCGGAATACTCCTGAAGCCGAAGCTGAAAGATGGCGTCTGGCCCGCCTGCCACCTTGGAGGCCCACGCAGAGTTCCAGTTCCAGCCAAGCTGCTGAGTCCACGCTGAGTTCCAGTTCCAGCCAAATTGCTGAGTCCACACTGAGTTCCAGTTCCAGCCAGGCTGCCGAGTCCATGCTGAGCACCAGTTCCAGCCAAGCTGCTGAGTCCATGCTGAGCTCCAGTTCAAGCCAAGCTGCTGAGTCCACACTGAGTTCCAGTTCCAGCCAAGCTGCTGAGTCCACGCTGAGTTCCAGTTCCAGCCAAGCTGCTGAGCCCACGCTGAGTTCCAGTTCCAGTCAAGCTGCTGAGCCCACGCTGAGTTCCAGTTCCAGCCAAGTTCCAGTTCCGGCCAAGAGGTGAAGTCCAGTCCTGATGCAAGTCCGGGTTCCAGTCTTGAGCCTTGTTCAAGCTCCAGCCAAGCTACCCCTGGTCATGTTTTGAGGCTCCTCCGTAGATTTCACCATTGTTACCCGTGGAGACCTGAATTCCCCGTGGAGGTCGGGGGGGGGGGGAGGTCTTGAAAGGGAGATACTGTTACGTCTGTGCTCACCTCGCCCTCTGGTGGCCAGAACCTGTGGCTGCTATGGACTATCACCCGTTCCAGACTTTAGCCCAGTCCAGTCCGGATCTTCCAGGCTGCCAGATTTGTATGTCTTGTTTGACCCTGCACAGCTCCCATAGCGGCCTGGTGATTCCTGCAGTGAGCCTCAGTTGCTGCTGGGCTTATTAGCCATTTGGAATCTCTCTGCCTTTGCCATTGCATCATCTAAGGTCCCTGGTATGTTCGTGCATTGTGCACTTCTGCCTAGTCTGGTTTCTTGTTTTAGTTTCTTGCCTGATTCTGCTGTTTGCCCAGACCCGGCTTGTTTCCTGGTTTTCTCTACTGCCTGCTGCCTGCCCTGACCCAGCTAGTATCCTGGTTTTCTCTTCTGTCTGCTGCATGCCCCGACCTGGCTTGTTCCTTGGTTTATTCTACTGTTCTGTGTCTAGTTCTTGGTTCTCTGTGTGTCTTGTTTAGTGGCTGCCTGGCAGCTTTCAGTCCTATTTCTTATCTGTTTGTGGTTCTTGTTTAGTGGCTGCGCAGGCAGCTTTTAGTCCTTCTCTGTTGTGTGTTGCCTGTTGGTATCCTGCCCCTGCCCTGTCCTGCAAAGCCCTGCCGACCGCCTGCACCCAGGGGCTCCACTCCTGAGGAAAAGCGGCTAAGCGCAGGTGAAGACTAGGGTTTCTGCTCTGCCTGTTCCAGCTGGTTTTGCCTCTGCTGCAACCCCAGTCCGAGGTTCCAGTCCTGTTCTGCCTTGTCCCTGGTTTGAGACTGGCTTTGTCTGCCGCTGCCGCTCCTTGGCAGTGGTCCAAGAGTTCACTAACCCAGTTTCCAGCTTTGAATACGTGACACAAATGAAAGGCCTTTTTGTAATACTGAGAGTTCATTAATGTTTAAATGAAATGATGAAATGTTAAAGATATGAATTTGAAGAATACTGACTAAGATCAGTTACACACGTAACTGCAAACTAGCAGAAGTGGAGGAGTGGCCTAGTGGTTAGGGTGGTGGACTTTGGTCCTGAGGAACTGAGTTCAATTTCTACTTCAGGCACAGGCAGCTCTCCTTGTGACTCTGGGCAAGTCACTTAACCCTCCATTGCCCCATGTAAGCCACATTGAGCCTGCCATGAGTGGGAAAGCACAGGGTACAAATGTAACAAAAAAGACAATTAGCAGCTAATAAGTCATATGAGTAACTGGCATAATTCTATAATTTCCATGCAACTTTGCGCACCAAGCATCAAATTGTACGTGCAAGTTTACAGAGTTAAGAGACATATGTATTAGTGCGATGCCTACATGCGATTCTACTGAAGAACAATAGCAGTGCTCTGATGTACTGAGATTCATCAATTGATAGCAGAAGCACGTAAGCAAGATTTTTTCATTCCTCAGAAATGAAATAAAAACTAAAGCAAACTAAGGGAATCCTATTTTTTCTGGAGTTTTTTTTCTGTTTTTATACTGTTTGTGCTTGTCTAGCAGTAGTGTCATGCAATCACAGTTGATCAGAATGTTAAAACTTAAAAAAAATGAATTAAAAAACTACATCCAAATCACTAACTTTTTTTTATCTGGTACTTTCTTCCTGTTCCTTTGGACTTTCAGTGCAATCAGAACCAGTCCCTCCTTTGAGTTTAAGCACCTTGAGACCTTCTTGACAATAGCCTGAAATATTATTTTTCCATTTTTATAATTTTCACTTAGCTCAGCCATTCCAGTGGAATTCTTGCTCCCAGGGCATAGGTCACAGCTGTCTCAAGAATGCAGTAACATGGATTGTAAATGTAGCCACTTGGTGTCACCACTGAGCAACGGTTGGGACTTCCCTCATACCAGGAGCTAAGAACACTGCCTCTGCAGTATATCAAATCCCAATCAGCAAGAGCAGCAGAGTCCTAGCCTGAGAACTAAATTCTGGTCCTCTGGCATAGCAAGTGCACAATGAGCCATCATACCAGCCCACCAAATATTTTCAAAAGGTATTAAAACAGTGCTAGGAAGATCTTCCAGAAGGCTTCACAGTGTGTGGTGTCCACTTTATGCACTACAACTCTGGCAGTGGAGGAGTGGCCTAGTGGTTAGGGTGGTGGACTTTGGTCCTGGGGAACTGAAGAACTGAGTTTGATTCCCAGCACAGGCAGCTCCTTGTGACTCTGGGCAAGTCACTTAACCCTCCATTGCCTGCCGCATTGAGTGCCTGCCATGAGTGGGAAAGCACGGGGTACAAATGTAAATAAATAAAATAATATGGCTTTATTTGTGTGTTTCCGTTAAGAGTCAGGGCACAGCATCTCTGTTAATTTTCCCCAATAAGGAACACCAAACCATGAAAGGAACTCTTCTCCATCCCCTACCCCTGCCAGTGCACCTAAGGGACTAAATTCAATTAATGATGTGCGAAAGGTGTGCCTTTTCACACACTTAACACATTTATTTAACAATGATTTTTAAAAGGCTTATTATTCTCCTAATAATGGATATATCACATAATTAATGTATGACAGTCTGAAAGAAAACAAACAGTGACTAACCGTGTTAATGAAGAATGAAACTGGGAATGTATCGGAAAAGAGTATAAAGCATTTGCATTCTATTCTTGTCTACTCTCTACCTGCCTTTGCAGGCATTCCTTCTGAATCACTGAATACACTTTCAGGAAGTTTTGAGTAACCCAGGCAGGCAGAAGGATTTTCAAAAAGAACTTACCTGGGCACTTTGTGAGAATTCACTCAACATTTACATGAGTAGAAATGAAGGCATGGAGGGTAAAATTAAATGCCGGCATTGCAAAATACAATTATGCACAAGAGAAATACTAGATTGTTCCTGGCTGCACCACCTGTTATACTGATGTCATCAAAATCTTCAAGTATCTCCCTCCATCTGCTGATAGCAGAGCATAGGTGGACAGCACACTTACGTGCTTAACTTTTAGAATACAATTTTTATTTATTTGGTTCAAGTCTTTTTCAGTTGGAACTCAAGGCAAATTGCATTCAGGTACATCATATATTTCCATGTCCCAGGAGGGGTCACAATCTAAGATTGTACTATATGTTATACATGCATCTACCAAACCTAAATGTAAACATTTACACCAGCTCTATGGCTGGTGTAAGTGCTCATGCCTAAACACATATGCAAATACATGCCTCGTTACACTCTATAAGGGAAAGAGGGCACCTATATTTCTTTACAAAATTGGCTCCAAATAGGTGCCCCTTTATATAACAGCCCTCCACGTCTGATTTGCTACCTACATGGCATAGGCAAAGTTAGCCTCTTTATACTGTTCCAAAATTTGAATTGATCTTACCCAAAGAATAGGAACTGAATCCTCAGAAATTAGCTGTTGGATCTGAACTGCTTAGTTATGATAAGCTCAACAAACAGGCATATGTTGTCCCTGGTAGCCAATTAAAATTAAGAAATATACACTGAGGTTTCTAGAAATAAAGGGCTATTCGGGAAACTAATAACCAACCATCCTCCTACTGTTTAAAAACAAAAGAAATTAAAAGTTAAAAAAAACACAACTTTTTTAAATCAGCATTTCTCAAGGCGGTGAATAATTGATCTTGTCTTTGTACCCTGGCAAAGAAATCCATGGATTAGTAATGACAATTTATCAAGGAGATATGATGCATGAGTAATCTATGAGAAGGTGATATGCAAAGTATATGCAGTCTATCAACTGTACAAGTTCAATTACAGCTTCTTCATACTCTGCCAGCTACTGAGACACGCAAATAAAGTACTTAAACTCTACATTAAAGCTATATATAGTATACTTTCAGTATAAACACTCAGAGGATCATTTTTAAAGCAGTGCTTCACCTGCATAAATGAGCTTTTTTAACTCAATGTGTTGGCAAAAGGACATTTGTTCTGCCTCTATAAACGTAACTATAACTAGCAGAAGTGTTCCTAGGGTTAGGATTGGTGAAAGGTTTGCACCTACATGCACACTTTTGAAAATTCAAACATACATGGGGAAACTAGTTGCATCAAATAGTAGGAATACATTTTCCAGCGGTACTTTTGAAAACTGGAGTACCTACATACTTTCACTTTGAAAATCCACCAAAATCCACATTATAAAAAATATATGCAGAGTGGGCAGTTATAGCATTACCACTGTGAAGGGTAATTGTATAACAGATTTGCTAAGGTTAAGATGGCAAGAAAGCACAGGGTCAATATTCAAAGCAAATTAACCGGCCAGAAACAGCTCCTGGCCAGTTAAATCACTTGTTAAGGGCTAACCAGTCATATTCAGCAAAACTTATCCAAAGAATGCCGTTGAAAATGTCTAGTTAGTGCCCAACACGAAACTAAATATTTTGGGGGCGTTCCGGAGCCAGGGTCAGCATTTGGCCAGTTAAGGGCCAATATTCAGCACTTAACTGGCCGAGGTAACCACATAAACAGGACTGCATAAAAGTCAGTCCTATCCTTATGTGGTTCACCATAGCCAGTTAAAGGGGGTCCTTTACTAAAGATTAGCTCGAGTTATCTGCACCAGTGCCCATTTTATTCCTGTGGGCCCTTTTGCAGATAACTCAAGCTAATCTTTAGTAAAAGACCCCCTAAGTGCTAAATATCACACTTAACCAGTTATGGTTTTGCCAGCTCTGTATACCCTGACAATTCAATGCAGGAGCCTGGACATAGCCTGACATTGATTTTCTGGGATATTGCTGGCAAAACGCTGATCGCCACCACCTGAATATTGGGCCATGTGTTTTTAGCCTATTTCATAAAGACATACAGGTACCCGTGTCTCTATAAAATACTAGGGTGAAATCAGCAGAAATCACTGTTAAATTAAAGCTTCAGCAGCTGGTGCAAAAGTACACACATACAATCTGCCAAGCCACTTATAGATTATAAAGAACAAACATTTATTTATTTATTTATTTATTTATCTATTTATTTGTTTATAGCGTTTATATCCCACATATTCCCACCCAAGGGCAGGCCCAATGTTGCTTACAGGAATTTACAGAAAGCATACATCAAGTCTAAAACAAACAGTCAATGGCATTGTAATGAAAAAGGCTAGTAAGTAATAGCAGAGGTGGAGAAATGTGGAAAAAGAAATGGAATTCAATAGACAGCAGTGCGGGGCGGGTCAGGAGCATAAGCTTTCCCCGAATAAGAAGGTCTTAAGGTATTTTTTAAAGGTCGGATGATCAGGGGTAATGCAGATTTAGGTACAAGCGAGCTGATCTGTGAGAGTTACGAAGTGGTAAGCTGATAAGGGTGTCCATATACGCTGGGGCCTCACCATAGAGAATTTTATGCACCAGTGCGCAAATTTTAAATGTTATTCGGTCCTTGACAGGGAGCCAGTGCAGTTTCTCACGCAGCGGTCTTGAGCTTTCAAACCTTGATTTACCATAAATAAGCCTAGCAGCTGTGTTCTGAGCAGTTTGTAATTTTTTCAGAAGCATGTCCTTTGCAACTCTACCTACACTCCACTCAAACACACACATACGTGTGTGTCAATTAAAAGTATATGCTGTTTTGTCACTGCATGTAAAGTTATGCATAACTCCTAGGGTAATTTTATAAAAGTTTATAAAATTATCCACCAAAGGGGCAATGTTCAGAAGCATTTACCTGAGCAAATAGGCATTTACAAAAGTAAAAAGGACCTGAATGAAGTCTGGCCACCCCTCCCCTCCCCCAATCAAATGAAGCTATGCAGACTCCAATGCATGCAACATAGTTACAGGAAAAAGAAGAAATGCTCATGTGGACATATTCAAGTATGAAGGACAACAGACGCGTCTGTTCAATTTTCAAATGTATTCATACAGTTTTGCCTCCCTCTCTAGTACATGCACCAACTGCAGGTGTAAAATATGCAAACACTTGCAGATCTATTAAGGACATGCTAATTTTCAAATAACCATTTAGGTTATTTCCCTTTAGAAGATCTGCATTAAAATGTGCACATTAAAAATAACAGCACTGCTTCCAACTACACAAGCTATTCAAAAATTGCCTCTCAAAGACTTATTCAATAAAATTCCTTCCAAAAGCATGGGGAAATGCTCTCTCAGAATGAGGCCCTTGGTTCTTAATTCATTTTCTCTCCTATCCCTAACAGGAGATGAGTTCCCTGTCTGTCTCAATGCAGGTTTGCAATCTCATTTTAAAGCCAATTTTCTTACAGCGTCTCCACTTTCATTTAAGGTCCTGTTTACCAAGGTGCACCAGCGTTTTTAGTGCGTTCTAAAAATTAGTGCACAGTAAACGCTAGAGACAACCAAATGTAACAAAAAATAAAAATATATATATATTCCTACGGGCGTCTCCAGCATTTAGAACATGGTAATCAGCAGTGTGCACTAAAAATGCTAGCACGCTTCTAGTATGGCTTAGTAAACAGATCCCTTAATGTCTGTCTCTAAAGTCCACTGCAACTAATGCAATGGGCATTGTGGATAATAACATTAATTAAAAGGCCAGGTCAAATTAAACAAGAAGCCATCTAAATCATCTGGAAAAACAATGACTACAAAAAGGAAGGGAGAGCCATTTTGGAGATTCTGCCATCCCTTAACAGAACTTTAAAAATAACACCGCAGGAAATTCACATCAAGAGGAACAGCCAGGAAAAAGCCTGGTAAGATGTACTCTTCTTTGTTGAAAACAAATGCCTTTATTCAGTCATATGTAATTAAAAAAAAGGTTATATAGTACCTTTTCATAAAACAAGCAATGCCATTTGAGTGTCTCTCATATATAAATGTGCCATCAGCACTACAGATATGCATGTCACCATGTGGCCTAGCAATCTCATAATCTCATGACTTGTGTCGCTTAGACAGAGGACATGGCTGATAGGACCTGAACTAAGTTCATTATTGTCATTTCCCTCTTTAACAGTAAGGATACTATAAGGGGCATTTTCAATATGACATTCAAGTTGGACTTTGGGCGTTTTGCACTAAACGTCCCAAATCCAAATAGAAAGCATGACCATTTTCAAACCCGTAAAACATGGGGGGGGGGGGGTTCCCCCCAAAATACTGGTTGTAACAAGGTTTTGTGCTTTGTGCGTTTATTTTTTTCAGGTCTTAAAAAAACGTACAAGTGAAAAACGTACAAAATCAAGCCATTGGGACGTAGGAGGGGGCCAGCATTTTTAGCAGACTGGTCCCCCAGACATCCCAGGCGAGCAATGGGGCACCCTAGGGGGCAATGCTGTGGACTTTATATAAATGCTCCCAGTTACATATCTCAACGTTATTCTCTTGTCTGTTGATACCCTCCAAAACCCACCAAAAACTAACTACCCCCAACTGTACACCACTACAATAGCTCTCATGGGTGAAGGGGGCATCTGTAAGTGGGTGCAGTGGGGTTCTGGTGAGTTTTGGAGGGCTCACAGTTTCCATCACAAGTGTAACAGGTAAGGGGAGGTATAGGCCTCAGTCCACCTGTCTACAGTGCACTGCACCCACCGCTACACTAATCCAGGGACCTGCATGCTGCTCTAATGGACCTGGCTATAACATCTGATGGTGACATAGAGGCTGGTGAGTACTATTTGTTTTCACATTTTTGGGGGGTGGGAAGGGGTTATTTATTTGTTACATTTGTATCCCACATTTTCCCACCTTTTTGCAGGCTCAATGTGGCTTACATATTACCGTTAACGGTTAGTGACCACTGGGGGAATAAGAGGGGGTCATCTCTGATTTTCTCCAGGGTCATCTGAATGGGCATTTTCAATATGACGTCTAAGTCCAACTTTGGACGTATTGTAAAAAAAAACGTCCAAAATTCAAATAGGAAAGAAGGCCATTTTCAAAAAAAGAAACGTCTATCTTTTGTTGACGAAAATACTGTTCCGAACAACGTTTTGTGATTTGGACATTTTGTTTTTCGATCCATTTTTGAAAAAAAAACGTCCAAGTGAAAAATGCACAAAATCAAGACATTGGGATGTAGGAGGAATCGGCATTTTCAGTAGACTGACATCCCAGGACAACAATAGGGCATCCTAGGGGACTCTGCAGTGGCCTTCACAAACTGCTCCCAGGTACACATTTCACCACTGCTCTCTTACCTTGCGTGCTGAGCCCCTCAAAACTCACCCAAAACCACTACCCCCCAACTGTACACCACTACCATAGCCCTTACAGGTGAAGGGGGCACCTATATGTGAGTACAGTGGGGTTCTAGAGAGTTTTGGAGGGCTCACATTTTCCTCCACAAGTGTAACAGGTAGAAGCCTGGGTCCACCTGTCTGCTGTGCACTGCACCCAACACTAGACTACTCCAGGGTCCTGAATGCTGTTCTAATGGACCTGAGTATAACATCTGAGACTGGCATAGAGGTTGGTAAGTAATGTTTTTCATCACATTTTGGGGGGATGGGAGGGGGTTAGTGACCACTGGGGGAATAAGGGGAGGTCATTCCTGATTCCTTCCACTGGTCATCTGGTTATTTAGGGCACCTTTTTGTGCCTTATTCATAATATAAACAGGTCATGCTCAAAACGTCTAAATTTTAGTCCTGGACGGTTTGGTTTTGTTCCATTATGGCTGAAAAACGTCTAAGTCTTAGGAACGCCCAAGTTCCGCCATGAACACGCCCCTGGCACTCCCCCTTGAGATTTGGACGCAATTCTGGTGGACTTCAGAGAAAAACTTCTAAAAATAGGCAGAAACTTGATGACCTGAACATATATACTCTGGAAGAAAGGAGAAACAGGGGTGATATGATACAGAAAAAGAGGGGTTAAGATCCGGTGAAACGGAACTGCAAAGGTCATAGGGCAAAAATGCCACTAATAAAAGCGAGCGTCTAAAGCAAATAAACAAATAATTGAAAACATCCTAATTATATGACATCCTCACTCTGGGAGCCCGTGGGATGAGATATGTAATTAAAACTATGACCTTTGCAGTTCCGTTTCACCGGATCTTAACCCCTCTTTTTCTGGTAAGATTTAACGAGTTGAAAGGATGAGAATAAAGAATATATTTAGTCCTAAATATAATTTTTTATTAGACTAGTGGATTTGCTGGCATCTCTTCTGAATCATTTGATATACGATAATTATGACGTCATCAGTTTTTTTATTATCATATTTTAGTATTATTTTTTCATCGTTTGTTATTCATTCATCTCTTCAGACTGGCGAACCGTATTTATTGAATAACACATGGTGCTATTGCACTTTTGGGATTTTTTGGTCTGAACTACGATCCTTGGCCTTTGATCCTCCGTTTCCCGTTTAAAGCTTCCTGTGTTCGTCGTTCCTGTTTAAGTACTTGAAGGTTTCTGGTTTAATGCCTCTATGGACTGCAAGCACACGACGTTTCAAGAGGAACACAAAATGATGTTACCAGTTATTCCAACATGAGTCCATATTTTTTTATTATAATTACTTTTAATAAATTTACTTTTGTTTCATTAGGTCAGCGTTTTATGTTTTGGCATCTCTGATCCAGCTGTTTTTTTCAGATTAAAGTGATCTTCTTTATATATGAGTCAAAAAAAATTTTCATAATTTACTATATATTTTTATGATTCATTATTTGTACATATGTTTATGTCCTTTATTTTTTGATTTTTTCAGTTATTGGCAGGACATTTCATATTTGTCCTTCACATTTGATAGCGAAGGACTATCATATAGGTGGGTGCCTTTGTCTATGGTGGTTTATACACGTTTTTTTATATATGTCATTATAATTTAGATATTTTTTTTATATATGAGTCATTATATCATTTACATATATCAGTCATGTTTTTTTACAGATTTCATTATAAGGCATAGCTGTTCTTTATGTTTTGCCAACGATTTGTAGATGGGATTTTGGTATATACTTTATTTGTGCGCTTTCCTATTAATAATAAGACTTTTTATTAATAATTGTTTTATACAAATTAATCTTTTACATATAATTGTTTTTTTATATAGTTTTAGATTTATGTATGTGTATATCCATATAGATGTTTGTGTATGCTATATATATATATATATATGTCATGTATATATGTGGCTTGATAATATAACAGACAATATATATGTTATTATTTTTTATAGCCCCTGAAGCAGCCCTGTTGGGCGAAACACGGCCTGTGTCAGGCTGTTTGTGTGTATACATATATTGCAATTTGTTTTCTATTAATAAATTACGTTTTGCTTGTTAACGATCTGCTCTGTTCATTTTCCATCTTGGAGTTTGCAGACCGTCTGCCTTTGTGCTTTCTTGGACCTCTGATGCATATAAATGCTATTATTCTATAACCTACATGTATACCTGATGCCCAACATTAGGCGCCAAGTTATAAAATGAGAGGGTATGCTTATAAATTTAGGCCTACCATTGATTTGCCTAGGTTTATGAGCCTATGGGAGTCTAGTGCTGAAAATCAGTGCTAAACTCCTAACATATTCCCCACCCTAAATCTGCCTCTGTTACCACCCACCTTTTATGCTCCTAAATATAGGAGTTAAGTGAAATTTTGAGTATAAATTTAAGCACTCAGTCCTAGTACATTTGCAAACAGGACAAGTTAAGAGGATAACTATCCAAGCTGGGAGCATAAAAATCCTTTGAACATCTGGTCCTCTATTTTCTCCAAAGAAAAATAAAAGTTGAAGTCATATAAATATTTCAAATCTAGCGGAACCAAATGCATAAACCTTTGAAAATGGAGCAAATGTCAGTAGAAACTTCAGGGAGGATGGTTAAAAAGCATTTTATGAAAATATGTGAACCCTTTGTAGAATAGCAGGCACCTCGGGTACGTACTGCAATAATAAATAATCTGGAGTGTAATCCAGGTAGGAATACCCCAGGGAAAAGGTTACGGATGAGAGAGTAAGGGGAGGGTGGGGAAGGTAATGTGTTTCTGTGGCTTTTCATTTTTTACAATGTCATTTTTGTTTATTGTTGGAGTCGTATACTAAATTGTTCTGTATTGACTTGTTTGAAAACTAAAAAGAGATGTATTTATTTATTTATTTATTTATTTATTTTATTTATTGCACTTGTATCCCACATTTTCCCTCCTATTTGCAGGCTCAATGTGGCTTAACAAAGTCCTGTTATGGCATAGCCACATCAGGGTAAAAGATACAATTGGTGTAAGAATAAGATTAAGGATGACATGAAAGGTCTATGCAAACTGTTACAGAAGTATGGTTATCAGAGTAAGGGTTGAGTGGTGAGTTGTTATAGTTAAACTATGGGTACTCGTGGTAGGCTTTGTTGAAGAGATAGGTTTTCAGAGATTTGCAGAAGTTAGTAGTTTCTTTGATTGTTTTCACGTTAGCTGGTAGTGCATTCCACAGTTGTGTGCTAATGTAGAAAAAGCTGGTTGCGTGTGTTGATTTGTATTTTAGTCCTTTAGTCCTGGACTATTTTAGTCCAGCTAGGGTAGTGTAGGTTAAGAAATGTGCGGGCTGATCTTTTAGCATTTCTGGAAGGTAAATCCACGAGATTTAGCATGTAGGTCGGGGCATCTCTGTGAATGATTTTATGAACAGTCGTATAGATCTTGAACGTGATGCGTTCTTTAAGTGGGAGCCAGTGAAGTTTCTTTCTTAGGGGTTTTGCACTTTCATATTTGTTTTACCAAATATGAGTCTAGCTGCGGTATTTTGGGCTGTTTGAAGTTTCTTAGTAGTTTGTTCTTTGCAGCCAGCGTACAATGCGTTGCAATAGTCCAAGTGATTTAGCACCATTGACTGTATCAGGATACATAAATACATAAAATCATAAACATTAAAAGAAATTTAAACATAAATATGTAAAATCATGCAAATTTATGGAAATGTGTTTCAAAACTGCAACAGAAGTTTCTAATACTCGACATAGAATCTTCTCGATCTGCAGCAGGAAACGGGGTCATTGTGCATATTAACCACTGTAACCGTATCTGTCACTGGATAATAATTGGAATTATCATCAATTAGTTCTGCCACATAAATTATGTAATTATAGAAATTTATACTCTCTAACTCTCATTCAACCACTAACACAAGGACAAATAGAGAATAAAGAACCAGATAAGCTAAAAACAATCACAACTTAGGAAAGAATCTGGATGCAGTATATATACTACTACTACTACTATTATATATCTTTTCATTTCAGCAGCAAGGACCATTTTTCAAGTGAAACTCTTTAGAAAAGTCAATAAAAAGTACTGCAACCAATTACTGGCCACAGTGTTTGGTGTGTGTGCACACAGTCCCCTCCATTTTCAAAATGATTTTATAATTAGATCTGTAATGTAAATTTAAGACAATAAAATTAGCATGAATCTATTAGCCTCTACTTGGTGCTTCATGTTAAAAGGACGTTGCCAGAAAAGAAGTCACATACAGTAATAATGAAGTCTCAAAGACTATCTGTTTTGTTGCAGGGAAAATGTTCAAAAAAATAAGAGCATGTAATACACTTAGCGGTAATTAACTCAGTTCAGTAAAGACAGATCTTGGTGGGAGCAGAGTAACAAAAAGAAAAAAAAAATTAAGGATCTGACATAACTCCTTACCTAGTTAAGCATTAAGCCTGCTTTTAGTGGGAATGTGCGGGATACAAATTTAATAAATAAATAAATAAATAATAGTGCCACAGTGCAAAACTTGATCTATTTTAAAGATGTATAAGAACTAATTTGTGCTCCTTTTTTTTTTTTCTCAAAATATTTTATTTTCAGAAAGTGCAGCTGATTTGTCCACTTTGATGAAAACAGATTACAGTAACAGCAGCCACATCCTTCCTTTCACTGCATGTTAATCTACTGCATCAGAAAATAGCAATACACCAGCGAAGCACCCAGAGATGCAAGGCTGCAACCATGGGCGTAGATTGGGGGGGGCGAGGGGGGGCATTGCCCCCCCCAAACGAGTCGCACCGGTGAACTGGCGGGGCTTAATTGTGTCTTCCCCGCCGGCGCTGCCTCAGTCTCTGACTCCCTGCAGCATTTTTGTCTTCACCCGTCCTGTACCCGTCGCCGTCAGCGCTGCCATTCATTCTCACAGGCAGGCGGCAGCCTCATTCCCGCTCCCCTTTGCCGCGTCCACTCCTCCGACCGGCTCTCTCTGATGCACTTCCTGTTAAACAGGAAGTGCATCAGAGAGAGCCGGAGGACGCGGCAAAGGGGAGCGGGAACGAGGCTGCCGCCTGCCTGTGAGAATGAATGGCAGCGCTGACGGCGACGGGTACAGGACGGGTGAAGACAAAAATGCTGCAGGGAGTCAGGGACTGAGGCAGCGCCAGCGGGGAAGAGCGAGGCAGCATGCTGGCTGGTGGCAGGGAGACAGGGAGAGACAGTCACAGGAGCACTGTTGAGGTGATGGGGTAATGCTAGGTAGAGGTGAGCGAGAGAGGTGGGGAATGTTGGTGGGGGGAGATGCATGGGGGAGAGAGAGGGAGAAATAATACTGGATGTGGAGGAGGAGGGAGGGACAGCAAGAGAAAAGGGGAAATGTTGGAACATGGAAGTGGGAGGGAGGGAGACAGAGAGAGATGCTGTATGGGGATGGGAGAGATGCTAAAAGGGGAAGGAAGAGAACGAAAGAGATAGATGTTGGGCCCAGGGTGCAAGGAAGGGAGATACTGAGAGTGATGTGGGCAGTGAGAGAGAAGAAGGAGGGAAGAGAGGTTGTACATGGGGATGGATGAGAGGGAGGGATAGATATACACTAGAGGGGAAAGAGAAAAAGAGGGAGATTGTGGATCCAGGGACAGAAGAGAGTGAGGGAGAAATGCTGGACAATTGGAGGGAGGGAAGAGAGAGAGGAAGAAATGCTGGACCACAGGGAAGTGGGGGCTGGAAGATGCTGGGGTGTGGGTGTGTGTGTGGAAGGGACAGGGAGATATTAGGCTACAATGGGAGAAAGGGAGCAAGCGTGCTGGGCTAGAAGGTTGGAGGGAGGAAGATGCTGCAAATGGTGGAACTATTTGGGAGAGGCCAAAGGGGAGGAGGGAAGGAAACAAATGAGAGGATGATAGTGATGGGGGGGGGGGGGGGGGGGCAGAAATGTGGTAAGGGAGAGTTGATTAAAGATTAAAGGAAATGAAAGGTTGGCGGAAGGACTGAGAAGAGGAATGGGGCAGCTAGTGGGTGAGAGAAAGAAATGGAATTTGATAGCTGAAAACTAAAAAGGAGAAGGATGAGGACGAGGGTGAAATTTAAGTGATCAGAGAGGCAGTAAAGAAACAAAACAGAGAGGAAAGAGCTAAAAAAGAAATAATGTGTCAAAGGTAGGTGTAGTGAAGGAATGGAATAAGACAGGAGAGAAGAGAAAAGACAAATGGACAGCAAGCAGTTGAAGGAGAATTAGCAGAAAGACAGGAAAAGAGGAAACTGGAACCAGCATGATTGAACAGTAAAATGTCCAGACAACAAAGGTACAAAAAAGTATTTTATTTGAATCTATTAAATGGAATATCAAATGGAAAGAAGACACTGCATAAAACAGAAGACACTGGGACCAAAGCGAATAGAAAAACTAAATGATCAGACAACAAAGGTAGAAAAAAGTATTTTATTCAGAATTTATTAATTGGAATATGTCAGCTTTCTGTGAAATTTTGCATGTAAGTTTCAATTTTTCTGGTATTGCTGCATGCTGAGTCTGACTTCTTGAGTTAACTTTCCAGTTCAGTATTTTGCCTTCATATTTTTTGCTTTCTAGTTCCTTGTGTCATGTCTGTTGTGTCATGTGTTTTTCACGAGGTAGTGTATTGGTGTTTTAGAGCCTGGTGTAATTACAGTTCTGCCTTTTCACGCATAAGGTTGCAGCTCGTCCTGTCCTTGGAATTAGTGCTGTTATGGTTTAGTAAGGTTATGAGTGTGTTTTTGCACAAGTTTGTGTATAGTGTGTTGCAGTGGAGAGATTGTGTGTTGGCTTTACTGAGGTGGCACCAAAACATCAGAAAGGGTGTAGAGCCTAAATCATGACACACTACATCTTGAAGGATCTACATATAGAGCTTATGCATTTCTAAGGTCAACACTGGCATGGTATGGGAAAAAGGGTGGGGAAATACTACTGGAGTGGAAGAAGGAAAGAAGGAAGGGAGAAAGAGCTGGCTTGATATCTCATACATATTCATTATTGTTATTCCCAAAAAAAGCCAGCTTTTTTTCCCCTTCCTTCCTTCCTCCATATTAGCATATTCATTTGCATATGTATATATGCAAATTAATATGCTAATATGCTCCGCCCCATCCTTTGCCCCCCCAAATGAAACAGTCAAACTACGCCTGTGGCTGCAACCTATAGGTTTTGTGCTGCAAGGAGAGCAGCTCTAAATTCATATGTTCTCCAGTAATTTATTTAATAGGCTTAGTTATTTTCCAACAACAGTGAAATAGAAACAATTTGCATCTACTCCAATCCCAGCTATCCAATAAAGGTCTGTTTGGAAAGTATGCCTCCTTTCCTGGCCATATAGATAGATACTAGATAACTGATTGCTACAGTTGTCTGAGCATTGCTGCGTCTGAGTAAGCTGTGGCTTTTTTCAGGATATGCTGTGAGGTCTGAATGGCTGGGGTTTCAGGTGATTGGTTTCCTCAGGAAACATGGAGATTTCAGTGGGAAATTGAGGCTTGAACATCTCTATCTGTTGGTCACAAATTTGAATTTTGGCAGGAAAGTTGTCACAATTTTAAATTCTGGCGGGAATTAGGCTGGAAATTCTTTGGGACAGTTCTGACTCTGAAGGGGGGGATTTGTATTGGTCATATTCAGTATTCCCTGAAGAAAGTCACAGCATGTCAGATCCACTTACTCAGATGTAGCAAGACCCAGACAACTGCAATAATCATGAAGCCAGCTGCAGAAGCCAAAGAGAACAGATACTAGATAAACATATGAGTGGTGCTCAACTGGTATGTTGCAACACATTAGTGGCTCATGAACCGTGAAGTGTGTTATGAGGCTGGTACAAGGCAGCAGCTCAGAGGAGAGAGTGGCAGCAGAAAGCACAGCTAGTAGCAGGAGATGGAGCTACACATCCACCAATGTTCTTCCTTTATTTACTGTGAGCTGCGCTCCTTCCCCTGGGTTGCCAGTAGCAAACCGTGCTTACCATGTACCACTCCTGGTGACACTTTCCTACAAATGTGGTAGGAGATATAGAGAGGAGGACAAGGAGATGCTTGGCTCTGAGCATGGATGGAGAGACATAAAGGAGAAGATGGGCTACAATGGTGTAGGAAGGGAGAGAGAGGGGAGATGCAGAGCTGGGTAGAACCATGTGGAAGAGGCTACAGGGTTGTCAAGCAGATGAGTGAGAGGAAGGTGGTGAGAACAGAGGAGAAAAGTATGGTAATGGGAGGTAGGTGAAATAAGGGAATAGGAGAAAGGAGTGAGATGGAAGAAAGGAGAGAGCTAGGGGATGAGGAGATGGAAAGTTAATAGGTAGATGAAAAGTAGATAGAGGACTGGAAAGTGAGAAAGTGAAATTTGAGTGGCCAGACAGAAGAAAGAAGAAATATGTCAGAGACAGAAGTAGAGAGGGAATGGAGGAGCACAGTAGGAAAGTGCAGAAAGGACAAATAGCCAGCAGACACTGAAAAGAGATAGCAGAAGACAGACAAGAAAGCAGAAAAGAGGAACTGGGAACAATGTGGTTGGAAAAATAAAATGTCCAGCCAATAAAGGTAGAACAAAAGTATTTCATTTTGAATTTATTAACTGGAATATGTTAGCTTTGGAAAATGTGCATTGCCAATTCTTTGTATATTGTTCAGTACAAAAAGAAATACATTTATTTTTCTTTATTAGTCATTCATTTTATTTCCATACAACTTGAAATACCGCAGACGGCCTGAACATAGGCTTTAAAAGCAGTTTATAAATAAATAACAGTTATCAAAAGAGGTGAGGGCAGAAGGGAAAGCCTAACATTTCTAAAGCGCTACCAGGGTTACGCAGCGCTGTACAATTTAACAAAGAAGGACAGTCCCTGCTCAAAGGAGCTTACAATCTAAAGGACAAAAAGTGCAGTCAATCAAATTGGGGGCAGTCTAGATTTCCTGGATAGAGGTACAATGGTTAGGTGCCGAAAGCGACATTGAAGAGGTGGGCTTTGAGCAAGGATTCGAAGATGGGCAGGGAGGGGGCTTGGCGTATGGGCTCAGGGAGTTTATTCCAAGCATAGGGTGAGGCGAGGCAGAAAGAGCGGAGCCTGGAGTTGGCGGTGGTGGAGAAGGGTACTGAGAGGAGGGATTTGTCCTGTGAGCGGAGGTTACGGGTAGGAGCGTAAGGGGAGATGAGGGTAGAGAGGTAATGAGGGGCTGCAGATTGAGTGCATTTGTAGGTTAGTAGGAGAAGCTTGAACTGTATGCAGTACCTGATCGGAAGCCAGTGAAGTGACTTAAGGAGAGGGGTGATATCAGCATATCAGTCTAGGCGGAAGATAAGACGGGCAGCAGAGTTCTGAACGGATTGAAGGGGAGATAGATGGTTAAGTGGGAGGCCAGCGAGGAGTAGATTGCAGTAGTCAAGGCGAGAGGTGATGAGAGAGTGGATGAGTGTTCGGGTGGTGTGCTCGGAGAGGAAGGGGCAAATTTTGCTGATGTTATAGAGAAAGAAGCGACAGGTCTTGGCTGTCTGCTGGATATGGGCAGAGAAGGAGAGGGAGGAGTCGAAGATGACTCCGAGGTTGCGGGCAGATGAGACGGGAAGGATGAGGGTGTTGTCGACTGAAATAGAGAGTGGAGGGAGAGGGGAAGTGGGTTTGGGTGGAAAGACAATGAGCTCGGTCTTGACCATGTTCAGTTTCAGGTGGCGGTTGGACATCCAGGCAGCAATGTCGGATAAGCAGGCCGATACTTTGGCCTGGGTTTCCACAGTGATGTCTGGTGTGGAGAGATAAAGCTGGGTGTCGTCAGCATAAAGATGATATTGGAAAACATGAGATGAGATCAGCGAGCCCAGGGAAGAGATGTAGATTGAAAAAAGAAGGGGTCCAAGGACAGATCCCTGAGGAACTCCAACAGAGAGTGGGATGGGGGTGGAGGAAGATCCATGAGAATGTACTCTGAAGGTACGGTAGGAGAGATAAGAGGCGAACCAGGAGAGGACAGATCCCTGGAACCCAAATGAGGATAGAGCAGCAAGAAGTAAATTATGATTGACAGTGTCAAAAGCGCGGATAGGTCGAGGAGGATGAGGATGGAGTAGTGACCTTTGGATCTGGCAAGGAACAGGTCATTGCAGACTTTAGTGAGTGCCGTTTCTGTCGAGTGTAGAGGGCAAAAACCGGATTGAAGCGGATCGAGGATGGCATGAGAGGAGAGAAAATCAAGGCAACGGCTGTGAACGGCGCATTCAAGTATCTTGGAGAGGAAGGTTAGGAGGGAGATGGGACGGTAGTTGGAAGGACAGGTAGGGTCTAGTGATGGTTTTTTGAGAAGTGGTGTGACTACAGCATGCTTGAAGGTGTCAGGGACAGTTGCAGTGGAGAGAGAGAGGTTGAGGATATGACAGATGGGGGGGTGACAGTAGGAGAGATAGTGTTTAGTAAGTTGGTGGGGATGGGATCAGAGGAACAGGTGGTGCATTTTGAGGAGGAAAGAAGGTGGACGGTTTCCTCCTAGGTGATATCAGGAAAAGAGGAGAAGGAGGCCTGGGTTGGTTGGTTGAGGGAGTGGGTTAAAGGGTGAAGAGGAGGAGGTGGCTTGGTAGTGAATTTGAGGTTGATCTTCTGCACCTTGTCGCAGAAGTAGTCAGCTAGTGATTGAGGAGAGAGTGAGGGGGGGTGGGAGCGGAGGGCACTTTGAGGAGGGAATTAAGGGTAGCGAAGAGACGACTAGGGTTGGAACTGAGAGAATTAGTCAATTGGGTGTAATAGTCCTGTTTAGCAAGGAATAGGGAGGACTGGAAGGAGGATAGCATGAATTTGTAATGAATGAAGTCGGTATGGGTAGGAGATTTCCTCCAGAGGCGTTCAACAGATCGGGCGCAGGAGCGAAGGTATCGGATGCAAGGGGTCAGCCAGGGCTGGGGATTAGTACGCCTTGTGGGACAGGAGATGGATGGTGCAAGTGTGTCCAGAGCAGAGGAGAGAGTGGCATTGTAAGCAGAGACAGCCTTGTCGACAGACTCGGAGGACATGATGGAAGGGAGGAGATTAGAGATACTAGAGGATAAGGTAGGAGGGTCGACAGCCTGGAGATTCCTGAAAGTAGTGGTTAGTGTTGGGCAGGACTGAGGAGGAGGGTGGTGAAGTGTGAAAGTGATCAGGTGATGATCTGAGAGAGGAAGAGCAGAGGCGCAGAAATTGGAGAGTGAGCAGGTAGAGGAGAGGACGAGGTCGAGACAATGGCCAGTTTGGTGAGGAGTGGTGGAGCTCAGCTGGAGGTTGAAGGATGATGTCAGAGTGAGGAACTGAGAAGCGTAAGAGTCGGTTGGGTCATCAGCGTGTATGTTAAAGTCTCCAAGAATGAGGGACGGAGATGAGGGTTCAAGAAAAACGGAGAACCAGGCATCGAAGTCGGTAAGGAAGGAAGGGAGGGACTTATCAGGGGGGCGGTAAATGACTGCAACTCTGAGTGGCAGCGGGTAGAATAGACGGATGGAGTGGACTTCAAAGGATGAGAAGCAGTGAGACTGCAGTAGGAAGAGGGGTTGAAAACTACAGAATAGAGAAGGGAGCAGAAGGAGATGGAGAGGGGGTGAGGGTAAGCAGGACTAAATGGTTACAGAAGCAAGGGGAAACTAGAATGTGGATGAGTAGTGAAGAAGTAAGTCTTCAACGCCTATTTGAAGGTGGAGATGGTAGGTCTTTCAAGAATGTGGTGCAGGAGGTCATTCCAGAATCTGGGACCCAGATAACTGAAGGCAGCGTCGTGGGTGTTGTTAAGACAGAGGACAGAAGGTGGGGGTAAAGTAAGTAGGTTGTTATCAGTAGATCTGAGGCATCAGAAGGAGAAGTAAGAAATTAGAGTTTATTAAGATTAAAAGGAGCAGTGGGGAACTGCAATTTATATACTAGTAGGAGTATTTTGAATTTAATATGAGCAAGAATTGGGAGCCAGTGTTTGGACTGCAGAAGGGGGATGACATGGTCACAACAATGGGCATTATGGAGACGTTTAACTGCGTTGGACTGAGCTAACTGTAGATGTTTGATTCTATAAAGGGGAAGACTGACAAAAAGGAAATTGCAGAAGTCAAGACATGATATGACAAAGGCAAGGAGGAGAGGGCACATCAGAGAGGCAGGCAGGAGAGAGAAAACATATCAAGAACAATGGAGTACAAAGAAAGAACGGAGAACTGAACCTATGTGAGGCTTAAGCGTCAGAGAGGAGTCAAATGTTACCACTAAGATCTTTGTTCGGAAGGGGTTGGCCATCAACGCTGGGGGCAGGGAGGTAAGTGTGACAGAAAAAGGGAAAAGGATCGTCTCATATTTAGAGTTGTTGAGAAACAGGAGATTGAACTTGAGTCAAGAGGAGATCTTGGAAAGACAGTTATTGACAGTGAAGAGAAAGAAAATATCGGTGACCCTTGAAGAAGATTTGAATATCATCTGCAAAACAGAAAGACATGCAGTCGTGGCTCTGAATGATAGTAAGAAAGGGAGCAAGGAAAATATTAAACAGAGTTGGTGCAAGGATGCATCCCTGAGGGACCCAAGTGAGCAGCGGAAAAGAAGAGGTAGAAGTGTATTGAAGGAGAGGCGATAGGAGCGGTCAGAAAGGTTGCTGGAGAACCATGAAAAGACTGTGTCTGAAATACCAATGGAATGGAGACATTGAAGAAAAATGGGCATCATCAACCCCATGTTGTCTCTTCTTGTGTGTTTTCTACCCCAAGAGAGGCAGTATAAGGCATTTTACACACATACTATATATCTGAGTAGATACTCATTCTGTCAAGCACCCTGCCAGGATTTTAGACTTTTTTAAGTGAGTCTTTTAAGGAGCAATTAGGGCATACCTACTACTACTACTACTAATAGCATTTATATAGCTGCTAATTTGCTTTCCTTTAGTCCCTCCAGACCGGCCCAGAATGGCTGATGAGCTGTGCACTCGTACCAGCAGCTGGAGACCGAGAAGACTGATTTTGAGACACCAATAACAGTCGTGCTCAGCTCTTTGGAAACCTCAGTATTCGCATAGCAAAGCAAAAGGAAAGAGAGACGCTAAACATATGTTCGCCAGTCGGTTTATACAGCCACCTACCAACAAAGAGACCTTGCTGGACACTGTCGAAAAATTTTGACTACTCCAAACTGAGTCAGCAACATCTGTAATGTGCCTACGTGCAACCGTGTACAAACGGTTGAATAATTGGTCTCTTTGCGAATATAGACATATCCATAAATATAGATATTTTCTTTTTTTTAATCAAACAGCTCCCCAAAGAGACAAAAGCGAATGAAACTAATAGTACATAACTATCTCCAAGAACAAATCAGATACTGAATAGGGAGGGATCTGGGCCAGTCCAGAGGGACTAAAGGAAAACAAAATTAGTAGGTAGGCCCTAATTTCTCCATCCTTAGAACCACTGCCAGATCCCAGTAAACAAAAACTGAGACCCGACGCACTTGGACATCTGTCCAACTATATCAAACAAGTAACGATATCCAAGACACCAGAACAATAGAACTCAGTTCCCACTACGTGGGCCGCTAAACGAGCAACCAGATGCAATTCTGTCCAACTCACGAGCTGATCTGAGCACTAGAATCCAGAAACCTAGAGTATGCCTCGACAGAGTCGCCAAAAAACACTCCTGTCAACTGGAGACCTGAATTCTTTCAGAACGAGTAGAAGGAAGAAACTGTACACCAAGACAGCAGGAAAAGACCTGTCAAAATACCAAACAATGGACGCACAAGAGAACTCCAGAACTAAGCACTCTCCCCCATCACGCAGAGGCAGTTACTACATAGACTGCTCTGCCAATCTTCTCGAGGAATGAAGTGCCTGCAAAACCCCAGACAGGTCCTAGAAGAATAAGGAGCATAGACTGGAAATGCTAAGGAATGACCAGACTCTCTGAAGAAAGAAATAAACTGGTACCCAATGTTCTCAAGGACTCAAGTCACAGAAAGAAAGAGAGCCCTGAGGGAGGGGGAGAGACAGAGAGAGACCATCTAGGCCCCCTAACTTGTCCATGAAATGGCTCTGAAGATAAGAGGGGAGAGAAAAGAAAACAAAGGAAGAAGAAGCAGAGCGAGAATAAACTACGAGTGAAATCACAAAGAATAAAGTAAGTCACTCGGGAGACAAAAGAGGCAAACACTGTTGCAAAAAGACCACACAATCTCAGAAAGATTCACAAAGAGTCACTCAAGGAGCAAACCGAAAGAAGCCAGCGTGACCACCTGACTGAAAAGGAAAATAAGGTTATTCCCCCCAGCCCAAAATACTCACATAAATGTGGCACCGCTGAACAGCAGCGGACCAGTCCATGGGTATAGGAGAGAGGTCCAACAAAAGACAAAACTAAGACAAAAGACAAAGAAGTAGAGCTTTGACATGAGCAAGCATCTGAGCTAAGCCATCAGAAGATCATCCCCAGTGTATGAACAATGGATCCATCAGCAACAAGGCAGAAGGCATCAAAAGGCTGTATGTGACCCAGTCGTTGGCCCTGGAAAGAACTGTGGAGTCGCAGAACTACCAAACTATTGATACGAAGAACCACCGAATACGGCCTAGGAGATCAAACCAAAAACACGAGGAAAAACCTAGAGGAATCTGTGTCTCACAGGAAGACTCACAGCTCATCAAGACCACCAATCTCGCCACTCTGACAAAGAACAGACACACAGGGGCTTCCATGACTGACCAGTGCTGCCGAGTTACTGAAGAGGAGGCACCACTCATAATGTCGCAAGCGAATCACTTCGACCCTGGAACTACAACCACCATCCCAGCCAGCCAAGTTGAGACTGACAGCAGAGAGAAAAATGAGCTCTAGAAAATTCCCACTGTCAACCGAGAAGCCAAGCACCTGAGATGGGAAGCATAACCAAGTAAAGAAGACTGTGTGAGGGCTAGGCGGAACTCCCTCCATCTCGACAACCACTCAGTAGTGATATAGCTGTTGGAGGAAAAACAGCCGAGATCTTAGGAGCAAAGCCATCCTTAGACTCCCAACTCCTGGAAAATAACAGATACAAGAAGCCAACCGGCCTCCATAGAAAAGGAAAAAAAAAACAGTATAACATGCTCCCAAACCCAAGACCCTGCAGGGAGACAGCCATTACAGCAGGCTAAAGCCATTGACCCTGCCTGCTATTTTTTAATTTTTTGTTTTTTATTTTTTTAATATTATAGTGGCTGTTCCCCGCGGCTCTGCAAACTCCCTTCCCTCGAAGGGGTAGAGGCCAGCAACAGACTGCAGTCCACCCTGAGCCCTCAGGCATACAGGGAAAGCTCATGTGAAGGAATGCCATGGGTGTTATATATACTGTGGATGCCATGTGGCCCAACAACCTGAGCTGTGACCTGCTGCAAGGCTCAAACCTGAGAAGCCAGTACGACTAGAGCATCTGCTCTCAGCTCCGGGAGAAAGGCTTGAACCTTCTGTGTATCAAGCAGGGCTCCAATGATTTCCAGTACGGCGAAGATGGGACAGGGTAGTTTAAAACGAACCCTAGTAACTCTAGTACCCGAATAGTCCTCTGCATGGACTCCTGAGCACCATCCTCCAATGTGCTCATCACCAGCCAATCATCAAGATAAGGAAACACATGGACTCCAAGTCTGCGTAGCGATGCTGTGACTACAACTAGACATTTGGTAAAAAAACACTGGCAGCTGATGTGAGACCAAAAGGCAACATGCAGTACTGGTAATGATGTGTTCCCAGCCAAAATCGTAGACACTTTCAGTGGGCTGGAAGTTTCAGGATGTGAGTATATGCATCCTTTAAGTCCAGAGAGCATAGGCAATCGTTTACCTGAATCATGGGTAGAAGGGTGCCCAGGGAAACCATCCTGAACTTTTCTTTGACCAGGAATTTGTTCAGGGCCCTTAGGTTTAGGATAGGATGAATTCCCCAGTCTTCTTTTGCATGAGGAAGTACCTGGAATAAAATCTCCGCCTATTCCTCCCCTGGTAGAGCGGGTTTGACCGAATGGGCCTGCAAAAGAGCGGAGAGTTCTTCTGCAAGTACCTGCTCTTGCTGAGAGCTGAAGTAAGGAGAAATTAGATCTTACCTGCTATTTTGCTATCCATTAGTCCCTATGGACCGGGTCCAGAAAGTGACTGGTGGGTTGTGCATGCCTCCCAGCAGGTGGAGACTGAGAATTCTGACTCTTGTGAGAGCCAATAAGAGCCCTGGTTAGCTAGAGAGAGATTCAGTATTATCTTTACAAAGCAGGGAAGAACCTAGAAAGACCAACATCTGTGCAACCGGTGAACGCAAACAGCTACTGTACCCTTACAGGAAGTGTTCAAGTTTTAGGCAAGTATGCTTGATAATAAGTAATTCACTCTTTTCATTCTTCCGTCTTTCTTTCAAGAAAACAGAAACGCTCAAAGCAGCTCAACACCGAAAGGACCTGAAAAGGACGATGACCTTACGAAATGGAAAAGAATGTAATGAAAGATCACAGCATAGGAAGGGATCTGGGCCGGTTCGGAGGAACTAAAGGAAAGCAAATTCCTTAGCATCCTCCGGACTGGCCCAGAAAGTAACTATGGGAAGTAACAGAGCACTGCAATCAAGGGAGGGGCCCTAATAACCCTGCTATAAGTACCCTTGCGCCAAACATTGTGTCCTGATGGCACTGAACACCAATTCTGTAATACTTAGAAAAAAGAATGCAAAAAAGACAATGTTGTCGCCTTACATATCTCTAAAAGGAGGCACCAAAAAATGCTCAGCACAGGACGTCGCTTGCCTCCTGGTAGAGCTTGCCTTTACTCCTTCTGGAACATGTTTTCCGGAAAGAAGATAAGCAGAAGCAATCATTTCCTTCAGCCACCTAGAAATGACGGGTTTAGATGCCACCAACCCTTTGCGGGAACACCCAATCAACAAGAAAAAATGATCTGAATGTCTAAATTCCTCCGTATTATGTAAATACTAGTAAAAAAAGCCCCGTTTCTGATGCAAATGAAACGGGGGCTAGCAAGGTTTTCTTCTGTGTGCATGTGGGAGTGTGTGTGTCCCTGCCCTCTGCCCTCTCTCCCCTCCCCCCTGAGTCCTTCAGTAAAAAAGCCCTGTTTCTGATGCAAATGAAACGGGGGGGGGGGGGCTAGCAAGGTTTTCTTCTGTGTGCATGTGGGAGTGTGTGTGTCCCTGCCCTCTGGCCTCTCTCCCCTCCCCCCTCTGAGTCCTTCACTGTTACAGAGCCAATGATTTGATTTCGTGCTTTGCTGTTTTCCTTCACTGACTGTTTGTGTTACAGAGAGGGCGGGGCAGACACTCATGGGGAAACCGGATATCTCTCCCCCTTAACACTTCCGGCTGGAGGCTTCATAGAACGTTGGTGTTGCCTTTTATATAGAGAGATTGCTTAAGAACTCTCCTGACATCCAGTTTACAGAAGACTTGCTGGTCTTTTGATCCGGAGGAAAAACCCAGCATTGGCAAAACCACTGTTTGCCTCAAAAGAAATCTCAACAAGACCTTAGGAAGGAAAGTAGGGATGAGGCGTAAAACCACCCGTTCCTTCTAAAACTCCAAAAAAGGCGACTGACAGGTAAACTCCAGCAACTCTGATACGCGTCTATCCAAGGCAATGGCTACCAAAAATACCACCTTGAGTGTCAAATCTTTGAGACAGCAAGCTATCAAAGGCTCAAAAGGAGGTCTAATAAGGACTGAGAGAACTAAGTGAAGGTCCCAAGCCGGGAAGACGGATCTAGAAGGAGGGCGAATGAGTCCCATCCTCCTAAGAAAATGAACAACGTCTGGATGACTATCTAAGGCTTTACCCTTAACACAACCTTGAAAAAAAGACAACGCTACATTCCTTGTCATCAAGCAGATGAAGCCATTACGTATGGGTTGTGTCCATCAACCAGCAGGGGGAGATAGAGAGCACTCAGCTTTTCTCAGTGCCTCATGGCCAGCTAGCTCCACTGCCTCTTCCGTATTCTCTATCTCCCCGAGCAGGGTGGCTGCAGCTTCTTCGAGCTCCATCAAAATCTGCCTGGGGGTGGCTCCTGGCTTGCCAGTTGTTAGCCGGGGTGTTAGAGGCTATAGCAGCTTCACTTTGAAGGCACATAGGTCAGCCCTTTCCCTGCCTTACCCATGCCCCCGTGGATGTGGACATATTAGCTTGCTTTTTCCTGTCCTTTCCCACTCAGTGGATGCAGGCACATTGGTTCGCCTTTCCCTGCCTTTCCCACTTATCTGAGCCTCCGGAGTGTTTTTATTTACCTCTTTTGCCTCTGCTTTCCTCACAGCGTTAAAAATAAATAAATAATTAATTAATTAAAGTTGCGTCGCGCTTTAGCGCAGCGATCTTGGAAAAGAGGGTTTTTTTTCTTGAGATTCTTCTGCAGGACCGGAGCTATGATACTCGGTCCAGTGAGGTAAGAGTGTTTTCTGACTCCTTCGGGGTGCGCCCGCGATCGGGACGTTTTTAGCGCGAACCGCCATTTTTGAATTTTACCGCCATTTTCGGCGATGGCTGCGGAGACTGTAAAGCGCTGTTCTAAATATGGCAAGCGCAAATCAGCAGCGGGGCTCTGTAATTCGTGCTGTACAGATGGTAGAGTCGGTCCGAGCATGGCGAACGGCGATCTTTCGCGCTCTGAGCTGGCAGCGGACGCCATTTTGAATTTTCCACATGGCGCGGCCTCCGTTGCGACAGAGAGCCCTGAATCCGGGGGGGGTCCTCTGAGTGAGGCTAATAATAGAGCTGATAGCCCTCGGCAGGATCAGGGCGGTCATGGAGCGGTTTTCTCCCCTGATTTTGTTTTAATACTGCATAGGGCATACATGCTTAAAAGAGCTCTTCCACAGGGATCTTCGGACCTTCTGCCTGCCCCCCCCCCCCCCCCCCCCCGGTGGATCCTGGCCTTTTGGAGTTGGCTTTGCCTGTTTCTTATCCTCCTGATAAACGCAGAAGGGCTAATTCCCCTTCTGAGTGTGGCGCACCCCCCTTTCCCCCCCCCCCCCCCCCCCCGTGGTCGGGCTATGAGGATTCTGAGGGGTCTGGCAGAACTTCTTGTGCTGAGGAGCCAGAGTCGGATGCAGAATTGCCACAGGAGCTTGATGATCCGTCTGCGGTGAGGATTTTCCACCGCGAGGAACTGCCAGCGCTTATTTCAGATGCCTTACAAGCCCTCTCGATTGAAGATCCTGCGAGTGGCACAGCCTCCTCGGTTAATCCAAGGATGGCTAGTACCAGAAAGCCTGCTCGAGCCTTTCCTTTGCAAGACTCCATCCAAGAGCTTATTTCAGCTCAATGGGCTGACGCCGAGGGACCTTTGAAGGTTGCCAGGGCTATGGGGCAATTATACCCTCTGAGTGAGGAACATTTGGCTCACTTTGTAATGCCTAAAGTGGATGCCCTGGTCACGGCTGTGACAAAGAGAACTACCCTCCCTGATGAAGGAGTGTTGCCCTGAAGGATATTCAAGACCGCAGGCTTGATTCAGCTCTGAAACGGACCTTTGATTTGGCATGTCTCACTGTTCGGGCATCTGCATGCAGTTGTTCTGCTGCTAGAGCCTGCCTGGCTTGGTTACAGCAGGCAGTGGAACAGCCCGGTGATGGAGCGGAGACCTTATCTGAAGTGGCTCCACGGATGGAGTCGGCCTTGTCCTTTTTGGCTGACGCCCTTTATGATATGGTCAGAGTTTCGGCTAAGCAAATGGCTGTAGCAGTGGCGGCTCGCCGCACTCTTTGGCTACGACATTGGGCGGCGGACATGACCTCTAAGCAAAGGTTGGTGAAGTTGCCCTTTCAAGGCCTTCTCCTGTTTGGTGAGGAGCTGGAAAACATTGTTAAAGGCCTGGGGGATTCCAAACCTCAGCGCTTGCCCGAAGATAGGCCGAAGCCTTCCTCTAAGGGTCAGGCGGTCCGCTCCACTTACAGACCTCGCTTCCGTGAAGCTAGAAGGTACCGCCCGGGGCGTGCTGCTGGGTTCACTTCGTGTGCCCGCTTTCAGCAGAGAAACTCCTTTCGCTCGGACAAACGTTCCACAGCTGCCGGTTCAAGGCCTGGAGTTCAGGGGTGACCCTCTCAATGATGGTGCACCGGCCCTCTCCTCGTTTCCTGTCATCGGAGGAAGACTGTCCCTCTTTTTCGAGGAGTGAGCCAAAATCTCCGCAGATCAGTGGGTCTTGGACCTGATCAGAGACGGATACCGAATAGAATTCGATGCCCCGGTGAGAGACGTGTTTGTGGAGTCCCGATGCGGTTCTGCCGCCAAACGGGCGGCGGTAGAGGAGACTCTGTACAGTCTGTGCCAGATAGGGGCTGTGACCCCGGTGCCTCCCGCCGAACAAACTCCGTTTACTTTGTGGTGCCACGAAAAGGCAGGTCTTTTCGCCCGATCCTGGACTTAAAAGAGCTAAACAAGTCCTTAAGAGTGCGGCATTTTCACATGGAAACCCTGCGCTCCGTCATTGCGGCGGTACAGCCAGGAGAGTTTCTCACGTCTCTAGACCTGAAAGAAGCTTACTTGCACATACCAATTTGGCCCCCGCACCAGAAGTTTCTGCAGTTTGCGGTGTTGGGAAAACATTTCCAGTTTCGGGCCTTGCCTTTTGGCTTCACCACAGCTCCCCGAACCTTCTCCAAGGTAATGGTGGTAGTAGCTGCCTTTCTCTGGCGAGAGGGTATCTGGGTTCACCCGTACCTAGACGACTGGCTCATCAGAGCAGACTCAGAAAAAGAGAGTCATCTAGCTACAGCCAGAGTGGTTTCAGTCCTTCAATCTCTAGGCTGGGTCGTCAATATGGCCAAAAGTTACCTGACCCCCTCGCAATCTCTAGAATATTTGGGGGCCAGGTTCGACACAGCCTCGGGCTATGTGTTTCTTCCAGAACAAAGGCGGTGCAAGCTTCAGAATCAGGTCCATCTGCTCCTGAGGATGCCCCGCCCGCAAGCTTGGGACATTGTCCAGCTGTTGGGATCGATGACGGCCACTTTGGAAGTGGTGCCATGGGTGAGAGCGCACCTGAGACCTCTACAGTATTCTCTACTTCAACGATGGTCTCCAGTATCTCAGGATTATCAGTGCAGACTTTCTTGGCTCCCTGCGGCCCGCCTCAGTATGGAGTGGTGGCTCTCGGACAGCATGTTGCGGCAGGGAATGCCGCTGGCGCTCCCCGATTGGTGTCTAGTGGTGACAGATGCCATCCTGAAGGGCTGGGGCGCACATTGCCAGGGGAAGCATGCCCAGGGTCTGTGAACGCCCGACGAGTCGGAGTGGTCTATCAACCACCTGGAGTTGAAAGCGGTGTTTCTGGCTCTTCTGGCCTTTCAAGTGACCCTGGAAGGATTGGCTGTCCGAGTGATGTCGGACAACACGACAGCAGTGGCCTACATAAATCGACAAGGCGGCACTCAGTGCAGAGCTCTAGCCGCGCAGGCCAAACAAATTTGCCACTGGGCCGAGCTGCATCTACAGTCCCTGTCAGCAGCGCACATTGCAGGTCAGAGCAACGTGCAAGCCGACTATCTAAGCAGGCATCAGATCGATCCAGCGGAGTGGGAACTAGCAGACGATGTATTCCTGCAGATATGTGCCAAATGGGGCAAGCCAGTGATGGATCTTATGGCGACCAGTTCCAATGCCAAAGTCCCGTGCTTCTTCAGCAGATGGAGGGATCCTCACGCTGCCAGGTTGGATGCCTTGGCTCAACCATGTCCCCTGGGCTTGCTGTATGTCTTCCCTCCGTGGCCCTTGATAGGGCAAGTGCTCCTGCGGATTCGGCTGCACCCAGGAGAAGTGGTGCTCATCGCCCCGGATTGGCCCAGGAGGCCTTGGTATGCGGACCTCTGACAGATGCTGTTGGAGGCTCCCTTTCCGTTACCTCTGGTTCCGCACCTGTTGTCACAGGGTCCGGTGGCCATGGAGGACGCCTGCCGCTTTGGTCTTATGGCATGGCGATTGAGAGGGCGCAATTGAGAGATAAAGGCTACTCAAATAAGGTCATTTCCACTCTCCTGCAGGCCCGTAAGCGCTCCACTTCCGTGGCTTATGCCAGGATTTGGCGCCAGTTTGAAGTCTGGTGTGTTTCAAGAGCGCTTTTTTCTGTTGCGGGCTCCTGTCTCGCTGATTCTGGACTTTTTGCAGGATGGTGTACACAAAGGCTTGGCCTATAATTCCCTGCGGGTGCAAGTGGCAGCATTGGCCTCCCTGCGTGGCAAGGTTGAAGGCATGTCCTTAGCTGCTCATCCAGATGTGGCACAGTTTCTTAGAGGGGTGCTTCGGCTCTGTCCTCCCGTGCGGGCACCTTGTCTAGCTTGGAACCTGGGGTTAGTATTGAAGGCCCTTCAGGGGGCTCCCTTTGAACCGCTTCGGCGTGCTTCAGAGAAAGATTTGACACTGAAGGCCGTCTTTTTAGTGGCCATTACCTCGGCGAGACGGGTGTCAGAGCTCCAGGCGCTGTCCTGTAAAGACCCTTTCTGCAATTCTCAGAGTCAGGGGTCATGGTTCGGACTGTGCCTTCCTTCATGCCTCAGGTGGTTTCAGCGTTTCACCTAAACCAGCCTGTTTTTCTTCCCTCCTTTGTTGAGGAGGAGTTTCCAGGATCATTTGGGCAGTTGCACCTTTTGGATGTGCGCAGGACTCTGTTGCAGTATCTGCGAATTACAAATTCTTTCAGGACCTCTGATCATCTTTTTGTGCTGTTTGCAGGTCCTCGCAGAGGGTCTTCAGCGTCTAAAGCCACTATTGCCCGTTGGCTCAAAGAAGCTATCTTTTCAGCATATCTGCTGTCTGGCCGGGCTCCGCCTGAAGCCTTTAAGGCACATTCCACAAGAGCGATTTCCTCTTCCTGGGCAGAAACTGGAGCACTATCTCTTCATGAGATTTGCACTGCTGCAACATGGGCTTCTAAGCTCTCTTTCGCCCGACATTACAGGCTGGATGTGGCTGCCAGGAGGGATGCGCGTTTTGGAGCACATGTGCTAGCGCGTGGTGTGGCTTGTTCCCACCCTATTTAGGGATTGCTTTGTTACATTCCATACGTAATGGCTTCATCTGCTTGATGACAAGGAAGGGAAAATTAGGTTCTTACCATGATAATTTTCTTTCCTTTAGTCATAGCAGATGAAGCCATGAGCCCTCCCTGTATGATTGTCTGTATTGCAGTGATTCTGATTTTAGGTGCTGTTCTTGTTTCCTGAAGTTATATTCCTTCCTTGGGGAGTCGGAAAACAGTCTTCAGGATTCATGTTACAGTGATAGGAGGATGAGTTCATTCCCTCCAGTTCATGTTTTGGGAGGATGAGTTTATTCCCTCCAGGAGGATGCAAGTATTCCCTCCGTTTATACAAAGTGAAGAACGAGTTTATTCCCTCCAGGAGGATGAGTTCATTCCCTCCTTTTGTTGAGTTTATGCCCTTGTTAAGGTGCCATCGTTCGCTGTGAGGAAAGTTCATGTTATTCCCATTGCGGTTTGCCATACTGCTTTGGAAGCTTCAAATACTGAAGAGGCAGTGGAGCTAGCTGGCCATGAGGCACTGAGAAAAGTTGAGTGCTCTCTATCTCCCCCTGCTGGTTGATGGACACAACCCATACGTAATGGCTTCATCTGCTATGACTAAAGGAAAGAAAATTATCATGGTAAGAACCTAATTTTCCCATATGCACTTTAAGAAGCAATCGTAAAGCCTATATCAAACCCCTCCTGTAAAATATCCAAGATTTTTGCCACCAACATTCGAAACGGAGAAAGTCCTTATCGACACAGCAAGACTCAAAAATATGCTAAGTGTAAATATAATTCAAAGAAGTCGATCAACATGTCAATCGAAGCATCATAACTATCACATTAGTGGAGTAACCTCTCTTCTTCAACCGCGCCCTTTCAAGAGCCAAGCCATAAGACAAAATCAAGCCAGATTTGGATAAACTACCAGCCCCTGGACAAGCAGGCCAGGAGACTGAGGTAGCTTTAGTGGAGTGTCCGCTACCAGACACATGAGATCAGCATACTAAGGTCTACATGGCCAATCCAGCGCTACCAGGAACACCAAACCTCTGTGCACCTCGATCCTTCGAATAAGGCACCCTAGAAGAGTCCACAGAGGAAGCACATAAAGGAGTTCCAAAGGCCACAGTTGATGAAGAAGAGCATCGATGCCCTCCGCTTTCAGATCTTTCCTGCAACTGAAGAATTGTGGCAGTTTGGAATTGAGCTTTGTAGCCATAATGTCCATGACTGGGAGACTCCACTGATCGAGAACCGTTTGAAACACTGCTGCACTGAGCTCCGATTCTCCCGGATCCAGAGTGTGGTGACTGAGAAAGTCCACCTGAACATTCGTTGTCCCTGCCACAAGAAAGGCTGGCAGATCCGAGAGATGATGTTCTGCTCAAACCATGAGAAGAGCAGTTTCTCATTCCAGATGACAACTCCTTGTCTCTCGTTGATGAATTACATAAGTTACCACCGTTGCTTTGCCCGAGAGAATTCATATGGGTCTGTTTTCGACTAGATGACAAAATACCTCTAGGGCTAAATATAAACAAGTTTATAAACAAGTGTCCTCTTTTTCATTTTTTAATTCTTTTATGTATTTGTATTTTTAAATACAAATTTGATCTTTTTTTGTTTTTGATTTTGGATTAATTTTGTTTTGTTAGTCATCTTCGCTGTTTTGCTTTTTTAGAGATGGGAGTAACTAGCGAGGTAATTAAATTTGCTGATGACACAAAGTTATACAAAGTCGTTAACTCGCGACAGGATTGTCAAAAAATTACAGAAGGACCTTACGAGACTGGGAGACTGGGCGGCTAGATGGCAGATGACGTTTAATGTGAGTAAGTGCAAGATGATGCATGTGGGAAAAAAGAACCCGAATTATAGCTACATCATGCAAGGATCCACATTAGGAGTTACAGACCAAGAAAGGGATCTGGGTGTCGTCGTCGATAATACACTGAAACCTTCTGCTCAGTGTGCTGCTGCGGCTCAGAAAGCGAATAGAATGTTGGGTATTATTAGGAAAGGTATGGAAAACAGGTGTGAGGATGTTATAATGCCGTTGTATCGCTCCATGGTGCGACTGCACCTTGAGTATTGTGTTCAATTCTGGTCGCCGCATGTCAAGAAAGATATAGTGGAATTGGAAAAGGTGCAGCGAAGGGCAACTAAAATTATAACAGGGATGGGACGACTTCCCTGTGAAGAAAGACTAAGGAGGCTCGGGCTTTTCAGCTTGGAGAAGAGACGGCTGAGGGGAGACATGATAGAGGTATATAAAATAATGAGTGGAGTGGAACAGGTGGATGTGAAGCGTATGTTCACGCTCCAAAAATACTAGGACTAGGGGGCATGCGATGAAACTACAGTGTAGTAAATTTAAAACAAATCGGAGAAAATGTTTCTTCACCCAACATGTAATTAAACTCTGGAATTCGTTGCCGGAGAACGTGGTGAAGGCGGTTAGCTTGGCAGAGTTTAAAAAAGGGTTAGACGGTTTCCTAAAGGACAAGTCCATAAACCGCTACTAAATGGACTTGGGAAAAAAACACAATTCCAGGAATAACATGTATAGAATGCTTGTACGTTTGGGAAGCTTGTCAGGTGCCCTTGGCCTGGATTGGCCGCTGTCGTGGACAGGATGTTGGGCTCGATGGACCCTTGGTCTTTTCCCAGTGTGGCATTACTTATGTACTTATGCCAAATCCCTCGACGTCCTGAAGCTCCTGGCACTGTGCATCGAGGATGACTGATGCTGATGCTTCTTGGCCATTACCCAAAGCTCGTCATCAATGCACCTCGGTGCTGAGGACAACATCAAATCCTCACTTCGCCTCAGGGTCAGGTCCGGCGCTGGACAGTCCCTGGGGCCCTGCACAGCAGTCGGCATCGAGACAAATGCAGACCCACTTGATGCAGTAATACTCCCAGCGTCAAGAGGCCAGTAGCAGCCATGCGCATAGAAGCCGACTCTGTGGGTGCTGTGGGTGCTTGAGCACCCCCAATATTGAGAAAATTCCTTGTATGTGTCCAGGGAGGGATTATTTCCACTGGGCTTAGCACCCCCCAATAATTTTGAAAAGTTCGCTCCTATAGCCATGCGGACCGATGCTCCTGATGCCAGTGCACCTCGACATTAATGCCAACACTGCTGACCTCGATGCCAATGTTGATGTCAAGGAATCAGAACTGACTCCAAAATCCTCTCTCGTTGAGCCTCTCTGCCAACCTGAGTCTGCTTCTTCATCTGAAGACAGAGGACACAGCAGGGCTATGGTCGGGCCCTAAATACCGAAGACACCAAGAAGGGGTGCCCTTGCCAGAGATGGTCCAATTGCACAGGGTACAGCGCTTGAAACCACTGGGAAGTTGCATGGACATGGACAGAAAACTCTCCACAGTCAAATCAAACGACACGATGGTGCCTGAAAAAACGGGCAAGACACCAGAAAAAACAAGAGGAAAACCCGGCTGAAGTCAAGATCTAAACACGGCCTAAAGATGCGGAAAATAACAGAAATGTAAAACTTGGAAAAAATTGGAACTAAGAAAATATATGGGGGGGGGGGGGGGGAGAAAAAGGAGACCCGAGCACGGTGTGATCAGGTGGGGAGCCAGGGTCGTCCAGCAAGGGAAGTGGGGAGGGGGAAGTCGCCTGGGTACCCTAGACCTCCACGGGAGGACAGAGCCGAAAGGGCCAAAATCAAGAATGCAGGGCCAGTGCGGGAAAGCAGCCTGTCCCCTTCACCATTGAGGTCAATGAAGCTGAAAGGCTACAAGTCCCAGCAGCCATTGAGAGAGGCCTGATAGGATGAGGAAGCGTTACCCCCACTACGAGTCCCAGAATCCCAGGGGAAAGGAGGAGGATCTGGGAGGGCAGGATGAACAGAATAGGAAACAGCTGAGAGAGGGGGATAATGATGATGGGAGGCAGCTGGTAAAGAAGGGTGTAGAGCCAATGGACGGGCAGTCTGCAGAAGGTGGAGGAGGATTGGAGAAAGGAGACTGCAGGAGGAGAGCCCATGGACATTTCAGCCTTAGCTCAAGCTAAAGGTGGGCAAGTAAAAGGGCTCCTGGCCACATGGTTCGGTGACTTAGTGCAAGAGGGAAAGAAGTGGCTGCTGAAGCATTCCAACAGGGGGTGAGGGGTTTCAACTGGGGTCAGGAGGGGGGCTGTCAGATGTTGGAGGCTGATAGAGGTTGGGTGGGACCCCTTTCAACTCCCAGGAGGTAATGAGAAGGGAGTGAAGGGACGTTGAAGCAACCTTCTGTTTGTGTGTGTATCAAGGACTGTGCTGAAGAGAATAAATGAAGGAAAAAAGAAAGACTGTTGGTCTGGAGTTTTGTAAATCCTGGACAAGGGGACCCAGAGGAGGGGCTGACACGGGAGGGCTGTCTCTGTGTTTCATCTTGGCAAGAGGGCTGCTCAGCGGGGAAGTTTGAAGAATTGCAGTGGCTTGTGGATTACAAACCTGTGGAGGCCCCGTGGGGTCACAGCTATTGGCGACAAAGATGGGATGTCAAAGTACTACCGTGAGACCTAGAGACGCCTGACAGAGCGCTGGATCAGCCGAACGGAGCGCATCGAATCCGGAGGGTCCCGGGAAAAGGAGAGGTATGCCCCAATGAAGGGCTAGCAGAGAGGAAAATGCAGACCCGTCTCTGTTTCTGGTAAGCATAATCAGGAACAGGGGGTGGGAAGACCGAGCCAAGTGGGCAAGAGGGAAACTGTTGTGTGGCGGCCACACTTGGTGTTGTTCTGTGTTTCCTTCCTTACAGGTGCGGATGACGCGGAGTGGAGATGGATCCCAAGGAGATATTCACCTGGATGACGCTGCAGTTTCAGAAGCAGCAGGAGGTGGCCCAAAAGATGATTGAGGAATCCTTGGCGGCGACGAGAGCCCAGCAGCAGCCAGTGTTGGACATGTTCCAGGACTTCCTCAGGAGGAGGCGAAGCGGCCCAGGGGATTTAAATGGAACAGGGGACCTGACCCGAAGCGGAAAAGCCTTCGGTGTGGTAGGACCTGTAAATTTGAACTGGCTAACATTGGGCAAGTTAACGGAGGCAGCCAATGTAGATGACTTTCTTTGTGCCTTTGAAAGGGTGGCAAATGCAGCGAGGTGGCCCCATGAGCAATGGAGTATTCGTTTGGCTCCATCCCTATCAGGGAGGCCTTGGCAGCCTTTAGGGACTTGTCCCCGGCGGAGGCTGCAGAGTATGGGAGGTTGAAGGAGGCCATCAGAGATAGGTACAGACAGAGTACCCTGGCATATCGGAGGCAGTTCAGGGCAATCCAACGGACAGGTGGGGAGACCCCCAGAGCCCTGGCTCAGAAATTGACAGACTTAGTCACGCGATGGCTGAAACCTGAGAAACGGACCACCTCTGAGATTATGCAGGAGATTGTGTTGGAGCAATATTTGTAGGCTCTCCCTGGCGACACAAGGGTGATGCTGGTGAGGAGAGGCTGTAGGACACTGGAGGAGGCCGTAGCGGGCTTAGAATGTTACGTGGAGTCCCAGCACTGGGGCAAGTGGGAGAGGGGCCCTGGGATGTTTGGGTGGGGAAGTGAGCCTAAAAACCCTAGGTCAGAGATGGGGATCTCTAAGGAGGACTGAGGAAAAGGAACTGGAAGGGAAGGGAGACCAAAAGAAACCCTGTGCTATGGATGTGGGAGAAGGGGCCATTTTCGTAAGGAGTGTCCAGGGAGAATGGGCTTCTAGCTGTTCCCAGGGAGTCAGTCCTCATTATATGCAGGAAGTAGAGGTGGAGAGCATTCCAGTGGTAGCGCTTTTAGATTCGGGAGTAGACCAGTCCATGATCTCCCGCAACTTGTGGAAGCGAATAAGGGAGAAATGGGGAACCAGGGTGGAGTCCTATGAAGGGGAGGTCAGCATTCAGTGCACCCATAGGGCTAGTACGCGCTATATGCTCCATAGGGTGAGCATTAGGGGTCCCACTGGAAGAACTAAAGTCTCCATAGCCGTCCTTCCCAAATTGCCACAGAAGATGATCCTGGGGAGAGATTGACCACTGTTTTTGGTGTGTCTGCAGCGGAAGGAGGTTATGGTGACGCCCCGGGCACAGGCTCGACAGGGGCAAGAGGAAGAACTTGACCTAGCCCGGATTTTTCCCTTTCACACTGATATTATGGAGGCGCCCGGGAAGTCTTGCAAGGCGAAGCCAGTAAAGAGGGCAGAGCAGAGGGAGAGGAAGAGGGCCATGGGAGGGGTGGAGGAAGAGAGGTATTTCCCAATTGATCCCGGGACCCTTAAGGAACAATTCCCTCATTTCTCCCAAAGAACAGGCTGCAGACCCCTCTCTGAAATATGCCTGGGAGAGTTGCCAACAGGAAGGAGGGTCTGGGCAACCCAGTTTTTATTTATTTGTTGCATTTGTATCCCACATTTTCCCACCTTTTTGCAGGCTCAATGTGGCTTACATATTGCCGTTACGGCGTTAGCCGATTCCGGTCTGAACAAATACATGGTACGAATGAATACAAGGTGATGTTGTGGTAGATAAGGTACATGTAAGGTAGGTGTAGTTGGGGGAACTTAGACAGGGAGGCGAGGAAGAGTCAAGTTTCATGGTAGAGGGAGGGATATTGTATAGACTCCGGAGAGGGAGCGGGTAGGTTCCAGGAAGCAACTGGTAGTACCCTGAGCTTTCAGACGGCTACTGGTACATCTGGCCCATGATCACCCCCTCGGAGGGCATAAAGGAACCCAGGCCACCCAGACCCAAATTTTATACCGGTTCTATTGGCCAGGGGTCTATAAGGAGACAGAGAGATACTGTAGTTCCTGTCCCAGCTGTCACAGGGTGGCGCATCGATTTCCTAAGAGGGCACCCCTATGTCCCATGCCACCTATGGGACAGCCTATAGCTCAGGTAGCGATGGACATAGTAGGGCCGGTAATTAAGTCAAGAAGGGGATATTGCTATATTCTGGTGATAATGGATGTGGCCACTCGTTTTCCCTGGGCCATTCCCCTGCAGAATATTTCGGCCAAGGTTATTGCGGCTGAACTGATAAGGGTTTATTTGTGAGGTGGGTTTCCCCAGAGAAATTCTTACTGATAGAGGATCTAATTTCATGCCCCATTCTCTAAAGCAGGTTTGGGAGGCCTTTCAAATCAAACCCTTACATACGTCTGCTTACCATCTCCAAATGAATGGGATGTGGAAAGGTTTAATAAAACCCTTAAGGCTATGTTACGGCGGGAGTTAGCTACTAATTATGAAAATTGGGACCAACTCCTACCGTTTGTTCTGTATGCTTATCTGGAGAATGTACAAGCCTCCCTGGGGGTATCTCCCTTTGAGTTAATGTATGGACGACCCCCTAGGGGGGTCCTAGATATCCTAAAAGAACAGTGGGTCGCACCCGAGCCAGAGGACAGAACAGTAGTATCTTATCTTTATGATCTAAAAGGCAGACTCAATAGGCTGAAGGAATACTCGCAGGAGATGCTTAGGAAAGGCCAGAGTAAGCAAAAGGGGTATTATAACCAAGGAACCCAGTGGAGGGAATTTCGGGAAGGGGACAAGGTCCTTATCTTGATATCAGAATCCCCCCATAAGTTCATGTCTAGGTGGAAGGGACCCTGGACGGTGCAGCAGAGGTTGGGTCCCCTCACTTTTGAGGTAACCAATGAGACAGGGAGGTCCCAATACTTCCATGTAAATTTAATGAAACCCTGGCAAGAAAGGAAGGGATTTGTGGCCAATTTGAAGGGGAAGCAGGAGGAGGAACTGGGCCCTCAAATTTCGGACATTTTCAAGCCCGTGAAACTGGAGGTTAACCCCCAGCTCAATCCCAAGCAGTGGAGTGATATGGAACACCTTCTGAGGGAATTTGCAGATGTGTTAACTCCATGCCCCGGAGAAACCCACCTGTTAACCCATGAGATCATAACAGAGGAAGGTAAGGTAGTCAAGCAGAGGCCTTATCGGCTATCCCCTCAGTAAAGACAAGAAGTTATAAACCAGGTTCAGGAGATGTTGAAGTTTGGGGTGATTGAGGAGTCAAACAGCCCCTGGTCTAGCCCGGTGGTGTTAGTCCCAAAGGTGGACGGAACCTGGAGATTCTGCATAGGCTTTCGCCAACTGAATGCCACCCCTAAGGCTGATGCTTACCCTATGCCTCGCATAGATGAACTACTGGATAGGTTGGGAACCTTACCACTCTGGATTTGACTAAAGAGTATTGGCAGATTCCGCTCGCTCGGGAGGCTCGTCCTAAAACCGCCTTCTGTACCCCAATGGGTTTGTACCAGTTTACCAGGTTGCCTTTTGGGTTAAACTCCGCGGCAGCAAGCTGCCACCTCCTGGACAGGGTTTTGCAGACACATCAAGATTATGCGGCCGCCTCCATGGACGATGTGGTAATCCATAGTGAGGACTGGGAGACCCATGTTAGACAGGCACAAGCTGTGTTACAGGCCTTTAGGGGAGCCGGTTTAACCCTAAATCCCCAAAAGTGCCACTTTGCTCAGGGCGTGGTTAAGTACTTGTGGTACAAGGTAGGACGGGGAGGTGAGACCCCTCCTGGATTAGGTTAAAAGTATAAAGGAATTTCCTTGACCAATTACAAAGAAGCAATTAAGAGGCTTTCTGGGGCTTATCGGCTATTATAGGAGATTTATTCCCCATTTTCCACCTTGTCCGCTCCCCTCCGAACATGTTTAAAGGTAATAAACCCCACCAGCTAAGTTGGCAAGAGGAGGGTCAGGGAGCATTATGGGTAATATGCCGAGAGCCAGTCCTTAAGGCCGTGGATTTTTCCAGGTCCTTTGTCCTTCAGATAGATGCTTCAGGGGTAGGATTGGGGGCGGTCCTGTCCGAGGAACATGACGGCGAAGAGCACCCGGTACTTTACCTGAGTCGCAAACTACTTCCGCACAAGGTGAACTATTCTACTATTGAGAAGGAGTGCCTAGCTATTAGATGGGCCATTCAGGCCTATCAGTATTATTTGGAGGGGCGGGAATTCAAATTGATTACGGACCATGCTCCCCTGAAGGGGCTTAACCAGATGAAAAACAGCAATTCAAGGCTGATGCGCTGGTATCTAGCCCTACAGCCCTTCCGGTATACAATAGAGCATTGGGTGGGAAAATTGTTGGGTAATGTAGATGCCCTGTCAAGGATTGCTAACCCTTGCTCTGAAGTACAACAAGAACAAGGAGGAAGCAATCGCTTAAGGGGGGGTATGTGATCAGGTGGGGAGCAAGGGTCGTCCATCAAGGGAAATGGGGAGGGGGAAGTCGGCTGGGTACTCTAGATCTCCATGGTAGGACAGAGCCGAAAGGGCCAGAATCAAGTGTAGGGCCAGTGCAGGAAAGCAGCCTGTCCCCTTCACTATTGAGGTCAATGAAGCTGAAAGACTACAAGTCCCAGCAGCCCTTGAGAGAGAGGCCTGATAGGATGAGGAAGTGTTATCCCCACTACGAGTCCCAGAATCCTAGGTGAAAGGAGGAGGATCTGGGAGGGCTGGATGAACAGAATAGGAAACAGCTGAGAGAGGGGGATAATGATGATGGGAGGCAGCTGATAAAGAAGGCTGTAAAGGGGCCCATGGACGGACAGTCTGCAGACGATGGAGGAGGATTGGAGAGAGGAGACTGCAGTAGGAGAGCCCATGGTCATTTCAGCCTTAGCTCAAGCTAAAGGTGGGCAAGTAAACAGGCTCCTGGCCACATGGTTCGGTGACTTAGTGCAAGAGGGAAAGAAGGTTAAATTAGGCCTTACCTGCTAATTTGCTTTCCTTTACTCCCTCCGGATCGGCCCAGAATGTGACTGATGGGTTGTGCACGCCTTCCAGCAGGTGGAGACTGAAAAAAAACTGTGACTCTAGAGAGCCAATAAGAGCCCTTGCCAGACAGAGAAAGATCCAGTAATAGAGTACCAAAGCAGAAGAAAGAAAAAACACCAAACATCTGTGCATCCAAAAACCTGAGCAGCCGCCGGCACCTTGCCAACCAAGGGTAAGTGCCTGAAACAAACAGCCAAAGTTTGGACAGTATTGTTTCTACAACTTTTACGTGCCTTCTTATTTATTATTCATTTTGAGTGTCTGAAACAAACAGCCAAAGATTGGACAGTATTGTTTCTACAACTTTATATGTGTGCCTTCTTATGCAGTATTCATTGAAACATATTAGAGAAGTAAACTAGCAACACAGCTCCAAACAACCAAACAATGAACCAACCAACCCTTGAAAAAACAAATCCGATATCTGCAGGGAGGGATATGGGCCGGTCCGAAGGGAGTAAAGGAAAGCAAATTAGCAGGTAAGGCCTAATTTAACCTTCCTTAGCCTCCCTCCGGACCGGCCCAGAATGTGACTGATGGGAAGTAACAAAGCAGTACCATTATGGGAGGGACCCTAGCAGCCCCGCCGACAACACGCGCTCGCCAAAAGCCACCCGTCGACAACTGAGAATGTCCAAATGGTAGTGCTTAGAGAATGAATGCAAGGACGACCAGGTAGCCACCCTACAAATGTCCTCTGGAGGTACCAGACCACGCTCCGCCCACGAAGCTGCCTGACCTCTCTTCGAATGAGCCTTAACATGCTCTGGAATGGATTTCCCAGAAAGCAGATAGGCTGAAGCAATCATTTCCTTGAGCCACCGAGAAATTGTAGGCTTAGATGCCATCAGCCCCTTAGGCGCACCTCCAATCAAAAGGAACAACCGATCCGATCTGCGAAATTCATCTGTAGACTTAATATAGTGCTTCAAGACCCGCTTGATATCCAAGCACTTCAATCTCCGCTGTTCCTCCGCACCGGAGAAAGAACCCAACACAGGCAAAACCACCGGTTGAGAAACATGAAACCGAGATACCACCTTGGGAAGAAAGGATGGAACCGGTCGTAACACTACAAGATCAGAACAGAACTCCAAAAACGGAGACCTACACGACAACGCCTGTAACTCAGAAACTCGCCTGGCCGAAGCAACGGCCACCAAAAACATGGTCTTAAGAGTCAAATCCTTTAAAGTACAAGACGCCAAAGGCTCAAAAGGGGGCTTGATAAGAACTGAAAGCACCACATTCAGATCCCATGGAGGAAACGAACACTGAGAGGGAGGACGAAGAAGAGTAACTCCCTTGAGAAAACGCACGACATCCGGATGACTGGCCAATGTCTTCCCTTTGATGCGACCACGAAAACACGTCAAAGCCGCAATCTGCACCTTAAGAGAAGACAAGGCCAACCCCTTGTCAAAACCTCGCTGCAAAAAATCCAAAACCTGCGGCACTGTAGCCCGAAAAGGTGACAGACTACGCTCCGTACACCAACTCTCAAAAATCCTCCAAGTACGCACATAACTCAGAGAAGTGGAACGCCGCCGAGACCGCAGCATTGTAGCAATGACCGGTGCAGAGAGACCTCTTTTAGTCAACCTAGCCCTCTCAAGAGCCATGCCGTAAGACAGAATCAACCCGGATCCAGATGAACGACTGGACTCTGCGACAAGAGATCTTACGTTTAGGAAGCTTGAAGGGAAGATCGGCCAGAAGACGTCGAAGGTCGGCATACCACGGCCTGCGGGGCCAATCTGGCGCCACCAGAATTAGGCGACCCTTGTGACTCTCTACCTTCTGAAGCAGACGCCTGATCAAAGGCCAAGGCGGAAACGCATACATAAGCCCGTCCGGCCAGGATTGAAGAAGCGCATCCACTGCAATCGCTTTGGGATAACTGCGACGACTGTAGAACAGAGGCAACTTTGCACTGGCCGCGGACGCCAACAGATCCATCTTGGGGACTCCCCAGCGATCTACCAACATCCGAAACGCCATGTCGCTGAGCGCCCACTGTGATGACTGAGAAAGTCTGCCTGAATGTTTAGCACCCCTGCTACATGAGCCGCTGAGAGAGCCACCAGATTGACTTCCGCCCACCTTAGAAGCAACGACGCTTCTCGCTCCAATGGAAGGCTCCTCGTCCCTCCTTGCCGATTGATGTACGACACCACCGTGGCATTGTCCGACATGACTCGCACCGCCCAACCGGTGAGCAGCGGAAGGAAACTCCAAAGCGCCAGACGGATTGCCCTGGTTTCCAACAAGTTGATCGAACACCTGGACTCCGGAAGGGACCACAGACCTTGAGCCACTTTCCCCTGACAATGAGCTCCCCAGCCTTGAAGACTGGCATCCGTCATTACCACTATCCAGTCGGGCTGATCCAGAGGCATACCTTTGGCCAAATTGACCTCCTGAAGCAACCACCGCAGACTGGCCCTCACTGGCAACGACAGCGGCAGCCTGTGAAGAAGGGACCCGGTCTGGGACGACCACCTGGATAGGAGGGACCTCTGCAGGGGCCTCATGTGAGCTCTGGCCCAGGGTACAGTCTCTATTGTCGCCGCCATGAGCCCTAGCACCTGAAGGTAATCCCTTGCCGATGGACTGGGTTTCTGCAAGAAAAGCCGAATCTGAGATTGCAATTTCAGCACGCGAGCCGCCGGAAGAAACACACGGCCCTGCTGTATATCGAAGAGGACCCCCAGATACTCTAAGGACTGAGAAGGCTGAAGACGACTCTTTTGCATATTGACTACCCAACCTAGATGCTGCAAAAACTCGACTACTCGAGCCGTGACCTGGACACTCTCGTGGAACGACTTTGCCTGAATCAACCAGTCGTCCAAATAAGGATGGACTAAAATACCTTCTGCTCTGAGAGCTGCCGCGACAACTACCATGACCTTGGTAAAGGTGCGGGGAGCGGTCGCAAGCCCGAAGGGAAGTGCTCGAAACTGAAAATGATGGCCCAGAATAGCAAACTGCGGAAACCGCTGATGAGTCGGGCGAATGGGAATATGAAAATAGGCTTCTGTAAGGTCTAGAGAAGTCAGAAACTCCCTGGCCCGCACCGCCACAATGACAGACCGAAGAGTTTCCATCCGAAACGAGGGGACTCTGAGAGCTCGGTTGACCGCTTTGAGATCTAAAATCGGACGAAAGGAATCGTCCTTTTTGGGCACCAGAAAATAAATGGAATAACGGCCCTGTCCCCTCTCTGTCGCGGGCACCGCAGAAATCGCTCGCAGCTCCAGCAACCTGCGAAGAGTAAGCCAGACCGCTGCGGCCTTGACGCGAAACCGGCAAGGTGATTGCAGGAAGGCATCTGACAAGGGACGCGCAAACTCTAAAGCGTACCCGTCCCGGATAACCTCTAAGACCCACTGATCTGAAGTAATATGGGCCCACCTCTCTTGAAACTGCGCCAACCGAGCGCCGACCTGGATGAGAGGCTGGACCCGCACACCTTCATTGATGAGTCCGGGAGGCGGAGGAGAAAGAACCCCCGGCCCCTGAGATAGGACCGTAGCTGGAGCAGCTGGCAGTGAAACCAGGGGATCCCGAGACAGATCAGAGCGGGTCATATCCAAAATGGCGGACGTTCCCGTGAAAACCGGTAGCGAGGGAGCGGGGGACACAACCGCCTTACCGCTACCCGAATCGGACCCCCCCCCCTCGACGGTGGAACTACCGGCGCCGACGAAACAGACGGTCCTGCACCCTGCTCCTGCAAAATGTCCACCGCAGTACAAAATTTACACACCCCACTCGAAGCGAGGCCCCGGCGCTGACAAACCGAACACCACCGCAACTTTTCCGACATTGCGAACAGCTGATGAGGTAAATAAAACTCCGGCGTGAAAATGAAAGTAAAATCGCTAACAGTGCTAAAGACAGAACCGGAGCTGCTCTGCTTGCTAAATCTCAATTAGAAAAAACAGCACCCTGACAGAAATCACAGACTCAAAGCCGACATTGTGAACAGTTGATGAGGTAAATAAAACTCCGGCGCAAAAACAAAAGTAAAATCGCTAACAGCGCTAAAGACAGAACTGGAGCTGCCCTGCTTGCTCAATCTCAATTAGAAAAAATAGCACCCTGACAGAAATCACAGACTCAAAGCCTGGATTGCTGTAGTTCCATTATCTTTATTGCTCTATTTATAGCAGCTGCCTCTCCCTTGCCTCAACAGTTCTTAAACAGGAAGAGCTGGAGGGAACTCACTTCAGTCAGACTGTTCCTGACAACAGTCTGCTATACAAAACAGCAGAAATAGGCACAAAATGCTGTTACTTCAGGGAGGATTAGGGGGGAGGGACTCCTCGAGTGTGGCACCAAATGTGAAGAGAAACACAAAAGCAACTTCTCACTGCGGTAGAAAAATAACTGCTGTAACCACGCTCTTGCAGCGGGCAGGAAGGCACTTATGCATGAACAGTAGAGCAACGCTCGTGCTCCAGAAAGCTCTGTTTTTTAGCTTGTTACAAGCCGGACCAGGCAGCGCAAGATCAAGTTACCCAATTGTGAGAATTATGGCCTGCTTATCCTCAGAGAAAAGTCTAGATATTCCTGATCTACAAGAAGAGGGCAATAATAGAATACAAACAATTTTACCAAATATTTGCTGGACCGGTGGACATCCAGGGCCCTGTCGGCGTTGCCTGTATCCAGCTGTCGTCTACCTCTGGTGACCACTGCCCTCTCTCCTGGCCGCATGCTGCTGGTGTTTCCTCAGTGCTTCGTCTGTGCTATCTGGGTGCCGCTGCAGTTCCCGTTTGAGGATCGCCATGCCTGGACCTGTTCGAACCACTCTGATCTGCCTGGATTTCCATCATCCCTCTTGGCTCACCGTCCATCTTAGTCTCTCTTCCCTTTCCCTTCTTACCCTGTCCTTTCGCCCTATCTAATGTAATTGTAATTGATTTCACTGTGCATTGTAAGCCACTTTGAGTCTGCTTCATGTGGAAAAAAGTGGGGTATAAATGTTCATAAATAAATAAAATAAATAAATATTCTGAACAAAACCTTCAAATATTTTATAAATCAAAACTTAAAAGAAACCCAGTTACTAGAAGCTAGTGCAAGATGACCCCCCCCCCCCCCCAAAAAAAAAAAAAATCCCACAAGGAACAATGAAACAAATATCATTTCAGAAACTGAAAAACTTATTATTATTTTTATTATTATTTATTGCATTTGTATCCCACATTTTTCCACCTATTTGCGGGCTCAGTGTGGCTTACAATACATTGTGAATGATGGAAATACAATTTGTTACAGTACGATTATGGGTTACATTGTGAAGAGTTATGGGAAGACAAAGTCAAAACATCATTTGGGGAGTAGAACAATGGAGTGTAACAATGGGGAAATGATAGGGCGATAGAACAATAGCAAGAGAACATTAGGGTATAACAATTTTATCTGTGGGTAGAGTTCTAAGTGTGGTGAAAATACGGGGGAAGAGAATTCAGAAGAGAGTGTATTGGTGCATTTCTATTAGTGTGTATGGACTTCATGTGTTTTGATCCTTGCAATAAATTAATACCTAAAAGCAATTTAAAATCTTGTACCCAAAATCTTGTACCACGTTTTACCTAAAAGAATGAGTTTGCAAAACCTCTCCAAAAGTGCTGCTGCCGGAGACATCAAGAAATGCTTTTCTCTTGTTGTAATTTTCAGTCATACTGGAGGTCAGTTTGGGGCACCACCCAGAAAATATTTACAATCCAAGATGCTCTATCTTTTAAAATACTAATCCTCAAGGCTTCCACTCCTGACTTGTCACTTCCTCCTAAATATGCCAAACTGTTTAACTTAATGATTTCTCTTGCTCTTCATCTGATTGCATTGCATTGGAAGAATAATCAGCTTGTTTCATATCACGAATGGTGGAAGCTGCTATGTTCTTATAGGCAATATGAGGAACTGGCTGCCATAATATTTGGTTGCATCCTCTTTCCATAGAGCATGGTTGCTGCTAGACAACTATGTGACTTGTGAAAGGAATTAGCTCTCTAAAGTATGTTGCGCATACTGTCCTGTTTTATTTTTATCAGCTCACTGACCTGTATGGTTTTTTTTTGTTTGTTTTTTTTTGTTTGTTTGTTGTCTTCACTGTTTCATATTATATACTGTTATATGTTTTTTGTAAATATTATGATGCTTTAAAATCAATAAATAAAAAAAAAAAAAAAGAAATGCCCTGCTGCTGCTGCTTCTGCTGCTCCACTGCCCTACTACCTCTGAACTGTGAATTCTCATGGGACAGGAGAATCAATACAAAATTCAAATGTGTGCTAAGTAATTAAAAGAAATACTCCTGCCAGAATTTCAAAATTCTGCACACAAAGTTTGCAAATTCTGCTAGTTTATGTGCCATAATTTAACCAATATTCCAACCCCCTCTACACCCATAGCATCCACCTTTTTTCCATCCCCCTCCCTGCACACACACACCATCCATATTTTTTCCATCTCCCCCTGCACCCACACACAGCATTCCCCTTTCTTTTACAGCCCTCCTCTCCCTCTCTTCCTGCATGCACACATAGCATCCCATTTTTAGCCCCTCCTTCACCCACACAGCGCATCCCCTTTTTGTAGCCCTCTCCCACAACATTTTTTACAGCCACCCACAGCATCCCTTTTTTACAACCCTTCCCTCCCTCCCCCACAGCACCTCCCCTTTTTATACAGACCCTCCCTCCTCCAAATATAGCATCCCCCTTTGTTTGCAGCCCCCTCCCTCATAGCATCCCTTTTTTCAGTCCCCCTCCCACCCACATCATCTTTTTTTTTACAGCCACGCACGGCATCCCCCTTTTTCTTTTACAGCACCCCTCCCACAGCATTCCCCTTTTTTTACAGCCCCTCCCTTCCCCACACATACCATCCCCCTTTTTTGCAGCCCCTCCCACCCACAGTATCCTTTCTTTTTTTTTTTTTTACAGCCTCTCACAGCATCCCCCGTTTTGTTTTGTTTTTTTTACAGACTCTCCCTCTCTCCATGAGGCAGGAGGAGGAGGAGCTATAGCAGGAGAACCTCTTCAGGACAGGAAAGAACTCCACTCTTTCCTGCCCCACTGCCGCCGCTCTCTCACTGGTTCCGTGCTTTTTCCAAATGGCCGCTGAGACTTCAAGCGGTAGTCTCACAGGATTATCGCTTGAAGTCTCGTGGCCATTTGGAAAAAGCACGGCACCAGCGGGAGAGTGGCAGCAGTGGGGCAGGAAAGAGTGGAGTTTTTTCCTGCCCCCAAAGAGGTCACTAGACCACCAAGGCGTGCTGTGGTCAGGCAGACTGGGTGGCAGCGGGTAGGGAGGTTGGGTAGCAGCAGGCAGGGGGAGAGCACAGAATTCTGAACAAATTCTGGCAGGTGTAAAGAAAGAGGACTACAGTCACACTAGTCTTTATATAAAACAAATGCTGGCATAAGCTCAAGTCCACAAAAATAAATGTCCCTCCGCTTCCACTAGAGAGACTAAGAGCCATGTACTATGAACAGTTTTCCCACTTAGGGCTCCTTTTATTAAGCCACAGTAGTGATTCCCACACAGCAAATGCGACAAAACCCATAGAAATTGAATGGGCTTTATTTCATTTGCTGCACCAGGAATCACTACCACGGCTTTGTAAAAGGAGCCCTTAGTCTCTAGATGTGTTTTCCTTCCAACCATAGGGGCCCCTTTTACTAAAGTTTTAGTAAAAGGACCCCACAGTCATCTATGATAGTAATATATTGTATAGGGCTAGAGATATCCACAGAGAGACATATAGATGCGTACATATAGATAAATAGACAACATATTACTAGAGTTTTTACCCTACCTTTGCAATATAATATGAAAATGATGCCCAGAAGTTGATAACAATGGGGCTCTTTTACTAAAGCTTGGCACATGCTAAATGCTAAGAAGCTCATTTTATACCTACAGCCTTCTTAGTATTTAGCATGCGGTAATTCCTTTAGCATGCGCTATGCTTTAGTAAAAGGGCCCAAAATTAACTTTGAAATTACACATTCAATATCAACACAGTAAATATAAATATTAACAAATAAACACAAGCAAATCAATTACAGAATTACTAAAAGTAAAAATAAAAAAAATCCAGACTTGTAAGTACAGATCTATAGTTTTCTCTGCACCTAAATACACAGGTTTTCACCATTTATTCCATTTTAATGTTTTTTTTTCAATATTTCACTTTAATTTTATTAAATTTTCACTCACGTGTCTTTACTGACAGTGGCTGTATTCCAAAAGCTATGAAAAATAAATTCTCTCTCTGGTGTTCTTAAGTGCAGCCCATTATTGCAACACAAGTCGACACTGGCATCATATTTGCATCTCTTTAAGGCTTTGATGCATGAGTTTCAAAAAATGTCTTTCAATGAAAACTTGTGCAGTCCTCCCTCTGCGTTCAAGTAAGCTGTCATCCCTAAGCACCAACCCTGTATTTATCTCCTTTCCCTTCACTAAAATGTCATTGCATCATAAAAGAAGCTGAAAAAAATCACAATGAAATATACAAAATCATTCTTCCCAATTAGAATTAATGAGCAAAGCCAGGGCAGCAAAATATGAACCACTTTTGCAATAAAAGGTAAAAACAAACACATTCTGTCATGCTGTTCATTTCCAAAGTTGCAGCATCCCTTTTGGACAAAAAGCTATTTAATTTCTCAGGGGTTCTGGAGGGTGGGAACAAGGAAACCCCAGATTCAGTCCCATGACAGCATTTAATGTAATCCTGCTAATGGTGTGCAGGAAATTAAATTAGGATAAAAGGAGTACTGTTGCAATTACTGTAACAGCCATTTCCACTGAAACAATTTGTGATTAATAAATCAGAACATGTTACTTAAGACGACTAAGCATAACAATTCTTTGGAGAGTATGTGGCCCTATTTCATAGGTTTTACTTATCTACTGCGACCTGTGGGCCACATGGGCACATGAAAGCATGTATGGAAAATTCTTAACAGAGCTGTCTTAATAGATTGTTCTAGTAATATGGCACCTCTTTACTAAAGGTTTCTTCCTGTTCTGACCCTCTGGGGAAAATGTGTGAGTAAATAGCGTGTACAATAATTTTCTGCACCCTACAGAAGGAACAGTTTTAACTACAAACATTCATACAGATGCAGGCATATCACTCTTTGTATTGTGACGTACACAGATGATGGCAGAAAAGACCAATCAGCCAGACCCATCCAGTCTGGACAGTTATATCTTGTACACATTGTTAAAAATATATCCCAGCTGCCAACCACAGAACAAGACTACCTGAATGATATCACTACCTGTTCAAGATGGTACTTCACCATTATGGGTAGATGAGCACACCAAATGGGAAAATTAGGTTCTTACCTTGGTAATTTTCTTTCCTTTAGTCATAGCAGATGAAGCCATTACGTATGGGTTGTGCCCATCAACCAGCAGGAGGAGATAGAGAGCACTCAACTTTTCACAGTGCCTCATGGCCAGCCAGCTCCACTGCCTCTTCAGTATTTGAAGCTTCCAAAGCAGTATGGCAAACCGCAATGGGAATAACATGAACTTTCCTCACAGTGAACGATGGCCCCTTAACAAGGGCATGAACTCAAAAGGAAGGAATGAACACATCCTCCTGGAGGGAATAAACTTGTCCTCCTCATTGTATAACTGGAGGGGATACACGCAACCTCCTGGGGGGAATAAACTCATCCTCCAAAACATAAACTGGAGGGAATGGACTCATCTTCCTATAAGTGAACATGAATCCTGAAGACTGTTTTCCAACTTTCTCCCAAGGAAGGAACTTCACGAAACAAGAACAGAACCTGAAACAGATTCACAGCATACAGACAATCATACAGGGAGGGCTCATTACCAAGGTAAGAACCTAATTTTCCCTTCCTTGTCATCAAGCAGATGAAGCCATTACGTATGGGATGTAACAAAGCAATCCCTATATAGGGTGGGAACCGGTCACACCACGCGCTAGCATTTTGTGCTCCAAAACGCGCATCCCTCCTAGCAGCCACATCCAGCCTGTAATGTCGGGCAAAAGAGAGCTTAGAAGCCCATGTTGCTGCACTGCATATCTCTTGACGAGAGAGTGCTCCAGTTTCAGCCCAAGAGGAAGAAATCGCTCTGGTAGAATGCGCCTTAAAGGCTACAGGCGGAGATCGGCCGGCAAGCAGATAAGCTGAAAAGAGAGTTTCTTTGAGCCAGCGGGCAATAGTGGCTTTAGACGCTGGAGACCCTCTGCAAGGACCTGATAGCAAAACAAACAGATGATCATAGATCCTGAAAGAGATAGTAACTCGCAGATACTGCAGCAGAGTCCTGCGCACATCCAACAGGTGCAACTGCCCAAAAGATTCTGGAAACTCCTCCTTATCAAAGGAGGGCAAGAAAATAGGCTGGTTTAGGTGAAATGCTGAAACCACCTTAGGCATGAAGGAAGGCACGGTCCGAACCGTGACCCCGGACTCTGAGAATTGCAGAAATGGGTCTCTACAGGACAGCGCCTGGAGCTCTGACACCCGTCTCGCCGAAGTAATGGCCACAAAAAAAACGGACTTTAGTGTCAAATCTTTCTCCGATGCTCGCCGAAGCGGCTCAAAAGGAGAAGCCTGCAGAGCCTTCAAAACTAGCCCCAGGTTCCAAGCTGGACAGGGTGCTCGCACGGAAGGCCGGAGACGAAGCACACCACTAAGAAACCGTGCCACATCTGGATGAGCAGCTAAAGACACGCCTTCAACCTTACCACGAAGGGAGGCCAACGCTGCCACTTGCACCCGCAGGGAATTATAGGCCAAGCCTATTTGTACACCATCCTGCAAAAAGTCCAGAATCGGCGAGACAGGAGCCCGCATGGGTGTGATCACTTTTGAAGCACACCAAGACTCAAACTGGTGCCAAATCCTGGCATAAGTTTAGTATCTCCCAGGCCTTTAACAATTTTTTTTCCAACTCCTCACCAAATAGGAGAAGACCTTGAAAGGGCAACTTCACCAACCTTTACTTAGAGGCCATGTCTGCTGCCCAATGTCGTAGCCAAATAAGACGGCGAGCCGCCACTGCTACTGCCATTTGTTTAGCCGAAGCTCTGACAATATCATAAAGGGCATCAGCCAAAAAGGACAAGGCCGACTCCAGCCGCGGAGCCACATCCAAGAAGGGCTCCGCTCCATCTCCGGGCTGTTCCACTGCCTGTTGCAACCACGCCAGGCAGGCTCTAGCAGCATAACAACTGCATGCAGATGCCCAAACAGTAAGACATGCAATTTCAAAGGACCATTTAAGTGCTGCTTCCAGCCTACGGTCTTGTATATCCTTCAGGGCAACTCCTCCTTCCACAGGGAGGGTAGTTCTCTTTGTCACCACAGTGACTAGGGCATCTACTTTAGGCATTGCAAAGCTAGCCAAATGCTCCTCACTCAGAGGGTATAATTGCCCCATAGCCCTGGAAACTTTCAAAGGTCCCTCGGGGTCAGCCCACTGAGCGGAAATAAGCTCTTGGATGGAGTCATGCAAAGGAAAGGCTCGAGCAGGCTTTTTGGTACTAGCCATCCTAGGATTCACAGAGGAGGCCGTGCCACTGTCAGGCTCTTCAATAGAAAGGACCTGTAGGGCATCTGAAATAAGCGCTGGCAGCTCATCACAGTGGAAAATCATCACCGCGGAGGGATCATCCAGATCCTGTGGTAATTCTGCACCTGACACTGGCTCCTCAGACCACGAAGGCCTGCCAGAGCTCTCCGAATCCTCACAGCCCAACCACGGGGGGGGGGGGGGGGGGGGGGGGGGGGGGGGAAAGGAGGTGCACCACAATCTGAAGGGGAATTAGCCCTTCTACGCTTTTCTTTATGCCAATTATCAGGGAAAATAGCCTCAGCGGGCAGTCCCAGGCCAGAATCCACCAGGGGGGACAATAGAAGGGGCCTCAGACGACCCTTGAGGGAGAGCTCTTTTCAGCATGTATGCTTTATGAAATAATAACACAAAATCAGGAAAACCTCGCCCTGGGCACCCAGATCCCGTCCGGGGCTAGCCGCTCCCTGAATAGCCTCAATTCGAGGTGTCCCCCCCCCCCCCCCCCCCCCCCCCGGCTCAGGGCTCTCCGTCTCTACGGAGGCCGCGCCATGCGGAGAATTCAAAACGGCGTCCGCTGCCAGCTCTGAGCGGAAAGAATCATCGCTCGCCATGCTCGGGCCGGCTCTTACACCTGAACAGCATGATTTATAGAGCCCTGCTGCTGATTTGCGCTCGCCACACCGGGAACAGCGTTTTACATTCTCTGCAGCCATCGCCAAAAACGGCGGGAAAATTCAAAATGGCAGTTTCGCACCAAAAAAACGCCCCGATCGCGGGCCCACCCCGGAGGAGTTAGAAAACACTCTTACCTCACCAGACCGAGTATCACAGCTCTGGTCCCATAGAAGAATCAAAGGAAAACCTCTGTTCCATTTTTTTTTTAACGCTGTGAGGAAAGCAGAGGTAATAAGAACTCCGGAGGCTCAGATGAGTGGGAAAGGCAGGGAAAGGCGAACCAATGTGCCTGCATCCACTGAGTGGGAAAGGACAGGGAAAAGCAAGCTTATATGTCCACATCCACAGGGGCAGGCATAAGGCAGGGAAAGGGCTAACCTATGTGCCTTCAAAGTGAAGCTGCTATAGCCTCTAACACCCCGGCTAACAACTGGCAAGCCAGGAGCCACCCCCAGGCAGATTTTTGATGGAGCTCGAAGAAGCTGCAGCCACCCTGCTTGGGGAGATAGAGAATACGGAAGAGGCAGTGGCGCAGGCTGGCCATGAGGCACTGTGAAAAGTTGAGTGCTATCTCCCCCTGCTGGTTGATGGACACAACCCATACGTAATGGCTTCATCTGCTTGATGACAAGAAAACCCTAATATTTTCCATTTAAATTAATTTCCAGTCTGCATTTCACAAGTGAGGGGATAAGAGTGAAGAGACAAAGAACTTTTTTAGTCTGTCTTTGAACACTGAGCATTCTGTAAGTGATAAAGGTCAATACTTTTAATTCAGTAGGGTTTAAGAAAGCTGTATCTTAATAATCTTTATTGTTGAGAGTGTCTTCGAGGAGACCAGTGATCCAGTTTGAGGGGTTTTTTTTTGGTTTGTTTGTTTTTTTACTTGTTTTTTTAATCCCAGTGCATTGTGCTGTTTGTAAGCCCTACAGCTACCATTTGAAATCTTCACTCCAGGTACTACTACTACTACTACTTAACATTTCTAGAGCGCTACTAGGGTTACGCAGCGCTGTACAAAATACACAAAGAAGGACGGTCCCTGCTCAAAGTACCAGAATGCAACAGGATGAGGGCTGTTAGAAATCCAGGCTTGATCTAAAATCTGTTCCTTTGAACTGGAGCAGCTAGCATCTCATAGGTAAGGAGGAGGTACTAAAATATATATTTCACATTTTCTAACCAAAACAGATTCTTCTACAAGTAATTTATGGTTTACTAAATCTATCCACTCCGCAGCTCCTCAGTACCTTTCCGCTCTCATCTCTCCCTACACTCCCCCCTGTGAACTCCGTTCGCTGGGTAAATGTCTCCTGTCATCCCCCTTCTCCCCCACTGCTAACTCTCGGCTCTGTTCCTTCTATCTCGCTGCTCCCTATGCCTGGAATAGACTCCCTGAGCCAGTACGTCAGGCTCAGTCTCTGGCTGTCTTCAAGTCTAGGCTTAAAGCCCACCTCTTTGCTACTGCTTTCGACTCCTAACCATGACTCTCAGCGCTGTCTGTTCGTCTGTCCAATTTAGATTATAAGCTCTGTTGAGCAGGGACTGTCTTTTTATGTTAATTTGTACAGCGCTGTGTAAGTCTAGTAGCACTATAGAAATGTTTAATAGTAGTAGTAGTAGTATCTTATCAAGGGTCCGTGTATGAAAGGTTCATATGTATAAACTTCAGTTTGGATTTAACTACTTGCTTTTCAAATGTTGTGCTCAAAGTGATATAGGTAGAATTCAGATAAAGTAGGTAGGTTCCTACTCCAGAGGTCTTATAATCTAAATTAAAAGCCGAGACAATAGAAGTTTAAGTGACTTTCCCAAGGTCACAAATGACATCACTGAAAGAAATGGGACTGAAACTCTGACATCCCTGGTTCACAGCCTACTGCTCCACTGAGCCTCTCCTCCACCCCAGTTCTCCATAGACAGCCATTGATTTGATACAGAACACCATACTGAAGCATCATTCCTAACTCTTACCCTCTAATTCTATACATTTGCATGCACAATTTTGTGCTTTGCATGCAAAGTTGTGCATGCAAGTTATAAAACAGTGTCAGTTGTGAAAGTAACTTAATTTATTAATTAGCTGTTAATTGGTATTAGCAACCAACTATTGGCTATAATTGGTGTTAATTGGCACTAATTGATATTACCAGTTACTCACATAACTGCCCTTAGTCAGGATTCTGTTAATTGTGCACACAAAATCCATAGCAAGCAACTGCAGGGGGATATAAACTTGGGAGGGGCATGGGTGGGTTAGAAGCAAGCCTAGAACTAATGCACATATGTTCTAGAATGCTAGCATTTACACGCCTAGCTGCCTACATTTAGGCACAAGCATTTACACAGGCATTGAGCAAGTGTAAGTGCTTGCATCTAAAGTAAAGCATGTAAATGTGCTCTTACGCTAGTATTCTATAATGGACATAGAATCCATGCTTAGTATGCATCATCCTGGCACCTAACTTTAGGCAATCTATAGAGAATTACAGCTTTACCCCCAGATTCTATATAAGGCATGGCAAGTTGAGTGCATTAAATTGGGCACGTGCCCAATTTATGCATGCATCTTAATTGACTAATGAACCAGAGATAATTTGCTGATAACCTCCCATTATCAGCACTAATTGGCAATAATTGGAATTTACACATGCATCTTTGTAGGCGTATTCTAAAAAAAAGGCACTTATAAATCCTAAAATATGTAGCTGAAAAGGGGGTGTGGCCATGGGAAGAGTGTGGGCATGTTGGGGGTGTTCTACAAATTTACGCACACAATTATAGAAATCAGGGGAAGTGCTTAGTGTTATGATTCTGCTAGACAGGCAGGGGAATGTTTGGGACTCGCTCCTGATTGGCTTGTCAGGGGCTGAAGCAACAGATGTCAGAAGCCGGATCTACTTAAGCCTACTTCTCCTTACCTCTCTGCTTCAGCGTTTGATTGCTGTCAGCTGAAGCCAGCTTTCCTTTCTCTCTGTTTGTGCTAGTGCACACTGTGTTTAAGTTGGAGATTGCTTTCTCTCCTCATAGATTGTAGATTCTGTGTGAGTGCTGGGTGTTCCCAGCGTGTGCTTGATTGCTTCACTACACTGCACCTGGGTCTATTCTCTGCTTGGCTGGTGTTGTATTGTTTGTGGTAAGCTTGTCCCTTGTATCCTTCCAGTTTGTTTGTTTACATTTCCCTTTCCTCTGTGTTAACCCTTTCTCTGCAATGTAAGCCCTGCTTCTGGCAGGTTGTGTTTTGAAGCAGTCTTTTCCTTTAGCCTGCTTTAATTCCTTCTTTGCTGTGTCTGTCTCCTGTTTCTGGTGAGCGCTGCTCCTTATCTGATCTGTATGTAAGGCAACGTTCTCTGTTTGCTTACCTTTCTCTTGTCCTTGTGTGCTGTGTGGCACAGCTTTGTGTATTCCTTTATTGCAGTTCCCTTTTTCCCTTGTGTGTAGTGAGGCCAGCCTTGTGCATTCTTGTGTGTGGATTCCCTTTACCTTTGAGTGCTGTGTGGTACAGCCTTGTGTATTCCTATATAGCAGTTCTCTTTATCTCTGTATGTTGTGAGGTTAGCTTTCCCTTTCCCTTGTGTGCTGTATGGTCCAGCCTAGAGTGTTCTCTTGTGTGGCTTCCTTTATCCTTGACTGCCTGTGACACAGCCTTGTGTTTCCTATAGGAACGTCTGTCAGTCCCTTTTCCCTTGCGTTCTTAGCTAGCGCTGTGTGCGTTGCTGGTGCTCTTGTCCCTTTGGGAACCCCTCGTTGTTCTTTCTCCCTTCCCAATGTATGACTCGGTTCCTGTTCGGCCATGAGGCCCACACGCTTGGATTCTGTGCGAGTGGGTTCCCAACAGGCCGTGAGGCCCGCCTGAATGCTGTATCTCCCAGTCTGCAAAAGGAGAAATTAGATCCTAACTGCTAATCTGCTTTCCTTTAGTCCCTCCGGACCGGCCCAGCTGAACTGATGCATTGTGCTCACCTTCCAGCAGGTGCAGACTGAGAACAATAATTCTTGAGAGAGCCAATACAAGCCCAGCACAGCCCTCTCAAGTCTCAGTATATCAGTAACAAAGCAGAAGAAAGAAAGATTATATCTGTGCACCACTAGGTTATACAGCCACCCATATACAATGAGCAATACGCGTAGTGGCAATAGACCAACGCAATAGAGTTAGTAAACATAACTTTGTGCATGACCAAAATTGATTAATACAGACTTTGTTTTAATATATATTACTTTTTCCCAAAAGAGATATCGCTTAATAAGAAAAAAACCATCAAACTGAATACAAACAAATTACAAATAGCTAAGGGTGAGAGCTGGGCCGATCTGGAGGGACTAAAGGAAAGCAAATTAGCAGGTAGGACCTAATTTCTCCTTCCTTATCGTCTCTCCGGACCAGCCCTGCTGAACTGGTGGGAAGTACCAAAGCAGTCCATTAAGAGAAGGACTCCGAGAGCCCCACTGTCAACACCCTTTGACCAAAAATCGTGTCCCATTGCACTTGAACATCCACTCTGTAATGCTTAACAAAGGAATGCAACAAGGACCACATGGCTTTGCAACACTGGGGTGACTAAGGAAAACTCTGCCCATGACACTGCCTGGCCCCTCGTGGAATAAGCTTTAACTCCCTCTGGAATCGATCTGTTCTTATGACTATAAGTGGTGCAAATTGTCTCCTTAATCCATCTGGATAACGGAGCCTTAGATTTATTTATTTTATTTGTAGCATTTGTATCCCATATTTTCCCACCAATTTGCAGGCTCAATGTGGCTTACATTTGCCGTAATGGCGGTTGCCATTTCTGGTTAACAGGATTACAGATGGTATTGCGTTAAGGTGCATACATTCATGGTACCATACATGGAACATAATATATATGGAACAGATCATGGTATATATACATATCATGTGCGTACATACATGGTAAAGAAGAATACATTATGGTATTGCAAGAAGGTTCCTGAGTAATAAATTGGGTTGTAACACACATTAGGTCTCATTGACTATAGAAAGTCCCTATTCAACATAAGGTTTAAAGTGGTAGTGCTTGATCATTAATAGCAAAGAGGTTAAGCAGTCAGGCGATAAAAGTTTGGTTTTGTATAGATTGTGTATAATGTTATTATTTAGTATTTAAGATGGGTGTTGATGGTATGCCTTCTTGAAAAGATCTGTTTTCAATAGCCTTCGGAAGATGGTTAGGTCTTGCGTTGTTTTTATGGCCTTTGGTAGAGCATTCCATAGCTGAGTGCAGATGTATGAGAAACTGGTCGCGTTTGTGGATTTGTATTTTAGCCCTTTACAGTTAGGATAGTGGAGATTGAGGAATATGCGTGGTGATCTTTTTGCATTCCTAATAGGCAAGTCTATAAGGTCTGACGTGTAGGTTGGGGCTTCCCCGTAGACGATTTTGTGGACCAAGGTGCAAACTTTCAACGTAATTCGTTCTTTTAGTGGGAGCCAGTGTAGTTTTTCTCTTAGGGGTTTGGCGCTTTCGTATTTCGCTTTCCCAAATATGAGTCTGGCTGCTGTGTTTTGAGCGGTTTGAAGCTTCTTGATGATTTGTTCTTTGCATCCGGCATAAATGGCATTGCAGTAGTCTAGATGACTTAGCACCATTGATTGTACTAGGCTTCAGAATACTTCCCTTGAGAAGAAAGGTTTCTTTTGAGTTTCCACATTGAGTAGAACATTTTCTTTGCTGTATTTTTCACATGGTCTTCGAGTGTGAGGTTTTGGTCAATTGTGACTCCCAGAATTTTCAGGCTGTCTGAGACCGGAAGTGTGTAGTCTGGAGTGTTTATGGTATTGGGTTTGTTTGTGTTGTATTGTAAAGACAGGATGAGACATTGTGTTTTTTCTGCGTTTAGCTTTAGTTGGAATGCGTCCGCCCATGAGTTCATTAGTTGGAGGCTGTGTGTGATTTCATTTGTGATTTCGGTTATGTCTTGTTTAAACGGGATGTATATCGTGACATCGTCAGCATAGATGTACGGGTTAATTCCTTGGTTGGATAGCAATTTGGCTAAAGGTGTCATCATTAAGTTAAAGAGGGTTGGTGAGAGCAGTGATCCTTGTGGTACACCACATTCAGGTTTCCATGGTGTTGACGTTTTTGAGTTTGAGATCACTTGATAGGATCTTGCTGTTAAGAAGCCTTTAAACCATCTTAGTATGTTTCCTCCAATCCCGAAGTAGTCTAGGATGTTCGGGAGTATTTGGTGGCTGACCATGTCGAACGCGCTGGACATATCAAATTGTAGAAGTAGCACATTGTTTCCAGTTGCAATTAGTTGTTTAAATTTGGTTATGAGAGTGGTTAGCACTGTTTCAGTACTATGGTTGGATCGAAATCCTGACTCTGATTCATGTAGTATTGTGAATTTGTTTAGGTAATTGGTGAGTTGTTTGGTTACCATACTTTCCATTAGTTTTACTATCAGGGGGATGGATGCTACTGGTCGATAGTTGGTTGTGTCATTTAATTTTTTCTTTAAGTCTTTGGGTATGGGTGTAAGTAATATATTTCCTTTGTCCTAGGGGAAAAGTCAGTGTTGTAGCATGTGGTTCAGGTGTGACGTAAGGTCTGTTATGAAGCGTTTGGAGGCAAACCTTATTAGACTACTGTGGCAGATATCCAGTATGGAATGGGTTTTGGGGAATTTGTTGAGTGCTTGAGTGATGGTTTCTTCGATTAGCAGATCGAAATCATTCCATGTTTAGTCTGCTGGGTATTCACTGGGAGTAGGGTCCAGGCAATCCATAAATTTTTCGTGATCAGTGGAATTGAGTGGTAATGTGGATCGAAGTTTTGTAATTTTCTCATTGAAGTATTTGGCAAGTTGGTCTGCCGATGGGGTGTCTGTGCTGGCTGTGGTAACCGGTGTGGTGTCTATTAGTTTATTCACGAGTTGGTAGAGTTTATGTGCATCTTTGTAGTCTGGTCCTATTTTGGTTTTGTAGTATGCTCTTTTGGTTTGTCTTATTGTATATTTGTATTTTCTTTACATTTGTTTCCAGGCTTTGAGTGTATGTTCATTTTTTGTTTTTTGCCATGCGTGTTCGAGTCTCCTGACTTGTGTTTATAGTTTTTTTTCAGTTCTTCGTTGAACCAAGGTATTGAGCTGTGTCTTCATGTGGTTCTTGTTTGTAGTGGTGCAATTTCGTCTAGTATGTTCCTGCATCTGTCGTCCCAATTTTGGAGATAGTGTTTGGAGTCTGTCTGTGCTATCCATTCATTTTTGTAGATCTGTTGCCAGAATGTAACAGGATCAATCTGTCCTCTAGTGGTGTAGGTTGTGCATTCTTGCTTGGGTTGCGTGTCTTTTTTCCACCATTGTAGGGCTACGTTTAATTTATGGTGGTCTGACCATGGTATGGCCGTCCATTTTGTATCTGTTAGTATAAGGTTTGAGTCTAAGGATAATTTGTAGGTAATGAGGTCAATTGTGTGTCCTTTGACATGTGTAGCTTGCATGTTAGGCAAGTTAAGGTCCCATAATTGTAAGAAGCCTTTGCAATCCCGTGTATTGGTTGCATTAGGGTCTTCCAGGTGTAGGTTTATGTCACCTATTATGAGTAAGTTGGAGTTGGATATACATGTATTCGATATAAAATCCATAGTTTGACTGGCATTCTTGCCAGTTTCCTGGTGGTCTATAAAACAGGACCACGTTTAGATGGTCGAGCAGGGTAGCATGGTGGATTCTACCTGATGCAATTTCGAGTTTTGGTGTTATAGACTCAGCAGTTGTTGTTACGGTGAAGTGGGATCTATAGATTAGTGCTATTCCACCTCCACTTTTTTCTTTCCTTGTCCAGTGTGTAATTTTGTAGCCTGGGGGGCAGAGTTCTAGGATTATGGGGTCCTTGTGATCGTGGATCCAGGTTTCGCTGATGAGTACTAGGTCAAGATTGTCTGCCGTAATCCAGTCAGTTATTGTTGTTGCTTTATTTACTACTGATCTGGCATTTATGTATCACACTTGAATTGTTTGGTAGGGGTCTTTTATGTTCGTAGTTGTGATGATTTTCTTAAGTTGTCTGTTCTCTTGTTGTGTAGGTTTATTATGTCCTTTCTTTCCTTTGTGATATGTTTGTCCCCGTGGGGTGGTTTTTTCATTGTTTTGATTATTGTTGTTCTGGTGAGGTGTGTTGTGCCTGAGTAATCTGAAGAGATTAAGTATTGTGGGTATATTGTTGGTGTTTGTGAGGGGGGTGGTTAGTGTTTGGTGAATTAGGGATAGTGTGTAGGTTATTAGAATTAGTTTGGTGATAATCATTTTGTTGTGTCTGTTTGAGATCAAAGTTCATCAATAAGTCTGTGAAAGCACTTGTTGCCTACAACCCCCTCCCTTCCTCGAAGGTACTAAAGGTAAAATGGGTATGTTAGCAAATGGGGGGGAGGGAAGGAGGGGTCAATATGGCTCAAAGGAGAAGAGTGTAGAAATAAAGCCACATGTACAATTAGTATTCAGGAGAGGGATAAATGAGGCAGTTGAATGCTCAATTTGGGATGCAAGCTGTGCAAATCTCTACAGGCCAGAGGTAAGCATAGCTAAAATTAGAATGAAAATAAGATCAGAATCTCTTGTAGAGAAATAGGCTAGGAACCACAGAAGCCTGAGTTCATCTACTGTCTAGAACTATCCTTGTTATTCTTGTTGCTTCAGGCACCCCTTTGATTGAGCTTTTTGGTTGAGGATTCAGGTTCTCACCTGCATTATTGCACTTCACCTTTATCCTGGAAGTGTTAGTGTTAAACTGCTATTGCCCACTTGATGTTTTGTGTAAGAGCACTTGATACAGACTTCAAGGTAAACTGGATCTAAGCAATGGCATAACATCTCACAGCATGTAAAATAAGCAGGAGATCTGCCCTACATTTTTCCACATGTAGATGCAACAAAACCTCTACCACCACCATCAAGCAAAACAAACAAGTGGTCCGACTGACAAAAATCTTCAGTCCGCCTTACATACTCTTTCAACACCCTACAGACATCTAACATACACAAAGATCTCTGTTCCACTGGTCGGCAGAACCAAGGATTGGTTGACATGAAAAGATGCCAAAACTTTCCGTAACAACGAGGGAACCAGCCTCACAACCACTCATCTGGCAAAAACTGCAAAAAAGGAGCACTGCAACTCCGAAACTCGCCTTGCAGACGAAATGACCACAAGAAACACAACTTTTAAGGTAAGATGCTTGAAAGAAGAATAGACTAACGGCTCAAAAGGAGAACGAACCAAAGCGGAGAGAACCAGATTAAGATCCCAAGAAGGAAAAGAAGGACGCCTGAGAGGACGCAGAACATTAACTCCTCTCAAGAATCTAAGGATATCCAGATGACTACTCAAAGGCTTGCCTTTACTCTCCCCCGAAAATAAGCTAAGGCCGCAAGCTGAACTTTAAGTGATACTAAGGCCAAACCTCTATCCAAACCATCTTGAAGGAAATCCAAAACTTGTGGTTTATAAGCCTTCAAAGAATGAATTCCACGATCTTCACACCAATCCTCAAAATTCCCCCATATTCTGATATAAGCCAGAGAAGTAGAACTCTGACTAGAACGAAGCATAGTGTCTATGATCTCCGCCAAATAGCCATGCCTCCTTAATCTAGCCCTTTCAAGAGCCAAATTGTTCTAGATTTGACATGACCACTGGCCCCTGGAATAAAAGTCCGACCTCCTCTGAAAGATGAAGCTCAAGCTCTATAAGAAGCACCTTAGATCTGGGTATCAGGGCTGACTCAGCCAATCAGATCTATAAAGATCACCAGACCCGAATGGCTTTCTATTCTGTGTAGAACTCGTCCAATCAGCAGCCAAGGAGGAAATGCATAGAGAAGATCCATTGGCCACCGACATAGTAACATGTCCAGACTTTCCAAGTTCTGTTCCTTTCAGCGACTGAAGAAACGCGGAACTTTAGCATTCTGCAGAGTCGCCATCAAATCCATCACAGGACAGCCCCACTTGTGAACTATGGCGTCGAAGGCTTGTGAGCTTAGAGACCATTCCCCCGGATCTAGGGCTTGGTAGCTGAGAAAATCTACCTACACATTGAGAACTCCTGCCACATGAGGCTGACAGATCTAAGAAATGCATCTCCACCCACTGCATGAGCCACTTGATGTATGCCACCACCGTAGCATTGTCCAATAAGACTCGTACTGCTTTGCCCTCAATTAGGCCTTGAAAGTGGATCAGAGCCAGACAAATCGCTCTGGTCTCCAACAGATTGATGGACAAAGTTGACTCCTCCGCCAACCACAAATCCTGTGTTGAATTGCCCAGGCACACAGCTCCCCAGCCTCTTAGACTGGCATTCATGGTCACTTCCGTCCACTGTGGAGAGTCTAGCAAGCGCCCCTGAGATAAACTGCTTGACAGAAGCCACCAGCGGAGATCCTGATGTACCTTGAAAGGCAAAGGCAACCTGACATCCAAAAAATCTCTCTGAGGGGACCATATGGAGAGAAGAGAGTTCTGAAGACTTCTCACGTGGGCTCTGGCCCACTGCACTACTTCTATAGGTGTAGCCATAGACGTGAGAACTTGAAGATAAAGTCAAGAACACGGAGCCAGCTGTCTGCAGGGTGCAGCCACCTGCTCCTGAATCTTGGGAATGCGTAGTACAGGAAGAAACACCCTTTGAGCGGATTGATTACCCAACCTAGAGATCATAAGAACTGTACTACCTGAGTGGTCACTTGACAACTCTCCTGATAAGACTTCGCTCAGATCAATCAGTCATCCAGGTACAGATGCAATAAAATGCCTTTCTTTCGAAGAGTCGCGACCACCACTACCATTACCTTGATGAATGACCGAGGAGCTGTCGCCAGGCCGAAAGGCAGCACACAAAACTGGTAATGGTGACTGAGGACCGCAAAATGAAGGAAGTGATGGTGTGTCAGACCTATGGAAATGTGAAGATAAGCTTTTGTGAGATTGAGTGCCATGAAAAATTCTCACAAGCAAACAGCCACGATAACCAAACGAAGGGTTTCCATATGGAACGTTGCCACTCTGAAAGCTCGGTTGACCCTTTTGAGATCCAAAATAGAGCAAAAGAAACCTTCTTTCTTTGGCACCACAAAATAGATAGAATATCTGCCTGTATCTTGCTCGTATAGAAGCACCGGACACACTGCTTTTAAGGCTACAAACCGAGCTAAAGTTTCTCTTACTGCTTGAGCCTTTACCTGAGACCAGCAAGAAGATTCTACTAGGAAAACATCTGGCAAACAGTGAGCAAACTTGAGAGCGTAACTATCCCGAATAATTTCGAGAACCCATTGATCTGAAGTAATTTGGGCCCACCTCCAGTAAAAGTCTTTTAAATGACCCCCAATCGGAATTGGAGGATGGACCCAAAAACATTCGTTGTAATGGACTGGAAGAGACTGGAAGGAGAAGAAATTATCTCTGTCTCCCCGCCGTGCTCCCCAAAAGGGCTGAGTATGTTGAAAATACCAGGACCTTTGGAAAGAGGTATCTCTGCCTTGCTTAAAATGCCTAGTATCACGCCCTCAACCTCTTACAGAGGAACACCCTCCCCCCCGGACCACTGCCCTTGGACGGTCCTCCGGAAGACAAGAGACCTTAGTGTCCCCTAAACTTTTAACCAGCTTATCTAAATCATTCCCAAACAGGAGAGTCCCCCGGAAAGGGAAACTTACTCAGCTTCAACTTAGATGCTGCATCGGCCGACCAGCCTCTAAGCCAAAACATCCTGCGTGCTGACACTGCTAACACCATGAATTTAGCTGATGTTCTAAGAAGATCATAAAGAGCATCTGACAAAAAAGCTAAGCCCATCTCAATCTTAGCTACTTCCTGAACAACGAGAGAGAAATCATCCACCTCTCTATCCAAAACCCATTCTGACCACTTAAAACTGGCCTGGGCTACTAAAGCTCCAGAGATAGCCACCTGAACTGCTAACGCAGAAACATCAAAGGTATGTTTCAAGAGCATCTCCAGACAACGGTCACATGGATTCTTTAAGGCAGAGCCTGCATCTACCACCGGAGGCTTGAGCCAATCTCTGTCCTGCTCAGGAATCGGATGGAGATGAACCATAGAGCGAGCAAGCTTAAAGGGAGTGTCAAGAACATCCCACTGTGCCTGAACAATGTTTCTAATATCCTGATGAACTGGGAAAGATCTACCTGACTTACGAACCCTTTTAACTAGAAGATCCACTTTGCGGAGAACCACAGGTTCCTGCTCATCTACAAAATTTAAGGTAGCAGCTACAAGAGCAATTAAGTCCCGCAAATCTTCTTTATGGAAGACTCGAGCCACAGACAGCTCCTCTCCAGGTGGTAAGTCTGTCAAAGTAGGGAAAGAGTTTCCCTCTCCCTCATAGTCCTCTGTATCAACAGCAAAGGTACCGCCATCCCCTAAGGACTCGGAATCCAGAGCTTACGAGATCTCCTGATCGTCCCAAGAGACCCGACATGGTACAAATTTTGCAAATACCATCTAAGGAAACACCGTAGCGCTGACAAACAGCACACCACCAAAGTTTGCTAGACATGCCCGCCAAGCCGCTGGTGCTCACCGCTCTCGGGGGAAACAGCCTCTGCACTTAAAAGGGAGAAAATAGCAAGCGGCTTTGCATTGGTCACTGTTTCTTTTTTTAAACCACTGCAGTGCTCTGACAGGAAAACTTCTCCCTTTAAAACTTTTTTTTTTTTTTAAAGAAATGTAGCTCGTCCCTGCGGTTCTACAGGACCCTTCCCATGAAGGGGAGTAGACCAGCCTTCAAATTTTAAGATTTAAATTTGCAAAAGCATGAAAGACGGCTCAGGATGAGAATATGGAGGGACTTGGCCACTCAAGTGTACACTCCAGAGGCAGTAGAAAAACACCCAAAGGTCTTCAGCCTCAACCAGCAAACGCTCTCAGCAGTGCACAGATTATATAGAAATATCCCCAAAACAAAGAAAAAATAAAAAAAAGTCACTGAAAGAGAGACCTGCTGGAGACTGAGAATACTGAGACTTGAGAGGGCTGTGCTGGGCTCCTATTGGCTCTCTCAAGAATCATTATTCTCAGTCTCCACCTGCTGGAAGGTGAGCACAACCCATCAGTTCAGCTGAGCTGGTCCGGAGGGACAATGAGGAATTACATTTTTGAACTTATGTAACTTTTTTCTCTAACAGAATTAAAACCTCATTTTTTTTAAAATCTGGTGACTTTAGTCACATTTTCCCAGAGATGGTCACATTTTGTTTTAATTTGCACTAGATAAAATCATTGCCATAACATGAAACAACATCCACTAATAATTCACCATGTGATACTTCGTTTAGTGCACACTAATTCACTTTTAGTGCAAGCTAAAATGACAGGAAATGAAAATCAGAAATACCACAGCAAGAGAAAACAAATAAAAAAGTGAACAAACCAAAGTTAAACAGCATTTTCTTCCCTGCCAACCCCAAATGAATAATAGTAAGGAAGTGTGACAGCCAGTACTTTTCCGTGAGAGTATGCAGGGAAGTGCCCTATTAGAAGGCTAGCTGAACAAGAGTGAAAAGAGGCTAGCTACAGCTTACAGAAATTATACATAATTGGAACTGCAGTTCACCACAAGCTGATTTTTTTGTTGTTGTTGTTTCTGCCTTGCTTCTGTTGTTCTGCTTTATAATTGTGTAATCAAGCAAATGGAAAGGGTTTTACAGCAGAAAAGAGGCGTGTTTGTGTTAGGCATTATTTACTTCTCAGGCTTTGCATCCAATTACCACATGATTTGGTGCAAAGGTCATAGGTTACAGATCTATGATGTATGTAGTTGTAATAGTTGTAAGCAAACAATGGAGCTCAATTGTTAGCATTTTCACAAAGGTAATTTACCTGAATAAAAAACAGCCTGACTGAAAACCACCCTCAAAATGCAACTAAAAGTATGCAAGAATTTAGCAACAGAAAAAAAGGTACTCCTGTGGGTATGTTTAGGTCAGGGGAGGGGAAATGCCTAATGGTTAGAGCAGGGGTTCTCAATCCAGTCCTCAGGACACCCAGTCAGTCAGATTTTTAGGATATCCACAATGAATATGTATCATGCAATTAAGTAACCACTATTAACAATTCTGATCAAAAAATATGCTTATTTTTTATTACATGCATGTGACCAATCCTTACCATACACAAATTTTTCATAACCAATATCATATCCTATTTACCTCTCTATTTACCTCAAAACACCCAACAATCATACTGCTTAATCATACCATGCAATACCTACAGTACTTACTCTGATTGATTTCAACTCTTTACATATTCCCGCAGAGTTTCAAGACCATAAATATAACATCAAGTAACAATTTTTTCTCTTTACTTCAATATGACCTGATGGTGCAACAAAGCACGTTTTTAAACAGTGCTGAAATTCTTCAATGAATCTTCAAAAACAAGTGTCCATCAGTCCCCACACTGGGTCGTATTCATTGACTCCAAATACTTGATATCTTCTTTGCTTTGCTGTATTCAACAATATTTATACCACGTTTGTTCAATAATGTGATGCTTGTAACATACAGTCACCTCGCATAACTGCCTTGTACTGTGTTGATATCCAAGTGAGCTATATCTCTTGTTAGCTCACAATACTTGCATAGCCCTGTATAGCTTCACTGTTAGCTGATTCAATTACAACTTTCAACACCGTCAAACCCTACGCAATCAATGCGTTTCACCCGAAGGCATCTTCAGGGTTTTAACTGTGACACAAATAGGATTGATACCATGGTAAACATATATCATCACTATTACCCATATACACATCTGATAATGCATTTACATACTAAGTGTACCTTCAATTTCACCAGCAGGTCACGCAGGTTTAATCCTCCTCAGGAGTCTTCACAAAATGGCGCCGCTGTTTGTACAACGCCAGCGCATGCGCTCTCTTTATTTAACTACATCACGAATCAGTGGGTCCTCCCCCTTAGTTCACAAACCTGCCCAATCAACTTCTTTGTTGAGTCCCGTGAGGTGTACTGTACACCATTCATAAATGAAACATTGTTCCATGTACATCATCTTTTGCAAAATGTTTCCTCCTTCTCCCACTCTAAATTGTACCAATACAACAAATCTAAACTGTTCTATGGAGTGATCAGTGATCCACCTTCATCCAATGTTCAACTAATGGCATATCTCTTTTTTGCAATCGGATGTTACTTAGGTGCTGTGCCATTCTCAATTTTACTTTTTTTTACTGTTTGGCCGATATACCATAAGCCACATGGGCAAGTTACAGCATATACAACCATATCTGATTCACAATCTGTATTATCCTACAAAAAATATTTTTTTGTTCGAGTTTGATTAGGAATCTGTATCCATTCTGTCTGTAAAACATAAGGGCAATATACACATCCTTTACACCTAGAATGGCTTCCTTTATTTCTATGCCTACCTCTACAATTTTTCAAATATTCACAGATATTTTTACCTCTATTGTAAGCATATGTTGGTCTACCTTCAAACCCATTCAAAATATCCAACATGGGCCAATGAATATGTATGAGATAAATCTGTATGCACTACCTTCATTATATGCAAATCTCTCTCATGCATATTCATTATGTGTATCGTGAAAACTTGACTGGCTAGATGTGTTGAGAACCTCTGGATTAGGGCAATGGGCTGAGATCCAAGGAAAGTAGATCCTGTTTCTATTCTGATACTCTCTATGATGTTAGAGAAGACACTACCTCCCACTGACTCTAGGGAGAGCCAATAAGAGCCCTTGCCAGCTAGAGAGAAATCTAGTATTCTCCGTCTCCAGCAGGTGGAAGGTGGTGAGCCCTCCAGTCTCATTCCTTGCATTTCTCTCTTTTTTTTCCTTTTTAGTTCTTTTTGTTTAATTTTAGTTTGAGGATTAGCAGAGGATAGCTCTATTAAGGGTAATTCTTCCTTTCTTCTGTGCGTCTAGGGTATTACCTGTTGTTGGAGGCTGAGGCCCGTGGGGGTCTCTAGCAGACTCGGGGGTGTTACACTCGGGTGGCCGGGTCCTTCCCCCATGTCTTCCCTAGCATTGGAGTGATGCCCTGTCATTAACTAGTTGTGACTCAGTCTCTTCAGGGGAAGAGCCGTGTAGGCAGGGAGAGGCAGCCACTATAAAAAAAAACAATTCAGCGATCTGCTGTTGATATGGTGCAAGTGAGCAAGGCAGCTCCTTTTCTTATTTCATTGCGGCTGGCCTTCCCTTTTCTTCTTGCCACTTTCAGCGTGGCAACATTAAAAAAAAAAAAGTCTGTTCCCAGCGTCATGGCAAAGAAACTTCACCACTGTTCTGTGTGTCATTGGTGGGGCCTGGGAGCGAGCAGTTGCTGTAAGTATTGCACCGTGGTGGATAGCTGGTCGGAGACAGGTGCGGATACTTCAGAGTCACTGGCGTCGGTGTTGGCGGTTCCGATTCATGCGTTTCAAGAGATGTACACAGTCGGCTCCAGTTTTGGCAGGAAATGTCACCATCTTGTCTTTTCCGTCCGTCTCGGCATCCCAGCCTGCTTCTTTGCCGGTGCCTCCAGCTTTGCTGCCTGCAGGAAGTCTTTCTGTTATGCCGGCAGGATCTGAAGGGGGTTTCCTCCTGAATTCATCCTTAAGATATATCAGGCCTTTCTGCTTCACAAATCTAGCCCTCCTGAAGCTCCTGTCAAAAGGCCTGTGGAGGGTCTCTGATAAAAGACCTAGACAGTCATGGGATCTGGAGGAGGACTTGGCCTCTGAGCCAGACCAGGAGATGCCATCTCTTGAGGAGCCAGAATTTTTCACTGAGGGGTTTATGGCTGAGGATTTTGATCATGTTGATTCAGGACCCTTCGGTGGTGAGAATATTCCATAAGGAGGATTTACAGGAACTAATTTTCTTAGTTTCCACCACTTTGCATTTTGAGGAGCAGGAATCCTGTAACTAGGGGTAAGATAAATAGGGTTTTTTTTACCTGGGGGACTTCCGTGGGTCTCCTGGTTCGGCTGGCGTGGTGGCTGGCTCCAGGGAGGTGCAGCAGGATGCCGTCATGCTGCTGCCCGGGTCAAAGTTGCTGCTGGGAAGGGGGGAAAGGCGCCGCAGTTACCCCGAGGAGGGTTGGCGGGAGGCTAGAGAGGCAGCGTGCGGTTTTAGGTGGCCAGGGAACAGTAAGGAACGTCCTCGGGCGTCGGATGGTGCACCGGGTAATCCCAGTGCTGTCGGGGCCGTTTTGGGCAGGCCGAACCCGATGGAAGGCAAAGAAGCACTGTAGGAGGCAGCGCCGAGATGTTCTGTTGCCTGGGGACGTTTCCCGGGCATGGCGAAGTGCACCGGGGGGTGCTGGTGTTTTTGGCCCCGTTTTCGGGCCAGTTGAGGGCGACAGGGTTTTTGAGGGGCGGCAGGCGTGAGACGCCGATTCGTGGCCGGTGACGGGACTTCAGGGAAACCGGGCGGTTCGGGTCGGCAGCGCGGCTGATGGGCGTCCAGCCGCGATCGAGGCTGAGACGCCGAAGACGGAGGCAACCAGGGTTCAGGCCGAAGAGGAACCGGTGCGCAGCTTGCTCCTTCGGGAGTGGTGAGAGGGAAGACGCGGGTAACGTTCGTGTGTGAGGGGCGTGCCCATATCACTGAATCACTGAAGCTCCGGTGAGGCCTAAAGCCTGGGCCTCGATTTTAGGTCGGAGTTCCAGCGTTTTCGCGGTTTATGGCCTGGTTATTTTATTTTAACTCCGTTTTATGGGACCAGCGGGAACTGCCGGTGGTGGTCAAGAGAGGAGAAATTCCTGCACAAGGTAAGGGGTCTTTTGGCCCAGAATTTTGTTTGGTTTATTTTAAAAATGTGCAAATTAGGTTTTTTATTTTTAAAAATTCAAGGGTTAATGCGATTTGAATTTGGTTTGCAGATTTGGGTTCGGAGAATTTTTCTGAATTTTTCTGGTGAGTTTAATTTTGAATTTAAATATTTTTAGGGGGTGTTATGAAGGGGGGCTAATTTAAAGGGGTTCTTTCAGGGTTAAAATTATTAATTCGACATGGTAGGTAAAGGAGGAGGTAATCTAATTTTTGATATGGGTTTTAATTAAATTTGGGGTTTTTTAAGGGGTTTGTGGGAATTTATTACGGGGCAGCATTTAAAAATAGTGATTTTTAAAAACCAAGAACACAGTTTAGTAGGAGGTAAGGGGTTTTATGGTAGTAGTGATTTTGGTGAAGTTTGGGTTAAATATATATAGGCTATTTAAAGTTATTTTATTTTCTCCATTATTTTCTATGGAGAAAATAAAATGAAAATGGAGATTCAGTTGGGCTTGGCAATATTCCGCCGGTCAGTAAAAAAAAAAATGGAATTGTAAAAGTGATTTTGATTGGCTAAGGGACCACTGTGGAACCAGCTGCGGGTTCCATTTCCTGGGCAAAGGCGCTGTGGACAGTTGCCAGATGGAACAGCAGCTGTGGAGAGTGAGGATGTGAGAAGCTGGATGGCAGAGTCTGTGTGATAGAGAAATTGGGTATTTATTCTCATTAAGGAGTGAGAAAGGTTTAAAATAGTAGGGAATACCTTAAAGTGGGTTTTAAAGCGTGTGTGCCATGGCCTGTTGAAAGCTAAAGTATTTATTGGCCCAAAAAGGGAATAGCCTCCTGGGTTTTGTAATGGAAATGGGAAAGTGTGAGTGAACTAGATAGGATTTACTATTGTGAGGGGAAAGTTGTGACCCTGGGGAGGATAGAAAGAAATCAGTGTCATTTAGACACATACAGTAGTGTAAAGGGTAACAAGTGACATAGGTTTGAATGGTAGAATGTTCAATGAACAGATGGAATGAGACAGTGGCTGCAGGAACTGAGCAGATGAGCTGCAGGACCGCTCCTCGGAGTAGGGTCCCAGTAAAATAGCCTAGGTTTTTGTAAGAGATAGGAAATTGTTTAAATTTTGTTTTAGATAAAACCAGCCCACAGTGTTCATAAAATTAAAAGTAATGTCACCAGGTAAAAGGCATTTCATGTAAATAGGGAGTAAGGGTTTTGCATCCCATTTTAGTTGCTTAAGAAAGAATTAGGAAGAAGAAAAATCCGGAAGATAACACACCTGGACGACCGGGCCCCCACGCAAGCAAGGCTGGAGTCAAGCTTCCTCAGCTAAGTGGCATTTGTCACACCAAAGATAAAAGAGACTAAAGTGGGTTAGGGAGCGTATGCTAAAACTATAAGTAGATTGCAGAGTGAAAGTCACTGTTCCATGATTATGCTAAAGTGTTGCAGAGGTTAGTACCGAATTTATGTATAAAGTTAAATATCACATCATTAAATGTTCTTTAATTAACTGAAGATTTGACTGGTGTGTTCCATCAAAATATGAGAAAAATCCCTACATTTAGATTACTTTCCTCTCGTGTCCTTTGAGAGCACGAGACGAGGTTAGTGTATTTGTTCTCCCTTCACTTCTGGGTGCTGGGTTTTGGAGCCACGACTACACACAATAAGCGGAATAGAACCCAGAGCTTAACATACATCTTACCCAGAAGTGAGGGGGGGGGGGGGTAACAGTCCCCTGCTGTAGAGGGACGGAAGGTTGACCTCCTTGTGAAGGGCAATCGAAGGCAAGGTTGGACCTTTCCTATGCACCAGGATATTAGGCACATTATTCAGGTGCAGTGGGATGTGCCAGATTTGTCTTTTCGTCCCGCTAAGTCTATGATTCATCTTTATCTTGTTCCGGATTTGGACAAATCTCTTCTGAAGCTGCTGGTGGTGGACGCTGTAGTCTCAAAATCAATACAGTTCCCGTAGATGGCAGAATTGCCCTTAAGGATGTTCAGGATCGCCATATAGAATCCTTGTTAAACAGTACCTTTGATGTCTCTGCTTTGGCGGTGCAGGCGGCTATTTGCGATTCTTTGGTAGCAAGAGCTTGCTTTCTGTGGTCTGAGGTGCTGGATCGGTCTTCGGATGATTTGACGGCTATAGATACCGAAGTGGCTAAGATAGAGATGGGTGCGGCCTTTTTGACAGACGCTTGTATGATTTGCTGAGAGCCTCCACTATGACTTTAAGTGTGGCGACACATAGGTCTCTTTGGCTATGAGATTGGCCAGCGGATGTGGCTTCTAAGTCTACGCTCAGTAGATTTGCTTTTAGGGGTTCTCTGTTGTTTGGTGATGAGCTGAACAAGTTGGTCTGCAGTTTGGGAGACAAGTTGGACCGCAGTTTGGGCTGAGGTCCTGAGATTGCCTGAAGATTGTCCTAGGTTGTCTGGATGTGGTGTATTCTCGAGCCTTGGTAGGGGCCATGATTTTCGTCGCTATAGATCAGGTAGAGTGGCTCCGGTCCAGCGGTCCTGGTTTTTTCAGAGGACTCAGTCCTTTTGAGGTAATTGAAGAGCAGGTAGGGAAACAGGCACCTCCTTCCTGTCTTCCTCTCGTCCTCAGCAATGAGGGTTTGTGAGCCCTGCCTCTGATTCCCGTCAGAGCTTGCTTAGTGCACTTTTATTGGAGGTTGGCCCAGATTACTTCCAACTAGTGGGTTCTAGAGGTTATTCGAGAAGGGTACGACTTAGAGCTTGCGCGTTCTCTACCAGACACCTTCTTGGAGTCTCCCTGCCACTCTCACCTCAAGGCGATGGCGGTCAGGGAAACTCTGCAAAGACTTCTCGACCTTCAAGCAATTTGTACAGTTCCCTCCTCAGAGCTCAGGCAGGGCCAATATTCCATTTACTTCCTCGTCCCAAGGAAAGAAGGTTCTTTCAGACAGATCCTAGATCTCAAAGCGGTCAAACATGCTTTCAGAGGGTCTTCTTTTCGTATGGAGGTCGGTCATTGTGGCGGTTCGAGCCGGAGAGTTTTTGCCTGCGCTAGATCTGACAGATGCCTATCTGCACATTCCTATTCGCACTGTGCATCCACATTTTCTGCTATTTGCAGTGACGAGCAAGCATTATCAGTTTCGGGCATTTCCCTTCGGTCTGACGATCGCCCCTCGTACATTTACCAAGATTTTGGTAGTGCTGGTGGTGGTGGCAGCGGCTCCTAGAATAGAGGGAATCCTAGTTCATCCTTACCTGGATGACTGGCTGATCAGAGCAAAGTTGTATCAGAAGACTGTTCAAGTCACGGACCGAGTACAACGCTTCTTACAATCCCTAACTTGGATAGTCAATTTGCAAAAAAGTCTGCAGCCATCTCAGTCGCTGAAGTACCTGAGGGTGTGCTTTGATATTCATAAGTAATGCCACACTGGGAAAAGACCAAGGGTCCATCATGCCCAGCATCCTGTCCACGACAGCGGCACCTGGAAAGCTTCCCAAATGTACAAACATTCTATACGTGTTATTCCTGGAATTGTGGATTTTTCCCAAGTCCATTTAGTAGTGGTTTATGGACTTGTCCTTTAGGAAACTGTCTAACCCCTTTTTAAACTCTGTCAAGCTAACCGCCTTCACCACGTTCTCTGGCAACGAATTCCAGAGTTTAATTATGCATTGGGTGAAGAAAACTTTTCTCCGATTTGTTTTAAATTTACTACACTGTAGTTTCATCGCATGCCCCCTAGTCCTAGTATTTTTGGAAAGCATGAACAGACGCTTCACATCCACCTGTTCCACTCCACTCATTATTTTATATACCTCTATCATGTCTCCCCTCAGCCGTCTCTTCTCCAAGCTGAAAAGCCCTAGCCTCCTTAGTCTTTCTTCATAGGGAAGTCGTCTCATCCCCACTATCATTTTAGTCGCCCTTCGCTGCACCTTTTCCAATTCTACTATATCATTCTTGAGATGCGGCGACCAGAATTGAACACAATACTCAAGATGCAGTCGCACGATGGAACGATACAACAGCATTATAACATTCTCACACCTGTTTTCCATACCTTTCCTAATAATACCCAACATTCGCTTTCCTAGCCGCAGCAGCACACTGATCAGAAGGTTTCAGTGTACTATCTACGACGACACCCAGGTTCCTTTCTTGGTCCGTAACTCCTAACATGGAACCTTGCATTACATAGCTATAATTCGGGTTCTTTTTTCCCACATGCATCACCTTGCACTTGCTCACATTAAACGTCATCTGCCATTTAGCCACCCAGTCTCCCAGTCTCGTAAGGTCCTTCTGTAAGTTTTCACAATCCTCTCGCGAGTAAACGACTTTGAATAACTTTGTGTCATCCTCAAATTTAATTACCTCGCTAGTTACTCCCATTTCTAAATCATTTATAAATATATTAAAAAGCAGCGGTCCTAGCACAGACCCCTGAGGAACCCCACTAACTACCCTTCTCCATTGTGAATACTGCCCATTTAACCCCACTCTCTGTTTCCTATCCTTCAACCAGTTTTTAATCCACAATAGGACATTTCCTTCTATCCTATGACCCTCCAATTTCCTCTGTAGCCTTTCATGAGGTACCTTGTCAAATGCCTTTTGAAAATCCAGATACACAATATCAACCGGCTCCCCTTTGTCCACATGTTTGTTTACTCCTTCAAAGAAGTGAAGTAAATTGGTCAGGCAAGATTTCCCCACACAAAAGCCATGCTGACTTGGTCTCAGTAATCCATGTCCTTGGATGTGCTCTGTAATTTTGTTTTTGATAATAGCCTCTACCATTTTCCCCGGCACTGACGTCAGACTCACCGGTCTATAATTTCCAGGATCTCCCCTGGAACCTTTTTTAAAATTCGGCAGGGTCGGGTTCTTCTTCCCCCAGCCCGTATCCTCAAGTTGCAGTCACAGATTTGCCTGTTGTTGCAGACCTTGGTTCCAAGTGCAAGGTATTATCTTCAGGTATTAGGATCCATGGCAGCAACGATAGAGATACTGCCTTGGGTCAGGGCACACATGAGACCTCTTCAAAAATCTCTGCTTTCCAGATGGTCAGCGCAGGTGAGGGGCAGTCTCTGCTGGTGGCTCCGGACGACCAATCTATCCAAGGGAATGCCTTTAGATCCGCCGAGATGGAAATTTGTCACGACAGATACCAGTCTCAGGGACTGGGGAACTCACTGTCAGGGGCGGTATGGTCTCAGCCAGAGACTTGCTCAATCAACCTCTTGGAAATCAGAGTAATTCGGCTGGCTCTCCATGCATTTCGCTCTCAGGCGAATTGGTTCACATCATAGAGCGCTGGGGGTTTCCAATGATAGATCTTTTCGCTTCTGCGCTCAATATGAAGCTTCGTCTATAATTTGTCAAAAGGATCTCAAAGCGCAGGGAGTAGATGTGCTCCTTCAGCCTTGGCAGCCGGTCTTCTCTATGCCTTTCCACCATGGCTTCTAATAGGGTGTCTACTTCATAAGAATGAGACACACAGGGGCCGGGTAATATTGGTGTCACCAGATTGGCCTCGCAGTCCTTGGTACGCTGATCTTTGGCGACGTCTAGTCAGTTCTCCTCTCAGGTTTCCAGAGACTCTAGGTCTCCTAGTACAGGGCCCGGTGTCTCATCCAGACCTGAGTTGATTTTGTCTTACGGCTTGGCTCTTGAGTGGGCGTGACTGACAAAGAGAGTGTACTCGGCGAGCGTGGTTGCCACGATGCTTTAGTCAAGGCATCAGTGTATGTCTCTTAATTATATAAGAACTTGGAGGATTTTTTAAGCATGATGTGCTGATTTGAGCATCTCTCCCTTTCGTGCATCGGTGCCACAGATTTTGGAATTCTTATAGTGGGGTTTTGACAAAGGTCTGGCATTGGCCTCCCTTAAAGTACAAATTGCTGCCCTGTCCTGTTTTGGGGGGGTGCGCTCAGGGAAAGGCCCTAGCTAGCCATCCGGAGGTTGCCCAGTTTATACATGGGGCGAACCTCATCCATTCTCCCTCTTGGTCAGTTTTTCCTATGTGGGATCTTAATTTGGTGCTCTCGGTTCTCACGAAGCCTCCATTTGAGCCTCTGGCTTCCTGTACTTTAAAAGACTTGACGCTGAAGATGGTATTTTTGGTGGCTATCGCCTTGGCTAGGTGAGTTTTGGAGTTGCAGGCTCTTTCTTGTAAGTCTCCGTTTTTGGAATTCGCTAAGGATCGGGTGGTACTGCATTCCTTCCTTTTCCCCTAAGGTCTCATCTCGGTTCCACTTGTCTCAGTCGGTGGTTTTGCCTGTACTCGGTTCTTCTTCAGGATCAGCGTCACTTGAACTGTCTTGATATCAGGAGAATTTTTAATAATTATTTGAAGTCTACGGAGGAATTTTGTAGGACAGATCGTCTGTTTCTTCTGATCGGTGGTTCACGTAAAGGATTCGTGGCTTCTAAACCTATTGCTCGATGACTTAAAGAAATGATAGCTTCTGCGTATCTTCTCTCTGGAAAGCCTATACCTGAGGGGGTAAAGGCACACTCTACCAGAGAACAAGCAGCATCATGGGCGGAGCGTTTTCTGGTGCCTCCTTTGGAAATCTGTAAGGCAGCAACTTGGTCTTCTTTACATTCTTTTTCAAAACATTATAGGTTGGATGTACAGTGTCGTCAGGATGCAGTTTTTGGTACAAAGGTTCTCACAGCGGGGTTACTTGGATCCCTCCCATGATCATACTGCTTTGTTATTTCTCATCAGTCACATTCAGGGCCAGTCCAGAAACACCAAGGAAGTAGAAATTAGTTCTTACCTGCTAATTTGCTTTCCATTAGTCCCTCCGGACGGGCCCAGATTCCTCCCTCAGATTATCCTGTCTGTTTTGCTATTATTCTGAATGTTTTGTTTTTTCACTTGGAGCTGCGTTGTACATTTGCTGTTGCATTGTTCTTAATTTTATTTATTTATTACATTTGTATCCCACATTTTACCACATAGCAGTAGGCTCAATGTGGCTTACAGGTTCCGGAGAGGAGAGTACCAACTCCGGGAATATATAAAGAGTGGAAAATAGAGTAACAGTAGGTGCAAGGAAGCTGATAAGGTTCCGGAAAAGAGAATACAACTCTGGGACAAATATACAGTAACATATAGAGAGAAGTAATCCCAATGAGGCTGATAAGTCTCTGGGGATGGGACTACAGCTTCTAGTGAGCAATACAGAATAGGATAAGGGTAGAAGTACACTTAATTATAACTGGAGTGGTAAAATTCGTACAGTTTAAAGTAATAGGAAAGATGTGATGCATTGTTCATGAATTAGTTCGGGTCTGCTGGATAGGCTTTCCGGAAGAGGTGAGTCTTGAGGTCTTTTCGAAATTTTAGATGGGTGTTCACAGTTCTAATAGTTCTAGATAAAGCGTTCCAGAGCTGGGTGCAAATGTAGGAAAAGCTGGATGCATATGTTGATTTGTATTTTAGTCCCTTACAGTTTGGGTAATGCAGGTTTAGAAACGTTCTTGATGATTCAATGATGTTTCTAGTTGGTAAGTCGATATGTTCGGTCATGTAGGTTGGGGCCAGACCATGGATTATTTTGTGGACCAGAGTGCAAATTTTGAAGGCTATTTGTTCCTTGATTGGTAGCCAGTGCAGTATTTCGCGTAGGGGTTTAGCACTGTCGAAAATGAGTCTAGCTGCCGTGTTCTGCATGGTCTGGAGTTTCCTTAAGATCTGTTCGTTGCATCTTTTAAAACACAGAAAGAGAAAGAAAGAAAGAAAGAAGCGCTCTACATATATTTGCATGTCCAACGGGCACATTCAGTAAGAGGCACGTGCTCAATGTTAGCGAATTGCCAGTGCCTGCTTAGGTTCATGGATGCAGAGACGGTATTTCTGCTCTTTTCTTCTTCTGCTTTGTTACAATAACACAGGATCTCTCTCTAGCTGGCAAGGGCTCTTATTGGCTCTCCCTAGAGTCAGTCTCCACCTGCTGAAAGGCGTGCACAACCCATCAGTCACATTCTGGGCCAGTCCAGAGGGACACTAAGGAAGTGTCAATTAATTGTTGGAAATGTTCCTCAATGCAAGCAACAATGGATAAATCTGTTGCAGTAACAATAAGATGCTTGAGAAACTGGGCACATGATAGATGGCCGTTGCAGATAGTAGGAGTCGGATCAGCAGACAAGACACAAATGATGTCATTTAATGGTGCTTCATTTAAATCCAAAAGCAGCTTCTGCAGTTTTTTTATCATTGAATTTCAGTTGCCAGTTGTCTAACATGTGTTGTTTAGTTATTTATTTAATGGGATTTATTAACTGCCTTTATGAAGAGATTCACCCACGCGGTATACAGCAGGTACAGTTTAACTTAAAACTTACAATTTTGTTAACAGCTTAACAACAGTAAACAATAAATAAGGTAAGCTTGAAAACAGTAAATTGAAACCTAATAATAAAACTACCATGAAACAGTATCAAAAATATACACATTTAACAGCACTGGAATTCAAATACCAGACATATAACGCAATGTTAGCATACTACTACTGATACACCTAATAGGCATGCATTAGAACATTCAGCTAACACAGATATGATGCTAATGATGTTCTACAATACAGCTTACCATGTAGCTGAGGGACTAAGTGCAGATATATGATGGGAACAAGTGTTAAGCTTTTACATATTGATACTAGCATTTTATAGATGCTGTTCCATCTAGTTGGAACAGCCTGTTTAAGGCTAGTCTCAAGCTTTTAGAGGATCACTTGGGGACAAAGTTTGTCCCCATCCCCATGGTCTCTGTCCCCATCCCTACCCCGTCTTATTTTGCATCCCTTTCCTAATAATTCCTAGCATCCTGTTTGTTTTTTTGGCCACCGCAACACATTGGGCAGAAGATTTCAGCATATTGTCTACAATGACACCTAGGTCTTTTTCTTGAGTGCTGACTCCTAAAGTGGACCCTAACATCAGTATGATTTGGATTATTCTTCCCAATGTGCATCACTTTGCATTTGTCTACATTAAATTTCATCTGACATTTGGATGTCCAGTCTTAAAGTTTCCTAAGGTCTTCCTGCAACTTTTCACAATCTGTATGTGTTTTGACAACTTTGAATGGTTTTGTATCGTCTGCAAATTTAATCACCTCACTCGTCATTCCCATTTCCAGATCATTTATAAATATGTTAAAGCAGCACCAGTCTCAGTACAGATCCCTGCAGGACTCCACTAGTCACCATTCTCCATTGAGAAAAATAGCCATTTAACCCTAACTTCTGTTTTCTGTCCAATAACCAATTCTTAATCCACAGAAGGGCATCACCTCATATCCCATAACTCCTTAATTCTCTCAGGAGTCTCTCATGAGGTACTTTGTCAAAAGCGTTCTGAAAATCTTGATATACTACATCAACTGGCTCATTTCTGGTATAGGTAGATCTCTTACATCTTCTTCCTTAAATAACAAAGCAAAGAATTAATTCAATCTCTCTGCTATGGCCTTGTCCTCCCTGAGTGCCCCCTGTGCTCCTTCCTGATAAACGGTCCCACGGATTCCCTCACAAGCTTCATGCTTCTGATATACCTGAAAAAAGTTGTTACTATGAGCTTTCGTCTCCACAGCAAGGGGTGTGTAAGGGCCTATATCGGCATTACTGCCTAGATACCGCATGCCCTGGGTGGTAATTCCAAATTTTGCACACGCTGAAAATACCCGGTAGAAAATATTTTCTGTTTTCTACTGTGGGGTACCTACCTCACAGTAAATAGCAGTTGGCGTGCGCTGAATGCTTACCGCCCGGGTCAATGGGTGGCGGCAAGGTCTCGGGCTGAAAATGGATGCATACTGGTTTCAATTTTAGAACACATCCATTTTCTGACCTCTTAAAAAAAGGCCCCCTAGACATGGTAAAAAATGGCCCGGCATGCATCCAAAAGATGCAATCACACTACCGCAGGCCACTTTTTACCGCTGCTTAGTAAACTAGTGGAGTCCTGCAGGGATCTGTACTGAGACTGGTGCTGCTTTAACATATTTATAAATGATCTGGAAATGGGAATGACGAGTGAGGTGATTAAATTTGCAGACGATACAAAACCATTTAACCCAAGTTTTTTGTCATATTCTCTTTTAGCTTTATCATTGCTTTGCAACTGGCTTGACAGTGCTTATTTTGCTTCTTATTTTCCTCATTCAGATCCTCTTTCACCTCACCTTTTAACCATGCTGGCTGTTGTTTGCTCTTTTTTCCACCTTTGTTAATATGTGGAATACATCTAGTATGGGCACCATTATGGTATTTTTAAACAAGTCCATGCCTGATTTAAAGTCCTAACCTTTGCGGCCGATCCTTTCAGCTTCTTTTTAACCATTTTCCAGATATCAGCTCAAATTTGATTATGTTATAATCATTGTTTCCCAGCAGATCTAACACTGTTACCTCTTGTACTATGCCTCACATTCCACTAAGGATTAGATCCAAAATAACTCCCCATCTCATTGTTTACTGGACCAGTTGCTCCAAGAAGCAGTCATTTATTACATCCAGAAATTTTACCTCCCTAGCACTACCTGATATAACATTTATCCAGTTAATATTTGGATAATTGAAATCACCCATTATTATAATGTTGCCTAATTTGCCAGCTTTCCTAACTTCTGTATTTTCATCTGTCTGTTCATTCTGTCTGTTCGTCCTGGAGGACGATAGTATAGCCCTACCAGTAAACAAACATGTGGACAAAGGGGAGCCGGTTGATATTGTGTATCTGGATTTTCAAAAGGCGTTTGACAAGGTACCTCATGAAAGGCTACAGAGGAAATTGGAGGGTCATGGGATATGAGGAAATGTCCTATTGTGGATTAAAAACTGGTTGAAGGATAGGAAACAGAGAGTGGGGTTAAATGGGCAGTATTCACAATGGAGAAGGGTAGTTAGTGGGGTTCCTCAGGGGTCTGTGCTAGGACCGCTGCTTTTTAATATATTTATAAATGATTTAGAGATGGGAGTAACTAGCGAGGTAATTAAATTTGAGGATGACACAAAGTTATTCAAAGTTGTTAACTCGCGACAGGATTGTGAAAAATTACAAGAGGACCTTACGAGACTGGGAGACTGGGCGGCTAAATGGCAGATGACGTTTAATGTGAGCAAGTGCAAGGTGATACATGTGGGAAAAAAGAACCCGAATTATAGCTACGTCATGCAAGGTTCCACGTTAGGAGTTACGGACCAAGAAAAGGATCTGGGTGTCGTCGTCGATAACATGCTGAAACCTTCTGCTCAGTGTGCTGCTGCGGCTAAGAAAGCGAATAGAATGTTGGGTATTATTAGGAAAGGTATGGAAAACAGGTGTGAGGATGTTATAATGCCGTTGTATCGCTCCATGGTGCGACCGCACCTTGAGTATTGTGTTCAATTCTGGTCGCCGCATCTCAAGAAAGATATAGTAGAATTGGAAAAGGTGCAGTGAAAGGCGACTAAAATGATAGCAGGGATGGGACGACTTCCCTATGAAGAAAGACCAAGGAGGCTAGGGCTTTTCAGCTTGGAGAAGAGACGGCTGAGGGGAGACATGATAGAGGTATATAAAATAATGAGTGGAGTGGAACAGGTGGATGTGAAGCGTCTGTTCACGCTTTCCAAAAATACTAGGACTAGGGGGCATGCGATGAAACTACATCTTGGTACAATAAGATGGCTAATGCAACCCTCTGACCTGCACATCTCTGTGTCAGCAAGATCCAGCTTCAGCTTGTGGAAAATCACTGACAGGCTTGCTGAAGCCAAGGACATTCTGTGTTCCAACCATCCCCCTTCTATCTCGGAGAAGCTGAGAAGGGAGGCAGAGCCATGGCACCAGAAGTTACCGTTTCCAAGGTCACAAAACAAAGAACTCTTCTTGCCCATGCACTGGACTGTACGTGAGAAGAATTGGTCCAGGCTATCACCCGAGCGAGAGGTCTGGAAGAACGCGGGGTGTGAGAGAAGTAAGTTAGTCGGAGACCCTCGGAGGAGGGGTACCTGTGAAGGACCTGAGAAATCCAGCAAGGCTCGGGGTGAGCTAGAGACTGTATGATACCAACCTTGTGACCTGCATAACTGGTGCAAATACCTGTGGCAGAGATTTTGGCTCTGATAACCAAAGGAGAGACTGGAACCTGCTTGTTTGCTGAGAAAGGCCTGCACTACATAAGACACAGACAGCTGAGATAGCGTCTGGGGAGATTCTGCTCCAGTCTTATCTGAAGCCGTCATCAGGACAGCGTGGTAAGATCACAGTGATATATTTCCTAGTCTGGGGTTAGGCAGTGGTTTTATCTAAGTATGACTGGTTTATGTCAGCTCTTGGTCAGGGACAGCTGCTAATGTGTATTTTGCATAAGATGTGATAAGTTTTCATAAGGATCATTAGGATATCATTTGTACTGTTCTAATCATTACTGTACGTAGTCTCAGAATAATCAGAGTGTAGTTAGACAATATATTTTGTTAGTGTGCATATCAGTAAGAGATATTATATTGCATATAAGCTATTGCAGAATGTTTCTATTTTTCTACCTGTAATAAATAATAATAATTATCATCTGTGACTTGGCTTTGGTTCTTTGGCGAAGAACAAAACACTGGCAGGGTGCCAGCAACAAGGTTCCTTTATAATATTTCCCCTAGGCTGAGCGGGAACCTTGTAATAAGTATTATCAGGGAATAATTATTGCCCTAATTACTTATTTTCATCCTACAGCGCGCATTACCTGAAAAAAAGTAACATGGGAGCACTTAACACCCCCTATTTAGAAGGCACTAACTGCTCCCGTGTTAACTCTGTGTTATCCAGCTAGTGTGCATTAATGCAAACACACTAGCTGAATAACACTTCCAGGTCTACTCACCACCCATGACACGCCCCCCCCTCTCAAAAAAATTTATTGAAAAAAACCCATGTGATCAGTACATGCTGGCAGGCAAATTACCACAAAACACTAACGTGTTTTATAGTAAGCCTTTTTTCTCACGTTAAGCACACAGTAGGCACTTAATGCGGTTTAGTAAAAGGGCCACTATATTAGAAATACAATGTACTCGTATGATTTAATGTATTTAGCTTCTTCATGGAATCATAGGGTCCAAACTACTTCCTGCTGCATGCTATAGACCTCCATCAGGCCTTCCTTCACTTTTTTTGCAGTGAGACCTTCTGTGCTTATCCCATTTTCTTAAATGTTGCCTCAGCACTTTCTGTGAAGACTGATACATATAACTACTACTTTCTTCATGATGTAACATTTTCTGATACTATTCCCCTTGGAGTCTCATAAAATGATGTCTTCAATATCCCCTCCACTGATACAGGTTTGCCTTTAATGCATCTTTATATTACAAATATCTTAGTGGCATTTACATATTTCCTCCTATTACTAACTCTCTCCTTGTCTTCCTTCTCCCACACTGTCTTTCATTGAACTTTCAGACAGATCATCTGTCTCATGGTATCATTAACTGGGGAAGGCAATGGCAAACCACCCCACTAATAATCTGCCAAAAAACTATCATGCAAGTGGTGGCCCTCATAAGTAATTTACAACTTGATACTTGTGTATAGGAGACTACCTTTACCTTTTAATACTTCTCTAGATGAGAATGAGAATCTGAAAAGGAGCACATTATATAGTGAATCTACAGATTAAAACAATACTTCTATGTCTCAAGAGTTTTGCACACAAAAAAAAAATCTCCATATGGCAGGATACTTAGGTGACTTAGAACAATTATCTTTATGTGTGTCCTTAGCAGCTTTGGATCCTGAGTCCAAAAATAGACAGATGCATCAGCAGTAGTAATCCAAATTTATTTCAGACCTACTGCAATTATGAGCCATATGCTGCATTATCCAAGGCTGTTCCACAAACTGGTCACGGTCAGAGAAGAACCAGCAAGGTTTTCAGAGACGCATTACAAAAAGAGCTACTGCCCAATTGTCCTCTTTCCAATGCACTGGCTGGCACAATCTGTCATTTAGAAAATTTGTCCTACCTCTGCCAAGCATAGGCAGCATTCTGGAGTTAGGTTGCCTGGGTATCCCTTAAAGTACACACTAGATAGGGAAGTTTGCTGTCCAAGTAATGCGATCATAACAAGCTAGTGCAGATTACATTATGAGAGAGTTATTTTTGCATGCATTTGGCTACACACACACATTAATGGCTGCTTTTAAAATACAAATAAGCATAAAAGTATGCACTTTGACACAATGGAGTGAACATACCTGGTAGGCGTGTATTGAGAAACAGTTTGAGTACAGAATGGGTGGAGCACACATGTACACATGTAGGGCCAGATTCTATAAGTAGCATTCAAAAAATGGGCACCGAAAAAGATAGGCGCTAAGCGTGATTCTATAGAAGACACATGTTCTTTATAGAATTGCACTTAACACCAATTCCCACACTCCAGCTTTGGCACCAGATTTACACCTTCTGAAACCTGGTGTAAATGCTGACCCATTAATAACTGCACGTGCAAGTTGGGCATGCTAACCCATTATTAACTACTCGCGCAATTTTTCAGAATGCCCCTGACATGCCCATGCCCCTTCTATGGCCACATCCCCTTTGAGATGCACATTATGGGATTCGGGCACTGAGCATTATAGAATAGCGCAAGTTGGGCATGCTAACCCATTATTAACAACTCGCACAATTTTTCAGAATGCCCCTGACATGTCCATGCCCCTTCCATGGCCACATCCCCTTTTGAGATGCACATTATGGGATTCAGGTACTGAGCATTATAGAATAGCGCGCAGCCACATCCATGCAAAAAACCCAATTGTTTCCAATTAATGTCAATAATTGGTTGTTGGCATCCAATTATTTCTTGTTAATAGTTTGTTAGCCAAGTAAGATGCGCATACATCTCAGCAGCACACCCAAATTTGGGTGTTCAAATCTGGGCATTATGTATAGAATCCGGGGGGGCAGATTATAAAATATGCTAATCTATGCATGTACTTAAATTAGAGGTGCAGAAATTTACATCTGTCCCAGAGCAGGTATAAATGTCTACACCTGCAATGTAGGCATGACTTCTGCCAATTAGGCACTTACTTGTCTTTATAAATGTGACCTAAAATAGGCATCTGAAAATGGACTTATATTAGGTGTTCCCTAATAAAAATTGCCCTCTGTGTGTTCAGCTTCAATTTTATCTGGGCTAAGGCACTGGATTAATAAGGAAGTGCACATATCAACTAAAATTTCAGCTTGCTATGGCTTGTAATCATCTTTGAATATTTAGGTTTAAAAAGCAATAAATCAACATGATTCCTTTCTAAGCTCTTCATATAACACATAAAAATATAGAACCACTATTCAACATCAGAAACCAGTACCATGCATGTCACTTGATAGAACAATACAGCAGAGTATATGTCTTAGGATGACTGTTCCTATGAAAATGAGCAATGTGTTACACATGATGTTCAAATACAGTCACATTAGCAAATTGTCAAGCATGCAGACAGTAATTTTTACACCAGAGAGGAATAGTGTAAAGCACAAATCTTACAGAAGAGAACTTTTAGGTGAATAACATAAGGGAAGAAATTAAAAGATCAAAATGGCATTACCAATGGCATGCAAATATGTATGAATGACTGTCAGACATACATGTCTATAAATCAAAGAATCTTCAAAGCCACAAGAAACTTGACCATAGCTGACAAAATAGTGAAATTTATCCTTACCTGATAATTTCCTTTCCCAGACCAGTCCAGACTGATGGGTTGTCTCCCTCTATCAGCAGATGGAAGCAGACACTGATTATGATGATTTCATCAGTATAACAGGTGGTGCAGCCAGGAACATTTCCAGTATGCACATGTCAAAGCTAAGAACTGACCAAAAGAGTGGAGGAGTGGCCTAGTGGTTAAAGCACCGGTCTCGATTTCCAGAGGTAGCCAGTTCAAATCCCACTGCTACTCCTTGTGATCTTGGGCAAGTCACTTAACCCTCCATTGCCTCTGGTACAAACTTAGATTGTGAGCCCTCCTAGGACAAAGAAATACCCAGTGTACCTGAATGTAACTCCCTTGCGCTACTATTGAAAAAGGTATGAACAAATCCAAATAAATAAAATAAATAAATACACAAGTGGAACTTATTATCAACCAGAGAACCCTCTGCAGAGCCCAGAACATTAAAGAAAACAATGTACTTATAATGAACAGGAAATAGCAGCCTGAAGCTAAGGACTACCAGAATTCTACCATCTTCCCAATAAGGGTAAATTTCATCTTCCTTATCATCCTGCTAGACCAGACTGACGGTTCCCTGCAACATGGCTCTGCCAAAGGAAGAATCTCTCTATGGTCTGGTCATCAATCTTGTAATTGCTCATGGAGGAAAACAATAAAGATCAAGTCACTGTCTTCAACAACGAATCCTTCAGCAAATAAACTTCAAAAGGCTCAAAAAGGCAGCTATAGGACCAAATTGAGATCCCATGGGGGCCCAACCCCTCGCAATGGGAGGCATTTGCTTGACCATTTGCAAAAGATCCCCCACATCTGGCTGCAAAGCTGAAGTCCATTAATCCTACCTTTAAAACAGGAGAGAACTGACACTTAATCCTTCAGGGAATTAAGAGCTAGGCCCTGTTAAAGATCACATTGCAAAAGAATGCCAGCTTCAAGGACAGATCCACTCAACAGAGATAGCTCCCACGTTGTGCATCAGCCTTCAAAAGGCCTGTCAGATTCAGATGTACACCAGAGATGTGGAAAACTGATACGTCCACAGCAAGTTCACGATGACAGAGAGCTGATAGCCCCTCTGCTTCAGGTGCCACCTCTCAAGGACCAGGACATAAGCCAAAAAGGAATCTGGATCCTCCATGAGCACTGGCCCTTGTCATAGGAGCACAGGATTTCTTGGAAGCATAACTGAGGATCCTTCCAATAATAGAACCAGGTCTGTGTGCCATGGCCACCAAGCCCAATCTGGTGCCACCAGGATCACAAGAAATGGATATTTTGCCACCTTTCAAAAAATACACCCCATTACAGAGAGAACACAGAGGCTGGAGGACAGCATCAATTCCCACCAAACCTCATTTCTTCCTGTGGTAGGAAGAAGCACAGGCACTTTGCATTCTGGCTGTATGCCTTGTGATGGAAACAAGAAAGTCCCCAGCTATCCACTAGGATCTTAAATGCCAAGTGACTTAACTCTCATTGCCCTAGATCCAGGGAGTGACATCTGAGAAGTCCACTTGAGCATTGCCTAATCTAGGTATGTTGGCTTCTGAAATCACTACCAGATGGTATTCCGCCCAGGAAAAAAATCCAGTGAACCTCCAGTGCCACCACCGTACTCCTGGTCATGCCTTGCTTGTTCAGGTACACCTCCACCATTACATTATCGAACAGCACCCTAACCAACTTCAGTATGCAGGAAGCCTCCTGGAATATCCAAATGACTGATATTCCAGGAGGCTTCCTGCAGGCATTAATACCCCTGTACAATTTGGCCAAGACAGTGGAACCCTCCCCCCCCCCCCCCCCCCCCACACACACACATACTTGCATCAGTGGTGAGCACCCTTGAGAAGATGGTCTGGAAAGTCACACCACACCAAACAGATCTTCAAATTCCTGTTGAGCTTGAGCCGGACCTTGAAACACTGGGATTTGGAGGACCAGTGAAACAAGAGCACCTAATGAAGGGGCCCACTATGAGTTCTAGCCCAAGGAACCACTTTGAAAGTCACATAGCCCAGGAACTGCAGATAATTCAAAGCCCAGGCACATTCTATACACAAAACTCCAACGTGATCATAGACCCTATATATCTTTTCCTGGCTTAGAAACACATGGGGGGGGCTGATATTCAGGCCTTGGGGGGGCAGCCCGACTAACTCCCACAGTCAGTAATGAGACTGGATATTCAATGCCAGGCAGTTTCCAGTGACCGGCATTGAATATCCGGTTTATTTTTGTCCAGTTTAAACTTAACCAGCCAAGCCAATATTCCGACTTGGCCGTTTAAGTTTATAGCATCCAAAGATAGGTCTGCTATTTCGGCGGCCCAATTTGGCTGCCAAACTTAGCCGTCAATGCACTAAATATTCACATATAGGCAGTTATATCGTGCAATATAACCAGTTAGCCGCTAAGCGCTGACTGCGAATATTCAGGGGGAGATATCCGGCTAGCCAATTAAGTGCTATTTAACCAGCCAGGAGCCATTCCTGGCCTGTTAAATAGTGCTGAACATCGGTGGGGGAGGGGGGGGGTAGGGATTGACGTTGAAAAGAAACCTAAAGTACTTCAACTTCTGAGAGGATACCAGCAAATTCTCACCGAGACACACAAGCAACTGAATCATATTAGAGGTTCCCAGCCTCAAATCTGTCTTAGAATTGGCCTGTGTCAGCTAATCATCCAAGTATGGATGGATTTGGACTGCCATGACCACAATGACCTAGGAAAAGGTTCTCAATGCTATTGTCACCCTATATGGGAGCATCCAAAAATGGAAGTGCTGACCCAGAACACAGAAGTACAGGAAAAATTTGTGTTCAACTCTGATAGCAATATGGAAGTAGGCCTCTGAGAGTCCAGTGACATCATGAACTCCCACGGTCTGATTACCAAGACCACTGAAAGTAAGCTTTCCATCCAAAAGTGCAAAACTCAAAGGGAGGAATTGACCCCCTTCAAATCTAGAAGACGCTGGAAGAAAAACTCCCATTTTGGACACCACATAAAACATGGAATAACAGCCTCTTCCTACATCCTGGCTTGGAAGAGGATCCATCACTCCTAACTACAGCATCCACAGCAACACGGACTACCACTTGCGCTTTGAATGAGGATCCACAGGAGAACACCATAAAGGTGTCTGAAACTGGTTCTGCAAATTCCAAGGCATACCCTTATGAAGTATCTCTAGGACCCACTGGTCCAAAGTGATCTGTGCCCACACCTGGTGGAACAAGATGAGGTGACGCTCCACCTGCAGGAGACCCTTGGAAGTGGCCGGTGAGGATGACTTATCCGTTTCCCTCTGGATCCCCTGAAAGGGCAACCCAGCAACCCCTTCTTGCCCTGAGTCACCCTTTTCATGCTTTCCACTCCCTCCCGGGTGTCCACTCTGTTGCAAATCTTAGTATCATCCGCAAATAGGCAAACTTTACCTTCTAACCCTTCGGCAATGTCACTCACAAATATATTGAACAGAATCGGCCCCAGCACCAATCCCTGAGGCACTCCACTACTCACCTTTCCCTCATTCGAGCGAATTCCATTAACCACCACCCTCTGGCATCTGTCCGTCAACCAGTTCCTAATCCAGTTCACCACTTCGGGACCTATCTTCAGCCCATCTAGTTTATTTAAGAGCCTCCTGTGGGGAACCGTGTCAAAAGCTTTGCTAAAATCTAAGTAGATTACGTCTATAGCACGTCCATGATTCAATTCTCCGGTCACCCAAAGAATTCAATGAGATTCGTTTGGCACAATTTACCTTTGGTAAAACCATGTCGTCTCTGATCTTGTAACTTATTGGCTTTCAGGAAATTCACTATCCATTCCTTCAGCATTGCTTCCATTACTTTTCCAATAACCGAAGTGAGGCTTACCGGCCTGTAGTTTCCAGCTTCTTCCCTATCACCACTTTTGTGAAGAGGGACCACATCTGCCGTTCTCCAATCCCAAGGAACCTCTCCCGTCTCCAAGGATTTATTAAACAAATCTTTAAGAGGACCCACCAAAACCTCTCTGAGCTCCCTCAATATCCTGGAGTGGATCCCGTCCGGTCCCACAGCTTTGTCCACCTTTAGATTTCAAGTTGTTCATACACACTCTCTTCCGTGAACGGTGCTCTATCCACTCCATTCTCATTCGTGCTTTTGCCAGTCAATCGCGGTCCTTCTCCAGGATTTTCTTCTGTGAAAACAGAACAAAATATTTTTATTCAGCAAATTTGCTTTTTCTTCATCATTATCTACATAGCGGTTCACAGCACCTTTCAGTCTCACAATTTCATTTTTAGTCTTCCTCCTTTCACTAATATACCTGAAGAAATTTTTGTCACCCCTCCTTACATTTCTAGCCATTTGTTCTTCCGCTTTTGCCAGACGTATCTCTCTCTTGGCTTCTTTCAGTTTCATCCGGTATTCCTCTCCGTGTTCCTCTTCTTGAGTTTTTCTGTATTTCAGGAAACCCAACTCTTTAGCCTTTATTTTCTCGGCCACTTAAGTGGAGAACCTATCGGTTTCCTTTTTCTCTTGCTTTTATTTACTCTCCTTACATAAATCGGAAGATGGGCTTCCTTCTCACAGGGTCGGCCAAATCGGTATAATCGAAAGCCGATTTTGGACGTCCCCAACTGCTTTCCATCGTAGGAATGGCCGAAGTTCAAGGGGGCGTAGTGGAGGCGTAGCGAAGGCGGGACATGGGCGTGCCTAACACTTGGACATCCTCGACCCATAATCAAAAGAAACAAGTACGTCCCTGACGAACACTTGGACGACTTTACCTGGTCGTGTTTTGCTTACGACCAAGGCGCAAAAAGGTGCCCAAAATGTCCAGATAACCACCAGAGAGAATCGGGGATGACCTCCCCTTACTCCCCAGTGGTCACTAACCCCCTCCCATCCTCAAAAAATATCTTTCAAAATATTTTGTGCCAGCCTCAGATGTCATACTCAGGTCCATCACAGCAGTATGCAGGTCTCTGGAGCAGTTTTGTGGGTGCAGTGCACTTCAGGCAGGTGGACCCAGGCCCACCCCCCCTACCTGCTACGTTTCTGGAGGAAACAGCGAGCCCTCCAACACCTACCAGAAACCCACTGTACCCACATCTAGGTGCCCCCTTCACCCGTAAGAGCTATGGTAGTGGTGTACAGTTGTGGGTAGTAGGTTTTGGAGGGGGGTTGGGGGGCTCAGCACACAATGTAAGGGAGCTATGTACCTGGGAGCAATTTATGAAGTCCACTGCAGTACCCCCTAGGGTGCCCGGCTGGTGTCTTGGCATGTCAGAGGGACCAGTGCACTAGAAATGCTGGCTCCTCCCACAACCAAATGGCTTGTATTTGGTCATTTCTGAGATGGACGTATTTGGTTTCGATTATTGCTGAAAATCAGAAATGACCAAGTATAGAGACGACCAAATTTAAGGATTTGGATGTCCCTGATGGTATTTTCGAAATGAAAGATGGACGTCCATCTTGTTTCGAAAATACAGGTTTCCCCGCCCCTAGATCGGGACATTTTGCAAGGACGTCCATATCAAAACATGAACGTCCCTTTCGAAAATGCCCCTCAAGATCTGTCACCTGATTACAGATCGTCACTCATTCATCTTTACTATCAAACTGTTATAACTTATTGTTAGTCCATCATTTCTATCATGCTTGGACTTATATGCATCCTGAAATAATAAGGTCTTTAATATAGATTTAAACTTCTTTCAGGTCTTGTAAAGAGTGAATATTATCTGGAAGAGCGTTCCACAATTGTAGACCTCTTATATAAAAAATTTGAGTTTCTGTTTTCATCCAAATATACTGAATGAAAGGAGGGTACATCTAATACATTAGATACCGATGACAGTAATGATCATGAAGGTTGATGGAGATATAATGAAGAAGCAATAACAGGGGAACCTTACCTCTTAGTACCTTAAACACCATCATTGGTACTTTATATTGAATTCAATATTCTATAGGTAACCATGAAGGGTTGTAAGCCATGATGTAACATATAGAGCAGAGCGTTGTTGAGCTGTGACTGTCCTAACTTCAGCACTGGCACCGAGACCCTGAAGCAGCAGCACGAAACACTGGCCACCGTCGGCTCGGGGCATGAAGGTGAAGACAGCGAAGCAAAGCACATGATGTGGCAACACAGTCCATTGATGAGTACCACCTTTAAAGATAAGTGTCGGTACTTATATCGAGTGCTATCTATCATTATAAAATTATAAAAGCATAGAAAATTTCAGGAAAACATTTACATTACTTAAAGAGCAGGAAGCTAAATATATTTTGAAGGTTTTTTGGCCGATGATAAAGAGAAGATCATAAAGATCTGTTTTAGCTCCGTTAGATTGAATATTATCTTGGAGCTCTTTGAGGCCTTTTCCTTCCTGCATGGTGCAATATGATGTGTCTGGTACGGTAAATTGATTTTGTCATTTTTAGTAAGTGGAAATTTTTGAGCCCGTTTTCTAGTGAATTTTGATAAAACCACGAATCACTCATGCAACAGCATTTTGTGCAGATTAGATTTTTAAAATCTTTTAGGAATCCCCCCCCCCAAAAAAAAAAAAAATAAATTAGTGCAGTAATCAAAGTATGAGACGCTGATACTTTGAACTACCATTCAAAAAACGTATAATGTTAAAAAATCTTTTAAATATCTAATAATCTCAAGATTCAGAAAATTTGTCCAGTGCCTGATCTGTATTGCCACACCTCTGATAGTGCAAGACTTGGGAAAAGATGGAATTTGATAACTACTTAAGAGATTAACCTGAGTCTTGTTCATATTCAATTTTAACCGATTAATTTGCAGCCATTGATTTATTATATGTAAGGAAAGGATTTTTAAAATCTATCGCCTGTAAGTAAGGCTGCTCACCTTTAAAAATGTAATATCATCAGTGTAGATTCTGTAATCAACCCAGTGGCTAGTACAACACACAATGGTTTTAAAAAGATGTTAAAAAGAGTAGCCCATTAGGGCATATATGAATTTAAAATATTCTGTTTAGCTTTCAAGATTGCATATGGACTATGTCCTTCCATTCCTATCGTTCTAGTTTTATACTCGGGTCTCTTGGGAAGATCAGAAGGTAGAAGCAGCTCTGGATTCTGAGTCCCTGGGGGACGAAGATGCTTTTGTAGCTGATACAGAGAACTATAAGGGAAAGGAAAACTCTTTCCCTGCATTGACATAGTTGTCGCCTAGGGAGGACCCGTCCGTGGCTCGTGTCTTCCATAAAGAAGATTTGCAGGAATTAATTGCTTTAGTAGCTGCTACTTTAAATTTTGAGGAGGAACAGAAACCTGTGATTCTCCGCAAAGTGAATCCTCTAGTTAAGGGGGTTTGTAAGTCAGGTAGATCCTTCACAATGCATCAGGATATAAGAAACATTGTTCAGGCACAGTGGGTTTGTCCCTGACGCTCCCTTTAAGCTTGTTCGCGCCATGGTTCGTCTCTAGCCGATACCTGAACAGGACAGGAACTGGCTCAAGCCCCCTGTGGTAGATGCAGTAGTGTCAGCGGTGACTAAAAAGAACACGGTTCCGGTGGATGGGGGCTCTGCCTAAAGGATCCACAGGACCGTCTTCTGTAGACACTCTTGAAGCACACCTTTGATGTTTCTGCATTGGCAGTTCAGGCAGCCTACTCTGGAGCTCTAGGAACCCGGGTCTGTTTCAGGTGGCCGGAACGGGTATTGGATAGAGAGGCGGATGAATTCTCCCTCATTGATCAAGAGGCATGTTTATGTATTTCACTTTCAATGAAAATACAATAAAATTTCTTGGAGGAAAAAAAAAAAGAAATGGGCTCAGCCTTTCTGTCAGATACCCTTTATAATCTCCTTAGGGCATCAGCTAAATCCATGGCGTTAGCAGTATCAGCATGCAGGACTCTTTGGCTTAGAGGCTGGTCGGCAGATGCAGCATCTAAGTCGAAGCTGAGTAAGTTTCCCTTTTCGGGGGGGTCTCTCCTATTTGGGGATGACTTAGATAAGCTGGTCAGGAGTTTAGCTGACACCAAGGTGCCTCGACTTCCGGAGGACCGTTGGCCAGGGGTATTCTTCTGTAAGAGGTCAGGGGCATGGTGCTAGCCGTTTCAAGCCAGGCAAAGATACCTCTTTTCAAAGGTCCCAATATTTTCAGCGTACCCAGCCCTTTCAGGGAGCACAGCAGGAAGGCAGGGATAGTTCCTTCTCTACCCAGTTTTCCAGTCATACGTCACAATGAAGGTTTGCGGGTCCATCCTCCAATGCCGATTAGGGATCACTTGAAAGACTTTTACTGGAGGTGGGATCAAATTACTTCAGATCAATGGGTTCTCAAAATTAGTCGATATGGTTACGCTCTCGAGTTCGCTCACGCTTTGCCAGATTTTTTCTGGAATCCCCTTGTCGGTCTCAGGTAAAGGCTCGGGCGGTAAGGGATGCTGTAGCCCAGTTGCTGGCCTTAAATGCAGAATGTCCAGTGCCAGCACCCAAGCAGGGTGCAGGCAGATATTCCATCTATTTTGTGGTGCCAAAGAAAGAAGGTTCTTTTTGCCCTATTTTTAATCTCAAACAGGTCAACCGAGCTCTAAGGGTGGCACCATTCCTTATGGAAACCCTTCAGGTCGGTTATCATGGCTGTTTGCTCGGGAGAATTTCTCACATCGCTCAACCTCACAGAGGCTTATCTCCACATTCCCATATGTCAGGTGCATCATCGCTTCCTTCATTTCGAGGTCTTAGGTCAGCATTTCCAATTTTGTGTGTTGCCATTCAGCCTAGCGACAGCTCTTCACACATTCACCAAGGTAATGGTAGTAGTGGCCAAGACTCTTCACAAGAAAGGCAACTTAGTCCATCCGTACCTGGACGACTGGTTGGTCCGAGCGAAGTCGTATCTGGAGAGTTGTAAAGTGACCGCTCAGATAGTACAATTCTTACAATCTCTAGGTTGGGTGATCAATCCACTCCAAAGCTCTTTGGTGTCATCACAGATTCTCGACTATCTGAGGGTTACATTCGACATCCTTCAGGGAAGGGCATTACTTCTGGTACTGTGCATTCTCAAGATTCAGGAGCAGGTGGTGGCTGTTCTCTGATTTATCTTCAGGTTCTCGGGTCTATGGCGGCGCCTGTAGAAGCGGTGCAGTAGGCCAGAACCCACATAAGGAGTCTTCAAAACTCACTCTTCTCCAGATGTTCCCCTCAGAGGGACTCTTTGGGTGTCAGGTTCCCTTTGCCTTTCAAGGTACGTCAGAATCTCCGCCGGTGGCTTCAGTCGAGCAATTTGTCTCAGGGGCGCTTGCTAGTCTCTCCACAGTGGACAGAAGTGCTTAGGCCATCCAACACAGGGTTTGTGGTCGGTGGAGGAGTCGAGTTGGTCCATCAATCTGTTGGGTATCAGAGCAATTCATCTGGCTCTGATCCACTTTCAAGGCCTCATTGAGGGCAAGGCAGTAAGAATCTTGTCAGACAATGATATGGCGGTGGCGTACATCAATCAGCAGGGCAGTACGAAGAGTGCCAGACTGGCGTGGGAGATCCAGGATATCATGCAGTCGGCGAAGATGCATCTCCTAGATCTTTCAGCCTCACATGTGGCGGGATTCTTCAATGGGTACAAAAAACAGAAGAAACCAGTCTTCGCAAAAAACACGTTAAATGATCCTTGTAACAAATCACAGAGACGAGACGTTGCTCTGATGCTTTTTGCCTCACTTTGTTAGAAGGATCACTTAACACTACAGTTTTAAAAAGAGACACACATATTTTCTTTATAATTGGATAGAATTAAAAATCAACACACAGTGAAAAGACTCCTGACGCAGGCCTGTACGGCCGAAACACAGCTGTGTCGAGTCCCTTTCTCCCTGCTATCCTTTAGTTAATAAAGAGGGGCATAATCGAACGCGAACGCCCATTTGTAAAAACGTCCATCTCCGAGAACGGGTCCGTGAAGGGGCGGGACGTACTGTATTTTCAAAAAAAATGGACGTCCATCTTTTTTTTCGAAAATACATTGGATTAGGGCGTTTTTTGAGCTGGGCGTTTTTGTTTTTTTAGCGATAATCGAAACCGAAGCGTCCCAGCTCAAAAACGACCAAATCCAAGGCATTTGGTCGTGGGAGGGGCCAGCATTCGTAGTGCACTGGTCCCCCTGAGATGCCTCTATGCCAGCCTCAAATATCATACCTAGCTCCATGACAGTAGTATGCAGGTCCCCAAAGCAATTTTACTTTAGTTGGTGCTGCGCGGGACTCATGCAGAGAGGAAAAATCGGAAGAAAAAAAAAAACAAGCAAGCAAGTGCAGTCAGGGACGTCCAAATTAAAAGATAGTAAAAGGGGGAATTGAACCAGCAACCTTTTGATTACAAGCTCAGTGCTCTAGCCAGTGCACCACTGATTAGACGTCCTTCCCTTTCCATTAAGTCTCTCCAAGTTTCTGTCAGCCAATCACAGCTCATTTAGCTGACATCTGTGTCAGCTAAACAGCGGTGATTGGCTGACAGAAACTTGGAGGGACTTAATGGGAAGGGAAGGATGTCTAATCAGTGGTGCACTGGCTAGAGCACTGAACTTGTAATCAGAAGGTTGCTGGTTCAATTCCCCCTTTTACTATCCTGGTAATTTAGACGTCCCTGACTGCACTTGCTTGTTTTTTTTTTTTCTTCCGATTTTTCCTCTCTGCATGGGTCTCGCGCAGCACCAACTAAAGTAAAATTGCTCTGGGGACCTGCATACTACTGTCATGGAGCTAGGTATGATATCATCCAGGTCTGGTGATAGGTCCGGATTGGCTGAGACGGCCCTGGTATGCAGATCTAAGGCTCCTTCTCGTAGAGCCCGAGCTTTGACTTCCAGAGGAGATCAGAATCTTATTCCAAGGGCCATTTGTCATGCCATATCCGGCACGATTTTGTCTTACGGCTTGGCTCTTTAAAGGGTTAGGTTAAGGAGGCGTGGCTATTCGGCAGAGGTCATAGACACTATGTTACATTCCCGTCTGCATTCTGCTTCACTGGCTTATGTCAGAGTCTGGAGGATTTTCGAGGATTGGTGTGAGAATCGTGGAATTAATTCTTTAAAAGCTTCCATACCGCAAGTTCTGGATTTCTTTCAGGATGGTCTGGCTAGAGGTTTGGCCTTGGCATCACTTACAGTTGAGCTTGTGGCCTTAGCTTCCTTTCAGGGGTGAGTAAAGGGCAAGTCCCTGAGTAGTCATCCGAACATCCTTAGATTCTTGAGAGGAGTAAATGTCCTGCATCCACCCAGGCGTCCATCTATTAATTCTTGGGATCTTAATCTGATTCTCTCCACATTGGTTTGTTCTCCTTTTGAGCCGTTACTCTCTTCTTCTATCAAGGTTCTTACCTTAAAAGCAGTGTTTCTTATGGCCATTTTGTCTACAAGGCGAGTATCAAAGTTTCAGGCCTTGTCCTGTAGGGCTCCTTTTTTTGCAGTTTCTGCCAGATCGCGTAGTTTTGAGGTTGGTTCCCTTGTTCCTGCCGAAGGTCTTGATGGCTTTTCATGTCAATCAATCCTTGGTCCTGCCGACCTTGGGAGCATCCAAGGGATCGGAGGAACAGAGATCTTTGCATAAGCCAGATCTCCAAAGGGTGTTGAAAAATATGTTATCCAGGCAGAGGACTTTCGCCAATCAGAATACTTGCTTGTTTTGCTTGGTTGTGGTCGTAAAGGTTTTATGGCATCTAAGGATACGATAGCCAGATGGATTAAAGAGGCGATTTGCTTGGCTTATATTCTTAAGAGAAGGACTATTCCAGGGGAATTAAAGTCCTGCACTGCCTGAGAACCGGCACTTTATTTAAAAAAAAAAGCCAGCACCTTTGTGGGACTTTTTTTTTTTAATGAGGAAGGAGAAAGGAACTTGGGTAGGAAAGTGGGACAGGGTGGGGGAGGGACCTGGGGTGACTAGGTATACTCCCTAAAGGCGGCACCACTCAGCCGCACACCCCAAAGCTACACAGACCCAAATTAGTCCAGGAGCTAGCAGCAGAAGAAACCAGGAGCATGGGAGAGAACGTCCATCCGCCTGCTGAAGACAGAGCATACTAACTGGCCAAGGAGCATTCCGTCCCATAAGGCACTTCAGTTCAGCGTTCTCTATTTCCATCTGCTGGTAGATGGTCACAACCCATTAGTCTCTGAATTTATCTGCTGCTGTCACTAAGGAAACACTGTTCTCAGTCTCCACCTGCTGGAAGGCGTGCACAACCCATCAGTTCAGCTGGGCCGGTCCGGAGGGACTAAAGAAAAGCAAATTAGCAGGTAGAACCTAATTTCTCCTTGTTTGTGTATGTACATTTGTTCTTCGCCTTGGATGAAGGCAGATTATAAAGAATAATAAATCAAATTCTAATGTAAACTTATTCAGGATGCTTTCCTACTGATTTACCAGGCAGAACACACATCAGCAGCCATGTTTCTGCTAGCCTGCCATATAGCCTGCCTGACATCAGCTGCCTGGTTACCTGTATTTCCGTTATAGATTCTAATATTTCATACCATCTACTTTGGGAGGATACATATAAACAAGCCATACTGTCAACAAGACCCAAAAAACAATTATTAATAAAATTAACACCACTATTAATATTCTAATTTTGGTTTTGATTTATGGCAATGCAGGTTCCTGTGCATTCTCCTGGTTGGTGTTCAACCCCCATACTGTCCATTTTGCCAGTAATTGTAACAGTCCCACTATTCACTGCTGCATCAGGCAAATATGGTGCCTTAAACATGTGTTTACATCGACAAAAGGGTTTTTATACAATTACCTCAGGGTAAATGTATGCCCAGAAGGCATTGTTCAAAGGAAGAGTTTGAGTAGTGTGCAGGAGTCACAATTTATTTGCATTAGGCCCGATATTCAGTCAGTGGTGATCAGCACTTTGCAGACCACCAACGGTGCTAAACACTGTAATTCAATGTCAGGCCATGTCCAGGCACAGGCATTGAATTTCTGGGTTTGCAGGGCCGGCTAACACATAGCCAGTTAAATGCAATATTCAGCACTTAACCAGCTATAGATTACCACATAAAGGGGCCCTTTCACGAAAGCAAAGTAGGGCTACCAAACTGGTAACATGCGGCAAAACAGCACTACCGCCGGGTGCACCCAGGAGCCCTATGGTAGTTCTGCTTTTACCATGCACTGTTTCCCGCACTAGAAAATAATTATTTTCTAGCGTGGGAGGCTGGGAGTAGGTGTGTCTGGTGGTAATCAGGCAGCGCGGGCACACTATGCAACCACAATTCTGGATGTGCATATAACTGAGGATTCCAAGGTAAGTCTCTAGTGTCATGTGCCTCCATTTGAACACAATTTCATACTGACCAAAGCTCTAGACTTCAGATGAAGGCATAGGACAAAACACAGACTGTGTTGTATATCCCTTCAAGTGAAGCCTGCTGCTTTCTTTTGATGTGCTGTCGCCAAGTGCTGGTGTATATATTAAAGGACTTGTGCTTAAATCTTGACTCATCGCATTGGTCATTCCCACTCTCCTTTTTTGCCTGCACAGTTCATAAGTACCAAGTCGTGAATGACTTATAAGTCACCAGTTGAATGACGGTTTCTTGGCAGAATATTAGCAGGGTGGTTTGCCATTGCCTGCACTTCCATAGTTTTAAATGATGACCTTAGGGAAGTTATCTTCACTGTTTTTGAAGTGGAGGACCACACTGGTAAAAAGTCTTCAACATGAGGAGCCAGGACTAGTGCTGGTTGAAGTGGATGGTGCTAAAGGGGGGGGGGGGTGATCCCTCTCCAATGATGTATCCAGTCAGGCACACTCAGAGCAATATGTGTAAATTAAATTAAATTAAATTTGATTCTCCAGACTCTCTCCCTCAAATAATGTCTCCACCAACCCAAATTTCACCCAAAACTCTCTTCCCCCATACATAATCTCCTCCAATCATAGTAGATGACGGCAGAAAAAGACCTGCACAGTCCATTCAGTCTGCCCAACAAGATAATTTCACGTGTGCTACTTTTTGTGTATACCTTACCTTGATTTGTATCTGCCATTGTCAGGGCACAGACCGTATAAGTCTGCCCAGCACTAGCCCCGCCTCCCAACCACCAGCCCCACCTCCGACCACTGGCTCTGCCTCCCAATCTCGGCTAAGCTTCTGGGGATCACGGTCCATCCAGTCTGCCCAACAAGATAATTTCACGTGTGCTACTTTTTGTGTATACCTTACCTTGATTTGTATCTGCCATTGTCAGGGCACAGACCGTATAAGTCTGTAATCAGTCTCAACTTCTACCAGCCTCTCCTCCTCCTGGACCATCATCATCCTGTCCCCAGTTCCTCCAAGCTGGGTCTCCTCCTGGTTTGTTAATGCCCCCTGATCCTTCCCATAGTCTTACTGCGGGCACTGCCTCTTGGGCAGCTGTTCTGTTTTCTTCCAACATCACATGTCTGTCGATAAGCGTGATCTACCTGGTGTCCAAACTTCTTCACTATTCGACCAGTCTCAAAAACTAGTGTGGGAGTTTATACACCATATAACTCAGACTGACAGCTACACAGTCCTGATGGAAAACAGAGCACTTGTTCTGGAGACAGTGCAGCAGCAAGCCTCTGGATAAGGTAGGGGGAAGCATAATTGAGGGACGAGAGTTAGGGATCCATCCACACCGCCCTTCGGGCCTTCCCTCCCTGTGTCCCACCCTCATCTGATGTAACTTCCTGTTTCAGCGAGGGCGGGACACAGGGCGAGAAGGCCCGAAGGGAGGCGATCTGCCACTGTGCTTTCACACGGAGGTGAGGCGCTGTGATTTGAATGCAGGGGGCCCGGTGGTAGATGGAGGGGGGCTGTTGATGGGGCTGGGCGGGTGGAGACTGGGGACTGCGGTGCGGCGGCCTCAGGGGGGGCGGCAGCAGGGGCAGAGCCCCGGGGCAGCCTTGCCCCGGGCCCAGCCCGGTCTCTCGGCAGCCCTGCTTACCAGACATATACACGCATAGTATCAGCCAGACAAAACACAAGCATTTTGAAAATATGCATGTACAGTACTTTCTGGCAACTAAAAATCCTCTTTCCAAGTACAGATGATGTAGGTAAATTAACGCTACTTTTAGTCATGTGAAAAGCATTACTTTTCATTGAAAGGTTACTCCTTAATTTCATGCAACTGCTGGAAAAATATTATCAAGAAAGAAACTGTGCATTCAAAATCTTATACAAAAAAGCAATGTAGTGCTAAATTCACAGACCAGAAAAAAGTTCCATGACATTTTCAGCACAAGTGGAAATTCTGTGGAAACTACATGCAAGAAAACAAATTTGCAAGCCTCTGGTTTGTTAAAATTTATTGCACTAACCCAAATTTAAGTAAAGCAGCTAATCCCTATGGGATACAGCCAAGTGCCTCTCCACCCTCTCCCCCAAGCACACAAAAACAACCCTTAGTACTCCAAGTAGAGATTCTCTCCAACCCCCAGAGCCCCCGATACCTCCCCCAAAGCATCTCCACAAGCTGAGAGACAGGAGCCACACCAACTTGTTTCTGCCTTTAACAGTGCCATCGTGCAAAATGGTAGCCCGTGACCCCTTATTTGGTAGGCTGGCCCCTAATGGTGTACCACCAAGAGGGTGGTGTAGAAAGGTTGCATTTCAAATCTCTTCTCATCCACTATTGGGCTCATTTTTGACAGAGATGGACGCCCATCTTTCGACACAAATTGGAAGATGGGCATCCTTCTCACAGGGTCGTCCAAATCGGTATAATCAAAAGCCGATTTTGGATGTCCCCAACTGCTTTCCATCTTGGGGATGGTCAAAGTTCAAGAGGGCGTATCGGAGGCGCAGCAAAGGCGGGACTTGGGCGTGCCTAACACATGGATGTCCTCGACCTATAATGGAAAAAAAAAGGGCTTCCCTGACGAGCACTTGGACGACTTTACCTGGTCGTGTTTTTCTTGTGACCAAGGCACAAAAAGGTGGCCGAAATGACCAGCTAACCACCGGAGATTATCGGGGATGACCTCCCCTTACTCCCCCAGTGGTCACTAACCCCCTCCCACCCTCAAAAAACATCTTTCAAAATATTTTTGACAGCCTCTATGCCAGCCTCAGATGTCATACTCAGGTCCATCACAGCAGTATGCAGGTACCTGGAGCAGTTTTAGTGGGTGCAGTGCATTTCAGGCCTACCTGTTACGTTTGTGGAGGAAACAGCGAGCCCTCCAAAACCCACCAGAAACTCACTGTACCCACATCTATGTGCCCCCTTCACCCGTAAGTGCTATGGTAGTGGTGTACAGTTGCGGGTAGTGGGTTTTAGGGGGGGTGGGGGGCTCAGCACACAAGGTAAGGGAGCTATGTACCTGGGAGCATTTTATGAAGTCCACTGCAGTGCTCCCTAGGTTACCCGGTTGGTGTCCTGGCATGTCAGGGAGACCAGTGCACTACAAATGCTGGCTCCTCCCACGACCAAAGGGCTTGCATTTGGTCGTTTCTGAGATGGGCGTCCTTGGTTTCCATTATCGCTAAAAATCAGAAACAACCAAGTCTAGGGACGACCATCTCTAAGGACGACCAAAATTTCAATATTTGGGCGTCCCCGACCGTATTGTCGAAACGAAAGATGGACATCCATCTTGTTTCGATAATATGGGTTTCCCTGCTCCTCCATCGGGACGTATTGCGAGGACGTCCTCAGCAAAACTTGGGCGTCCCTTTCGATTATGCCCCTCCACGTTATCCAAGTCTGTCAATAAGGCTGTCTCTTCCTATAACACTACTCTCTCCTCTGCTCTGGATACTCTCGCTCCTCCCATTCTCCTTTCTGTAAAACGTACCAAACCCCAGCCTTGGCTGACCTCTAGAATCTGATACCTACGTTCCTGTGCCCACTCTGCCGAACACTTTTAGCTGAAATCCCATGCCCATGCTGAATTCATACATTTCAAATTCTTGCTGACCTCCTTCCAGTCTGCTCTTTCATTTGCCAAACAGGACTACTACATCCAGTTGACAAATTCTCTTGGCTCAAACCCTTGATGTCTCCTCAAAATGCCTTCACCTCCAGCTCCCCTTTCACTTTCTCCCCAGACTCTGGCTTAGTACTTTCATGATAAGGTTCACAAGATTAAACTTGAATTCTCAACCAATTCACCTACACCTCTCCTTCCCTTAGTCCATTCTCTCAACCCTCTGCCTCCTTTTCTTCCTTTTCTGAAATCACTGTAGAGGAAACTGCACATTTTTCCCTCCTCAAAACTAACTACCTGTTCCTCTGATCCTATTCCCACCCATATACTTAGCACTATCTCTCCTACTGTCATATCCTCAATCTTTTACTTTCCACTGTGACTGTTCCTGATGCCTTCAAACATGCTGTAGTCACACCACACCTCAAAAAAACTTCATTGGACCCTACCTGTCCTTCCAACTATCGCCCCTCCTCCCTTTCCTATCCAAGATACTTGAATGTGCTATTCACTGCCATTGTCTTGACTTTCTTTCATCTCAAGCTATTCTTGATCCACTTCAATCTAGCCCTCTTCACTCAACTGAAACCACGCTTGCTAAAGTCTCCAATAACCTGTTCCTGACCAGATCCAAAGGTCTATCCCCATCCTTCTCGATTTTTTTCCTCGTCCCCCATTCTCTATCTCTGTGGATAACACTCTCATCCTCCCTGTCTCATCAGCTCATAACCTTGGGGTTATCTTCGACTGCTCTCTCTCCTTCTCTGCACATCATCAACAGACTACTAAAACCTGTCGTCATGGGCGTAGTTTGGTCGTTTCATTGGGGGAGGGGGTCAAGGGGTGTGGCTTAGCTTATTAGCATATTCATTTGCATACATATTTCTCATACATATTCATGGTTCATCAAAAAAAAACAAGGGTCCAAGAAAGCACGAAGGCAGACGGTCTGTAGACTCCAAGACGGAAAATGAACAGAGCAGATCGTTAAAAGACAAACGTAATTTATTGTTGAGAACCAATTAAATATATATATATATATACACATAAACAGCCCGACAGAGGCCGTGTTTCGCCCAACAGGGCTGCTTCAGGGGCTACACAACAATCCTTTTACTGTCAAGTGTAATGAATATATATTGAGTGTGCTGAAGTAAAATGTAAAAAAGATCACCTTGATTTGAAAAAACAGCGCAGTCAGAGATGCCAAAAACAGAATACTGACATGAAGTCAAACTGACAATCTCATATCTCCGCTGCTTTTGGCTCCTAGCCACTACTCATTTGCCTCCCCCCTTGTTCCTTCTCACCCAGTACTTCCCTCGCCCTTAGTCTTGTCTGTCTGTATTATTTTAGATTATAAGCTCTATTGAGAAGGGACTGTCTCTCTGTGTCAGGTGTTCAGTGCTGCATGCGTCTGGTAGCACTATACAAGTGCTAATAATAATAATAGACTTACTGAACTGGTATGTCAAGTTCCATCTCTGGAAGTCTTCAAAACTAGGCTAAAACCCCCCCCTTTTTAGGCTGCTTTTAACTCCTAACCCTTACTCACTTGTTCAGTACCCAAGTTTTATCATTCCCAACTTAGTAATTCCCTTATTTGTCCTGTTTGTCCTAATTAGATTGTAAGCTCCGTCTAGCAGGGACTGTCTCTTCATGTTCAAGTGTACAGCGCTGCATATGTCTAGTAGCGCTACAGAAATGATTAGTAGTAGTAGTTTACACTAGTTTTCACATGTTAATATTTCTTCCTGGGGAGTACGATTAGAACAGGAAAATCAAAAGTAAACTGCTACACTAAAGAGTAGCCCATCTTACTGATTCTTCAAAAAGTCACAGTCACTGATGAGGACTGTCATTGAAATGTCTTGGTTATAAATGAAAAAATATAGGGCAGAAATCTTTAAAATAAGAACCAGGGGCTAACTCAGAGCAGTGCAGTGAAATGCTGTACAGGGACCTAGGTTTGATTCTTGGTTGAGTTTGTCTACTTCCTGGGTCAGCAGAAGCTGGGAATGCCATAGACGCACCATTCACCACCCCTGAAAGGAATTGTATCCCCTGCACATTAGTACCTGAAATTAGGTCCAAGGGGTTCCAAAAATAGCCCTGCTGCATTGTCCCTGTCAGTGTACTGAGTGGATTAAGTAAACTGGAAGAGATATCAAATGGTATTGAAAAAAATCCCTAACTAGTTCATGATACCAGATCCCAGCCCTGGTTCACACAGCACTGCACAATGAAAAGCACCAGGATAGTAATACAATTCTACTGAATCCTATCACCAATGAGGCATAACAGCAGGTGTTATCAGGAAATTGCCCTTGCTATATCTTTAGATTCTCTCATCTTCTTCTCCAGACATCTGTCAGCACACAGGCAATTATCTCAGAATCATACCTAATGCTGTGCACTATCCACCTTGCTTTCACTTGAGCGGTAACCTAAATTATGGAAGCATAAAGAAACAAGCATGCAGCTACTCTAAGTCCTAGGAGGGAGAAATGAATAAACAATAGGAATACTTTTTGAAATTCCTGGGGAACTTTGAAGAGGAATCAGTGGGTACACCTGGTGGTCCTTGGCAATGTGGATGTTAGAATACTAGATCTACATTACATAGGAGTAGGTGCAATACACTCATGAACAGAGCCAAATGGCCAATGTGGGTGGGTGGAGGGTGTGTGTTTGTTTGTTAAGGGGAAAGGATCCTTTTCAGAATCTGACATATGAAAAGAATGTATAAATACAGTATATTTTTGCCGGGGGGGGGGGGGGGCGGGAGTTATATACTGGTACTGAATTTGTTTTGACCAGTTATAAAAATGTTATTTATGTTTTATGAAAAGCTGTGTTAGTAAAGAGACTGTGAACAAGAACTATGATCTGAATTGTACAGAACTAATGGAGGTGCTGGATTTGTGTTTTGGGTTTGTTTGTTTTTTTTGTTTTGGTTTGTTTTGGGGTTTTTTTCATAACGACCATATGGCACATGTGCCAAGGAGAGCTATCTGGTTTTCACGTTTTATTTATTAATCAAGCTGAAATTAAAATATCAAGCGCATTATTTAAAGCAGGTTTGGGTTTTCCAAGCGGGGCTGGAGTTCAGGACACAAATTCTAAAAAGACGCAGGCTCCCCAAACCCGCCAGCATACTACGCTTCAGGTTTCGGCAGACTTGGGAGCTTCCTGTGGGATAAGGTCCCAAAGCACTTTCCCTGAGCTGGATGGCTTCTGTAACGCCGGCCCTGCTTCCAAGCCAAAATCTCTAAACGCTTTGAACTCAAGTGCTATGAAACTCACCAAGTCATTCTTTTTACAGTACAACATAGTAAAGGAGTGGTGTAGAAGTCAACTTATTAAAAACAAAAACAAAGTTTAAGCTTATTTGTTTCCCCTCTGCAATCCTAATGTAACTGCCGCGGTGAAGTCCGATTCATTAGGTGGCTCATTGGCTGCCAAGGGAACTTCTTCAGACATCGAGTCTTTCAACTACCAGGAGGAGTCGCCCATGCAGAAACAGACACATCCTTCCTCCCCCTCCCCACAAAGAGCCCGGAGAACGTCATATTAGCAACATACCCATAACCCCCTCGCCCTGGTGGACAGGAGATTGGAGCACGTGTTTCCTGCACAATGGCACCAAATGATCAGTTCATAGGATCTATTCTGCTTCGTTTATTTAACCCTGATTTGGAAATTTATCTACAGGGTTTTGTTTTGTTTTTTCCATGGTTTACCCCCCAAAAGCGTCGCCGTTGCACACATACGAGACACCAAAAGACTGAGCTCATTCTACGGATACAATAAATCAAATCATACTTATATACAAAACCACCAGTTAGAAGGAGTGAGCGATTCTCTGACTTATTAAACGCTGTTAGAACGAAACGGCTGAAGTCGGGTGTAATAATGTTTACGGGAGAAATTTAAAATCCTGGTGTATTTGAGACCGTTACATACTACCACCACCCAGGCTTCCTCAGACTGGCAGTATTCCCACTGATTTCATGCATAGGCCTGGGTGGACTACGGCAATGAACTTCAAGAACAAGAACATCCCTTAAGTGCAAATGGTTTTTCAGTGTTACGAACTTCTTTACCTCCCCTTCTGTGCTGCTAGTACATCGCCAACCGGATATGTCAATGTTACTAGGGGTGACTGAAATCAAGATCTCGAACTTTTTCTAGCTCAGATGAAAAAGCCTTATGACAGAAGCTGAATCGGGTATTTCAAGATAATAATAGACATCAAGCTTTTTCTGTGAAAAATACCTGAACCTGGCCACGGTTTTCGTTTACACTTCTCTTTCACAGGATCGCATGGACACATTACAGTACTCCTTTTACCTCTCCCTTTATATACATGTAAATATATAACAGCTTGCCCCATCACAAACTCTTTGTAGATTTTATCACATATGTTGAAAAGCGGTGCTCAAGAGACCACATTCTGGCTCTTATTTCAAAAAAGCACGGTTAAATATGCACGGGAAAAATAAAATAATGGGAAAGCAGGCACACTTCTGTGAAAACGCAGAGCAATTTGTTGCCAAGGGATGCTGCACTTTCTCCAACAAAAAAAGCAAAAATCTCCAGGGTTTCTGGCTTACCAGTGAGTTGATCGTAAGACCCATCAAGATCTCTCGAATCAGAAAGGCTCTGTTTCCTACCTTTTCCTCTCATCTTCCTGTTGATCCGGTGTATGGGATTTTTACAAAAAATGTTTTAAAGAAGCGATTCCCTTTATCAACCCAACCCCTAACAAAAACAAAAAAAAAATACAATCCTCAGACGTGTAGAGCTTGAAAACACACAATACGAAAAAAATACAGCTGTCTTCTGTTTCACTGCTTTGAAAGGATGCAACGGTAAATCACCAGATTTTTCCAAAGCTCTCACAGTCCTCTCTTTGCACCGGCCTGCCGGGTTGGAGTTCAGTACCCGTTGAGCTCCTTCTTTTTATCGGGTTTTATTTTCAAGACCCCTTCCTTAGGGATGCTCCCAGAGCTTCTTGACTGCCGGGCTCGGGAGGTGGAGACAGAGAAGCTGAATTTCACTCTGTCCTTTCTTTACTCATGTCTCTTGGCCAGGGAACCCGCTTTCACCTCCTGCCGCTTAAATAATCCCCGGTGTGTCTAACCCCTTCGCTCGCTGTCCGTGTGATGGCAGGAGCCGACGAGCTTCCCTCCCTTTCTATCTGTTCCAACAGCTCAGGTGATGTCTCCTTTCCCTCGAGTTTCCTTCCAGACTGGCTTTCGGAAATTTTTCTTTCTTAACGCATCGGAATAACTTTGAAGCGGCTTTCCCGTTATTATTTCTCTCTGACGCAGTGAGAGACTATTCTTCTACCTCTGCAGAAAAATGCTCCTTCTTTACAAATCTATTTTTATCACCTGCACGGCACAACCCGGAGCCGGTTCGGCTTCCTTGAAAGAAAAGGCGCGGGCTTTGGCTTGAAGCACGCACGGGGTCGCTCTCCCGCCTCTTCAGGCGGCAGGTGCAGCACTGAGCACGCGCTCCCAGCCCCTCCCCCTATCGTGCGGTTGTACTTGCTTTAACGAGGTTGGCATACTGGAGGAGGCTTGGGCGAAAGGCATCAGGGTCCGGGGACTTACAACAGATGGATTCTGTCGAATCCCCACTACAAATTATCATTTGGTTTATTTTCATTGTAAAATTAAATTAAGCATTTTTTTTTTTAATATCTCAATCGCTGGCGTCTATTTCGGGAGAATGGGTTTCCATTGCTTGCTTATGGTAAATCCTCTCCACTTCTCTGTATATATGAACCTGTTGAGAAAGATATAGTGGTACTAAAAATATGTATGATTTAAAGTACAAACCTGATAGTCTTTTGTATTAATACTAGACTTTCTCATGGTCGAAACCATATGTGTAAGTAAGACTGTGCTGACTGAGTTATAGTTCCGTCTTGTGTGACACCCACAGACTGGCACGCTAGATCTTTCTGCCGTGGTCAGTTTGGTCAGTCAACAGTCATTCCAGCGACATCGGGCTTTCGGGAACTGTTCTGAATTGGTTTACTTCATATGACACTGATCGCTCTTTCAACCCCTTTTTCTGCTTCTAGTCCTCAACCACTGACAGTAAGGTGTTCCTCAAGGTTCTAGCTTGTCACTTTTCCTTTTTTTATATATATATATCTACCTAAGTCCTCTGGATGCATTAATACTATAACATTTGATTTTTCATCTATACAGATGATATTTTACTGTTTCTCCCACATCTCATATTGCTCCTGATCTTACTCCTTGCAGTCCTGTCTCAGTGCTTTAGTTAATTGGTTGGCAGTCACTCACAAATTTATACTTAATCCATCTAAAACAATAACTTCCTGGATCAGATTTCACCCAACTCCCTCTGTTAGCGAAAGGAAGTAACAGTAGCAATTGGTCTATGAAAGAGAGCAGGGCTATCTAGGAATCATTTTGGACTCCAACCTGACTTTTGCCCTCCAGCCATCTTCACTTGTAAAAACTGAATTTCTTATTGTTAGGAGACTCAGATCCATTCGCAGTTATATTGATCCTAAAGCCTTACAAATATTGGTCCATGCTTTTTTTAATATAAAGAATATGTTATTGCAATACTATTTATTGTGGAATCCCTAAGTCTTTGGTCTCAGGCTCCAGACTCTTCAAAATTCGGTGGTCAGACTGTTGTGTATGGCCTGTGGATTTGACCACGCTACCCCCGCTTCTAGCAAAACTACATTGATTACCAATTAAGTACCAGCTGATTTTCAAAACCCTTTGTGTTATGCACAAGGCCTACCCTAGTATCTTTCTTCCCTGATCATTTCTTACATTCCCAATTGTAACCTAAGAACATTAGATGCTAATCGCCTATCTCTCCCCATGCATCCACACATTCCTCTGCATTTTTCTTTCTGGCCACAAAGACATGGAACGATCTTCCTGCTATAATTAAAGCAGAACCCTCTTTTCCAACATTTAAGCAACTTTTAAAAACTCAGGGGGTCTTTTACTAAGGTGCACTATCATTTTTAGCTCACTAAAAATCAGCTAGCGCTGAACACTGAGATGCCCATAGGAATATAGTAAAAGAACCCCCCTTTTTTTTTTTTTCAATTAGCTTTTGGATAGATTCTCTCTGCTTCCTAAGAGAGGAGGCTTTTTTTTTTTCAGTGATTGCTGTAGAGTCACATCCTGTCCTTGTTGAATTATACACCTCATATTCCCTATCCCCATTTCTCACCCATTGAATGAATGATTACTATTCTATTTATATTGGCATTCCTTTTATTTATTTTAATTTATGGATTTTATTTTGTAAACTGCTTTGACCAATGCTGTTGTAGTAGCAGTATATCAAATATTTTAATCAACTATAAACTAAAGTAAGACTGTGCTGAGATATAGTTGTGTCTTGTGTGACTCACCCACTGGCACTCCTTCATCTCACCCGCTTTGCCATCAGCAATGAGGAGATGATGAACAGGGAGCAATTTTTGTGCACCTCCATATTTGCAACCAGTGCAGCTGCCCTTCTGTCGCAGCCCCTGCTTTAGGATGTAAAGTTCAAAACCAGGACTGACTAAAAATGCCTTCCTCCTGGAACTGAGTAGTTTGGAAGCTCTGATTGCATGCACACACCTTTTAGTTCTTATTTCACCAATAGAAGTGGTGTAACAGGTCTCTGCATGTGATAGGCTAACCCTCAGAACTCAGACACTAAAATTTTCTTTTGTGAAAATAATTGGGAGTGCCAAAGACAATACAAATTACCCATCCCTGATACAGTGAGGGAGCTTGCTCAGTATTGAGGGTGTTCAACACCTATTGGTACCCACAGAATTGGCTCCTATGCCAGGGCCTCATCAGCCAGACGAGCAGAAATTGTCAGTTGACAACTCTACTTTTCAGGAGATGTCTCAGATAAATAAGACTAGCCTAGATTCTCCCTCCAGAACTGGAATTATCTATTTTTTTTTAGTTCAAACAATTTCTATTAATTTTCAAATATACATAACAATGGCTGAAAACAGCCAATACTTTAAGAATAATAACAGTAAATTACCATCCAGAAGAAAGTAAATATATGAGTAGATATAATAAAATATTAGGAAGAAAAAAAAGAAAAGAATAAAAGAATAGTTAAAGCCTAATAATAGAATAATTACTTCCTAAAATCTAAATAGCATTCTGAGGGTGTGAGCTGAGGTGACCATGGGGACAGAGAATGGTATGGTGGTCTTTTTGTGAAGTATGTGCACTGTTGCTGGGAGGTGGGGATGGGCAGTGGGGTAAAGCAGGTGTGCATATGGTTGGCTCAATGTACTTTAGTGAGCTGCTGTCAACATTCCCATCAGTATGTGTGTGTGGGGCAGAATTCTGATGCATCCCCTCATTTTAACACTGAATGGTTAGTGGAGAGGGCCCCCTTAATTACTTGTCACTGGATATTCTGTACATTCTGATTTCAACAATATTTTTTTATTCTTTCTTGGGAAAAATCAATAACATGTATTACAACAACAAAGGTGCCTCACTGTATGTAACCCTGCCTATGTGTGGTGACTGCACATGAGTGGTGCTGTGATCCTGGAGGGCACTACTTCACACCTTGCCAGGATGCCTCTAATGGATCTCCATGCCTTCATAGAGATGTGGGGGGCAGATAGTGCTGGTACGTACTTCAACATTTGTCAAGGAATGCTGTCTCTTGCACACTGAAATTAGGCCCCCTTCAAAGAGATACGACTGTCCATACTGAGGAATGTTCCTCTATATACAGGAGGTACACAGCGCTGCGTACGTCTAGTAGCGCTATAGAAATGATAAGTAGTAGTAGTATATGCACATTTTGCACATGGAGAGAATGTGCTACCATTGCCATGGATGTTTTCTTGACGTGGGGACTAGTACTGTCGTTGCACGTTTTGCATAGTGTTTTTTTTAATTGGTGGAAAAGCTTATTTCCAAACATCTGTGACATTTGCAGTGCATCCTCTTTCTAAATGTTTATTGTGTATTTTTCTTCCATTATGGACTTGCTTTTTTTAACCTTTTCCAATAAACTTTTATTTTACCATTTCAACACCATATTGAAAATGTCCTTCATAGTCTTTTATTCTGGACAACCACAATACTTGATAAATCTGCTTAGTTCACACTATTAGGGGCTCCTTTTACAAAGCGGTTCTACCGATTAATGGCACAATGAACGCAAAGAAGCTCATTCAATTCCCATGGGCTTCTTCATATTCAGCTCATGCTAATAAGTAGCACCACATTGTAAAAGAAGCCCTATGTTTTTAGGTAATTGGTTGATAGATCAAGCCTCTGTACCCCCTACATTTATATGGACAATTTTTGTTTCCTTTGAAATTAATTTATTTCTGGTAGGTTTAAATTTATTGGGCAGACCTGAAACTGTAAACTGTTTCAGTAGACACATTCTGAGAGATGGCATATCAAATGCAATATGTGCATACATTAACTGCTAGTAAATGATCCCCAGAGAGTAAAACAAAGGAATGATCAGACACTTAAAAATAAGTTCACAAGCTGGAAAAGTTGAAGTCATGATTTGTTCATCTCTGACACACTTTTCTGCTCAAAACATTGATTAAAGCATAAATACTTTTCTCTTTAAAGCAGTCCAGTTCTTGTTAACAAATCACAACTGATCAGACTAATGTCAGCTATTGGCTTACTTACCTTGCAAACATGTAGTTTGTACAGTTTGTATTTGTATTTTCTTCTTGGACAGACTGAAGAGTTGGAACCACTGGATTAATCTTTCTATTTCTGCAGGGGTACATTTTCAAAGTCCTGGTGCCTTTTATGTAAAAAAATGTATTTATTTGAAATACAGAGAAACAATCAGAATAAACCAGCAGTATTAACTTTTCATTTTATCATCCATTCTCCCCCTCCCCCACCTAATACATTATCAATCAACATCCCCTCACCCCTTCCTAAACCCTCCCCTAAAGCATATCTTCCCTACTATCCATCCCTCTTAAAACAACAGCATCATGCCTAGATCCACAGAAGCTTGTACTCTTATAGCCCCTGAGGTTCTAAACAGTAGGGAAGAGAAGTCCTCAGACTGCATCCCACCCACCCTCCCTTAACAGACCCCAATGTAGTAAAGCAAAAAATGTTTGGCACCAAATCCCTCCAAAAGGAATATATACACCTATTTAGTCTTATATAGATATATATGCAGAGCTATATTTATTTTTTTTTTATTACATTTGTACCCTGCGCTTTCCCACTCATGGCAGGCTCATTGTGGCTTACATGGGGCAATGGAGGGTTAAGTGACTTGCCCAGAGTCACAAGGAGCTGCCTGTGCCTGAAGTGGGAATTGAACTCAGTTCCCCAGGACCAAAAGTCCACCACCCTAACCACTAGGCCACTCCTCCAAAATAGCTATTGATATAGTGAGGGCCATAACCCTCATATCCCCACTGAGAACAGACCAGCACTCTCACAGTATGTTGAGGAGCAAGCTACGTCCCCGTGGCGTTAGATAAGAGTCCCAAACCAACCACAAGATTTCTTGCATTTAAGGGATCCCCTAGCCTCTTTAGCCTCCCATATAACCAACTGGTGGACTTGATTTCTCCAATGCCAATATTCCAGAGATGTTGGAACTGTCCAATATTGAAATATACATTTACGTCCCATCAGACATAATATACGACAAAGAATTATGGTACCCCTGCCTAAACCCGAAAAGCTCTGGATCTATCCAATAAAAACTGATCTACTATCTCAGGTATTCCGTTGCCACACAAGTGTCCTAGGTATCTAACTAATTTGCCCAAGAAGTCTTGTACCAGTGGGCAGGACCAAAAGGAATGTATAAAAGTACCAATTTCATTCCCACATTTGATACAAGAAGCTGATGGAGTACCACCTGAATAACACAATTGTTGGGTGAAATAAGCTATGTAAAGTACCCTATAATAACATGAATGAAGTCTTGCACATTTTGTAAAAGAGGGTAGTTGTTGCAAACTTGCCTGAAGGTTCAAATCCTCCAAGGGAATCCCCAAATCCTCCATTCACTTCTGATGAACCACTGCAAAATCCTTCCTAGGCTCCCATTTAAGTATTGTTATATGAAGTTCTAAAACCGAAAGTTTAAAGTCAGAGATACCAAGAAAAAAAGAACGGACCTGATTACCCAAATTCATGGCCAGTTTGTCTGAGTCCAACAAAGCTGCATAGTGTTTTAATTGATAATATCAAATCTATTTCCCCAAGTGATAGCAATATGTTGCTGCAAAACTTCAAAATTGATTAACAGTCCCTCTGGTCCTAACACATGTTACAACAGAGTAATATTCTTACTACCCCATGCAGCAAATACTAGATTATCCATACCAGGTTCAAAATCCATGTTACCTTGAATTGGAAGTTGATCTGTGACCAAAGGATCTCCCCCTAACTTAGTCACCAAAAAGCTCCACATGACTCTTAAAGGACGAAGTAAAATGCTGTGTCGAAAAGTAGAGGGAAGGCAAGGCTGTCTACAATGGAACAAAAAGTTGAAGTTGTATGGAGCATAATACTCTTGCTCCTAATCCAATAGGGTATAAATCTGACAATGAAACATCCAGTTACTAAGGTATTGTAACAAGCACACTCGATTATAAAGCTTTATATCTGGGAGTCCCAAGCCTACTTTGCTTTATAGAATACTATGTAACCGGTGCCTAAATGCCAGAGATACCCATGTAACATAGTATTCTGAAAGTTAGGCAAATGAGTGCGAGTCCTGCTCAGACTTTGCCTATGTGTATGCCTACCTGTAAAATATGCACTATGTAAGATATGTGCAGATTTACAGAAGAGGGCTTAGGAGCATTTTTGGCATTAATATGAGTATGTGCTAATATGCTAGACATGAACGCATATAACTGGTGTGTAAATATTAGCAATGATGAAAGCAAGAGCAGACCTCTAGCAAAAGAATGGTGAAAAAAGTACAAACTTTATTAGCTACAATTTTTGGAGGTCTTAAACAATTGCCTGACATGGCCATGTTTTCCAATCTTAAGGGCTGCATTGGGTGTGCATTGTCAACAAGTATAATAAACCAAATCAATATAAATAAAAAAATATGCATATTATTGTTTATTTGTTTGCTATACCATCACTTATTGCATTGCAAATCAGAATGGTTTACACATCTAAAAAATATACAATAACAAAGTATATAATTTAACTAAGAAATCCATTTTCTGATAGGATAGCACAAATGAATCATCCATACAAGAGATAATAACAAAGACAGTCATTTTCATCAGTCATACACAATTATCTAAATTATAGCCCTTCTTATTGCGTAAAGCAATTTATGTCATACCTGTGTGGTTTTCTTTATCAACAGAAGAGATCATATTTCAAAAGCAGTTTTAACAAAATTCATTTTTAGAGATATATGAAAATTAGTGATGATTCTTCTTCCCTGATTAATTTTAGAAAGGAGTTCCACAGTGCAGGGGATAAAAAGAAAAAAGCTGTGGTACGTTTGTACTCCCATGTAGCCCTTGAGGGTGGAGGGATCACTAATCTATTGTCAGTGAGTGAACGGAGCATTCGTGTCGGTGTGTATGGAATAGTAAGATTGGCAAGGTAAGATGGGGTTGCTAAATGGAGCATTTTATATGTCAAAATGAGAATCTTGAATTTTACTCTATAAACTATCGGAAGCCAATGAAGACGATATAGAAGTGGTGATGCCCTGTCATATCTTGAGGCTCGACAAATGATACGAGCAGCCGTATTCTGAACTGTTTGTAACCATTTTAAGTTGGTTTTGATAATGCCTGCATAAATAACGTGACAGTAAGCAAAATGCGTTGTAATACAGGCATAAGCTAGGATACATAAGGAGTCTTTATCAATAGCATTTCTGATAGAATGCAATTTCTTTAGACAGTAAAAAGACTTACTACATCAGATATTAGGTAATTGAAGGACAGAGCATTGTCTATAATCACACCTAGATATTTAAATGTTTGTACCGGAACTATTTGTCTGTTAAACAATGTGGGTATTAAGGATGGCACAGGGCTATAACCCGTTACCCAGGACGCTATGGTTTTCTCAGGGTTTAATATCAAACAGTGTTTGGAGTGCCCAAGTTTTCCTGAGGACATCCTCGCAGGACGTCCCGGCGAAGGGGGCGGGGAAACCCGTAATATCAAAACAAGATGGGCGTCCATCTTTTGTTTTGATAATACGGTCGGGGATGCCCAAATCTTGGCATTTAGGTCGTCCCTAGAGATGGTTGTCCTTAGACTTGGTCATTTCTGATTTTCAGCAATAATGGAAACTAAGGACGCCCATCTCAGAAACGGCCAAATCCAAGCCCTTTGGTCTTGGGAGGAGCCAGCATTCGTAGTGCACTGGTCCCCCTCACATGCCAGGACACAACCGGGCACCCTAGGGTGGGACTGCAGTGGACTTCAGAAAAAGCTCCCAGAAACATAGCTCCCTTACCTTGTGTGCTGAGCCCCCCCAGAACCCACTACCCACAACTGTACACCATTACCATAGCCCTTATGGGTGAAGGGGGGCACCTAGGTGTGGGTACTGTAAACTGTTTCAGTAGACACATTCTGAGAGATGGCATATCAAATGCAATATGTGCATACATTAACTGCTAGTAAATGATCCCCAGAGAGTAAAACAAAGGAATGATCAGACACTTAAAAATAAGTTCACAAGCTGGAAAAGTTGAAGTCATGGTTTCTGGTGGGTTTTGGAGGGCTCACATTTACCACCACAAACGTAACAGGTGGGGGGGGGGGGGGGGGATGGGCCTGGGTCCACCTGCCTGAAGTGCACTGTGTAATGTATTTCCAAGGAGAGGTGAGCCCTTGTACTCGATGAAGGAAATTCCTCACCGGGCTGTCGGCCAAAACCCTGAGTCCTCCCTGTGCCTCCCACCATTCCCCAGGAGTTGAGCTCCTGAGTGCGAGTAGCCAACTACAGAGAGGACAAAGTCCAGCACAAAATCCACAGGGTTAGACCCGGCAGCAGATAGCAGCAAAACCCAGGGCAAGGCAAAGGTAGTACCAGGCAGTGGTCAAAAGCAGGTCCAGAGACAGGCAGAGGTCAGTACCAGACGATCAAGAGCAGGTTCAGTAACAGGCAGCGGTCAAGAGCAGGTCCAGGAACAGGCAGCGGTCATTACCAGGCAGTGGTCAAGAGCAGATCCAGGAACAGGCCGAGATCAAAACCAGGCATCAGTCAGAAGAAGATCCAGCAGCACTGCAACTATCCAGCGAACTGAGTAGAAGCCGAAGCACAGAAGGACTGAGGGCAGAGCCTTAAATAGAGAAGGAATTAGACTCAACCAAGCACAGCTGAAAACAAGATGGCAGCCCCCATTGGATACACCCTACGACCAAATAAGGGCTTCCTTCCTGAAGCTGCCATACTCCAAGATGGCTGCCCTGGCTTAATAGACCCTCTTCTAAGATGGTCGCCAAAACCTGGAATAAGCCCAAATCCAAGATGGCCGTCTGATCCTCTGGTGCCCATACTTGCAAAGACAGGGAACATGACACACTGCACCCACTAAAACTGCTCCAGGGACCTGCACACTGCTGCAATGGACCTGAATATGACATTTGAGGCTGGCATAGAGGCTGGCACAAAATATTTTTAAAGTTATTTTTTGAGGGTGGGAGGGGGTTAGTGACCACTGGGGGAGTAAGGGAAGGTCATCCCCGATTCCCTCTGGTGGTCATCTGGTCAGTTTGGGCACCTTTTTGTGCCTTGGTCGTAAGAAAAACTGGACCAGGTAAAGTCGTCCAAATGCTCGTCAGAGACGCCCTTTTTTTTCCATTATGAGTCAAGGCACAAACAAGTCCCGCCTTCGCTACGCCTCCGATACACCCCCGGGAACTTTGGTCGTCCCCACAACAGAAAGCAGTTGGGGATGCCCAAAATCGGCTTTCAATTTTGGGCATCCCCAACTGCTTTGAGAAGGACCCCCATCTTCCGATTTGTGTAGAAAGATGGGCATCCTTCTCTTTCAAAAATAAGCCTGCTAGCGACCTCGTCAAGACAGTCCTGAACTGGCTTTAAATCTATGTTCAATGGGTTTACATAATGAATCAAGCGGAAGTCATCTGCATAAGAGTATCAGCTAATTCCCAAAGATTAAATGAGTAACACCAGTGGACTGACAAACAATAGTGATGATAGGACTGATCCTTGTGGTACCCCACAATAAATGGAATGGGATTTTGAAGTGAACGAGTTTTGTACTACTTTGAAAGAATGGTTGCTAAGGAAGGAGAAGAACCTTGTAGGCTGTGCCAGAGACGCCCAGTTCATGCAGATGTTTGAGTAGTAGGCTATGGTCAATCAGGTCGAATGCTGCTGATAGGTCCAGAGAGATAATCAAAGCAATATGACCTTGTTCAAGTCTAGAATGTAATTCACTTAGGAGGGCTGCTAGTACTGTCTCTGTTCTGTGCCTCGCCTGAAGCCTGACTGTCTAGGATGTAATGCATTAATAGATTCTGAGAACGATTGTAATTGTGAAAACACGATAGTTTCCAATATCTTAGCCAGGAATGGAAGGTTGGAAACTGGACGGAAGTTACTTGGAGAGAGGGGGGTCGAGTGAGGGTTTCTTCAAGTATGGTTTAACCAACCAGAGCTTCTTTAAAAGCTTTCGGAACAATTCCTTCTGTAAGACTTTTTATTGTCATAGAGTATAAGTGTGCTGATAGACCCAGGGAGGGAATTTTAAGCCAATCTGAGGGTCTAGGGTCTAATGAACAATAAGTGACGGAGTGCCTTGATAGTAATTTTTGAAATGATACAAAAGATGATACAATAAAAAACACTTCAATAATACATAAATTTATTAAAACGTTTAGAAACCAAATTAAAAATAGTGTCAACAACAAAAATAACATCTAATTGAGATGTTATTTGGCACATACACAGAAGAACTTGAAGCATCCTACTTCCTTCAGATAATGAATCCCAAAGAATCTGAAAAGTAAGTGTGATCAATGAAAATTATTAACCTCAAAGACAGAATTTAAACAAATATTTCCTCATCACATACAGGGGCCCTTCATCACCCAGTGGTAGGATTACTGTAGGATTTGTGCGCAGCAAATCAGCCCTACTGCCGGGCTCGGAGTGGTAGTTCCCAGCGTCACAGGAAGAGGAGGGAGGCAGGCTACCCTCCCTCCTCCAACACACAAGGTAGGGGGCCTGGACCACCAGGGACCCCTTGCTGGGGGACTAGGGGGGCTGGAGACCCACCGGACCTCCAGCCCCCCCTGTCACTGGGGGGGTAGGTTGGTCGCACACTAGGCCACCTGAGACCCTTTGCTGGAGGAGTTAGGGGGGGCTGAAGACCCACCGGATCTCCAGCCCTCCCTGACCCTGGGGTGGATCATCGGGGGGGATCGGAGGTCCGCCAGACCTCCAGTCCCCTGTTACTTGGGGCAGGGGTAGTTGGGGCCTGGTGGTCCCATGGACCTCCAGCCCCTGTGTTTGACAGGTTTGGGCTTTTGGCAGCTATTTTTGGAGCGCTGTTTGAAACAGCGGGGGGTTTTGATCATCTGCATGTTAGGGAGGTGCCCTTGCAAACCTCTTTATATAGGGAAAACCAGGAGAAGTGTTAATGTAGGGCATCAAGAAGAGTAATTTAGAGAAACTATTGGTGGAACATGGAATATTGAAAAAAAACATTGTTTTGATGATTTCAGATTGTTAGTCCTCTCCTTGCTGTGGTGATGTTGACTTATTTTTGCTAAGGGAAGAACAAAAATGTAATTTTAAGTTCAATACTATTCATCCACTTGACCTCAATCAGAAGACAGATCTTTCTATATTCCTTTAATTTAATTCTCTTTTGCTAGTTGTAAAGATGATATTGACAATTTTTAATAATTTTTAACCACTTCTTTTTATGTTTAAATCTTGTTTATTATTAGTTGATATGGACAATTAAACAAATACTTGTCAGAGAAATTGCGTTACAAAAGGATGCCATCCAATGTCACATAGTCAACATAGTAAATTACAATATTGCATTTATATTTCTCCCCCTCTCTCCCACCCTCCCAGTGTCAACTAGTGCTTCTTGGGCATTATCACTATTTTCTTTTAATACCAAAGCAACATGTGTAAAGTGTTTAACCCGTATTGCCCGCGAGATGTGTCTCTTCTCTTGCCCTCTTATCCAACTAGACCCACCCTCTACCCTTTCCCTTTAGGTTCCCTGCAGGTTCAACAATATGTATTGTTCGGGTCTCTCACAAATATCAAATGTGGTGATGTCTGTCATGATGTCTTATATATTCAAGATGACTGCCAGTGTGTCATAGTTTGAACCAGGGGTCCTCTTGTCAAGGAGTACTACACAACTTGTGTCCACGCCAACAGGCTCCCCGTTTAATGGTAGGGCAAAAGAGGGCACCGGAGAAAGGTCAGAAATTCAGCAATAAACTTCTCGCTCTGGACGGGAGGGTGACCCAAAGTGCCTCCCACTGTGCCCTAAACCTAAGGCCCGCTGGACTATCCAAATCAGGCACTCCACACCTATCAATTCTCATTTGTTTCACTAACTGTGAGCGCCATACCTGCAGAGGGGGTGCTTCTTTCGCTCTCCAAAATTGCAAAATGGTAGTTATTCCAAAATATATTGCCATCTTTGCAAATGCCCTGAAGCCCTCTGGGGGGTCTGCAGTGTACTTAAAGATATTAAATAAAATTGAAGGCTCCCACACAAGAGTACAGTGCCATAGTTGGTCCATCCCCCTTATAACTTGTTTCCAGAACCGCCCTGCATAGGGACAACTCCAGAACATATGGCCAAGAGAGGCCGCACCCTGGTTACATTTAGGGCATGTTCCTGTTGTATCAAACCCCGCTTTCTGTGCTCTGTGAGGAGATATATGTGTTCTGAGCAGCCACCGATATAGCCGCTCCCTTTGCGGAATGGAAAGCCGCTGTTTGTAGATAGATTTCAAATATGACCTATACTCTTCCTCAGTAAGTGTACAGCCTAAGTCCCTTGACCATTCCTGCGCTAGCCGCCGGAAGTCTATCTCTTCTGTGGTGTCTTTAAGTTGTTGGTGGTGGAATCTCAGTGGCACCCTAAGCTGTGCTCCCAGAGTAAACTCTTCTGTGAGAACCTCTACCACATCTTCCGTAAGATCTGTCCACTCTAGGGAGGCTACATAATGGTGCAACTGATAATACGCAAATCGATGTGTCGGAGGAATCCCGTACCGGGACTGGAGTTCCGAGTACGCGAGAATTTGTCCCTCTTCTGAAACTATATGTGCCAGATATATGATCCCCTTTTTTGCCCAACTGCTAAATATACTGATCCCCTGACCTGGGGGAAATGCTGGGTTATCACATATTGATATCCAAGGGGATACTCGGGAGGAGAAACGATGACGTCTACACACCCACCTCCAAGTTTCCCTAAGAGATTTCAATAATGGGTGTCTCTGAAATGCCGCAGTGGGCAGCGGGGTCCCGGAGTGGAGCAAGTGACTGAAGTGTGTACCTGTAAACATCGAGGTCTCCACTGACGTAACGGAGAAATCCGATGTTCCCCGATACCAATCGTTTATATGTCGCATGGAACTCGCAATTGCCAAAAATTTAATATTTAAAAGTCCCATACCGCCCCCCTCCCTTGGGGCCGCTATCTGGTGATAAGGTATTCTAGGTTTCTTCCCCTGCCACAAATATGTTTGTATTAAGCGCTGCAACTGCTTATCATCTTTGTGCTTCAAGAAGAGTGGTAATTGTTGAAAGACATAGAGCCACCTGGGGGCTACCACCATGTTGAATAATGCTATTCTACCCCAAATAGAGAGTGGCAGCTCCCTCCACATCAACAACTTACTTTTAGTCATCTCCAACAATGGGGCTATGTTCTCCCTATACATGGAGGACCTATCACAAGGAATGTACACCCCCAGGTACTTCATTTTCGTTGCCTCCCATCTAAGAGGAGCCTCCCCCTGCCAATGTAATTCAGTACCCGTGTCCATGGGCATCGCACAGGACTTGGAGAGATTGAGGCCAAACCCCGACAACATCCCATATTCCTCAATCAGTGTCAGGGCTGCCTTAAAGGACTCTTGTGGTTTGGTCAGCACCAGGAGGACGTCGTCAGCATTAGCCAGAGCTCGGACCTCCTGTTCTCCCAACTGTACTCCACTGATTCTGGGGTCATAATTTAAAAGACGTAGCAGTGGTTCCAATGTTAAATCGAACAGGAGTGGTGACAAGGGGCAGCCCTGCCGCGTTCCCCTGCCTATCCGAAATCTTGTCGAGAGCCCCCCGTTTGCTGTTATATGTGCTTCCATGCCAGTATATAAAGCCTCAATTGCTTGCTTTACTCCAGCAGGGATCCCTATCCAATTCAACATATGAAACAGAAAATCCCACCCTACCCTGTCAAAAGCCTTGGTGGCATCAAGGCTTACCAAGATCCCAGGAGTCTCTTCCGATCGGCACCGTGCCATTGCAAGTAAAACTCTCCGAATATGCAACACAGAGTGTCTATTGGGGAGGAATCCCACCTGTGCAGGCTCAATCACACTGGGTAAGCACTTGTTGAGTCGTGTAGCCAGAATCTTCGCTAGAAGCTTAATATCAACGTTAATTAACGAGATAGGCCTGTAAGACTCTGGCTCCTCAACAGCCTTCCCAGGCTTCAACAATAGTGATATACATGCAGTGTTTTCGTGTAATGGAAATTTCCCTTCTTGAATCACCGCTTGATGATATTCAAATAATGGCCGTATCAATTGGGGTTGCAGCATTTTATAAAATTCTCCAGAATACCCATCCATCCCCGGTGCCGAATATGACTTTAACCCCTTTATAGCTTCTGATAGCTCTTTGGGCAGAATGGGGGCCCCCAGGCATGCGATATCGGACTCTCCGAGCTTTGGCATTTGGGCCTTTCTAAGAAAGTCATTCATATGTGTCTCCCCGATTGGCTGTTCGGCGGTGTATAGCTGTGTAAAATGCTCCTGAAATATTTGAAGAATCTTATCTGGACTATTAGTGATGCTTCCCGTCTTTTCTTTCAGAACCGATATGGTTCTGCCTCCTCCCCGCTTCCGAACCACCCGGGCTAGCATACTCCCTACTCTGTTTCCGAATCTGTGGAACCTATATTTTAGGAAAGTTCTATTTTTTAACACTCTTTCATGTAACAGTGAGTTCACAGCTGCCTGAACAGACAAATAGGCCTCCCTATTTGCTGAGGTTTGCCGTTCCGTATAACGACGTCTAGCCTTCTGTAGTTGCCTATTCAGGTGTAAGAGGCTAGCTGTATTCTTTTTCCTCTTACTTGCTACATAAGCGATCAGGTCCCCCCGGAGTACCGCTTTACCAGTACACCAAAACAATTGCGGATCAGACTTATGTTCTCTGTTAAATGATTCATATTCTTCCCACTTTTTAACCAGGAATTTTTGAAAAGATTTGTCTTTTACTAGATGGTTGGGAAATCTCCACTGTCTGTGCAGTTGGAAGCTGCCTGGCGCCTCCAACTCCAACCAGACAGGGCTGTGATCAGAGATCAATATCTCTTCGATCTTGGTATCTCGGACACACTGGAACAAAGCTGGTGAAATAAACATATAATCTAGCCTGCCCCAAGTCCCGTGTGCTCTGGACCGATGCGTATACTCTCTTGAATCCGGGTGCAGATTCCGCCATGCATCTATCACAGAGAGAGAATTGCTGAATTCTTTCAACATCCGAGCCCCCTTCCTGCTCTCCATTCCCCTATGTCCCTCCCCTGAATAGTCGATCTTGGGGTCCATTAGCACATTCATATCCCCTGTAATTATCAAATGTTTACTTTCATAGGGGAGCAGCTGCCTTGACAGTCTAGGAAAGAAGGAGTTATCAGGAGGGGTGGGGGCGTACACGTTTAACAGGTATAGTTCCCTCCCCTGCAACCACATTTTAATCAAAATAAATCGTCCATTGGGATCTTGCAAAACTGTCTCCACCGTGCAAGCGAGCTGCCGGTGAATGCAGATTGCCACCCCTCCCTTCCGCCCATCTGATGACGCATGGATCACCTGACCCACCCAGCCCTGTTTGAGTTTTTCATGTTCTGCAGCCGTCAATTTCGTTTCCTGTAAGCATGCAATATCTGCATTGAGGCGTTTTAAATGCGCTAGGATCTTTTTCCTTTTAATGGGAGACGAAATGCCCCCTACATTCCAGGTGACTAATTTACAATGTGTTACCACCAGAGCATGCTAACTCCATAATAGTATACCTGAAAAACTCAGCCCCTGGGTCCCAGCCCTTCCCCAGCAGCTGTAAATGTTGTGTATTCTTTTTCGTTCCATTATTCAGACGTAGACATCTTACCCATACTTCGTTCTTTTGTATGACCTGAGTGTGAGACCTGACCCTTGTATTCCTAAAACCCCCCCTCCCTAAGTGTTGAATCCCATTGAAACCCCGCCTTCCCCCACCCACTACCCTTCTCATGTTGAGAACCCCTTCCCTCTTTGTCTTGAACTTCTCTCCTTCCTGCTGATGTAATACCGCTATGTGGCTCATCCCCCCCCCCCGCCATCCCCACTCCCCCCCATCCTAATGAGGGGTTCCCCCCCTCCCTCCCGGCGATACAATTGGACCTACTCTGGCACCTCAACTGGGAAAACCTCCCAATCAGCCAGTAACACAACTGTAACTTTTTAACATAGTAACTCTTAATCCACATTTGCATTAACAAGAACAACTTAGCTTGCATGTTTGCATCTTCGCCACTTTCTTAGGGAGCTGGAAACGAGGCAAAGTCCTCTACTCCATCTAAAATCTACAAAATATTTGATCATGGCGGTGCTTCAACTGGTGCAAGCAGTTCAGAGTCTATAAACTGTTGGGCCTCCGGGACAGAGTGGAACGAACGCCATCGATTTTCATGTTGAATCTTCAAGACAGCCGGGTAGATCAGCATGAATCTTGCTTTCCTGCTTACCAATGTTGTGCAGAGAGGGTGAAACCGGCGCCTTTGCTCTTGTACACCAGCCGAATAATCTTGAAAAATTTTTATCGGAGCCCCGTCGTATCTTAAAGTGTCCCTTTTCAGTCGAAAGCCCCTCATGATTTCCTCCTTGTGCAGATAATTGTGAACTTTAATTATCACCAGTCTGGGTCTTTGTTGCCCTTGTTGCCAGCAGCCAAGCCTATGGGCCCTTTCTATACACAGTTCTCCATAGCTGTCTGACAGGGCCAGTTCTTTTTTAAGCCAGTTTTCCAACAGGTGCCCTAGTGATTTCTCAGGGATTGCTTCAGGCAGGCCAACAATTCGCAGATTGCACCTCCGTGCTCTGTTCTCCATGTCCTCAATCTTATCTTGCTGTGCCTTAAGTTGCTCCATCATACGTGTGACATCCTGAACATTCTGCGCCCTCGTATCCTCTACCGTTGAGATTCTACTTTCCGCCTCACCCACTCGTCTCACCGTGTCAGCCATGGTAGCTTCTAGGCTGCTCATTTGGCGTTCTAGCAAGTCAAATCTTGGGTTAAGTGCGGCACTAACCGCCATGGTGATCTGAGCTAGTTGTTTTTCAGAAAAATCACCAAGCTTTTCAAGTTTCCCTTCTGCCATCTTGGCCCCAGTGGATGGCGGGGAATTCTTCCCTTTATCGTATTTAATGCCGCTTCTAGTTGTTCCTGCTGACTTGGGCCTCAAAAATTGCTCCATACAGAGAGTGCTTCAATTTCTCACTGATCTCTGTGCGTCTGATCTCGTGATGTAAGCGCTTTTACCTGGGGGTAATGCAATGGTGTGTTGGGTCAGGCTTCTACAAGCTCACAGGTGCTGTCAGTCAGGTTTTAAGAGTCCAGTGAGCCAATTCTCCACGCCTACCCAGACCGCAGGTTCAATCTCTTCCCAAATTCTCCCTCAACTAGCTGTCCAGATAGAGCCCACAGTCTTCAGTTTACCAGCAAACCCCTGTGTTAATGTGCAATAAAGTTATGTAGGCTCTGCTTTGTAGCTGTCAAAGTCTGATTTAAGCTTGGCTGTTTTAAATCTCTGCTGTAATTTAATACTGGCACGTTACTTCTCCACTAGCCGATGTAACCTCCACTCAACAGTCAATAGTGCTGTAACAGTAAACATTTCTGGAATGTACGTGCTATTATATGCAGTGCCAGTTTTCACTCTGTAGCAGGTATTAGTACTCTTGGCCCCCTGTATTGTATGGTTATCACAAGGTCTCTCAGTGCCTCCGATATCCCGTTCTGTGTCCGTTCGCCGGGGGGGGGGGGAGGGAAAAATGGAAGTGCAGCCAAGTTTATACTCCCGCTCCCACTACGCTGTCGCGCCTCTGGGCTCCCCGATGTCAAGCCCCAACGTTCTTACTCTACTCGTTGATCTTCCGCGCTGTTGTCTCTCTGCTTTCCTTCACTCTGTGCCTCTGGCCGCCATCTTAGCTCGGGTCGCGTGCTTTGTTATCGCCAGCTACTCCCGCGTTGCGAAGCGCGTCGGAAGACCTTCGGAGGAATCCTCTGGTTCTGGGGGGCTTTGGGCATCGCCGAGATGTTGCGGGGGGGCCCAGAGAGCGGGGGGACAAAGAACCCGCTAGCGGTGCAGCGGAGCTCCTCTAGACCGCGGCCATCTTGCCGCTCGGCTCCACCGGAAGTGACCACTTCTTTTTAAAGTATCACCAGCGTATAAGGTTTTTTTTAGATTTATTTACATGTATGTGTCTGTATATATTCCTATGGGCGTCTCTAGCACGCGCTAATCATTAGTGCATGTTAAAAATGCTAGTGTGTCTTTGTAAAAGACCTCATTTATGCCTTGATTACATTTTATGATAAATTCTTAATGCTTAATTTATTTTCATTCAATTTAAATGTTTTAGGGCCCCTTTTACTAAGCTGCAGTAAAAGAGGCCCTGCAGTAGCGTCAGCTGGCCCCTTTTACTGCAGCGGGTAAAGGCAAAGAAAAGGAAATGGCTGTGCGGTAAGTGCACACTTGCCATGTGAAAATTTCTGGGGGGAGCCCTTATCGTAACCTATTTAGGAGACGGTACGGGCTCCCATGCTAACCTGGCGGTTACTGCTGGGTAAGCCCCCGGCGCATAAACATTTTTTTCTGTTGCACTGAAAATGGCATGTGTTCAGAGCAGCACTACTGCCAGCTCCTGCATCAGACAGGCAGTAGTCCTAGACTGGGGCACCAATGCCGCAGTACCTCTACCGTGGTATTGTAAAAGGGCCCCTTGGTGACTGGTAACAAAAGGGCTGTTGAGATGCTTAAAAACAATTCTGCCTGATATTCAAAGCAATTTAATATAATTTAATTAATATTAAAGGCTCCTGGCCATTTAAATCACTTGTCCACAGTGCTGCTGAATATCACCTTTTATTTATTTATTTTTATTTTTTTATTTATTGCACTTGTATCCCACATTATCCCACCTGGTTAACCCTTAACTGGTGAGGTTAGGGGTCGGCCATGGATGGAGTTTGGGTGGAGTGGCCACCTAGCCAGTTAGCGGAGATATTCAGCTCACCACGCAGCTAGGAACCCACATAAAGTTAGAAAAAAGGCTGTTCTAGCTTTTTGCAGGGAAGACAAATAGGCATAGGTCTGAGTTTTGGCTGGTGCCTCATTATCTTCTGGGTAGTGGCTCTGGCTGCCCCCCCCCCCCCCATCCTTATCCCCTCTTCCACCCACTTCCTAAAAGACAGAGCATGGTAGACCAGGGCCCCCTCTCACACCCCTACCCACAGGCCTACGATGATGAACCTCTGGTGGTCTAATGGTAAATGGGCAGGTGCGATGCCCACATGCTCCTGCCCACATCAGAAGCTACAACCTCTAGCAGCAGCCTTACTGTACTTCAAGTAACATGAATACTTCAGGTACTGCCGGGGGGATGTTTTCCTTTCTGCAGGGTTGGAGGGGGGTTCAGGATGGGGAAGGATCAGGATCTGTGCAATAATTTTTTATGCGGCTCCAGCAGCCAGGGTAATATGAATTAGCCCCAGATATTCAATGCTGGTACCCAGATAGGGCTATAAACCAAATATTCAGCGCTAATTCTGCCCACAGTGGTCAGTATTTAAAAAATAAAAAGCTGACTGTTGCAGGCTGAATATCCACTGGTATTGTTTTATTCAAATAATCTTACTTGTTTTTCATTCCTGTATTAAATATCAGTCACATTTATACTAAGAATTACATCACTAGAAGCATAGCCACATCATTGAACGGCATGGTGGAACACATAGAAATTTTAGTATATTTTTTAGCATTTTTAGAGCAATTTTTTTTAGCAATTTCATTGTGATTTTGTTGCCAATCATTCACACCCTTTATAGAATAGTGCTTAGTGCCATTGTTTTCCAGCACCAAATTTTGGGCACCATTTATAGAATCTGGCTCAGTGTGTGTGAGGTGTTTCCCTAACATGCTGCCATCTTGTATGTAACCTTTCTGCATAGACTGCCATTACCAAAACGTTATGCACAACAGCTAATATCACCTCTTAAATGAGGTAAAAATAAAACAAATAATGCACTTTATAAAGCTCTTTTATATATTGGAATTAAACATCTAATGAATGTGGTTAAACCTAATTAGCCTGAATATTTACATATAAGTATATAAATTTTTTGTGCACTTTGGAGCTCAAGATTCATGGCCCAGTTTTTAGATAGAACATAGGGATTGGAGCTGAGACATCCAGTTTGGGATGTTCAGCATGTTCTAAACATGTACAGGAATGGATATGTATGCACTGGTTAGATGTGTAGAAGGGCATCCATTTTACAAAGATGAACATGTTAGCACATGCACATGTATGAAGGTATTTCAGAACCTAGATGATAATGAGTGTCTCACTGTGAATCGCTCTGCTAAAATGTTTGGCGTTCTTTTAATGCTTCTAAAATAATGGCCTAAATGCACTTCTTTATGAACAGTTGTTACATTTGACATTAAATATTTCACATTTCAAAAGTTCACTAAGCGGTACATTTTCAAGCAGATTTATGTGGGTAAATGCATATTTATCTGCAGAAAAAAATCCTCTTTGAAAATTGCCCTGGAATGTGAGCGGGAATAAATATGTACACAGAGTAGACTAGAGGAAATTCTCTGGGATTTCCTTTTAAAATCCCGGCACGTGTGAAGTATGTGGGGGGGAAATGTCACATAGTGCCAGCCAGTCAGTGAATTTTGAAAAAAAAAAATTAGTAGAAAGTTTCCATTTAAGAATCCACTTGCAAACCTGCAGGAACCAATTAGCAAAGGTCCTGCAAGCTAAATGAGAGAGCTGAAAATAGCCCTCTAAATGCATGCTAACAGGTGCAGATTAATATTAGTACATTGGCCCCTTGGTAAATATAGCAAATGCATAATTAATTTGGTTGTTTTTGCTGTACTTTTTAATGTTCTGATACATTGCTTTTAAGACAGAGACACTAAAATTGTACACCATACTTTATGTGTGATCTCACTAGGCCTTTAAACATTGGAGAATAACAATTATTCCTAATTTTATACATCTATGCATACTTGATGTCTTGGGGCTTGATTCAGCCAATTTGAGGCTGGAAAAGGTTGCTATTCAGGAAGGCTGTTGAATGAAAAAAAGAAAATTGCTTTTCAGAGTTGGAGCAGAGGCCGCACAAGAGGTCAAATAGCTGTAAATTGGGTAATAATATCCATATAATGAAGCCTTCTGGATATTCTGTCCTTCAAGATTCAGAATGTATTAGCTGCCTCATTTCCCTGTGCATGAGCCTGAGTATCTCTTTTTGAGCATGCAAAGTCACTCAGTAAAACGTAGGAAACCCACACTCAACATAGTAGGTCCTGATATCAATATGAGCTAAGGACAAGAAGCCAAAAAATGCCTACCCATACTTTAATATCCATACCTCCTCCTTTGCACACTCTCTGAAACACTTATTTACCCTAGCTCCATAGAAATCAACGAGCATAACCCTGGCATCGTGAGACCAATAGACTACAGAAAATCCAAAGTCTTATCCGACATATACACCTGAGGTTTTGGAGGTAATGAGAAGTCACAACTTGTATAGGAAAGTGTTGGAAAAGAACATTGTTTAGCAAGCTAATGGCACACAGGCTAAAATTAATTGTTCTGCCCCCATTGCATGGGGCAGCTTGTGCTGTCTGCTTGTGACATTTTACATGTCTGTATGTTTGCTAAGCTAGGTATATGGACCAGGTCTCTGTATTTCTGCATTCCTCTGTGATCAGCCTTTATGATCACCTGTGTTCTAGTCTCAATGCCTTTTGGAGCTTTGTTGTTACTAATTGCCTCAGGGCATGCTGGGAGGAGCAGAATTCCTCTTCCCTCTGATTGCTCTCTGAAGGAAATTGAGAGAGATAGAAGCTGTGCCTAGATCCAGCATGTAGAGGGCATGAACTCTCCATGCTAAGGCAGTAAGATGCTGCTTGTTTTTTTTTTTTTTTTTCTCAGGGTAGTAAGCCAAAGTGATCTTTTACCTGTGCTGCTGTGTGGTTACCTGTGTGGTTGCTGTTGCACTGTGCTTCAGTAATTCAAGTACCAGTCACTGACAATTTCTCCTTTCTAGGAGAAAGGCTAATCACAAACATGGACTCACTCTGTATGTACAGAATCCCTAATCCATCTCAACACACCTGTAAGTGATTGATTTGTTTTACCTTGTCATGAACTGTATTAAATAAAAAACTGGATTAAGGATTGGAATCTGTTCTTGGTAACAAGCAGACCCAGGTATAGTACAGTATAAGTCTCTGAATAGACTCAGTTCATAACACTGGGTTTAGGAGCATACTCAGTACTTAATACTGAGTTGAGTTTGGAAGACTAATTATGCCTCTCTTCGGAAGAGAGTTATAAATAGTCTTGGTCATTCAGGAGAAGTAATATGTAATAGCTAAGATCTCACTTGTTGTTAGAGTTAACATTGCACCACTTATATCTCATAAGATAACGAAATGATTTGTCAGATTTTTTACTTCTGAGGACTTATTGGCCTTAAAGAGGGGCACAAGACCATGGTGAGGTCACCCAGTTTAAGCCAGGCACAGGATGCCCTTTATATGGGTTGGAAATTCATAGAAACATAAGAAACATGACTGTAGATAAAGGCCATATGACCCATCCAGTCTGCCCATCCTCTGTAACCCCTAATTCTTCCTGTTCCTAAGCGGTCCCACATGCTTATCCCATGCCTTTTTAAATTCTGATACAGTCCTCGACTCCACCACCTCCACCGGGAGGCCATTCCACGCCTCCATCACCCTTTCTATGAAATAATACTTCCTTAGGTTACTACTACTACTACTACTATTTAGCATTTCTATAGCGCTGCAAGGCGTACGCAGCGCTGCACAAACATAGAAGAAAGACAGTCCCTGCTCAAAGAGCTTACAATCTAATAGACAAAAAATAAATAAAGTAAGCAAATCAAATCAATTAATGTGAACAGGAAGGAAGAGAGGAGGGTAGGTGGAGGCAAGTGGTTACGAGTCAAAAGCAATGTTAAAGAGGTGGGCTTTCAGTCTAGATTTAAAGGTGGCCAAGGATGGGGCAAGACGTAGGGGCTCAGGAAGTTTATTCCAGGCGTAGGGTGCAGCGAGACAGAAGGCGCGAAGTCTGGAGTTGGCAGTAGTGGAGAAGGGAACAGATAAGAAGGATTTATCCATGGAGCGGAGTGCACGGGAAGGGGTGTAGGGAAGGACGAGTGTGGAGAGATACTGGGGAGCAGCAGAGTGAGTACATTTATAGATTAGTAGAAGAAGTTTGAACAGGATGCGAAAACGGATAGGGAGCCAGTGAAGGGTCTTGAGGAGAGGGGTAGTATGAGTAAAGTGACCCTGGCGGAAGACGAGACGGGCAGCAGAGTTTTGAACCGACTGGAGAGGGGAGAGGTGACTAAGTGGGAGGCCAGCAAGAAGCAGATTGCAGTAGTCTAAACGAGAGGTGACAAGGGTGTGGATGAGGGTTTTGGTAGAGTGCTCGGAAAGAAAGGGGCGGATTTTACGGATGTTGTAAAGAAAGAAACGACAGGTCTTGGCAATCTGCTGGATATGAGCAGAGAAGGAGAGAGAAGAGTCAAAGATGACCCCAAGGTTTCGAGCTGAGGAGACAGGGAGAATGAGAGAGTCATCAACAGAAATAGAAAACGGGGGGAGCAGGGAGGTGGGTTTGGGGGGGAAAATGAGAAGCTCGGTTTTGGTCATATTTAATTTCAGGTTGCATTGAGACATCCAGACAGCAATGTCAGACAAGCACGCTGAAACTTTGGTTTGGATGCAAGGTGAGATATCAGGGGTAGAAAGGTAGATTTGGGAGTCATCAGCATAGAGATGGTAGGAAAAGCCAAGGGATGAGATTAATGAACCAAGGGAAGAAGTGTAGATAGAAAAGAGGAGGGGACCAAGAACAGAACCCTGAGGTATGCCGACAGGCAGAGGGATAGAAGTAGAAGAGGATCCACCAGAGTGAACACTAAAAGTGCGGAGGGAGAGGTAGGAAGAGAACCAGGAAAGGACAAAGCCCTGGAATCCAAGTGAGGACAGGGTATCGAGAAGTATGCTGTGATCGACAGTGTCAAAAGCAGCGGAAAGAGCCTATTCCCTATTAACTTTGTTGTATGCCCCCTCGTTCCAGAGCTCTCCTTCATTTGAAAAACGCTCTCTTCCTGTACATCAATTCATCAGAAGTCAGGAGCTAGAGCAGGAACTGGAAGCAATTGGGGCAGCAGGCCTAGAGTGGGAATCAGCAAATAGGTTACAAAGGTTGAAAATGACTGGAATTACACACTGGAGCTTTGGAGTTAGAGGGCAAGTCATAAGGCTGTAGCAGTAGTTGGTAGTGTACTGGAGTTGTAGGCATGTAAGTGGAATCAGCAAGTAGGTAGCAGATCAGGCTGTAGCAGATAAACTTGGCAGCAAACATTTTGCACATAGGATGATCAATAGAAAGCTAGTGATCTTGTGGATTGTTATGAACAGCATTCTGCTTCCAAGAAACCCCTTTTAACAGAGTTTTTGCCAGTCCTGATATCTAGGGATGTGGCCTGGAGAGCTATCTTTCACAGAACTTTTGGATTTACAAACTGAAGGTCCCTTTTACCAAGCTGCGGCAAAAGGGTGCCTGCGCTGGCATCGGCACGTGTTTTTACTACTACTTACTACTACTAATCATTTCTAAAGCGCTACTAGACATACGCAGCACTGTACACTTGAACATGAAGAGACAGTCCCTGCTCGACAGAGCTTACAATCTAATTTGAAGCGTGCCAAGGCTCCTTTTTACTGCAATGGGTAAAAGGAAGGTCTTGTTTTTCTGCAGGAAATGGCCGTGTGGCAAGTAAAGCACTTGCTGCATAAGCTCCTGCGCTAACCTGGTGGTAACTGGGTAGCACGTGGCACTGCACGATTACCGCCGAGTACACACTGGTGTTACAAAAATAAATATATTTTTATAGCACAGGATATGATGGTATGCTAAGGGTGAGAAGTACCACTGGGCTGCTGCGGTAGCCCAGCGGTACTTCCTTTTTAGTGAGCGGTAAGCCCGCATTGGGCTTATTGCCGCTTTGTAAAAGGAGCCCTAATGCTGTTGACCCAAATGGGTTAAGTTAATCCCTTGATTGAATGACTCTGATATGATTATGAGGGATTCCCCTATTTTTGATGTCATGATGCTGTGACGTACACTGTGTATTTTTAGAGCAAAGAACACCATCATCATCTTTCATCGTTATTGAATGGCCACTATGGATTCTGTGTTTGAACTTTTGGTATTCTTTAATTGAAGTATGATTATTTATGGTACAGTAAATGGTAAAAATGGATTCTCATCATGTTTATGTTTTTTTAGGAGCCTCAACCCTGATGCAGACATTCAAAACATGAATTCATGTCAGGAGAGGCAACCATTAATAAGACATTAATGGACCAATGAAGAATTTGGCTTTTTAAGGGTTTCAAAAATGTCCTATTTAGACATCAGAATATCCATTTCCTTTAAAAAAAAAACTTTTTAAAATAGTGTGACTACTTTCTGTTTACTGGGAGTTTGCCTAAATACTGTCAGTTGCATGCATAACTAGCAATATTCTATAAAATTCACCCCTAACCTCTTTATGCCCCTCCTATGTTAATGCCCTAATGCTCAAAAACAAATGCGGGTGCTAGAGGCCATTAGCGCTGGACTAGCGCCCGCATTTGTTACTGCTGAATTCTCAGAGCCGGCGAGCACGTGAAATAACGAGCTTGCTGGCTCTGAGCGCAATGATCATGCAAATTCATGCTAAAGAGATCATCAAGTATTCCTCTCCAATGTTCAGCGGACAGTGCACCAAACAAGGATGCTCCTCCTGCAGCAAACCCTATGACAGCTTGGAGCTGAGTTAGGGTTGTGCAGTACAGGTTGAGCTGTTGGGAGGGGATGACATCTCTAGTTCAGGTGCAGCTCTAGCCCTGATGATCCAGTGTACCCCAGACCCCCTCACCCCCAATAACTAAGGTCCTGATGATCCAGTGGACCCCATACCCCCACCCCCAGTAGTTAAGGCCCTGGTGGTTCACTGGGAGCCTTGGCAAGGACCCCCCACTGAAGACAACCCCTGGTGGTCTAGCAGTGGCCTCCCAACCCCCTCGAACTTTCACAGCTGGAGGAGAAGCTTGGAAAGAACCCTCCTCCCTCCTCCTGGGTTCGTCATCAAAATGGCAGCACCCAGCCCTGCCCGGTGCATCCTGAGATACACTGAGTGGGCCTAACTACCATATAAGGGACTCCCTCTTCCTTCTTCAAGCTCCTCTTCCAGTTGTGAAGATATGAGGGGGTTGGGGGGGGTCACCGCTAGGCTACCGGGGGAGGTCATTGCCAGGGATCCCACTGGACCACCAGATTGGGGGGTGGGGAGTCTGAGGTCCACTAGACCACCAGGGCCTTAGCTGTTGGGAGGGGGGTGATGGGTCTGTGGTCCAACGGACTACCAGGGATAGTGATTGCTGGGCATGCTCTCAAAAGCTGTGTTTAATGCTCAGCTCTTGAGCATATGCCCAGGCACAATCCTCTCGCACAAGTCCCTATTATTCAGTGCTAACAATGTGCCTAAATTTGCATGTCATTAGCATTGAGCATTAGGGAGTTCCTTTGCCATGCTGTTGTGGTGATATTTTTCCACTGCATTGGGGCTTCAAGGTTATAGAATAGTGCCTAAGTGCATATGTTAACACACTAGTAAATGAGGCCCATAGATTGTAAGCCTTTGGGGACAGGGAAATACCTTCTGTACCTGATCTGTCAATGGTAAGGCAATAACTAAATCCAAATCATTCATAGCAATAAAGTTTGTGGACAGAAAGTACCCATGAGCTAAATATTTTAAAGAGTTAATTTGATTGAAAGATATTGAAACATGCTAATTCTTGATCATATAAGCAGGAATTTGGCACCAATGGACAGTGCTCTTTTTCAATTACCACCATAGCAAGGCCGCCAAACAATATTTCGTTACACTTGATGCCAAGGGTTTCAATTACCTGATCCACTTCCACAGAGCATTGTATTTGTCCCTATCATGGTCATTATGGCATGTTAAATTTTAATATCACATCCACCATCTGGTCTCCCTAAATGCTTTAGGGAAGAGGTGTCACACAAACAAGTGAGATGATAACATTGTGTTAATATATTTTTAAGTGGATTGAATGCCATGTTCCCTTACCTTCCCATTTATTGCCAGTGAACTCAAAGGCACTGAAAGTTGCAGGGTTTAATGGATTGTCCTTTGTGAACAAAGATGTTGCAACCATAAACCTGGCTCTTTAAACAAAAAAAAAAACAAGTAAATTGATCTCACAGAGAAGGTTTATTTTAAAGAAACTGTGCTAGTGTCAGTTCCTTTGTTTTTCTTTCTCACTGATGAATTGAGGATCTGAATCACTAGGGCCCCCCCCCCCCCCCCCCCCCCCCCCCCCCCCACTGACTGAAGGGAAGAAAGCTTTAGTGAATCAGGTCCTTAGACCCTTTAATTATGCAGCACCTTAGACAAGTGTTTCCCCAAATCCAGTCCTGGAGTACCCCTTGCCAGTCAGATTTTCAGGATATCCACAGTGAATATGCATGAAAGAGATTTGCATATAATAGAGGCAGTGTATGCAAATCATGCATATTAATTGTGAATATCCTGAAAACCTGACTGGCAAGGGGTACTCCAGGACTGGATTTGGGAAACACTGCCTTAGGCAATAGTACAAAATTGCATAAGAGTTTAAAACTCTTGTGCAATGTTGACAATGCCCTTACAAAAGTGCAATAAGATCTTTCAAGAGATCACAACTTATCAAAACATCTTCCATTTTCCTCATCCCCCTTCCTCACCCCTTTCAACCCAGCAGTTATCTCTCCCATTAGGAGTAGCCTGGCACCAGTTTTCCTCCCAACCCCTTTTAATGTAGTGTAATCTGTTTTGTGCATGTACATATATCCATGTGTGCACAGAGGTATGGTTTCAGCACCAGTGTTTCAAAGAGCTTAGAATACAACTAGCATGGAACAGTGGAAACAGTAGAACTGTTTACATGTGCCTAATTAATGCATTTACAATTCCATAAAATAGCACATTTAAAAATAAATGGTGTAATGAATCTCTTCTGATTCCAGTGGGACATTTTGCTTTGGCCCACTAGAGGATTAGCTGTATCAGTTGCTCTGAAGTAGCCTGTGCCTGTGCCAGACTACTCTCATTGACCAAACACTAGCTCCCTGACCATTACTGTGGTTCTTTCAAGCTTATTCTGATCCATCAGATTTTTTTTCTACTCTACTGCAATTTCTCTTCAGATTGCTTCTCTCACATTCCCTAGCTTGCGCCTTGAGCTCGTTCCAACAGCATCGGATGGTTGTACCAACACCTTTTTAAATCCACTCACACCTTGTTAGAATCACCTGGGTTTTTTTGATGGCCACTCCTACCCTATGGAACAGGATTCTGCTGATGCTCTGTTCAGAACTATCCCTAAAAACTTTCAAAACTGCCTTAAAAAACTAATTTATTCTTCAGAGTAGTTTCTTCTAGTGTGGACTGACTCAATAATTCAGATGTGGTTGTATAAAATCATCAATAATAAGGATTAAATAGCATCCAGTGCCTGCTATTGTAGTCCCTAGGCAGTGGTATTCATCCATATCTTTTTCCATATTTTTTGCACCACCTCACTGCCTTTTGTGTCATAGGTATTCCTTAATTTCTCTTACTACCTCCCCTGACATAATTACTTGAATTATTTATTTATTTATTTATTTATTTATTTATTTATTTATTTATTTATTTATTGAATTAAACTCTGGAATGCGTTGCCAGAGAATGTGTTAAAGGCGGTTAGCTTAGAGGAGTTTAAAAAAAGTTTGGACGGCTTCCTAAAGGAAACGTCCATAGACCATTATTAAATGGACTTGGGGAAAATCCACTATTTCTGGGATAAGCAGTATAAAATGTTTTGTACTTTTTTGGGATCTTACCAGGTATTTGTGACCTGGATTGGCCACTGTTGGAAACAGGATGCTGGGCTTGATGGACCTTTGGTCTTTCCCAGTATGGCAATACTTATGTACTTATGTAAGAGGTGGGCAATCACAGTCCTCCAGAGCTACAACTCAGATTTTTGAGATTTCCACCAGGAATATGCATGAGATTGACTTGCATATACCGTTTCCATTGTATTCAAACAGTTCTCATGCATATTCCTGGTGGAAATCTTGAAAACCTGACTGGGTTATGGCTGTTGAGGGCCATAGTTGTTCACCCCTGATTTATCTAGTGTAACCTAGGTTCCCCTTGTGGATTTTCCTCTTTCTTCCACTCCTATTTCTTTTATACTCCTGTAAATTGCTTAGATGGCACTTATTTGTGGTAAATTAAACTTGAAATGTGAAGTGTACCATGGTACATTCATTCTGCCCAGTCTAGTTTCTTCTTCTCTGGTTCTGACATAAACTCCCATATTTAAACTAACATTAGTTCTCCCTTCAACCTTCTTTTACCACTTCTGTCTTCATTATGTCTAATTTTTTTTATGTAGCTCGTAAACTTTTTACTATTAGCTCTAGGTGAGTCATATTCAGGTGCAGTAGGTACTTTCCTGTCATTGGAGGACTTTCAATCTAAGGGACTCTTTTACTAACGAGCATTAAGCCCTTATGCGCAGTTAGCATGCAAAAAAAAGGCTTGCTGCAAAAAGTGTTAAAGCACTGTGCTATACTTTGCTTGTTTGTGTGTACTAATTATGCATTATTATATTTTTCTAATTTTTTTCAGGATGGAGTGTGCCATGGACTAGGGATGGGCATGGAAACATTTTTATAGCTAGCTCATTCTGATTAGTGCACACTAACTGGCTAATGCGAACTTAATATGGGAGCACTTATCGCCTCCTAAAAAGGGGGCAATGAGTGCTCCTGTGTTATTTTTTGCAAGTCCCACGCACTAATGGAAAAATGGGGAGAAAATCCTTAATATATGGTGTGTAAAATATAGGCTTAGCACAGGAAAGTCCTGCATTAAGGGACCCTTTTACAAGACACAGTAGCACTAGCTCATGGCCACCGTGCACTAAACAGCACTACTGCGAAGATGTACTGAGGCATCCCGTGGTAGTGCACCACTCAGCATGCACCAACCCCACAATTATAAATATTTTGTATTTTTCAGTACGGGAGGCATGCCCTACGCTAATCAGGTAGCATGGGAGCCCTTACCATCAAAGGCTCCCACTTTAATGACCACATGCTAATTGAGAAATTAGCACATGGCCATTAATGGGGGATATAGCAAATGCAGCCATTTTACTGCCATGCTAAAAGTGGCCGCAGCGCATGGTAGTAGTGTTGGCCACTTTATAGTGCAGCTTAGTAAAAGGACCCCTGAATGTGCTAAACCCATATTTTAGTATGTTTTATTAAAAGAGCCCCTAAGTTTGTACCTAAAGCAATTAAAAGTGGCTTGCCCAAGATCATTAGGGGGTCCTTTTACCAAGCTGCGGGAAGAAGGGCCCTGCGCTAGCAGTGTGGGCCATTTTTCCTGCATGCCAGGGCCCTTTTTTAGTGCAGCGGGTAAAAAAGACCCTAGACACTCATGGCCATGGCCATGGTCATGTGGCTGGGAGCCCTTACTGCCACCCATTGAGGTAGTCCCAGAAAAGGACCCCTTGGAGCAGCAGTGGGATTTGTTCTGGGCTTCTCTGGTTGTCAGCTTTGTGCTCTAACCACTAGGCTATTTCTCCATTTCTGTTGTGTCAGCCTGGCCTGCACTACCTCCACATGGTGGCTATATTTCAGGGATTATTTTCCTCTTTGATTCTTTCAAGACCAGTAACTAAGCAAACACTAAGATCCTGTCCCATGTATTATCAATAAGGGCCCAATGTTCAAAGCAAACCGAGCTTGAAACATTTCATTTAGACTGGTTTTAGCCAGTCTAAATGAAACATTTTTTTTTTTTTTTGCTGCTATTGCACAGAGGCGTTCGGCCACTGCTTTACCGTGACTGAAAGTCTTATGCCAATGAACTCACTAGTATTAAAATGAGCTCATTAGGAATTCTGTGCAATGCACAGAACAACAGTGCATGGAAACTCCCTGCCCTAATAACTAAAAACTATCGACAACTTCTGAGCTGTCGGTAGGTTTTATTTGTTAGGGCAGGGTGACTTTTACAGCTGCGCTTGCCTCCTAACTTCTCCTCAGGCGGCAGCAGCAACCTTTTCTCTCCCCCACGCACTTACCTCATCACTTCCTATTTCCAGACACCGCTGAAAAGTTTTCTTGCTTCCCCCCTTCACTGGATATGTACACAAGAGCTGCGTCTACCGCACGTCTCTTGTGGGCATGTGCCAGGAAGTTCTGAGCTCTTTACTAACCAATGCTCAACACTAGCAGCATGCATATAATTTGCATGCTGTTAGTGCTGAGCATTGATCGTTAAAAAAAAATCGGTGCTCAACTTGTTTTGTTTTTTGGGGGGCGCTGTAGAGAGCAGCGCTGGAGTTCTGTACATCTCCCCCTAAGCTTTCAAACAATCCACACAGCCATCATAATTTTGATACTGTTGCCCAAAAACACTGTCATTTAATTAAGAACATTTTGTTTGTAGTATTGGAATAGATGTTGCACAAGTACTATATTCATATGTACACTTATAGATCCCTGCAGCATTATCATTAAGAGTATCATATTTATTTACTTTGGGTTTAATTTTTGATATATTTATTTATTTTGCACACAAAATATCACAATAGTGAGCGAGCGACCCAACGAATGAAGTGCTATGTTTCACCCGTTAGTGGTCTTGAGTGACTACCATGTGGGTGTTCAAATCTCTGAGGGCACTCCTCTTATCATATTATTATTTATTTATTTGTTGCATTTGTATCCCACATTTTCACACCTATTTGCAGGCTCAATGCGGCTTACATTGTTCCGTAATGGCGATCACCATTTCCGGAGTGAGAAATACAAAGTGGTATTGCATTAAAGTTCATAAGTGACAGAGTAGATTAAGCAATCAGGTATAGAGAATTCATTATCGTAATGAGAAATAAAGTGGTATTGCGTTAAAGTTCATTCATGACAGAGTACTGAGGCAGTCAAGTATAGAGAAAATAAATTATTAGATTTAGTACATTTTCCTGGTTATGCTTGTTCTATTTAATTTCTTTACCAGTGAAGTAAGGGATTATTTGAGCTTTGGCCCAAAAACATTCAGCATCCAAGTTCTCATTTAGTTTTAAATGATTGCTCCATGCAGATTACTCCAAGCTTCTTGGAACACTGATTCAGCTGTTAGGGTTGTCAGTGTCATTTCAATCAGGCTACCCCGAGCGTCCTTGTAATTGTCACCATAGGCAGGTTACCACAGCCTCTTTGGAAATCTGATACAATTGTACCACTTAGAATTGTAAGTGGAGCCATACTGCTTTTAGTATTTTAGCAGTATCCTTCTCAAGAACTATCATTGTGCAGATGCCAAATTAGCTCGTTCATTAGGGGGTCCTTTTACTAAGGTGCACTGAAAAATGGCCTGCGGTAGTGTAGATGCGTGTTTTGGGCGCGCGCAGAATTATTTTTTAGCACACCTACAAAAAATGCCTTTTTAAAATTTTTGCCGAAAATGGACATGCGGCAAAATGAAAATTGCCGCACGTCCATTTTGGGTCTGAGACCTTACCGCAAGCCATTGACCTAGCGGTAAGGTCTCATGCGATTACCGTGCAGCAATAGTCTACACGCATCAAATTCCACTTGATGCGCGTAGCTGCTGCACATCAGAAAATAACAAAATATTTTTCAGATGCACTAGTGGACGCGCGCCAAAATTGAAATGACTGCAAGGGCCACGCGGTAACCAGGCGGTAACTCCAATTTGGCACGTATTGGGTGCGCATAGGCTTCTATGCGACTTAGTAAAAGGGCCCCTAGAACTCTTGTCATACTTGCAAAGGTGTAATTTCAAATGCAGGGCTCCCAAGCAAAATTTAGCTGATGGCATGGCCTCATAGCAGAGTGGGAAACTCCCCATCTTTCAGTCTTAGGTTTTAAGGAAGGCTAAGCACAGCAAACAATGTTTACTTTTTATGTTCAGTCTTTTTATTAAACATTTGTTTGCATACACAATACAACACGATATATATTGATTCTTATACACACGATGCTGACCTAAACCGTAAACCTTTATACTCCAGGGGAGGGGAGTCGGTATTCAAAGCGATTTAACTGGCCAGTAACAACTCCTGTCTGGTTAAATTGCTTGTTCAGGGCTAACTGGTCATATTCAGCAGCACTTAACCAGTTAGTGCCAGTGAAAATGTCCGGTTAGCGCCCAATGAAAATGTCCGGTTAGCACCCAACTCAAAACTGGCTATTTTGGGGGCGTTCTGGGAGCAGAGTCGTAAGCTCCTTTGAGCAGGGACTGTCCTTCTTTGTTAAACTGTACAGCGCTGCGTAACCCTAGTAGCGCTTTAGAAGTGTTAAGTAGTAGTAGTAGTAGAGTCAGCATTTGGCCAGTTGCAAGGTAACTGCATAAAAATAGGACTGTATAAAAGTCAGTCCTATCTTTATGTGGTTCACCATAGCTAGTTAAGTACTGAATATTGCACTTAACCGGCTGTGGTTTCACCATCTCCGTAAACCTGGAAATTCAGTGCTGAAGCCTGAACGTGGCCCAGCATTGAATTCCTGGGTATAAAGCCAGTAACAGCCAGCAAAACACAGAGCAACACCAGCTGAATATTGGCCCCCAAGTTCCTAAAACAACGCCAACAAACATATCCTCCTTTTACCCATCTCCACTCCCCCACCTGGTAGTGGTGATGGCAACGACCCCTCTACCCAAAGGAAGATTGACAAGATCCAAGCAACTCAGCCTAAGTATTCAGAGCAAGACTTCTTGCACAAGGAATCCAAGTGTGGTACACTCCCCAAATCTTTAAAAAGACTTCCCAGTGAGGTAGTCTATGCATCCTAGCTGCAGTCTTCTCCATCACCAAATCGTGAAGCTAAATCTGCCCTTATATCAAGGGGAGGTGGGTGTCAGAGCTCACTCCAGTGGAGTAATATACATTTCCTCGCTATGAGGAAAGCTTTTTCTAAGAAAGAGCTTCACTGCTTGCCCTAAGAATAGAGCAGATACCTACATTAGAATCTCTGTACTTTGAGGCAATTGCAAACCAGTCACAGATGTTAAGTAATATAGCTCTGCAGCTAAATTTGCTGTATTAATGGGCAGGACCAGCATGGTTGTTTCAAGGAGCCCTCTGCAGTATTACTGTATATTTAGGGCTACATTCTATATATCACGCCTAAGAAATCAGCGCCCCAAAAAATGCCTAGGCATATTCTATAAAGTATACCTAAATTTAGGCATACTTTATAGAATACGCCTAAATTTTGTGCAATTTATAGAATATGCTGAGCGTCCATCCACATGACTTAAATTTAGTTGCAGGCAGTTATGCCAAGTAAAACTTGGTATAAATTTCAATGCCTAAATTAAGTGTGGAGCGAATGTATTCTATAACAGCACATATAGATTTTAGAAACATTCATGACCCGCTCATGGCCACACCCCCTTTTCAACTATGATCTTAGAACTAACGCACATCATGTTACAGAATATGCTTAGACAGTTGTACGCATAAATTCTAATTAATGCCAATTAGTGTCAATTTCATGTTAATTGGTAATTATCTGCACTGATTGGCTTGTTAACTAATTATGTTGCACGCACAAATACAGACTTATGACTGGATTTGTGCCCGCAACCTAGTCATGCTATATAGAATCGGTGGTTAGAGGATAATTCTTTATAGATCACCTAAAATTAGGTGCCGAGATGATGTGTGCCAAGTGCAGATTCCATAAAGTCAGTCGTGCACACTTGCTGTGATAGAATACTAGTGTACATCCATATTTAAGTGCCTGATTTTAGGCGTGAGCATTTACACTAACTCAATGGCTCGCATAAATGCTCATGCCTAATTATAGGCAATTAAGTGAGTAAATGCTAGTATTCTATAATCAGTCCATACAGGTGCTAGGCACGCCCCTGACCCGCCCATGCCTCTCCTAGGTCCACACAGTCTTGCAGTTGTGAGCTCTGGGTTTTGAGCTTGCAATTTATAAAATACTAACTGTCTAATGGCAGTTAACTGCAATTAGTGCAAATTAATACCAATTATAACCAATAATTGGTTGTTAATGCCAGTAGCAGCTAATCATGTTATTAAGTTAATCACGCATCTGACATTCTTGTGTAACTTGCGCATGCAACTTTGTGCACTGACCTCCCCCCTCCGGTTTTATAAATGGCAACTTAATTGCTTAACAAACCAATCAGCGCCAATAATTGTCTGCTAACAACCAATTATTGGTGTTACTTGGCCTTAATTAGGATTTACACACAGATAGTATTCTATAACGATCCTTGCATAAATCTTAATGTGCGAAAGTTTTGGGGGTCATGGCTAAGGGCATTTGAGGAGCAGTCCAAAATTTTATGTGTGTAAATATAGAATTCAGTGGAACCATGGCGTAATTACTAGCACCTAATAGGTTGGCTTATGCCTTATTCACTATTCTATAAAGAACGCATACCTTTTACAGAATAGCATTCAGTGTGTAAAATTTTTGGTGCTGATTTTTAGGTGCCACTTATAGAATTTACCCCTAAGTGTAAAACTGTGCACAAAGTTTATAGAATTGGGAGATTAATGCACTGGATAACCGAGTTCTGTTCTGCTTTGTAGACTTAACATTGCAAGATAGGGAGATGCATCAGGACCTAATACTGGTGCTTCCGAAGGACCACATTCTCCATCAGTATGGGGATGTCCTTTATTTGAGCCTCCAAGAATTTCAAACAATATTTAGCTTTTTTAATATTTTATTCGCTAAGGGGGTCTTTTACTAAAGCTTAGCTTGAGTGTATCTGCAGCATGCCCATTTATATCTATGTTAAGTCTACAAAGCAGAACAGAACTCGGTTATCCAGTGCATTAATCTCCCAATTTTATAAACTTTGTGCACAGTTTTACACTTAGGGGTAATTCTATAAGTGGCACTAAAAGCCCCCTGAGCCCCCTCCCACCCCCCCGACAATGACCCTCTTTCCTTCCCCCCTTCCCTCAGCCCGTGACATGATCCCTTCTCCCAGAGTGCTCCTACCCCCCCCCCCCCCCAGCTGTCCAGGTAGGCCCTCCCCGGACCTACCTGTAGCCCTCGTAGTCCATGGTGCTTGTTGGACCACCATGGATCACCAGGGCTACATGTAGTGGAGGAGTGGCCTAGTGGTTAGAGCACCAGTCTTGCAATCCAGAGATGGCCTGTTCAAATCCCACTGCTGCTCACTGTAATCTTGGGCAAGTCACTTAACCCTCCATTGCCTCAGGTACAAACTTAGATTGTGAGCCCTCCTGGGACAGAGAAATATCCAGTGTATCTGAATGTAACTCACCTTGAGTTACTACTGAAAAAGTTGTGAGCAAAATCTAATTAAATAAATAAATGTAGGCCTGTGGGAGGACCTATCTGGATGGCTGGGGCAAGCAGGGGGGCCCTCTGGGGTGGGGGGGTCCTGCTGTGGGCTGGGGGGTCCTCATGGGCGTAGACATGGGGGGGACAGGGGGGGCAATGCCCCCCCCCAAACGACGACGACGTGAGACTGGCGCTGCCGCGCTAGTCGTTAAAAAAAAAAACAAGCAGGCATGCGCTCGTCTCCGTCTGCTTCGCTTCCCTGCCCTCTCTGTCTGCGTCCCGCCTTCCTCTGACGTCATTTCCTTTCGGGCGGGACGCAGACGAGAGGGCAGGGAAGCGAAGCGGACGGAGACGAGTTGTCCGTCTACCCCCCTCTCTTCCTCCCTCCCTCCCGCGCAGGCAGCAAGCATGCTTCTTCAGTTTTTCTGTGTTCTGGCAGTGGTAGCGACGTACACGCTGCCTTCGGCTCTGCCCCCGAATCCTTCTCTTCAAGTTCCTGTTCTCGCATAGGTGGAACAGGAACTTGAAGGAAGGCTTCCGGGGCGCCCAAAGGCAGCGTGTACGTCGCTACCGCTGCCAGGAGCACAGAAAGGTTGAAGAAGACTGCTGCCTGCGCCGGAGGGAGGGAGGAAGAGAGAGGGTAAACGGAGTCACGATCCTGGACCTCGCGGGGGGGGGGGGCAGCAGAGGGAAGATGGATGGAACTGGGAGAGGTGGGGAGCAGATGGAAGATGGATGGACTGGGAGGGTGGGGAGCAGAGGAAGGAGCAAGAGATGGGATGGGACTGGGAGGGGTGGGGAGCAGAGGGAAGATGGATAGGACTGGGAGGGGAGGGGAAGTAGAGGGAAGATGGATGGGACTGGGAGGGGTGGGGAGCAGAGGAAGATGGATGGGACTGGGAGGGGTGGGGAGCAGAGGGAGGGCCAGGAGATGGATGGGATTGGGAGCGTTCAGGCACAGCAGAGGGAAGGAGCAGAAGATGGATGGGACGGAGGGATGGTGTAGCAGAGGGAAGGAACCAGAAGATGGATGGGCCTGGGAGGGGTCGGGAGGCAGAGGGAAGGAGCAGGAGATGGATGGGACCTGGGAGGGGTGGGGAGCAGAGGGAAAGATGGATGGACTGGGAGGAGTGGGGAGCAGAGGGACGATTGAGGGACTGGGAGGGGTGGGGAGCAGAGGGGATGGACCAGGAGATGGATGGGATTGGGAGAGGTCAGGCACAGCAGAGGGAAGGAAGCGAAATGGATGGGACGGAGGGATGGTGAGCAGAGGGAAGGAACAGAAGATGGAGGGACCGGGTAGGGGTGGGGAACAGAGGGAAAGGAGCAAGAGATGGATGGGACTGGGAGGGTGGGGAGCAGAGGGAAGCCTACTGGAAAGAAGACACTGCATAAAACAGAAGACACTGGGACCAAAGCGAATAGAAAAACTAAATGATCAGACAACAAAGGTAGATAAAAGTATTTTATTCAGAATTTATTAATTGAAATATGTCAGCTTTTTGAAATGTGCATCTGTGATATTTTGCCTGTAAATTTCAATTCCTTCCTTCATATTAGCATATTCATTTGCATATGTATATATGCAAATGAATATGCTAATATGCTTCGCCCATCCTTTCCCCCCCCCCCCCCAAATGAAACAGTCAAACTATGCCTATGGGGGTCCTACTGTGGGCTGGGGGGAGGGGGGACAGAAAGAGGGTCATTGTTGGGGGGCAGGAGGGGGCTTTTTTAATATATAAAAAAATAGTTATGATGTCCCGGCCCGATATCCAGTGCCGGAACCCGCCTAGCTAGGTTGGCCAAAGTTAGGACAGCTTTTGAGCTGTCCTAAATTTGGATGCTTAGGTATGCAGGTCCTGGCACTGAATATTACCAGCACATAACCTTGGGCTCCTCTCTAACACTGCTCCCCGTACCACCCCTGACCTGCCTCTATTTTTTTTTTGCGGTGGTCAGAGGTGATGTTCAGAGGCACAGCGCACTTTAGTGCCGCTGAATATCGGGGGGTAAGCAGCGACAAGCGATTTAAGTTGCTGATAATGCAAAATATTCTCTCATCTACAGCCTATATTGCAGCTGGAGGTCTTGAAGTGTCCCCTCAAATCTAGTACACCTTCCAAGCTGGTGATTCCACTTTCCCTCGAATTTTCAAGGGCCAAGGTGTAAATTGTTTATTTTCTCTAATTAACAACAAAGCAGATCTTCCTAATTTAAGCATTCAGTGGTAGCAAAGCCATTGTCGAGTACCATGCTTCAGGGCCACCAATATATGTGTGGTCATCCAGGGCAGTAGATGGTTGGCGAAGGCATGGAACATATACTGAGAGTCAAATGGACTAAAAATTGCTCTTTCCGACTCCAATGGCATAATGTAGGTATTACCCTTAAACCAGTTTACAATATGGTTACCACTTTTGCCCCATTTTTTCGTGCACTTCATTGGTTACCCATTGAGACCAAGGTAATTTTTACATTATGTATGATAACATACAAAATTTTGTACGGGAATTCACCAGCTTATATGGTCCATTTTATCCAGATATTTAATAGAGGTAGAGCTAATTCTCTCAGAGATCAGATGATTTTACGGTACCCAGTGGTTAATAAAATCAGATCTAAAACCTAGTTATCATCGCTTCCATATGAAGCCACATCAATATGGAATACCTTACCAGCTGTAATTAGATTGCCAAGAAATTATCTTATATTTAGGAGGGCAATAAAAACATTTCTGTTCCCAAAATATGTTTTCGAGAATGAGTCAATATAGGAATTATAATAATAGAGCAGGAAATTTTTGAAATTTAGTTATTTGATTTAATTTACAATTCCTTGGGATTGTCCATGTCTTCTTGTTTGTAACCCGCATAAGACTTGACAGGTAATTGTGGTTTGTAATAATAGCAGGGCTTTTTTGAGGGGGTACTTGGGGGGTACTGAGTACCGGCACCTTTTCCATTGTCTGCTAAAATTGACCCATGGAACCCAAGTTTTAATGATAAAGCTCAGGCTCTACACAGCAATTCTGTCTTCTCATAGATTCTATGACTGGTTGCAGGGGGCCTGGCTATTATGGGGCGGGTCCCTCTGTGATCACCCCACTCCTGAAGGGAGGCCTAGCATTTGAGCACCGGCACCTTTTTTGCTAGAAAAAAACACACTGAATAATAGTAATAATAATATGCTGCATTTTGGTAGCTAAGTGATACAGGCCAGACTGCCTCCCCCATTGCACTTGGCCACAAATACCTCCAAAGGGAATCGTACCCTCATATCTTACCAGAGAAATTGCTTTATGGTGCTATTAATCAATTTCAAGCATGAAGCTGTGAGATAGATTGGTACCATCTGCTTTATTTATAACCACTTATAGAAAATAATAATTTTAAATAGATATATCCTCCCGGAGAGTGATGGTGGCAGAGATTGCCAAGTTTGTAGTAGGTTCTGAAGCTCCAATAGCAACGACCCCACATTCCACTTATAAACTTCCAAAAACAATACCTACTTTTATCAAGTTGCCTCACTCCCTCCCAACAGTTTTCTTTAATTAAATTACCTGATCCCAGAAGCACTTAAGCACCTCATCTCCTGCTGCTAGACTGAAGTCTCGCAATAAGAGCCACGCAATTTAATGGCTCATATGATGAGGCTCTTAAGGGTTTTTTTTGTTTTGGCTGCCAGAAAAGGGATTAATTAAAAAAGCTGTCAAGAAATAGTGTGGCAACTTTGTTAAAAGTAAGTTGTGTTTGCCATACTCTGCCTTTTTTGCAGCAGTGCAGGGCTCACTGAGCCCCATTCTTGACTGGGGAATTTATGATATTGCATCCTTATTGTTTCTAGCAGTTAATTAAACTTAATATCATGCCTTATTGTAAATGTCCATGGTAAGCCACAAATCAAATACATCAATAAAATACTAACTATAATGATTACAAATACAGTAGAGACATACACAACCAATTATGCACTATTTTTTTAAAATATCTTTATTGAAACAGAGTGTAACACAGACAATCAAGCATAAAGGAAGACCATAAATGAGAGTCCAGCTTCCAAACAGTATAGTGACATGCTCTCCTTTATAATACAACAACGGAGAATGGAAGTTAATAATATGAAATGCAGTATTTTTGAAAAGCAAGAAGTGAACATATTGAGAGAACCATGCACCATTTAAAACAAAACAAATGCAAATCAGCCTACCTCCGCTCTTCCTCATTTTAGATTAATCACAGGCTGTTTAACCTATCTTTGTGTATTCCCTTAGTTATTGAAATTGTGTGATGAAATACTTTCGGGTCCTGTTACTAAGCTGCAGTAAGCACTAACGTGTGCTTACTGCAGCTTAAAAGGGTTTATCACAGGGTGTGGTAAGATTCAAATGTGCATGTGCTACCCATGTGCTAAAACTTTTAATTTTTTTGCCTAGGGGCGTATTGTGAGGCAGAAAGTGGGTGGGTCTATGCTAATCAGTTAGCACATCAGCATTGCTGCACTCTGATTAGCATAGGATTAGTAATGTGCCCTTATTGCCTATAAAACAGGTGGTGTTAAGGGCCCATTCACTAATGGCCATATTAGTGAGTAGTGACAACACAAACAACAAAAACAGTGACCTTCAATTCTGTAGATAAATGTGACAATTTGGATCACTGTAGGAGGAAAAAAGACCTCAGAAGCTTGGGGGTGTGCAACTAATAATGACACTGTCACAGCTAACTTACTTGTAATCAATCACTGGTCTTAAAAAAAACCTTCTGTTGTTGCCATCTTCCAAAATTGTCTCTTATCTTTATGACTTTTATGATGCTTATTTACTTTGTGATTTTTTGTTTTAACAATTTGGACAATATTCACTTGCACTTGTGCTAGCATTCAATATATCTCTTCATAATCGGAACCCACTTTTAGAAGGAGAACTGCACATATCTGCTTTGTGATATCCTGACAGGAACCTGTTTCACTACATGCTTCTTCAGGGGATGACAGGTGCTGTTTAATCTGTAAAAACAAAAAGACTCCAGATTAGTGATTAAAAACAGTGCTTGTTCTTTACTACACCACAGAGTAGTAATAATTAGACAGGACTGTATGAACTTACTAAGAAAAATTCAGCCTTTCTTCTCTTCGGTCCTGCCTCAAGCAGTTCAAATTGGCAGCGACACTTGAAGAGGGGCCATATAATCAAAGCTCATAGGCTTTTGGGAAGGTAGAGGAATTTGGCCAAAGGGGGAATGATTGTGTCAAACAGACTGCTGTGTGGGTAAAGGTGAGCAGCAGTGCCAGGTCCGTGGTCAGCTGTTGGTTCTATCCTGGCTGGGTGTATTGGGAGGGGGGACATTTATGTGGTTTTATGTTGGCCCCTAATTACATTGGCTCAAGTTAGAAGTTGTTGCAAATAAAGCTGTGGCCAAGTTTAACCCAATATATCTGACTTTGGTGTGTTTATTTGGTGTTTTAAGGAAGTACTTTGGGGTGGGGCTGGGGGTGCAGGAGAGTGCAGGGCTGGAGCTGTCCTGAGTGCATCAGTTAGAAGAGAATCCGGTAGCTGGAAGTAATTGGGCTGAAGGGAGGGACAGCTTGAGCAGTTCCCCTGTAGCATGGCAGTATACGTGCATGCCAACAGCAGGGGAATGCAGGCTGAAGGTGTATGGGGGTGGAGAGCATTTGCAACTGGCAAATCCAGGGGCTTGAGGACTTTTTAAACACTGTGTTCTGATTGGTTTGTCAGCTGCGAGTATTGCGCTCCTTGCGGGGGGCTTTATTGTATGTGGGTAGCAGTGGTGAGCAGGCTGTGTCTGAGACCATGCTGTACTTTGTTGTAATTTTTTGGGGGTGCTGATGCCTAGTTGGAACTGTAGCTTAATAGTTAGAGCAGCTTTCTCAGATCCAAGGCAGAAATGCTAACCTTGCTGGTCCAAGTCACACCTTTGGCTTTGTCTGAGGCCTCACTTGATGGCAGTGGAGGGCCTGCAGTCTTTGATTGGTGCAAGGGAGAAAATGTTGGGCAGTTTTTTTCTATTCCTGCAACTTCTTTTTGAGGGTGCTGCTCTGTCTTGGGTGGGTGAGTCTAAGGGGATGGGGAAAGTCTCAGGCTTTGCTTGCCTGAGACACAGGTAGCCAGCCTAGTTTCTGCCCCTACTGTTCAGGGGGATTCTTGGGGTGCGGCGAGTAAGGCTTAAAAGTTTGCAGTGAAAGCTGTTGGTGTAGTTAAGCCAGGGTTCAAGGCTATGGGGTGAGTATTCCCCCTGATTGGGGTTAAAAAGAGGGGGGCTAAGAGGTGTGGTAAAGCCATCAGTCAGGATGGTGTAGTAGGGGCCATACTGGGGATGAGATGAGTTAAGATATAATCAAAGTTCATAGACTGTTGGGGCTGTGGGGGTGCAGGTTTGGAGGACAACTTAAGTAAGGAGAGGAACAGTAATCCCTAGATTCATCTGGGAGAGTGGAGGAATTTGGAAAAAGGTGGAATGGTTGGGTAAAGCAAAGAGACAGCAATGTGGGTAAAGACAGGCAGCTGTGCTGGGACTGGCCGGCTGTTGGTTCTAGCCTGGCTGCGTGTATTGGGTGGGTGGGGGGACAGTTACGTGGTTTCATGTTGACCCCTAATCACATTGGCTCAGGTTAGGAGTTGTTGCAAATAAAGTTGCAGCCAGGTTTAACCCAATAGATCAGACTTTGGTGTGTTTATTTGGTGTTTTAAGGAAGTACTTTGGGGTGGGGGGAGGGTGTGGGAGAGTACGGAGCTGAAGCAGATAATGATCTGAGTGCACCAGATAATGATATCTATCATATTCCCTCTCAGTCTCAAAGCTGAAGAGACCTAACATGTTAAGCCTTTTTTTTTCATAAAGGAGGTATTCTATCCCCTTTAATATTTTTGTAGCCCTTCTCTAAACCTTTTCTAGGTCCACTCTATTTTGAAATGGGACGATCAGAATTGCACATAATACTCAAGATGCATGGACCTATACAAAGGCATAATTATATCCTTAGTTTTGTTTTCCACCCCTTTTTGAATAATCCTTGTTTATTTTTTGGGATTTATTAACTGACTTTACGAAGACATTCACCCAAGGTTGTGTACAGCAGGAACAGCTTGACATGAAACTTGCAATTTTGTTAACAGCATAACAATTGTACCAAATATAACATTCTACTTGTTCAGTCATTTTGTTCTTTGTAATAGGTTTTACTATTTTCCTGGCATTGACGTCAGGCTTATTGGTCTGTTGTTTTCCAGATCAACCCTGACCCTTTTTTAAAAATTGACATTACAGTGGCTACCTTCCAATCTTCACAGACAATTTTAATGATAGGTTATGAATTACTAGTAGTAGGTTTTCAATGTAATTTTTTTAACTCTTTCAGTTCTTTTGAGTTCTTTCCAGATGATTTAGGTCTCTTTTGTTTGTCAATTGTCCTATTTCATCTAGATTCACCTTGATTTAATTTAGTTTTAAATTTAGGCTGAAAGCCTGGTTCCTTACTAAAGTATTTGAGGAATGAAGGGTGGATGATGACTGGTGTGGAGAATTAAGGAGGATTATTGGGTTGGATTGTTTATTTTAATTAATTGTTGTGTTAATTTGTTTTTTTTTTATGTTATATGAGCCTGCAAATAGGTGGGATAATGTGGGATTCAAATGCAATAAAATAAAATAAATAAATAAATACTTTTGTAAACTGCTCTGGTGTTGTTTATAAAAGGTATAGAAAGTTTTTTTAAAACCCAACCTAAACTAATGGTCTCTATTTTAATAAAGTACCATTTTTGGTATGGGTATTTCCCTTACATCCTCCTCTGTAAAAACTGAAGCAAAGAAACCGTTTAGGGTGCAGGTATCAATGTGAGCTACTGTGAAGACATGTTATTTTACCAATTTTAGCACAGGTCCCATTTTACGCAATGAGACCTAGCTACTCATAACTGGGGTTAACAGTATAATAACACGTCTTTAATGGTAGATCATATTGATAGCTTGCACCCTTAGTCTATCTGCTATGGTCTTGTCTTCCCTGAATGCCCCTTTTATCCCTTTATCCTCGAATGGTCCAACTGACTCATACCTGAAAAAAAAATTTTATTATGAGTTTTTGCCTCTATGGCAAGTGTAATCCCCTATTAGGTTGGGATTACTAAGAGAGTCCCTATAGAGAATCACTGGGGGGAGTGACTGGGAGGTCCCTGGGTGGGAGGAAGCCCAGCCCAAGGGGAGTAGCCTTGAAATAAAATGCAGAAAGATAGTGCCCTTCTGGACATGAGTGACTGGGGAGGTAGAGTTAGTTGTTAATAACAATAATATCTTCTACATTTAAATGGAAGGAGGCCTTAAGGTCTTATAAGTTTCATTGTGCAGAGACAAAAAAGGCTTATTATGCTACAATTATTGGTACTGACTTGGTCAATACTAAAAGGTTATTCACCTTATTGAATGACCTTTTTTCTCCCCCTAGTCCTGGTAAGCAGCTGATCAATACACAGCCTAATGCACAGGAATTATCTGATTTTTTCCATACAAAAGTTCAGAAAATTTGTGATGATTTAACTAAGAATCAGATGCAAGTGCTGAATTAATCTGCTTTTGTTCCAGACTCTGGTTTAGAGGTTGACATTGTTGCTGATCAATTATAGGACTCTTTTGAGCCCATTACTATTAATGATCTCCATACACTACTTCCTAGAATGTCATCTTGTCAATGTGTGTTGGGCATTTGTCCCTCTAAATTGTTTTCTAATTTACCTAATACTTTAGTACTTTGGTTAGTTCCTTTTTTAAATAATCTGTTGATATCTGGGAGATTTCCTGCAGAGATGAGTTACATTGCACTTACACCCATAGGAAAAGCACAGAATTTAGACTTATCACTCACTTCTAGTTTTAGACCTATTGTGGGAATTCCTTTACTTACTAAGGGCCAGATACACTGAACGTAACGAGCCATTAATGAGCAAGTAGTAAACCCTGGCATGCACTAAAGACTTTTTTCCGACGAAGGTAGCAGCTAACAAAAACAGAATGCAGATGAGCAAATTGTGTAGAAACCCTATTGTAATGAGATGCACTAACCTTTTCCGATTGCCTTAACGGTGGAAAATCTAACGAGAGGTCTGTACCTCTCTGCGCGGGATTGAAAAACTGCAACAAAAGTAACAAAAAAAAAATTTGCGCTCCGTTTTAAAAAAAATGTTCATTTTGGCCATCATTTCCCCCCCGAAGACGCAGCGCTGCTCACCCCCTCCGATGCGACTCAATCCAGAGGACACTGTAGTTGAGGACGCCCACCCAAAAATAACGTCCATTTTGGCTGTCATTCCCCCCCCCCCCCCCCCCCCCGCAATAATAAAAACGTCTTTTTGGCAGTGCTTCAACTCAGCTGAGAGACTGGGAAGTTCCTGAGCCAATCACAATGCGTTTAGCTTGGCTAAACACGTTGTGATTGGCTTCAAGGACTTCAAGGTCTCTCAGCTGAGTGAAGCACTGCCAAAAAAGACGTTTTTATTATTGTGTGTGGGGGGGGGGGGGGGAATGACGGCCAAAATGGACGTTTTTTTGGGTGGGCGTCCTCAACTGCACTGTCCTCTGGATTGAGCTGCATCAGAGGGGATGAGCAGCACAGTGTCTTCGTGCGGCACAGGGAGGCATATTTGGCATGCGCAGAGCAGCCAGCATAACCCCTTGGCTGCTCTGCGCATGCTTGACCAGCCATTGGCCGAGTGTTTAACGACGGAATAGAGAATGAAGTGAGCTAAACGAGCAGCTCATTTGCATTTCTATTCCTTGATGCATGCCTGTTCCTTACCAATTCGCTAAGGGAATTGGTAAGGGAAGGGCTCTAACGATTGTTTAGTGCATCTGGCCCTAAATTCCTAGAGTCATTGGTTGGTCAGTAATTATCCTAATTATATTACTAAATACTGTAGCTATCACTACTCAATTTGGGTTTCAATCCTAACACAGGGAAAACAGATTATTCTGCTCCAATTATGGTATCTCAGCAGATTTGATTCAGTGGATCATGGATTGTTAATAACTAAATTAAGTGAGTTAGGTTGTCCTTCGAAAGCTAATCAAGAATGTATTAAGTTATGCCCAATAAAAAGGTATCATCTTATTTTCTTTCCATGTTTTATTTTGTTTGATTTCTATTGATAACCTTTAAGAGTGGACTAACACGGCTACCACACCTCTCTACTTAAGATAATTTTTTAACAAAGAAAAAAAAGAACGATTGGTACCCTGTGGACCATAAATTAATGTAAATTTCCACTGATCAAGTCTGCTCACCAACCATATATATAGTCCCATAGTATCCTTCCCAGTATCATACTCCACTAATGGAATATTTTTATTGATTAGTATGACAACCCCCCTTGTTTTGGAGCCACCTGAGGAGTAGTATATGCTAGTCCAATTCCTATCTTTTAATTTTTGCATTTCTTATGAGTCCAATTTGAGTTCTTGCAGTAGGGTGATATCTAATTGCTTATCTCACAAACAGTTCAGTATCTGCTTCCTCTTAATCAGATGATTTACTTCTCCTACATTCCAGGTTGCCAACTTATATGAGCTTCCCACCTTTGATTTTAAGTAATAGAGTTACAGAAAAAAACCATAGTATATATCTACCCTGTATTTCATCTGTCTCCAACAAAAGAACTTCCTCCTGGGCCTACCCCACTCCCCTATCTCCCTACCTCATTCCACTTGCCCCCCCCCCCCCCAAATTCTCCCTCCATCTTAGAACTCTATCCGCCTTCTCTTAGGTTTGATAACATTACTCCTTTGCTGCAGAAATATATTTGGCTCCATGTGGAACAATGTGTTATTCAAAAGCCTCTCACCTTGACTTTCAAGGCTCTTAAAGTGGGTATCCCTACTTATCTATAACTTTGCTGTGCCTTATTCTCCTGCTCCGTTCTCTCAGTGACTTCCATGAAGTTCTCCACAGTCCTAGAAATGTTCAACTTGAGAGTACTAGGCATCACACTTTTTACTTTGCCTCTCCCTTTTTCTGGAATTCTCTTCCCCTCTCCATTTATGCTGAGCAATCATTTAAAAATTTTAAACTTCTACTAAAGACCTAGCTTTTCGAAAGGGCATTCTCCTCTGATTAAGTCTGTTTGGTTGTTTCACTCTGCCTCTCAGTTTATTATTTCCCACTCCCTTCCTGGAACTCCCCTCCTCCTTCTTTACTTAAGGTTATACAAATTGGTATGATTGTTAATCTTTCCTGTCTAAATGTTGTAGTCCCTTTTCTGACTTTTTATATATATATTGCTTTTGATTTGTAAACCTCTGTAATTATACCAGTTAGGTGTGGCAGTATATCAAGTAGTAATACATCATAAACCATAACTCAAACTTCTTTGCCTCCCACCTCCCCCTGGTCCCTTCTTTCTCCACCCTGATGTACTTCTCCTCAGTCCATAAGTAACCGTAATGGTCAATGCCTCAAATATATCACAGTACCATTATATGGCATCACTACCAGTCTTGAGAGTATCTCCATGTTAGTCTCGAATCAATGGTGTTCAATGCATAGCATCCACTGGTTTAAGCTAAGAATCCACAGTGGTAGCATCCCTACCCTATCTCACTTTGAGGTCTGAACCTGATCCCACATAGAATACTTTGGATCCATCCTACTCCTCCATTGTATCATCCAACTGTGAAACTGTGTCAGAGGAAAGTAGAGCAGGACGGTTCCCCCCATCTGCTTGAGGGGAGCTTTCAACCTTATCTTTAGTAGCCCGGTGCTTTACAGAGTGTATCAGGTCAGAGACTTTCCTTAGCTCTTAAAATTGTTGGTGTAGGAGAACTTGGATTGTTTGTGGTCTTGATCTGCACTTTCTAAAATCCCATTGGTGTTGAGGTTGTCCAAATGGGTTCCTTACTTTGAGTTTTTATATAATCCAGTGACTTAATAAAACTTTTGACTTCTGGGATCGATTAAAAGAGTCTGCGTTTCCTTCTTGAAATATTACCAGTTTGGCAGGGTCCCACACCGCTGCTTGAGTTCCATGTGCTACTGGTGCCTACTTATACTCCCAAAGGTCTTTCTGTTTCTGCATAGTCTCCGCGTTCATGTCAGAAAATTCCAAATTTTCCAGTTTTCAAATTTACAGGTTTTAAACTTGAAGTAACTTTACAATGAAAGCCTGCGGCAGAAGGTTGGGATCAAACTGCAAGCACATTTCTTGGTGGGCCCTCTCAATCTCATATCTCAGAGATGCTGGTGATTCTGGAAAGCATGTGCTCAGTATTTTATGGATGAACTGCCCAGGCTGAGAGCTCTCCATTCCTTCAGGTATGCCATGTATTCTAAGGTTTGACCGTCTATTCTGATTTTCCAAGTCTTCAAGCATGGACATCAGCAGCTCCAGCTGTTTGACACGTCACAACTTGCTCCTTGTTTTCTCCTGGCCTACCTCCACCATATGCATGTGGCTTTCTAGTTGTTCTATTTTTTACTGTTATGAGAATTTAACCTTGATTCTAACTTGGTCACCACCATATCAGCTGATCGTTATTAATTTGTACAGCGCTGCGTAACCCTAGTAGCGCTCTAGAAATGTTAAGTAGTAGTAGTAGTAGTAGTAAGAACAAGTGCAAGTACATCCTCTGATTTTTTTTTCTCTGGGTCAAATCCCCGGAGAAGCACTTCTAGAAGATCTCTTTCCAACTACAGCCCCAAGGCTTCAGGGCCTTGCTTGCATACATTTTCTCTAAGTCATAGGAGTGCTATTTCGCATTAATCCCCTATGGCATTCTAGTAACTCCCAAGATAGTGGCCTAATACTTCCAGCTTGGGCAGGTAAAAATGCACAGAGCAACAGTTACAACCCTGATCACCTTACTGGGCAGACTGGATGGGCCATGCTGTCTTTTATCTGTTATCATTTATTATGTTACTGGTGTTAGATGATTGATAACAGGGATGAGGGAGGACAGCTACAGATAATCAAATGGCCTGAGAAGCTCGAACTTCTTAAATCAAGGATTACAGTCAGGTCAGACCTTGAATGAGGGATGACCAGGGGCTGGGGAATGAGGAAAGCAATGCCAGACCTCTAAAGTATTCTGCCCAGAAACATTCAAAAAAGGGGACATAATCATCTGATCATCAATACCCACAAGTAGGTAGAAAGATGACAGGAAAACGAAAAAAAGGAAAAGAAGTTACAAAACTCTATCAACTAGGCATTTTGATTTACCACAATTTATCACAGTTCTACAATTCCTTTCATAGGAATGGATTTATTTATAGGTCATAATGCAACATTGTCCATTAGTTCTCTGCTTGAGAATACAAAGCAGTGGATTATGCCATACATTAAGGTGTGTTATGTGGGTTTACTAACAGCTAATTTAAAGTTGCAGCATGAGCACAAAGCAAGATTTACAGTATAGCAATATATGCTTAACTAAAATTATTTGCTGAGAGCACAGAAGCAAAACTTATATCTGGTTGATGGTATACATTTTGTGCTCTGAATTTTGCACTTGGTTTCTGCGTATGATAGAAAAAAATATTACAGAATTAAGACACTCAATAAGTATCTTTGTAGTAATCTAACAGAAAAAAAAAAGCATACCAACAAGCCTACCATCGTACATCTGCTTTTAGGTCCTTGAAAACAAGAAAAACTAGCCTGCAATTATTATATTACAATGTGTGAAGGCAGAGTTTAGAAAGAACCATACAAATCAGAATTGAGACACCTGAGTCAGAATCTGTCAAATTTCATTAGTATTTTAGAAAAAAGATCTGCCAACAATAGAACCTTTTCTAAAACACATGCAGGAATTGATGTATTTGTACTGGCTACGTGTGGTGGGAATAGGGTTACCATATTTGCTCCCCCCAAAAAGAGGACACATGCCCTGCCCCGCCATACCCCGGCCCACCCCGCCCCATCCCGCCCCCACCCTGACCCTGTTACACACCCCACCCTGCCCCTCGTCACATACCGCCACCGCCCCGCCCTGTCACATACCGCCCCCACCCCCCACTTGCGTCACACACCCCTAAGAGTGTCCTATCCTCCCCTCTTACCTTACTTTACTGCCCTGATGGTCTAGTGACCCCTTTGGGGCAGAAAGAGACTTCAAATCTCAGCGGCCATTTTGAATCGGCACTGGGACCGGAGTCAGCAAGGAACAGCATGCAGGCACTGGGGGCAGGAAAGAGGGGGCTCTTTCCTGCCCCGAAGAGGTCACTAGACCAACAGGGCAGTATAATAAGGTAAGGGGAGTAGAGAATAGGAAACCACTAGGCCCGCCCACCAGCCTGCCCGTTTATCCGGAAATCCGAGCAATGGACAGGCTGGCAAAACCCGCCTGGTTGCCCTGCCATGTCTCAAAAAAGAGGACATGTCCGGGTAAAACCGGACATATGGAGGGGCATAATCGAACAGGGTGCCCAAGTTGTCATGAGGGCATCCTCGCAGGACAACCCGTATTATCGAAACAAGATGGACCGTCTGTCTTTCGTTTCGATAATGTGGTCGGGGATGCCTAAATCCTCAACATTTAGGTCGACCTTAGAGATGGTCGTCCCCAGTTTCGGTGATAATGGAAACCGAGGACGCCCATCTCAAAAACGACCAAATCCAAGTCATTTGGTCTGGGAGGAACCAGCATTCGTAGTGAACTGGTCCCCCTAACATAACAGGACACCAACCGGGCACCCTAGGGGGTACTGTAGTGGACTAACTGATGCACTAACGAATGGAAAAAGGCATGCAGTGGTCACTAACCACCTCCCACTCCCCCAAAAAAACAACTTTAAAAATTTTTGTCTTTTTTTTTTTTTTAGAAATATGGGTGAAGGACCTCCTTCGCTGTGTCTCCCGTCCCTGCAATGGCAGTTGAGGATGTCCGATATGCCTCCGTCCCTGCGACGGACGATGGCAGTTGAAGACATCCAAAATGTGGATGTTTGTGGAGAAGGATGTCCATGCCTGGATGTTTCTGTGAGAAGGACATCCATGCCTGCTATGCCTTGATACCCCTTTATTTATTTGGATTTTGGATCACAAGTAGCAATAGTTGGATTTGAACTGGCCCCCTCTGGATTGCAAGACCAGTGCTCTAACCACTAGGCCACTCCTCCACTCCCTTGAAATTTGGCCATCCCTGAGGGGGGGGGGGCAGTTGAGGACGTCCAAAATGTTTTGAAAGAAGGACGTCCACGCCTTCGTTATGCCTCCACTGACACACACATACCTCCCCCCCCCCCACATACTGCCCCCCCACAGGGATGGCCAAATTTCAAGGGAGTGGAGTGGTGTGAAGAAGTGGAGGAGTGGCCTAGTGGTTAGAGCACTGGTCTTCCAATCCAGAGGTGGCCGGTTCAAATCCCACTGCTACTACTGTGATCCAAATCCAAATAAATAACGGGTATAGCAGGTATGGACATCCTTCTCACAAACATCCACATTTTGGACATCCTCAACTGCCGTTGCACGGACGGAAGGCATAGAAATATCCAGTGTACCTGAATGTAACCTCACCCTTGAGCTACTACTGAAAAAGGTGTGAGCAAAATCTAAATCAATAAATAGTGAAGGACGTCCTCAACTGCCATTGCAGGAACGGAGGCATAGCGAAGGAGGTCCTTCACTCATACTAAAAAAAAAAAAAAAAAAAGACAAAAGTTTTTAAAGTTGTATTTTTTTGGGGGGTGGGAGGTGGTTAGTGACCACTGGGGGAGTCAGAGGAGGTCATCCCCGATTCTCTCCGGTGGTCCTCTGGTCATTTAGGGCACATTTTTGTGGCTTGGTCTTAAAAAAAAAAGGAAGTAAAGCCGCCAAGTGTTCGTCAGGCACACCCTTTCTTTTTTCCATTATCGCTTGAGGACGCCCATCTGTTAGGCACGCCCCAGTCCCGCCTTCGCTACGCCTCCAACACGCCCCTGGGAACTTTGGTCGTCTCTGCGACGGGTAAGCAGTTGGGGACGCCCAAAAATCGGCTTTCGATTATGCCCAACTTGGGCGACCCTGAGAGAAGGACGCCCTCTCCCGATTTGTGTTGAAAGATGGGCCGCCCTTCTCTTTCGAAAATAAGCCTGATGGTAACCCTAGGTCGGAACATCCATTTTATAATTGCTAACCTCTAAAACAGCAATGGTGGCAACTTGAAACATACATGTCCTAAGTGCCATCACTTACATGTATATGCTGGTAATTTCAAAACATAGACATGTAAGTGCTGACCACATGTTTGGTATTTTAAAAACCTACATGTCGATCTGCATTCAATTAAGTACAGAGCCCACACTCATTTGGCACAATCATAACTGGTGTGGGAAGGAGTGGCCTAGTGGCTAGAGCATCCATTCTTGAGATCCAGTGGTGGCCAGTACCACTGCTGCTCTTTCTGATTTTGGCAAGTCACTTAACCGTCCAGTGCCTGAGGTTCAAACCTACATTGTGAGCCCTTCAGGGACAGAGAAATACACAGTGTACCTGAATCTCACTCACCTTGAGCTACCACTGTAAAAGGTTTGAGCAAAATCCAAATAAGTAAATAAAAAATACAGTGGGATTCAATCCCCTAATTTCCTCCTGTAGAGCACTGCAGTAGTGATTAGTAGTTCTGATTCCTCCTCTTCAGAAGAAGAGGAGGGCACGATTGAGACAGACACAGTTTCATAGGTCTGGGAGGGCATTGTCCCTGGTTTTAGCAGCCCTCCCATGTTTGTGGGAAATGGTTCCCAAATCTACTAGGAAGAAGATAAAGAAGAACAGGTTTATTGATAAGGGGATAGAAATAGAGCAAAAGCAAGACAGAGGAGAACACAGGTAAAATCAAAGGTATACCATGATCGATACTGAATTGAATGACAGCCTTTCTACTTGCCATAGAGGTGGTTGGCTAAGTTGATCCAACTCAATTTATCCCAATGCTAGCCTATGCCCACAACATCTTACAGGGATTATGAGGGTTTTAGATGGTTGAAATATGATGAAGAATTTAGGATAAAATGGAGGAGAATTCCTCTGTCATGGCAGTGGCGTAGCCAGACTGCCAGTTTTGGATGGGCCTGAACCTAAAGTGGGTGGGCACAACATTTCTCTGTACCCCCCCTTCCCCAGCAAAATTAGTCACACTAATCAAATGCATTGTTACACAGGGGTAAAGTGCTGCTTTTCAGTGCATCAGGTTTCAGAAAATAATTTAATAGCCTAACACCCTTTTCAATGAGCTTTCAGAGCAGTGGCGTAGCTACATGGGGCCTGAGGGGGCCTGGGCCCCCATAGATTTGGCCCTGGCCCCCTGCCCCACGATCCCCTTCAACCCCCCTCCCCACCACCAACTCTCCCCCGCCGTCGCCGGCCGCCCTGTCGCCGTAAATACCTTTTTTGAAGAGAGACTTCCTTCCGCGCTCAAGTAGCGCCTTTCTTCAACGAAGCTCCGGCGATCAGCTGTTTCAACGCCGGCAGCGTCGCCAGCGTCGAAACAGCTGATCGCTGGAACTTCGTTGAAGAAAGGTGCTACTCAAGCGCGGAAGGAAGTCTCTCTTCAAAAAAGGTATTTGCGGCAACGGGGCGGGCGGCGACGGCGGGGTAGAGTTGGTGGCGGGAGGGGGGGTTGAAGGGGATCGTGGGCAGGCCGGCAGGGGGGGGGGTCCGATGTGGTGGCGGTGGCGGCGGTGGCAGCTAAACAGTGCCCCCCACCTCGGGCTCTGGCCCCCCCTCCTGGCGAGGTCTGGCAACGCCCCTGTTTCAGAGGCCAAAACCTCCTGCCTCAGGTCAGTATAATGCTGTTATGGTATCCTCTCCTGACCTAAGGAAGGAAGTATTGGTCTCTGAAACTTTATTACCACAGGTACCATATTACTTTATCCTAAATTAAAAATGAAATTATGTTCCTTTACCTTGTTGTATGGCCATTTACTGTTTTCTCATTGTGTTGCTCCAGTCTCTAGATTCTGCTTTCCTTCGTCTTCTCTTGTCAGGGTTTCCTTTCCATTCATCACCTATGGCTTTTCACTTTCCTCACCCTTGATCTCCACATGCCCCTTCGTCTTATTCTCCAGTCTTCCCTACTCTGTCCTCTCCCTCTTTCCATCCAGCAGCTCCCCTCTTCTCTCCCCATCCTTCCAGTGTCTCCCTCTCGTTCTTTTGCATCGAGTGTCTCCTTTTTCTCCCTACCCTTCCATCCAGTGTCTTCCCTCTTTCTCTCCTCATCCAGTCCACCCATCTACCCTCTCTCCTGATCCTTCCATCTAGTGTCTTTATCTCCCCTCTCCTTCTATCCATGTCTCTCTATTTCTCTACCCTTTCTGTTTAGTCTCCCCTCTCTCTCTCACATCCTTCCGTCTCTCCCCTTTCTCTCTGCATCCTTCTCCATCCATCTCCATCTTTCTCTCCCTATCCTCCATGTCCATCAGCTCTCTCCCTTCCGTCCAGTCCCTTCTTCCTCTTCTTCCCTTGTCCAGCAGCTCTCCGCCCCTTCCTCCTCCTCCCATGTCCAGCAGCTCTCTCCCTTCCATCCAATCCCCTCCCTCCTCCTCCCTCCTAGGTCCAGCAGCTCTCTCCCTTCCCTCTAGTCCCTTCTTCCTCTCCCCCCATGTCCCCCAGTAGCTCTCTCCCTTCCCTCCAGTCCCTTCTTCCTCTCCCTCCCATGTCCAGTAGCTCTCTCCCTTCCAACACCTGTCCCTTCCCACTCTCCATTCAGTAACTGTCTCTTCCAAATCTTCCTCCTACCCTTCTTCTGACTCTTTCTTTCAGGATCCCATCCAGCCCCTCTCTTCCTCCTTCCAACCAGCACGTGTCCCTTCCCTTTCTCACATCTGACCCTCCCATCCAGCCCTGTCCCCTCTGCCATCTTCTCCTTTCCTTCCAGCATCTGACCTCTTTCCCTTCCCCTCCCTCTGACACCCCACTGCTGCTAATGCTCCATCTTAAGCGTCTCGCATCTGCTGCTCTGTCTGCCCTGCTCTGCCTGCAGCTGTAAGCGATTTGCTCATCGGCCCTTCCTTCACCGTGTCCCCCCCTCACGGAAATAGGAAGTTACATCAGAGGGCGGGACACGTGAAGGAAGGGGCCGATGAGCAAATCGCTTTACAGCTGCAGCAGCGCAGAGCAGGGCAGAGAGAGCAGCTGACGCGAGGCGCTTCACCGTCAGATTCTTCTTTTAAGGTTGGGTTCCGGGTGGTCTGCTCCTCGACGAAGCTGCGATGCCGGCGGGGCGGATCGCCCCGCCTTGGTATGACGATGTTGGGGCGGGCCTGGAGGGAAAGGTGGCTGGGCTTGGGCCCGTCCAGGCCCACCCATGGCTACGCCCCTGGTCATGGGGCTCCAAAGATGTTGACTTATGGCTGTACATTATGACAAATAAGGGGCCATTTGTCAATACTCCAAACAGGTCCTTTTGACAAGGAGCCCATGGACAGGTAAAAAGCACAGGCACACACAAAGGAGGCTAGGGCTTTCAGCTTGGAGAAGAGATGGCTGAGGGGAGACATGATAGAGGTATATAAAATAATGATTGGAGTGGAACAGGTGGATGTGAAGCATCTGTTCACGCTTTCCAAAATACTAGGACTAGGGGGCATGCGATGAAACTACAGTGTAGTAAAATTTAAAACAAATTGGAGAAAACTTTTCTTCACCCAACGCGTAATTAAACTCTGGAATTCGTTACCGGAGAACGTGGTGAAGGCGGTTAGCTTGGCAGAGTTTAAAAAGGGTTAGACGGTTTCCTAAAGGACAAGTTCATAACCCGCTACTAAATGGACTTGGGAAAAATCCACAATTCCAGGAATAACATGTATAGAATGTTTTGTACTTTGGGAAGCTTGCCAGGTGCCCTTGGCCTGGATTGGCCGCTGTCGTGGTCAGGATGCTGGGCTCGATGGACCCTTGGTCTTTTTCCCAGTTTGGCATTACTTATGTACTTATGTTTCAACAGATCATTTGTAGCATTTGGAAATGTAATGGTGATAAATGGCTATATGTTTATGACAAGTAAGGGAATGTCATGCTCACTCAGGAAGCATTTCAGGATCATCATCTTATGCTTTCCTACGTTCGGAATCAAAATTTACAAGATCAACTCAGCGTGGCAGATGTATGGTCCAATACTACACAATCAGAGGGATATCATCAGAAATGCGGACATTGTTCCATTTGTTCTATAACAGTGGAAAGTACAGAATTTAAGTCCACGGATGGTAAGACTTACAAATTAAAATATAGAACCACATGTGAATCAAAAAATGTGGTCTATCTTTTTAGGTGTCGTGTATTTGCTCTATATAGGCCATACCACTCGTCAGTTCAAACAAGGGTCATAGAACATAGGCATTGTATGACTAATGCCAAGATGGAGGCACCTATGACTCGTCATTGTGAACAAGCTCAACATCGGTTTAACCAGTTGCAATGTATGATCATTGATCAAGTACTTATGGGTAAGAGAGGGGGGGATTTAAAAACAATTCTTTGGCGTAAGGAACAACACTGGATCTACACACTCAAAAACAGTTGCTCCTCAGGGTTTAAATAGAAACATCGAGTGGAATGCTTATTATTAATGAGGTGCTACTGGGGAGGTGTGGTTTCCTTCGCCTTTTGGACATTAGGATTGGACTTGTAACGTCATGACGTTTTCACGTTATGACGTCATGACGTCTTGATACGCTTCCTTTTAAAAATTCAATCAGAATTGGAGTCTTTGTTCCTGCACCATCTTTGGGATCCATACGACTGACGCTTTTAGTTTTCAGTGCTAATATGGTTCTATTTTTCCAGATGGATGTGAAGCACCCTTCCTGAAGCAGCCACGAGGTTGGCGAAACAAGGCGCTCTTGTTGAAGGGTTGGCGTTTTTTCGCCGTGCAGAAAATTTGTAAGGCTCCGGAGTCTTTTGGGGGATTTTTGATTGGAAATTCCTGAAGCTGTTACGCCTGGATTAAGTTAGTAAACTTGGTTTGCTATGTATTTCGGTATTTTGGTAGGATAGAGAAGGTTCCTTAAGTATATATTTGAGGCTTTTTCTTACCTTTAAGTGAACTTCAGGTTTTTTTCCTCCCTGGGGGGCTTCTTTAGGTAGTCTTTACTGGCTGGGGTCAGTTTTGGGTAGTTTGGTTTTTTGGTGTCCGTTTAATATAATTTGTATATATTCTCTAAGAGGGAAAGAGAGTTTTTTAATCCCACACGGTTTTTCTCATGTAGCATGAGTTTTTGCGTGGGTTTTTTTTTTCTCTTTTTCTTCCTTAAATAGGAACCTATGATATTAACCTACTCCTGTTCATACAAGGGATTGGTAGTACTTTGGTATTGTTCCCTGTTAGGAGGTTTGAGGTTCCATTTGTTAAGATTTAAACTATATAGGGGTGAAAGCATTTGTTTTCTACCAATTTAAAGGGACACCTCCAAACTATCTTTACATACATAATTATCAAACTCCTTTTGTTAAGTTGGGATGACAAGTAAGGGGCCATTTGTCAAGAAGCCCATGGACAGGTAAAAAGCACAGCACACCCAAAGGAGACTATTGGCCGTTAAACAGATCATTCTGTAGCATGCGGGAATGCAAATACAGACACGTCTGTTCCATATGTGGAGCTGTCCACACAGCTGCCAAATGTAGTAAAAAGGCCACAGACAAACACCCTCCTCAACAGCCATGACAATCATTTCCAGATGGTGCCCTTGCTGGTGCGCCTCCAAAATTGGTGCCCCAGTTGAACAAATAGCCACGAAAAAATTTTGCCCAGATACTTTGGGAGGGTTTTGCATCTGGCCTTAGAATCCCTTACACAGGTTCCATAGAAAGAGGATATGCCAAGAACTGTACATCTGTCTTGCGCATATCCTCCATTGTGCAGGAAAAATTAGACAAAGAGGTGGAGTTGGGGAGGATTGTGGGCCCTTTCGAGCATAGGTCTTTTGAAAAAATGGTCGTATCTCCATTAGCTGTGGTGCCCAAGCAAGAAGCTGGAAAATTCAAGGTGATCCACAATTTGTAACATCTAGAAGGATGTTTGATGAATGATTTTCTGCCTTCCGAAGCCTGCACTGTCCAATACGCATGTTTTGACTATTCAGTTCAATTGCTGATGCATTGTGGTCAGGAGCATTCATATCTAAGACAGACATTGAAGCTGCCTTTCGGTTGTTACCAGTACACCTTGACAATTTCCCTATACTGGGCTTCCAGTTTAGAGGACAGTTTTACTTTGATAAGTGTATGCCGATGGGCTGCTTGGTGTCTTGCTCCTATGTTGAGTGTTTCAGTACCTTCTTACATTAGGCAGTTGCCAGATCTGTGGGGGAGCAGAAATATCATTCATTATTTGGATGATTTCCTGTTGATTGGTCCCGCAAACAATGGCTCACATCAACTCTTGTTGAATCATTTTAGGGCAATAACAGAGATATTCAGTGTCCCACTTGTTCTGGATGAAACAGTGGGTTCAATTTCTCAGTTATCTTTTTTGGACATTGAGTTTGACTCTAACACCATAATTTGAAATTACCACCTGAGAAACTAACCAAATTGAGAGGTTTGATATCTTGGGCCTTGGGTAAAGAAAAAGTTACACTATGGGACATGTAATCCCTGGTGGACAATCTTAATTTTGCCTGTCATAACTTATGCATGTCCAACTATTTATATCACATAATACTAGTGTTCTTTCATATATATGTCCCAGTCCAGATTCAGTAAAATAATTCAATATCCTTCACTTTTCTTCACTCTACACCAGTCCTAAATTTAAAACACCCATCCTTAATTTGAACCAGTCCAATGCCCACAATAAAAGACCTCCGTTATGGATTTGGGTCGGGTTATGTAATATGGAGAGAATTTGAGGTCAACAGACATTTGGAAAAAAGTGGCTGGTAACTGGATAAGAAGAGGAGATAAAATGATGGAATAATTCTTATGTGGAAGAGAGAGATGAGAATCGATGAATCCATGTATGACTGGATGAGTGTTGGGAAAATATTTTTTATGTAATTATTTGGAATTTTGATATAATAAAGATTATTATTTAGGGAGAATAATTATATGTGATTTATATATAGATGTGAATATAATTATATTAGAATTTAGATATCCATTTAGAAATATTCCATAATTAGTAATGAGATATCAATTCAACGCATTTTTTTGAAAAAAGGAGGCATCATACTTATTAACATAGTAACATAGTAAATGACGGCAGACAAAGACCTGTACGGGCCATCAAGTCTGCCCAACAAGATGAACTCATTTTACATGGTATGTGATACTTTATATGTATACCCGAGTTTGATTTGTCCTTGCCTTTCTCAGGGCACAGACCGTAGAAGTCTGCCCAGTACTGTGCTTGTACAAAGTTCTGAAGCTAACATCGAAGCCCCTTAAATTTACACTCCAGCCCATCCCTATCTATTCAGTCACAATCAGGGCATAGACCATAGAAGTCTGCCTAGCTCCCGTTTTGTTTCCAATTACCGGTGTCGCCACCCAATCTCAGCTATGATTCCATGGATCCATTCCTTCTAAATAAGATTCCTTTGTGTTTATCCCACGCATGTTTGAATTCCATTACCGTTTTCATCTCCACCACCTTTTGCGGGAGGGTATTCACCATATCCACACCCTCTCTGTGAAAAATACTTCCTAATTAACATATAGAGATGAACTAAACTTCCAAAGGGGCACAGGTCTCTTCACTAATCAATTCTACTTCATATAACTCTAGAAAACCAGTTTAGGTAAGCAAAAGAAAATTAATTCTAAGGAGGAAAACGCCTCGAGAAGCATCTCTCTCACTTTCAAAAAGAGGGCTAGGCCTTCTTCATCATCGGCTAAAAACCTCCTAATCTGTATGACTTGTTTAGATTCTTATACTCAACTTCATGCATCCGTCAGCAGAGTGAATGGAATAAAATGTGACCGGAGGGCCCTTCATGCATCCGTTAGCAGAGTGAACGGAATATAATGTGACCGGAGGTCCTTCATGCATCCATCAGCAGAGTGAATGGAATAAAATGTGACCGGAGGTTCTGAAGCAGCAGAGGCGAAACGGGGGCCAACGTTGACCACGGTCATAGTAACAGTGAAAGACAGAAGGACAACACACGTCTTTAAGCTAAGTACATTTACATAAAGCTGATGTAAATTCGAGAAGGAAGAGTTGAGTATAAGAATCTAAACAAGTCATACAGACTAGGAGGTTTTTAGCCGATGATGAAGAAGGCCTAGCACTCCTTTTGCAAGTGAGCAGAAGAGGTGCTTCTCGAGGCGTTTTCCTCCTTAGAATTAATTTTCTTTTGCTTACCTAAACTGGTTTTCTAGAGTTATATGAAGTAAAAAATACTTCCTGACATTAGTCCTGAGTCTGCCCCCTTTCAACCTCAATTCATGTCCTCTAGTTCTACAGCCTTCCCGTCTCCGGAAAAGGTTCATTTGTGGATTAATACTTTTCAAAAATTTGAACGTCTGTATCATATCACCCCTGTTTCTCCTTTCCTCCAAGGTACACATGTTATGTCAGCAAGTCTCTCCTTGTACGGTTTGCAACGCAAATCCCATACCATTTTCGTAGCTTTTCTTTGCACCACTTCCAGTGTTTTTACATCTTTAGCAAGATACGGCCTCCAAAACTGAAACACAATACTCCAAGTGGGGCCTCACCGACTTGCAGAGGGGCATCAACACCTCCCTTTCTTCTGCTGGTTATGCCCCTCTCTACACAGCCTAGCATACTTCTGGCCACAGCCGTCGCCTTGTCGCATTGTTTCTTCACCTTCAGATCCTCCGACACCAACACCCCAAGGTCTCGCTCCTGAGTCGAGCTTACTAATCTCTCCCCTCCTAGCCGGTATCTCTCTTTTGGGTTTCCGCACCCCAAGTGCATCACTCTACACTTCTTGGCATTAAATTTTAACTATGTCTACAGTTTCACCAGTGTTTTCTGTATATAGTAAGTTGACCTTATTTGTATATATGTTTTTTATTTTTTAATATGCAGTGCTCAGAATTTGCTCATGTGCCTTTATACCATACAAAATGGAGTCGGCCCGTAGCAACCAAACATCATAACACCGATCCTGCCTGCCTCCAAATGTGTTAGAGACCGCTGCAACAATATGTTTAAATGTGATAAGTATTACTTATCTATAGATGATCAGCTGGTCCCGGTGCTGGGTCTCATGTGGTTGCTGCTGAACATTGTGAAGAATATGGGGCTGTCCTATCCTGGGTAGGCCACTAGATGGTGCTGTTCCCATAGCAATGGGGGGAAATGCTTATGCTTAGGATGAGTCACTAGAGGGAGCCAGTAGGGGAAGGTCCAGGTAGAGGGTCGCTAGGACCTGGGAGAGTCCTGGGTTGGAAACAGGTGAAGGCTGTTATGGGCTGGGTCCTGCCTGGAATTAGGGGGAAGAGCCTAAAGGGGTGTAGAAGCTAGTCACCCATTTTATACCTGCCTGAGTTTGGAAAGGAGAAGAGAAAGGAACTGGAGAGCTGGCAGCTGAGGAAAGAGGATTCCCTGAAGGTACTGGCTGGGCTCTAGAGAGACTGTTGTGTTAATCCATTGTATATAGAACTGTGTAAGAAGACCAAGGAACTAGCAGCCAGGGGCTGGAGGACAGAAGGCTGTTAGCACTGAGCCCAGGTGTCTATGGGTGTGAGGGCTCAGTGGGAAGATCTGTGAAGAGTTTTAAGCTTGTGGTAATGTTTTAAAGCTGGAAGAAGGAAAGTGTTTTAAGCTGGAAGAAGTGTGCCCCAGGGGGCTGGAATAAAGAGCTAATTGATGAATATGCTGTATTGGACTTGAGTAATTTGCATCTAATCTGCATATGTCCTGCAAGCTCACCCTGAGTGAAAAAAAGGGCCCAGGATCTTGAGGTTGGAGTGTTCAGGATGCTGGAAGAGACCGGCTGGAGTCCTGCTCGGGAGCCAGAGGCCTGCTGGAGAGCGGGAGGAGAAGCCTCGTCTTCACAACATTCACCCGTTGTGATCTAGTGACATGAGTTAAAAATCATCTTTATTCCCGACGGGGGTCCACGTTTCACCAACATGGTGTTTTCAAGGGAATGTAATTCTTGACTGGACCCACGTCGGGAATAAAGATGATTATCACATTTAAACATATTGTTGCAGTGGTCTCTAACACATTTGGAGGCAGGCAGGATCGGTGCTATGATGTTGGTTGCTACAGGCCGACTCCATTTTGTATGGTATAAAGGCATACGAGCAAATTCTGAGCACTGTATATTAAAAAATAAAAAACATATATACAAATAAGGTCAACTTACTATATATGGAAAACACTGGTGAAACTGTAGACATCATTAATTTATCACACCAGCTTGAATTGTATTGAGCCCTAAGTATTGCATTGATTAAATTTACTGCCAGACCCTCGACCATTCTTCTAAACGTTCGGAGATCCCTTCTCATCGTTTCTACTCCATCCAGGGTATTGGCTATTTTCATGTCATCCGCAAAAAGGCACACTTTTCCTTCCAACCCTTCAGCAATATCTTCCACAAATATATTAAACAGAATAGGCCCCAGCACCGACCCCTGAGATACTCCACTGCTCACCTTCCTTTCCTCCGAGCGGATTCCATTTACCACCACCCTCTGCCACCTGTCGGTCAACCAGTTTCTTATCCAGTTATTGGGAATATACAATTAGGGCTCACTCCTTTCCCTATATATTAATCAAGTTAAAACATATCTCCCAAGGGGATCTTTCTGCTGTTTTGATACTTTCAATTAATATATTTACTCATCAGTATGGCAACACCTGCACTATGTGAACATCTTCTGCTGCTATTACTTCCCCCACCTACCCATGCTTCAGCTTGCCATGCTCGTTGTCCATCAGATATGTTTCTTACAAGCAAGCAAGCTATGTGCATATTTTGGAACTTTAAAGCTTAAGAATTGTGGATCATGTGATAGGGGAATTATTCTCATCACTTTCCAACTGCTAATCCTCAGTGGGACTGCAGTTATTCTGCTAAAGGTAATATAATTATTATTGCAAGTTCTACCATAATTAGTTCAGGATCTGGGAGCCCAGCCCCCACCCAGATACACAACCATGCACCAACAATGTCCACACTGCAAAGCATACCTATACAATCCAGTCTGGTGACATTTCATCTTCTGACACTTCACCACCATGGGCAATTCAACATCACACTTCTTCACATATTCAAAGAGGGTCATTTTCGAAAGAAACGTCTAGTGATTTCGATGTTCGTTGCAAAACGTCCAAATCCAGGGGCGGGCAAAACCGTATTTTTGAAAAAGATGGACGTCCATCTTTAATTTCGAAAATACCATCAGAGACGTCCAAATCCTTAAATTTCGACATCCCTAGATTTGGACGTCCCTAGACATGGACGTTTCTGACTTTTGGTGATTTCGAAACCAAAGATGTCCATGTCAAAAACGTCCAAATGCAAGCCATTTGGAGGTGGGAGAAGCCAGCATTTGTAGTGCACTGGTCCCCCTGACATGCCAGGACAGCAAACTGGGCACCCTAGTGGGCACTGCAGTGGACCTTCATAAAATGCTCCCAGGAACATAGCTCCCTTACCTTGTGTGCTGAGCCCCCAACCCCCCCCCCCCCAAAACCCACTACCCACAACTGTACTCCACTACCATAGCCTTACGGGTGAAGGGGAGCACCTATATATGGGTACAGTGGGTTGTGGTGGGCTTTGGAGAGCTCACTGTTTCCTCCACAAATGTAACAGGTGGGGGGGGGGGGGGGGTATGGGCCTGGGTCCGCCTGTCTGAAGTGCAAAAGAACAAGCATGGATGGTATGCTGGCATGATTCTACACTCCCCACTTTCTGTGCATATAATTTGACTACATTTAGTTTGAATATGTGATGAATGTTCACAGTGATGAAGTGTCACTTGATATATAAAATAGGGCAAAATTCCCAGGTAGTTGTGAATGAAGGTTCATGTTATCAGAAGATCCTAGCTTCTGATTTCAATAAGTTGGAAGGGCATTTGAGAATGAGGAATCCTGTGCTGACTCAAGAGGTTATAGCACCTGAACCAACTGTTGCTCTGCCCCCCCCCCCCCACCCCCCCCCCCCCCCCATCATTTGCATCGTGCATCCCCAACTCCTTCCACCAGCAGTATTATGGCTCTACCTGTTCCACATATCTCTACTGCATTTGCATTTTTTCATTTAGTTTAGCACCTAATGCTGGGTATTAGACTCCCTCATTACCTGCTTGACTGCAGACGTTGGAAGTCGTCACTGATGAAGGATTAAGGAAGTACCAACAATTTCATATGGAAGAAATTTTTCTTCTTTTGTTTTAACAGGTTCCCCGTCCCCCTGCATTTCTGCTTTTTATTTATTTATTTATTTATTTATTTATTTATTTATTTATTTATTTGTTGCATTTGTATCCCACCTTATCCCACCTCTTTGCAGGCTCATTTTGGAATTCCCTTTCTTGGATGTGACTCAGCTTTTTCCAATAAATTCACTCGTTTTTCTGGCACACTCTGAATTTATGGGCTATGTAAGATTTTCACAGACCAATCTAACTAATCTGTCAAACTTATCTTGCCATTGTACAGTTCCTACCTATATTAGCACCCAACATTAAGAAGAAGAAACTTGTTTTATACCAAAGAGATTTTTGAAAAGAGAGTATACATTGCTGAAGTTTCTTTGTTCTTTAAAATTCTTATTGATAATTTGCTGAAATATTCCAGAATTTAGAATGTATCCAGTCTTTGGTTTAATTGACTCTAAATACCACTAAAGTGTTTTGACTTGTGTTCAGGATTTGACATATACCTCAGTCACAAGAAAGTGCCTATAAACTTGGGCTTTCATCATGCTGTATTCTAGCTTGCAGTAGTTTACTTCTGCTTAAAATATGATGATGAGTTGATTGAAAATATAGTAAAACAAAAGTAAATAAATATATTCGCAGGCTGTTTGCTAAATTGCAGTAAAGTTTTCCACTTACTGTGCATTGAAGGTAAAAATAATGTGCAAGTACAAAGCCTGTATTGTAACTGCTGGGGTATGGCCAGCATCTGCCCAGGTAGTTACTGCATAGGGAAGGCACTTACCACACAGTAAGTACATCTGAGCCATGTACAATGCATTTACCATGGTGCCTGCATCTCAGCAGACATTCCCTTGATTTTGTCAGCTACTTCTTCCTGAATTCCCCCCACCCCAACACATTTCAACAATCCCTACTCCCTAAGACTTCATGACATCCTTTTAAAAGTTTCCCCATCACCTTCCACCACCCTATCTGTTACCAGGGGTCCTTCATGTCTAGAGGAGAGCAAGAGTGATCCTTAGTTGCTTCTGCTCCATCGCAACATGGATCAAAACGGTACCATTTACCATCTGGTGGTAACATGGTAATACAGTAGATGAAGGCAGAAAAAGACCTGCACGATCCATCCAGTCTGCCCAACGAGCAGTGGCGTACCAAGGGGGGGGGGGTGGTCCGCCCCGGGTGCACGCCGCTGGGGGGGGGGCCGCGACGCGCGCCTGTTGCCCTGTCTCAGTCCGAGTTCGCAATTCGCATGTGTTCACTGCTCCCTCTGAATCTGCCCCGGAACAGGATAACTCATAAGTGCTACTTTTGTGTATACCCTACTTTGATTTGTACCTGTGCTCCTCAGGGCACAGACCGTACAAGTCCGCCCAGCACTATCCCCCACCTCCAACCACCGGCTCTGGCACAGACCGTATAAGTGGTAGTCATGTGGTATTACTGCTAGCAGTCAGCTGCTAAATAAGGGGGTGCATGCTTTAGTACATACATAAGAACATAAAAGTAGCAATACTGGGTCAGACCAATGGTCCATTTAGCCCAGTATCCTGTTTCCAACAGTGGCAAAGCAGGGTTACAAGTACCTGGAAGAAACCCATATCGTGGCACATTCCATGCTACAAATCCCAGGGCAAGCAGTTGCTTCCCCATGTTTGTCTCAATAGCAGACTATGGAGTTTTCATCCAGGAACTTGTCCAAAACCTTTTTAAAACCAGATACACTAACTGCTGCTACCACGTCCTCTGGCAAAGAGTTCCAGAGCTTAACTATTAATTGAGTGAAAGATATTTCTTCCTATTTGTTTTAAAAGCATTTCCATGTAACTTCTTTGAGTATTCCCCTAGTTTTTGTACTTTTGGAATGAGTGAAAAATTGATTTACTTCTTCTCGTTCTACACCACTCAGGATTTTGTAGACCTCAATCATATCCCCCTTATCTGTTTCTTTTCCATGCTGAAGAACTAACCCCTTTAGCCTTTCCACATATGAGAGGAGTTCCATCCCCTTTATCATTGGCTGCTCTTCATTGAACCTTTCTAATTCTGCTATATCTTTTTTGAGATACGGTGACCAGAACTGCATGCAATACTCAAGGTGTGGTCACACCATGGAGTGTTACAGAGGCATTATATTTTCGGTCTTATTCACCATCCCTTTCCTAATAATTCCTAGCATCCTGTCTGCTTTTTTGGCCACCGCTGCACACTGGGCAGAAGATTTCAGCGTATTATCTACAATGACACCTAGATCTTTTTCTTGAGTGCTGACTCCCAAGATGGACCCTAGTATCAGGTAACTATGATTCGTATTATTCTTTCCAAAGTGCATCGCCTTGCATTTTCCACATTAAATTTCATCTGCCATTTGGATGCCCAGTCTTCCAATTTCCTAAGGTCTTCCTGCAATATTTCACAGTCAGTATGTGTTTTAACAAACTTGAATAGTTTTGTATCATCTGCAAATTTAATCACCTCCCTAGTCATTCTGATTTCCATATAATTTATAAATATGTTAAATAGCACCGGTCCCAGTACAGATCCCTGCAGCACTCCACTGTTTACCCTCCTCCATTGAGAGAAATGACCATTTAACCCTACCCTCTGTTTTCTGTCCAATAACCAATTCCTAATCCACACCAGAACCTTGCCTTTTATCTCATGACTCTTTAATTTTCTCAGGAGTCTCTCATGAGGACTTTATCAAAATCTTTTGAAAATCTAGATATACTACATCAACTGGCTCACCTTTATCTGCATGTTTATTCATGCCTTCAAATAAATGAAGCAAATTGGTGAGGCAAGACTTCCCTTGGCTGAATCCATGCTGACTCTGTCCTATTAAACTATGTTTGTCTATGTGTTCTGTAATTTTATTCTTTATAATAGGTTCCACTATTTTGCCCAGCACTGATGTCAGGCTTACCAGTCTGTAATTTCCCAGATCACCCCTGGAATCCTTTTTAAAAATTGCGTCACATTGGCCACCCTCCAGTCTTCAGGTACTCCTTATACTGGCATTCACTCAAGCTGTATATTTTTAAGTAAGTGTAATCCCCCATTACAATGGGGATTACTGAAGATCATAAGAGAAACCTCCAGAGTTTCTGAGGGAGGGTTCTGAGGTTGTAGGTGATAAAGGATCCAGCCCAAGGGGGTGGGTTCCTAGGTAAGTTGCAGAGGAAAATGTTCTTGGTTGCTGAATGACAGTAGGGGTGGAGTTAGGAGTTGATAAACGTTGTTGTTAGGGTTTGCACAAGGTCTTTTGTTGCTTCTACCCCTGCCCGGGCCCCTGAGGAGAGGGAGAATATCCTGGATAGGTTCAAGAAACTAAGGCTGACCAAAGAGAGAGGTTTCTACCCATAAAGCATTAACCATGAAGTGGAGAAGTGCTCCAGGTTGGAAATAGGGGATCCCAGCCTGGGATCAGGAGCAGGAAAGATCTGTTCAGAGCCAAAGGTGGTAGCTGAGGTACTCCTTTGGAGAAGAGGTGAGTGGACAGACAGGGAGATCTGGATAAAAAAAAAAAGGAAGATCTGCTTGTTGCAAAAGTACTGCAGGCACAGCCTTAGATTGTTTTACCCGGAAGGGATGGGTATAGACAGGAGGAGCTGTAAATATGTACATACTGTAGGACCAGTGGCATTCCGAGGGGTGCTGACACCCGGGGCGGATTGCCAATGCGCCCCGCCCCCCTCCGTGCAGCGCGACCCCCCCAGTGAAGGGACACCCGCCACCCCAGCGAAAGAACCCCCCCCGGGTGCACGCCGCTGGGGGGGGTGCTGCGCGCCGGTCAGCATCATTGGTTTCCATGCTCCCTCTGCCCCGGAAACCAACGACGCTGAACGGCGCGCAGCACCCCCCCAGCGGTGTGCACCCGGGATGGACCGCCCCCACCGCTCCTCCCTTGGTACGCCACTGTGTAGGACTATGAATTGCATATCCCTAAGATGGCTCTGGGTTTATTGTTTGTATCTGATATCAAATTGGATTACAAAATAACTGTTGGAGATACAGGATTTGAACTGCTTGTTGCAGAAGTTAGTAAGTTGTTGTTGCATGAAATACAAACCTTGGAGTGGTGAGTATTTCTTTGAAGTGAGAGTGAAATGATCGCTCCAAGACTATCAGAGAGTACCTAGTAGAGGCCAGCTTATTACCCCACAGCCTACCGGAGTAAGTCCAGCCCCAGCTTATGCCCCATGCTTATGCCCCATGCTTATGCCTAAGTTTGAGTAAGAAAGACTGAACTATGTGAGATTGAGATTTGTTTGTGGCCCAGGACAGGGGTGACTAACCCCAAGAGCTAGTCTGTGCCCCAGGATGCTGTGCTGGGAGTGAGACCAGGGTTACATAAGCAAACACGAGTTTCCAGGAAAATTTATTAAAAATGTAAACACAGAAATGAAGAAACATAGAAATATAGAAAAGTATAGACAGATAAAGACCATATGGCCTATCCAGTGTGCCCATCCATACAATCTATTCTCCCTATCACTCCCTTTGAGATCCTATGTACTTGTCCCAAACTCTCTTGAATTCAGATACTGTTTTCATCTCCACCACTTCCACCGGGAGGCCATTCCATGAATTCATCACCCTTTCCATGAAGAAGCATTTCCTTGGGATACTTCTGAATCTATCCCCATTTACCTCCGTCCTTTGCCTCCTTGTTCCAAAGTTTATTTTCAATTGAAAGAGACTCATATCCTATGCATTTATGCCATTTAGGTATTTAAATGTCTCTATCTTATCTCCCTTCTCTCGCCTTTCTTCCAAAGTATACATATTGAGATCTTTATATCTATCCATGTATGCTTTATGAAAAAGACCACTAACCATTTTAGTAGCTGCCTTCTGGACCGACTCCATCCTGTTTATATCTTTTTGAAGATGTGGTCTCCAGAATTGTACACAATATTCTAAATGAGGTCTCATCAAAGTCATCACCTCCTTTTTTCCTACTGGCCATTCCTCTCCCTATGCACCCAACTATCCTTCTAGCTTTCGCCATTGCCTTTTCTACCTATTTGGCCACCTTAAGATCATCACATACAATCACACCCAAGTCCTACTCCTCTTTTATGCACAAAAGTTCTTTGCCCCCTAAACTGTACTGTTCCCTTTGGTTTCTGTAGCCCAAATACATGATCCTGCATTTTTTAGCATTAAATCTAGGCTTCCAAATTCCAGACCATTCTTCTAGCTTTGCTAAGTCTTTCCTCATGTAATCCACACCATCAGGGATGAATACCCTATTGTAGGTTTTGGTATCATCCACAAAAATGCAAATCTTACCAGACAGCCCTTCAGAAATATCGCTTACAAAACTGTTAAAAAGAACCAATCCAAGAACCGAACCTTCTGGCATGCCACTGGTAACATCTTTTTCCTCATAATGAGCTCCATTTACCACAACCCTCTGTCACCTTCCACTCAACCAGTTCCTAACCCAGTCAGTCACTTTAGGGCCCATACTGAGGGCACTCAGTTTATTTATTAGTCATCTATGCGAAACTGTGTCAAAAGCTTTGCTAAAATCTAAATACACCACATCTAGCACTCTCCCTTGATCCAGCTCTCTGTTCACTCAGTCAAAGATATTAATCAGATTTGTCTGACAAAACCTGCCTCTAGTGAAGCCATGTTGCCTCGGGTCCTGTAATCCATTGGATTTCAAAACCTTTACTATTCTCTGTTTTAAAAGTGTTTCCGTGAGTTTATGTACCACAGAATTCAGACTCATCAGCCAGAATGGAGGAGTAACCTAATGGAGTGGAGGCATAGCCTAATGGTTAGTGCAGCAGGCTTGATCCTGGCGATCTAGGTTTGATTCCCACTACAGTTCCTTGTGACCTTGGGCAAGTCACTTAACCTTCCATTGCCTCAGGTACAGAGAAAGTACCTGCATATAATGTGTACAACTAGTAGCACTATAGAAATGATTAGTATTAGTAACCCTTCCCATGCAACTATACTTTGCTTCCAAATATACCATGACCTTGTTGGACTGGCCAGTTCTGCTTGGTACTGAGGTCAGTTCTGCTTATGATGTGCAGATTTTTGCAGTTTATTATACTAGAAGGTTTTCTGCTCAGAGGTATGTTGAGGGTTTTTCCATACAAACTGCATGTAACTTACAGGATATGATTTTGCAAATGAACTTATTATATTTACCTTTTGAGGCAAGAAAATGCTTATTGTTTTCAGAGGATTAATGTTTCATTTGTATAAACTTCTGCAGCAGCACTGTGACTTATTAACAAACAAATTCATGTAAAAGTCATTCAGCTGGCAGACGGCTTAGGTTATGTATTCATAAGCAAATGCCATGGTTTAATCACTTGCTTTTCTATCTTATTGCTACTTTGCTGCTGTTTACTAAAAGGTTTCCATGTTTTTGGTTATTCTTCTGCCAGTCGTTAATGCTTACAATGTAACTACAGATTATTCACTTACATGCATTTTTTATGCTAATTGCTCATTTGGATGCTGGTGATTTTCTGCTAATTATCATCAATTTTGTGCATCTATCAGTTCTTCTGTATCTGCATAATATTCCTCAAACATATCCATCATGCTAATCAAGTTTTAAATACAGAATCTAATTGCTTGCCATGAGCTCCACTTCATAAATTCAATATGAACAATAAATTTGCATCTTTAATAAATATTTCAAATCATTTACTCTTCCTTTTTTCACTAAGTAAAATCATTATTATTCTTTCTGACTACAGAAGATATTCTACAGATGGAAACATACAAAGAATAAAGATTTGCCATCTGTAAAAGTGCTGTAGCCTGAAGGTGATTGTTTGGTGAGCCAGTGGGTGGTCATGAGGCATTTCCTCTCTACCCCTGATCCCCCCACCCACTATTTGTCCCCAGCTCCCACCAAACTTAAGAAAATGAATTCCTTGGCTGGCGGAGATTTCCAGCTCTGCTAGCTGAAGGCATCCTCAGCCCAACTCCCAGGGCTGTTACACCCTTGCAGTCAGCGGCAGCACTCCCAGCTACCAACACAGGCACCCCATACATGCTCAGGTCTCACATATGACCTGAACCTGTGTAAGAACTGAACATGCACAGTTTGCTGGTATTGGTGGCTGGGAGTGAAGCTGCTGGCTGCCATAGTGCTGAGGATGTCTTCAGCTGACAGGGCTTGGGGATCCCCGCCATCTACATCAATGCTCTGTGGTGCTGCTGGGTGAGCCTGAGCTAAAATTGGACAGGCCCAGGCCCACCCCTGGGTACTCCACTGATTGATTGATTTATTGATTTGATATGCTGTTTTTTACTATAATTTTTTTTTTCAATTTTAAATCTTTATTGAAGCTTCAACATACAAAGTTTATGCAATAATATAACTCTCATCGCTAAAGTCATTGAACAACCAACAACCGTCAATAAGCATTGCAATATCCATTAATCTACAGAACTATAAACCCCCCCCCCCCCTTCCCTCCCCAATAGCCCTCCTCCCCCCACAAAATCCCTACAGAGTGAGTAAGGAAGAGTCTGGATGAGCGGACCATTGCACATAAGTTTTAAAGCAATTTACAAAGAAAAAAATAGCATATGATTGAAAAAATACATTGGAGTTAAAAAAAACAGTCATTATATTCAACTTAAAAATACAATATTATAACAAGTCATCAAATTATTACAACTTATAAATTGTTGAAAGCCTTTTCAACACAATTTGAAATCCAAAATAGCTAGATAAATTGCTGACAGTGGTTGGCATAGAGTCCTGTAGAATAGGTCCAATAGAATTTAAAGCTCTATTCCTCATAGAGGTCAATCTCACCAGTTTCAGTGATGGGAATTGTAATAAACAGCATTGGGATTTGTACTACAAAATATTACATTAATGCACTCAGTGGGCCTTTCTTGTGAATTCTGAATTTCTTTTGTAAGAAGCTTTAGATATTTATCCAGTGGTGTACTGGTAAATGTTTAACAACAGGCTCTCTCCCCGGTCCCCCTCTGCGCCCCCTGTCCCCCTCTGCGCCCCCCCCCCCCAGATTGCAGAGCTGGCTATAGCCGGGGAGAGAGCCTGGGGGGGGGGGCAATGCATTACTCCAGGAAAAAAAAAATTAAATGATCCCAGGTTCCAATCTAATTCATGTTTAATGTGCGATAAAATGCCATAAATAAGTAAATAAATATAAACTTTTAATGTTGAGCACCTGATTCTCAAAGTGAACATATTCCAAACACTATAATGAAAATAAAATGATTTTTTTTCTACCTTTGTTGTCTGGTGACTGTTTTTCTAATCATGCTGGCCCAGTATCCGATTCTGCTGCTATCTGTCCTCTTAACTCTGTTTCCAGGGCTTCCTTTCCATTATTTCTTTCCTTTCCTCCTTTCTTCTTCATTTCTGGTCCTCAGCGTCTGCCTATTTTCTTCATCCATGTGCAGTTTTTCTCCTCTCTTTCTTTTCCCTCATCTCCTTCCTCACTCTTCCCTCCCCTTCATCCATGTCCAGCATTTCTTCTCTCTCCCCCCTCTCCATCCACCCATGTCCAGTGACCCTCCTCTCCCCTGCCCTCCATCCACCATGTCCAGCAGTGACCCTCCTGCCTCCTCTCCCCTGCCCTGCATGCACCCATACCCAGTGACCCTCCTTTCCCCTGCCCTCCATCCACCAATGTCCAGCAGTGACCCTCCTCTCCCCTGCATGAACCCATACCCGGTGACCCTCCTTCCCCTGCCCTCCATCCACCCATGTCCAGCAGTGACCCTCCTGCCTCCTCTCCCCTGCCCTGCATGCACCCATGTCCAGCAGTGACCCTCCTCTCCCCTGCCCTGCATGCACCCATGTCCAGAAGTGACCCTCCTCTCCCCTGCCCTCCATCAACCCATGTCCAGCAGTGACCCTCCTGCCTCCTCTCCCCTGCTCTGCATGCACCCAGCCATACTTGTGTTGAGTATTCTCATAAATTTGAAGATCTCAAATGTATAATATTGGATCATATTCCAGCAAACATAAGAGGGGGGGATCGCAACCGTCAGCTAATACAAAGAGAACAGCGTTGGATCTATAGACTCAGATCCTTAATGCCAGAAGGTTTAAATAGTAGAGTAGAGTGGAGTAGCGTTCCTTTAAGATTTACGAGATCAAGGCCAGAGTATTGCCCTTTAAATTTAGCCCTGCAACATGGGAGGTTTAGTATGTACAGGAAGTAGTATAAATACTTCCTGCTTAGCAGGAGTAATCACAATGATGAAAGCTGGTGGTCTTGGAAGGTGCTCCTTCGTTCCTCGAGTATGTGAGTTTTTCGATTACTCTCCTCTATCAGAAGATAACTGATTTAATTATATTATGCTATATTGTTGTAAGTGCTGAGAAGGGCTAGTTGGTCCGGCTCCTTAAGAAGCAAAGAGCGAAGTACGGACTAGTTGGATTTGCCCCAGCACAAAACCACAGCTAAGTATTTTCAGAGTTGTCACAGTCACACAACAAGCAAACATATGGAACTGATATGCCGGTGTGCAAGAGGTTTTTATGACTAATGAGGATTCTCACCAGCGTGAACTGATTATCAGACACGCAGAGCCGAGCGGTCAGCTAGTTCAGTTTTAAGTGCTAACAGCTGTGACCGAGAGTCTGAAGTCTTTTCCTCTATAACATTGCAGTTGTTAGAATAGAGTATAACCCTCAACTCCCTCCTCAAAGTGCCCTCCGCTCCCACCCCCCCTTCTCTCTCTCCTCAATCACTGGCTGACTACTTCCGCGACAAGGTCCAGAAGATCAACCTCGAATTCACCGCTAAACCTTCTCCTCCCCTTCATCCTATCTCCCACTCCCTCAACCAACCAACCCAGGCCTCCTTCTCCTCTTCTCCTGATATCACCGAAGAGGAAACCGCCCATCTTCTCTCCTCCTCGAAATGCACCACCTGCTCCTCAGACCCCATCCCCACCAACTTACTTACCACCATCTCTCCCACTATCACCCCTCCCATCTGTCATATCCTCAACCTCTCTCTCTCCACCACAACTGTCCCTGACACCTTCAAGCATGCTGTTGTCACACCGCTCCTCAAAAAACCTTCACTTGACCCTACTTGTCCCTCCAACTACCGCCCAATCTCCCTCCTACCCTTCCTCTCCAAAATACTTGAACGCGCCGTTCTGTCCTTGGACCCCTTCTTTTCTCTATCTACACCTCTTCCCTGGGCTCCCTGATCTCGTCTCATGGCTTCCAGTATCATCTCTATGCTGACGACACCCAGCTTTATCTCTCCACACCTGACATCACTGCAGAAACCCAGGCCAAAGTATTGGCCTGCTTATCCGACATTGCTGCCTGGATGTCCAACCGCCACCTGAAACTGAACATGGCCAAGACCGAACTTCTTGTCTTCCCACCCAAACCCACTTCCCCTCTACCTCCACTCTCTACTTTGGTTGATAACACCCTCATCGTCTCCGTCTCATCTGCCCGCAACCTCGGTGTCATCTTCGACTCCTCCCTCTCCTTCTCTGCGCATATCCAGCAGATAGCCAAGACCTGTCACTTCTTCCTCTATAACATTAGCAAAATCCGCCCTTTCCTCTCTGAGCACACCACCCGAACTCTCATCCACTCTCTCATTACCTCTCGCCTTGACTACTGCAACCTACTCCTCACTGGTCTCCCACTTAGCCATCTATCCCCCCTTCAGTCCGTTCAGAACTCTGCTGCACGTTTTATCTTCCGCCTGAACCGATACACTCATATCACCCCTCTCCTCAAGTCACTTCATTGGCTTCCGATCAGATACCGCATTCAATTCAAGCTTCTGCTACTAACCTACAAATGTACTCGATCTGCAGCCCCTCCTTACCTCTCAACCCTCATCTCCCCTTACGTTCCTACCCGTAACCTCCGCTCTCAAGACAAATCCCTCCTTTCAGTACCCTTCTCCACCACCGCCAACTCCAGGCTCCGCCCTTTCTGCCTCGCCTCACCCCACGCGTGGAACAAACTTCCCGAGCCCATACGCCAGGCCCCCTCCCTGCCCATCTTCAAATCTCTGCTTAAAGCCCACCTCTTCAACGTCGCCTTCGGCACCTAACCTCTACACCTCTACCCAGGAAATCTAGACTGCCCAACTTGACATTTCGTTCTTTAGATTGTAAGCTCCTTTGAGCAGGGACCGTCCTTCTTTGTTTATTTTGTACAGCGCTGCGTAACCCTAGTAGCGCTCTAGAAATGTTAAGTAGTAGTAATAGTAGTAGTAGTAAGAACTTGCTCCCATTAGCGTATATTGTAAGAGCAAGTACCAAAGAGATTGTTCATAAAATTGATAAAATCAATATATATGGCTGCAACATAAAGATTCTGTTCCGACCCTGGATCAAGATGGCGACGTGAACGGTTGTGAGGCTCAGTAGCTCCCAAGAATCAACATTGCTTCTGTGAGAGGATCACTTACCCGACTTTGCGATGGGTAAGAGAAAGGGGAAGACGGCGGTTCCCTCCTCCGCGGTTCCACCTCCGTTACCCACCTCTCGTCAGATGACTATGGAGAACTTTGGTGTTCGAGCCCTTGGAGAGCGGGCGCCCACTACGGTGGACTCGGCCATTTTGGGCCTTGAGTGCAGCATAAAAGGAGCGTCGTTGAGCCCTCCTTCCCACACTGCTCCTCCGCGACCCTGAGACGATTTGCTGACCATGGGGTCACAGCTACCCGAGGATGAAAACCCGATGTTGGCTGCGGAAGGAGGACCTATGGGCACTTCGACCCCGGGAAAGGAAACATCTATGCTCGATATTGTTCCACCAACCCGGGAGATCGTGACAGTGAGTACCGGAGGAATTGTAAGACCTTCAGTGGTGTTGTTAGACACATTATGGGACGCCATACAAGGTGTGAATAGCACTTTATTATTAATGAATGCCTCAGTTAAAGGTGAAATACTTGAGATAAAAAAGTCTAATAAGGATTTATCTGAACAAACTCAAGAACAGAACGTGAAAATTATTAAAATGTCAGGAGAAATTGAAGAACTAAAAAAATGTAACCACGACTTTGATTAAAGAAAGAGAAAACCAAGAAAGAAAATTGGAATATCTGGAAAATAATGGACGCAGGAACAATTTAAGGTTCCAGAATTTCCCTAAGTCACCTCTTATTTCCTCTTTGGACATGCTTAAGAAATATTTTTGTGATGTACTGGGAATACCCGTTGAGGGATATCCCCCCATAACGAGGGCCCAGTACATAACCTGGATAATTAAGGTGCCTAAAGGATAACCTCAGCCTGCTCCTAATTCTGATCTAAATTTGACAGAATTCTTGGAGAGTTCTCTTGAATTAATAACCGAAAGAACAACATTATTAGTCACCTTCGCTCTTGAACCTGATAGAAACAATATTCTCCGAGGACAAGCAGGCTGCTTGTTCTCACTGATGGGTGACGTCCACGGAAGCCCCTCCAATCGGAACACTTTCTAGCAAAGTCCTTTGCTAGTCCTCGCGCGCCGATGCACACCGCGCATGCGTGGCCGTCTTCCCGCCCGAACCGGCTCATGCCGGCCAGTCTTCTTTTGTCCGCGCTCGGTACGGTCGTGTTTCGCCGTTCGCGCCCCAAAGTTGACCTCGCGCGTCGTTTATCGACTTTGTTTAAAAAAAAAAAAAAAAAAGGTGTCGGAAGGAGACCTTTATGGTTTTCTCCCTTCCCGTACTTCTAGTTTTGCCCCGGTAAGTTTTCTTTCGTCGTCGGGGCAGGCCCTATTTAGGCCTCGGTCGAAGTTTTCTTCCCCCTATTTTTGTGGTGCCATTTTCGCCATTTCGAGTTTTGATCTCGCCGTCGCGATTTTTCCGCCCATGACATCGAAGTCTTCCAGCGACTTCAAGAAGTGCACCCAGTGCGCCCGGGTAATCTCGCTCACTGACAGGCACGCGTCGTGTCTTCAGTGTCTGGGGGCTGGGCACCGCCCTCAGGCCTGTAGTCTGTGTTCCCTTTTGCAAAAGCGGACTCAGATAGCGAGATTAGCCCAGTGGAACGTTTTGTTCTCGGGCTCTTCGTCGGCATCGGCACCGGGAGTATCGACTGCTTCGACGTCGTCGGCGCCCGGACCTTCATCCTCGCCCCCGATTGCATCAAGTAAATCGAGGCATCGGCCCTCTGCATCGGGGCGACATCGGAGGGCTGCGTCGGCGTCGGTGGTATCGAGACCTCCTCGTCTGCTGATGTCGTCGGACGGTGGTGCTTCGTCTGGAGTGCAGGTGAGGGCTGTCCATTCCCCTGCTGGTGGCGGTGAGCCTTCGGGTGGGTCTCCCCCTACCCTGAGGGCTCCTGCGGTACAGCCCCCCCGAGACCGACCTCCTTCGGCCTCGGCCCCGAGGAAGAGACGGCTGGATTCTACGTCCTCCTCGTCGGTGCCGGGAAGCTCCGGTGATGTGCTTCGTTCCAAAAAATCGAAGAAGCATCGTCACCGGTCCCCTTCCCGTGTCGGCACCGAGAGCTCTGGGTCGCCGAGGGAGTCGGCACCCAGTAAGCATCGGCACCGAGAGAGGACCGCTCGCCCTCTGTTCAAGAGGTGTCGATGCGCTCCCCTTTGGACAGCCCGGAACAGCCTCCACGCCCGGAACAGGTTCTGACATCGACTCCTGCATCGGCTTCCATGTCTTTTTCCACAGCCGCTCTGCACGAGAGCCTCCGGGCCGTTCTCCCAGAGATCCTGGGAGAGCTGTTGCGCCCTACCCCTCCGGTACCGGGGGTGCTTGCGTCACCGGTACCGTCGAGCGAGGCGCCGGCTGGCCCATTGTCCGGGGTGAGGTCTCCGACATCGGTGCCGCTTGCGGTACCGAGTGCGGTAGCCTCCCAGGAAGGCTCCACGACTACGTCAGCGGAGGGAGCTTCGCTGGTGCGGACGAGGGAGTCTACCTCTCGACGCTCCCACCGTGGCCGTGGTTCCACGGAGTCGAGCCGGGCACGGTTGCAGACACAGGTCCGTGAACTTGTGTCTGACACCGATGGTGAGGCCTCGTGGGAAGAGGAAGAGGACATCAGATATTTCTCTGACGAGGAGTCTGAGGGTCTTCCTTCTGATCCCACTCCCTCTCCTGAAAGACAGCTTTCTCCTCCTGAGAGCCTGTCTTTCGCTTCCTTTGTCCGGGAGATGTCTACGGCCATCCCCTTCCCGGTGGTTGTGGAGGACGAGCCCAGGGCTGAAATGTTTGAGCTCCTGGACTATCCTTCTCCACCTAAGGAAGCGTCCACAGTACCCATGCATCATGTCCTCAAAAAGACATTGCTGGCGAACTGGACCAAGCCTCTAAGTAATCCCCACATTCCCAAGAAGATCGAGTCCCAGTACCGGATCCATGGGGACCCAGAGCTGATGCGCACTCAGTTGCCTCATGACTCTGGAGTTGTGGATTTGGCCCTAAAGAAGGCCAAGAGTTCTAGGGAGCATGCTTCGGCGCCCCCGGGCAAAGACTCTAGAACCTTGGACTCCTTTGGGAGGAAGGCCTACCATTCTTCTATGCTCGTGGCCAAGATTCAGTCCTACCAGCTCTACACGAGCATACACATGCGGAACAATGTGCGGCAGTTGGCGGGCTTGGTGGACAAGCTCCCCCCTGAGCAAGCCAAGCCATTTCAGGAGGTGGTCAGGCAGCTGAAGGCGTGCAGAAAATTCCTGGCCAGAGGGGTGTATGACACCTTTGATGTTGCGTCCAGGGCCGCTGCTCAAGGTGTGGTGATGCGCAGACTCTCATGGCTGCGTGCCTCCGACCTGGAGAATAGAATCCAGCAGCGGATTGTGGACTCGCCTTGCCGTGCGGATAATATTTTTGGAGAAAAAGTCGAGCAGGTGGTAGAGCAGCTCCACCAGCGGGACACCGCATTCGACAAGTTCTCCCGCCGGCAGCCTTCAGCCTCTACCTCTACAGGTAGACGATTTTTGGGGGGAAGGAAGACTGTTCCCTACTCTTCTGGTAAGCGTAGGTACAATCCTCCTTCTCGACAGCCTGCGGCCCAGGCTAAGCCCCAGCGCGCTCGCTCTCGTCAGCAGCGTGCGCCTCAGCAAGGCCCCTCGGCTCCCCAGCAAAAGCAAGGGACGAGCTTTTGACTGGCTCCAGCAGAGCATAGCCGACATCCAAGTGTCAGTGCCGGGCGACCTGCCAGTCAGAGGGAGGTTGAAAGCTTTTCACCAAAGGTGGCCTCTCATAACCTCCGATCAGTGGGTTCTCCAAATAGTCCGGCAAGGATACACCCTCAATTTGGCCTCAAAGCCTCCAAATTGTCCACCGGGAGCTCAGTCTTACAGCTTCCAACACAAGCAGGTACTTGCAGAGGAACTCTCCGCCCTTCTCAGCGCCAATGCGGTCGAGCCTGTGCCATCCGGGCAAGAAGGGCTGGGATTCTATTCCAGGTACTTCCTTGTGGAAAAGAAAACAGGGGGGATGCGTCCCATCCTAGACCTAAGGGCCCTGAACAAATATCTGGTCAAAGAAAAGTTCAGGATGCTTTCCCTGGGCACCCTTCTCCCCATGATCCAGGAAAACGATTGGCTATGCTCTCTGGACTTGAAGGACGCCTACACGCACATCCCGATACTGCCAGCTCACAGACAGTATCTGCGATTTCAGCTGGGCACACAACACTTCCAGTACTGTGTGCTACCCTTTGGGCTCGCCTCTGCGCCCAGAGTGTTCACGAAGTGCTTGGCTGTAGTAGCAGCGGCACTTCGCAGACTGGGGGTACACGTGTTCCCATATCTCGACGATTGGCTGGTGAAGAACACATCCGAGGCAGGAGCCCTGCAGTCCATGCAGATGACTATTCGCCTCCTGGAGCTACTGGGGTTTGTGCTAAATTATCCAAAGTCCCATCTTCTCCCAGTGCAGAAACTCAAATTCATAGAAGCTCTGCTGGATTCTCGGACCGCTCGCGCCTATCTCCCAGAGACGAGAGCCAACAACTTGTTGTCCCTCGTCTCGCGGGTGCGAGCGTCCCAGCAGATCACAGCTCGGCAGATGTTGAGATTGCTGGGCCACATGGCCTCCACAGTTCATGTGACTCCCATGGCCCGCCTTCACATGAGATCTGCTCAATGGACCCTAGCTTCCCAGTGGTTTCAGGCTGCTGGGGATCTAGAAGACGTGATCCACCTGTCCACGAGTTTTCTCAAATCCCTGTATTGGTGGACAATTTGGTCCAATTTGACTCTGGGACGTCCTTTCCAAATTCCTCAGCCACAAAAAGTGCTGACCACGGATGCGTCTCTCCTGGGATGGAGAGCTCATGTTGATGGGCTTCACACCCAAGGAAGCTGGTCCCTCCAGGAACGTGATCTGCAGATCAATCTTCTGGAGTTACGAGCGATCTGGAACGCTCTGAAGGTTTTCAGAGATCGGCTGTCCCACCAAATTATCCAAATTCAGACAGACAACCAGGTTGCCATGTATTACGTCAACAAGCAGGGGGGCACCGGATCTCGCCCCCTGTGTCAGGAAGCCGTCAGCATGTGGCTCTGGGCTCGCCGTCACGGCATGGTGCTCCAAGCCACATATCTGGCAGGCGTAAACAACAGTCTGGCCGACAGATTGAGCAGGATTATGCAACCTCACGAGTGGTCGCTCAATTCCCGTGTAGTGCGGCAGATCTTCCAGGTGTGGGGCACCCCCTTGGTAGATCTCTTCGCATCTCGAGCCAACCACAAGGTCCCTCAGTTCTGTTCCAGGCTTCAGGCCCACGGCAGACTGGCATCGGATGCCTTCCTCCTGGACTGGGGGGAAGGTCTGCTGTATGCTTATCCTCCCATACCTCTGGTGGGGAAGACTTTGTTGAAACTCAAGCAAGACCGAGGCACCATGATTCTGATTGCTCCTTTTTGGCCGCGTCAGATCTGGTTCCCTCTTCTTCTGGAGTTGTCCTCCGAAGAACCGTGGAGATTGGAGTGTTTTCCGACCCTCATCACACAGGACAAAGGGGCGCTTCTGCATCCCAACCTCCGGTCCCTGGCTCTCACGGCCTGGATGTTGAGAGCGTAGACTTTGCCTCTTTGGGTCTGTCAGAGGGTGTCTCCCGCATCTTGCTTGCTTCCAGGAAAGATTCCACTAAGAGGAGTTACTTCTTTCTATGGAGGAGGTTTGCTGTCTGGTGTGACAGCAAGGCCCTAGATCCTCGCTCTTGTCCTACACAGACCCTGCTTGAATACCTTCTGCACTTGTCTGAGTCTGGTCTCAAGACCAACTCTGTAAGGGTTCACCTTAGTGCAATCAGTGCATACCATTACCGTGTGGAAGGTAAGCCGATCTCAGGACAGCCTTTAGTTGTTCGCTTCATGAGAGGTTTGCTTTTGTCAAAGCCCCCTGTCAAGCCTCCTACAGTGTCATGGGATCTCAATGTCGTTCTCACCCAGCTGATGAAACCTCCTTTTGAGCCACTGAACTCCTGCCATCTGAAGTACTTGACCTGGAAGGTCATTTTCTTGGTGGCAGTTACTTCAGCTCGTAGAGTCAGTGAGCTTCAGGCCCTGGTAGCCCAGGCCCCTTACACCAAATTTCATCATAACAGAGTAGTCCTCCGCACTCACCCTAAGTTCTTGCCAAAGGTTGTGTCGGAGTTCCATCTGAACCAGTCAATTGTCTTGCCAACATTCTTTCCCCGTCCTCATTCCTGCCCTGCTGAACGTCAGCTGCACACATTGAACTGCAAGAGAGCATTGGCCTTCTACCTGGAGTGGACACAGCCCAACAGACAGTCCGCCCAATTGTTTGTTTCTTTTGATCCCAACAGGAGGGGAGTGGCTGTGGGAAAACGCACCATATCCAATTGGCTAGCAGATTGCATTTCCTTCACATACGCCCAGGCTGGGCTGGCTCTTGAGGGTCATGTCACGGCTCATAATGTTAGAGCCATGGCAGCGTCAGTAGCCCACTTGAAGTCAGCCACTATTGAAGAGATTTGCAAAGCTGCGACGTGGTCATCTGTCCACACATTCACATCTCATTACTGCCTGCAGCAGGATACCCGACGCGACAGTCGGTTCGGGCAGTCAGTGCTTCAGAATCTGTTCGGGGTTTAGAATCCAACTCCACCCCCCTAGGCCCATGTTTGTTCTGTTCCAGGCTGCACTCTCAGTTAGTTGGTAAATTTTTTAGGTCAATCTCAGTTATGTCCTCACCGTTGCGAGGCCCAATTGACCATGGTTGTTGTTTTGAGTGAGCCTGGGGGCTAGGGATACCCCACCAGTGAGAACAAGCAGCCTGCTTGTCCTCGGAGAAAGCGAATGCTACATACCTGTAGAAGGTATTCTCCGAGGACAGCAGGCTGATTGTTCTCACAAACCCGCCCGCCTCCCCTTTGGAGTTGTGTCTTCCCTTCTCTTTGTCTTGCTACATATGAGACTGGCCAGCACGAGCCGGTTCGGGCGGGAAGACGGCCGCGCATGCGCGGTGCGCATCGGCGCGCGAGGACTAGCAAAGGACTTTGGTAGAAAGTGTTCCGATTGGAGGGGCTGCCGTGGACGTCACCCATCAGTGAGAACAATCAGCCTGCTGTCCTCGGAGAATACCTTCTACAGGTATGTAGCATTCGCTTTCTTCGCTCATACTTTCGCCATATTAATGACTCTTTCTTGGGACAAAAGATACAGGTTTTTCCTGATATGGCGCGAAACACACAAAAAAGGAGAAAAGAATTCTTGATGTATAAATCAAGAGTTCTTAAACTAGGTGGAACTTTCATTTTAAAATTTCCTTGTAAATGCTATGTCTCCTTTGCAAAAGTGAATTTTGTGTTTTTTACACCCAAGAAATTATTGGAGTTTATTGAATTAAAAGAAAAAGATGTTTCACCTGTAGAGACTCCCATAGTTAATGCTGTTTAAGCCGGCTGTGATCATCTGTTTTTCCCTTCCGTTTGTAATAGTTATACTATGTTATTGTATTACTCAGTAGAAATTTCTTAGTATCTTGATCTATTTCTTCTTATTGTGGACAAATTATAATGTTTATGTCAAGATTATATCAGCTTGATATAATGTATTATATTGCTATTATAATTTCTGATATTTCCAATACATTTATGTTGGTGGATATAAATGTAAAAAGTTAATAAATTAAAAAATTATAAAAAAACTATATATATATGTATATATATATATATATATAAAATCAAAATAAAACACATACAAGATAAATAAAAAATATATAGAAAACACAAAAATATAAACAGCAAAATAATCAAACACAATCAAGTTACAGACAGTGGATTATAAGAGAAAAACTACACCTATCTTTATTTATTTATTAGGATTTATTTACCGCCTTTTTGAAGGAATTCACTCAAGGCGGTGTACTGTAAGAATAGATCAAGCTTGAGCAATAGGCAATTACAGCAGACAAAATATTCAAATAACAATACAAAGTATGATAGTATACTACTTACAATGTCAACACAATATATAATAGAAAAATCTTGAAAGGGAACACCATACAAATGGCAAGTACAAGTTCTAGAGCAAACTAGTCTATAGTCCTGTAAGGCTACACCTTATTCAAACTTTTTGTGTTTATGTGAGGCCTGAACCAAACCATAATGGATTCTGTTGCAAGGAACTCTGGACTTGTGACTATAGCCAAGATCATGCTGCCAGAGTGTAAAGAATGAATAGAGACATTGTTCTTTGTGCTGTATTGTGGACGTATTCTGAACATGGTGTTAGGGACTTTCTTAGTTTCAAATTTAGCTCAGAAGACCTTTAGATGCAACAATATTGCCACCCTCTCCAGACAGCCCTAGTACCAAGGTCCAGTGATGGCTTGGCCTTTATAAGTATGTTTTTAGTTCTATGGTATGGTTTTGTTGCATTGTTTTAGTGTCTTTTGTTTTTAACATTTAGGGCCCTGTTTACTTAGCTGTGCTAAGGGTGCTCTAGCATTTTTAGCGCATGCTAAATGCTAAGATACCCATATATTCCTATGGGTGTCTTTAGCGTTTAGCACACAAAATGCTAGCGTCCCTTAGTAAACAGGGCCCTCAATGTTTATTAAGTATTTTTATATTAGGCAATTATATTCCTTATCTGCTTTTAATCCCTCACCACTAAGAAATGGATCACTTAACTGCCACTTGATAACAAATGTCTGATGAGCCAACATCATTGAGCCCCGACTCCTCCAATCAGAGAGGCTGTTTCCAATGCTCAGAGATTTCTGCATAGCACTGATAAGACTCAGTGAAACTAATAAAAATAAGCTGAGACAAAGGATGGTGCTTTTTGCCAACTTTGCTTCTACAAGTGCCCAAGACCCTGGAGACATATTGTTGCTGTTCTGCTCTCCAAGACAAAATCCAGACCACTTTGGGACTCTCATCTCACCCCTTGCTCATCTTTGTATCCTCTGCTGCTGACTCATGGCTAACTGAGATCAGTTACAGCCTGTTGGGCTCATTTTTGAAAGAGAAGGACGCCCATCTTTTGACATAAATCGGAAGATGGGCGTCCTTCTCACAGGGTCGTCCAATTCGGTATAATCGAAAGCCGATTTTGGACGTCCCCAACTGTTTTCCATCGCAGGGACATCCAAAGTTCAAGGGGGCGTATCGGAGGCATAGCGAAGGCCTAACACTAGGATGTCCTCGACCCATAATCAAAAGAAACAAGGACGTCCCTGACGAACACTTGGACGACTTTACCTGGTCATGTTTTTCTTACGACCAAGGCACAAAAAGGTGCCTGAAATGACCAGATAACCACCAGAGAGAATCGGGGATGACCTCCCATTACTCCCCCAGTGGTCACTAACCCCCTCTCACCCTCAAAAAAACATCTTTAAAAATATTGATTGCCAGCCTCTATGCCAGCCTCTGATGTCATACTCAGCTCCATCACAGCAGTTTGCAGGTACATGGAGCAGTTTTAGTGGGTGCAGTGCACTTCAGTCAGGCAGACCCAGGCCCACCCCCCCCTACCTGTTACGTTTGTGGAGGAAACAGTGAGCCCTCCAAAACCCACCAGAAACCCACTGTACCCACATCTAGGTGCCCCCCTTCACCCGTAAGAGCTATGGTAATGGTGTATAGTTGTGGGTAGTGGGTTTTGTGGGGCTCAGCATACAAGGTAAGGGAGCTATGTACCGGTTGGTGTCCTGGCATGCCAGGGGGACTAGTGCACTAGAAATGCTGGCTCCTCCCACAACCAAATGGCTTGCATTTGGTTGTTTCTGAGATGGACGTCCTTGGTTTCCATTATCGCCGAAAATCAGAAACGACCAAGTCTAGGGACGACCATCTCTAAGGATGACCAAATTTCAGGATTTGGGCGTCCCTGACTATTATCGAAACGAAAGATGGACGACCATCTTGTTTCAAAAATATGGGTTTCCCCGCCCCTGGATGGGGACATTTTGCAAGGACGTCCCTTTCAATTATGCCCCTTTGTGTGAGTTAAAATTACCATTCGAAAAGACTGCTTGGATCTGGAATCTGCCTCATCAATCACAAGAAGGATATATGGTTGTTTATTATCCTAGCGGTTCAAGGCTAGATAGATAAGGTTTTGTAGTTCTAGAAATGTACATCAAACCAAGCTGGTACTTTGGTTTTATGTATATTAGGGAAACTTATTTGTAGTAGGAAAGATTTATTAGCTGCTATGTATTATATTTTGTAATGAATCTGCTTCTAAGAGAACCACTGCCAGATATTTCTTTGTTCACTGCAATTATCATGCCACAATAAATCATATATTTTCAGAATAACTTTACTCAGCATTCTTATTGCCAGCCAGTAGTCTGAATCTAAGATAATGTACAATTTCCCTAAGCTGCATACCTCCTTATAGTCCTCAGCAAAAGGAAGGCACATGTGACTTTCATTCTCTGTCCTAAGTGATCAAACTGAGGCAAATGGTGTCCTGTAAGGCTCTAAATGTCACACAGAGGACTTTAAATTGTGCTCTGAATATAAGATGTGCAGCCAATTAAGGGCCTCTTTTATCAAGCCTTGCAAGTGGCTTCCGGTGCGGTAATGATGACAAAGCCCATTCACTCTAGCGCGGTTTGACAAAAGGGGCCCTAAGGTTGAATAATGGAGCCTGTGTACTATTTATTTATTTATAGCATTTATACCCCACTCTTTCCCGCTTGATAGCAGGCTCAGTGCGGCTTACAGGCTATGGTACAAAGTATCACAGAGATAACACAAAGTATGGTACAAGGTATGGTACAAAGTATCAAGAGATGTTCAAGTTAAAAGAGTAGAAACATTGGGGAGAGATGTGGGGGAAGGATTGGAGTATGGGTAGTGCTGGTGATGTGGAATTAGGTTCAAGAATTAAGTTGGGTTGTTTGGGTAAGCTTGTTTGAAGAGGTAAGTCTTCAGCAGCTTTTGGAAGGGTATCATTTAAATTCTCTGTTTATTGATGCGTAACATGCGCATGCAGTAACAGGAAACATGCACAAAGATACTGTAATGAGATAACAGCTGGGAATAAATGCAAAAAGGTTACATCATAGTAAAGTATACTGAAATCTCAACATACTGCACAGGCATGGTGCTTTTTCCAATAATAAACCCCAACAAACTTACCACAATCATTCAGACCCACAGTAATACCTCCGAAATGTTCACGCAGATAGGGAGACATCCACAGCTTGACTTGTGAAGATAAGAAGAGGGAGAATAAGGTAGCAATGAATGGCATCAAAAACAACATGATATCATAAACAATCAATCACTAGAGGCCAAATAACATTACTGAAGTGATGTACAAAGCAAGACAGTACTATGAACCAAGTCAGTAACATAAACAGGAACCTAAACAGGAGACCTGGGCAGGAACATACCTCCAGAAGCATGTTTCAGAATGTTGGAACAGCTGTTTCGCAACAGATACAGGGCCATAAATCATGTGGCCATTGTCAATTTTGTGAACAAACTATCACTGGTGTGGAATGGCAACATCCAAAGAACCCTAACAGAATGTATCAACATAGGACGGATACCACATGTGAATCTACATATGTGGTATACACTATCATCTGTCCCTGCAAGTTATGGGATGTGGGTCGCAACCAGAGACAGGTAAAAATTAGACTGAGCACAAAAGCAGATTACGTAACCAGGTATTGATGGCCCCCATGGTAACCCATTGCGTGGAGAAGGGCCACCAATTTTCTCAAATGAAATGGTTAATTATTGACCAGGTGGTACAGCCCCCAAGAGGAGGGGATTTGGTACAGGTCTTGAATCGGAAGGAGCAATTCTGGATTTTTGAATTGGACACTCTAATTCCCAATGGACAATGATTTTATCGAATGGAACACTGTGATTTAGCAGTTGAACTATAGTTTTTTGTAGATTGTCCAGGCGATTGTATGGAGGAGGAGTCTGGGATGTGACATCATTTCCTGCCTGGGAGCATTTAAAAAGGTCACTACTAGACCAATAAGGAGCCTTAATCTTGGAGAGGCACGTTATTTCCAGTTTATCTATCCATCACATCTCTGGAGTTCCTGATGAAGTTAATTCGAAACCCTGCAGAGGTTTGATGTGGATTATCATGATTGTTGAAAATTACTTCGGAACGGTTGAGCATGGATTATTAAGACTATAAAGGTTTACAGCGGCGCGTGAGATTTTTTGAAAGGATTGTGATTTTCCCAGCGTCTGCCATTTGCTTAAAAGATGTATTTGTGTGAGCCTTGAATGCTGTTACAAGAGGGATCTTGGCTTTAAGGACGACACGACAGCGGACCACCTCAACAAAAGCTAAGTGTCTTAAGAAAGTTCTTCTCCTTTCCCCCCCCCCTTAGAGCAATACCAATTTTAATATATGGACTCCTGAGGGGTTTGGAGATAAAAGACTTATGAGAAAGTACCTCCGCAAGTACTATTATTGGGTGCTAGTGTGAGTGTTTCGGTGGGGGACTATGAGATAATAGGTATTTGAGTGTAAAGTTTATTTTTGAGCACTGGGTGTTTGCTCACTTGAAAAAATTGAAAATTATGGAGTAGATCAATGATCGAGAAGTTTATCCACCCTCAGAGGTATAAATCGCTTTGGTGTTTCCTCGCTTGCGTGAGTTTTTACTCTGAGACTACTCCACATATATGTTAATTAGTAATTCAAAGTAGTATAATTATTTATTTAGTTATATCTGTTCTCTCACTAGTTCCTCCCCCAACTGTGACACTGGCTCTTTAATTGCATGTGTGGAAGTCCAGCTGGTAGTTATGTGACCCCCCCCCCCCCCCCAAGGTAAAAGAAGCAATTGGGACCAGTACTAGATGCAGACTGTCAGTGGTACGGAAGCTCCATGGGCCCATCCATTGTGGAACAAAACAGAGAACAAAAAGAGGTTACTGTCTGTCCCCTATTGAGTATACTAGCCCATGCACAGGTCGCGATCCAGCTCAAATGTGGAGTGAAAAGAAGGCAAGGAGTCCAATACTCTAAGAGGTATAGCACCATCGCAAGAAGGTGGAAACAACAAAAATGGCGGTGCAAAGCCCCTCAGTTCCCCCATCAGCACTTACTCATAGCACAGGAGGTGGTGGCGGACCATGCAAAAAGTGCTCCAGTTCTTTTGCTGTGTCAAGGAGTAGAATATTATTTTCATGCTGTTTGCGAGCCCTCGCTGGATAATTTTATGTACCGCTTAAAGAGTTCTTTACAAAAAGGCACCATGGCATGCTGTTTTTCCGCTACGTAAGCCAAAAAGAGAAGAATGTTATGCTCATCATATTTCAGCTCACGACAGGTGCAGTAAGCAGCTAATATACAGTCTTTATCAGCATATTTGAGGAACCTGGCTATCACAGCCTTGGCCATTTTCTCTTGCTCTTTCCTCTGGCCCAGTCTATGTGCCCTTTTGATGATCAGGGGCATCGGTGATGGCACCAGGCCCAGTGCCTCTGGAAGCCAAGCTTCAATCACCTGCCTAAGCTCCACATCCTTAACAGTGGCCGGTAGCCCTATCACCCGTAGGTTGTTTCTGTGGCCGTGGTTTTCTTGATCTTCTATATGGTCCAGCAAGGTCTTATTTGCAGTTTCCAACATGCAGATATGCTCCTCGAAATTATCCACCTTGTCTTCTTGCTGAGCTATATGATCTTTTGCACGCTGGATGCAATTAGATTGGAGCTGAAAACCCTCCTTTATCTCCTGAATCGCTATATGGATTTTTTAGAGTGTGCTTTTACTTCATCCAGAATAGGTTTCCCGGAAAGAAGGTATATGGAAGAAATCATCTCCTTAAGCCATATAGAAATGGTGAGTTTAGACGCTTCCAACCCTTTGCGGAAACCCCTCAATCAGCAAGAAAAAACTGAGTCTAAATTCCTCCATAGACTGCAAATATTGCTTAAGAACTCTCCTGACATCCAGTTTACGCAAATGCCACTAGTCTTGTGAGCTGGAGGAAGAACCCAGTACTGGCAAAACCACTGTTTGGTTCAAATGAAATCTCGACAAGACTTTAGGAAGGAAAGAAGGGGCAGGGCGTAAACCTACCTGTTCCTTAGAAAACTCTAAAAAAGGAGACCAACAGGAAAACAAATCGGAGAAAATATTTCTTCACACAACATGTAAATAAACTCTGGAATTCGTTGCCACAGAAAGTAGTAAAAGCAGTTAGCTTATCGGAATTTAAAAAAGGTTTGGATAGCTTCCTAAAGGAAAACTCCATAAGCCATTATTAAGATGGACTTGGGGAAAATCCACTGATTATTTCTAGGATAAGCAGCATAAAATGTACTGTTTTGGGATCTTGCCAAATATTTGTATCCTGAATTGGCCACTGTTGGAAACAGGATGCTGGGCTTAATGGATCTTCGGTCTGTCCCAGTATGGCAACACTTATGTACTTATGTAACTTGGAGCACTAGTTATAGAATAGCGCTGAGCACACATTTTCTTTCAGTGCCCAAATTTGAGTGCCAGAATTGCCTTTTAACCTCCTTATTTTATGACCAAATTTACATTTTTAAATGTATAACAAACTGCCATCCACGCACGTAAGTGCACACTTACATGCTTATCTGTTAGTAGTATGCCTAACCGCTATTTTATTTTTAAGCACTAAAATGGCGTAGTGTATAAATGCAAGGTGGCAAGGAGAGGCATGGGCAGAACATAGGCAGGGCTGACATTTATGCACTTAGGTGACAGAATACTGTAATTTACACACATAAATGTTGCATTTAGGCATTCACATTTACACCAGCATAAGAGCATGTGCCAAAATGTAGGCATGTTGAGAGAGTATACATTAATATTCCATAAGAACACGTGCACACATAAGTATTCTTAAAGCATAGGCTTACTTTTTATACAATTGCCTCCTAACCCCCAGATTCTATAAAGTTGTGTGCCCAAATTTCTAACTGGCACACAAATTTGGGTGTGCAAGTTATAGAATAGTGGGAAAGAAAGCCAGCAGATCAATGTCACAACAAAAAGATTTTATTGAAGATACCGTGTATGAACAAGTCGCCTGACACAGGCCGTGTTTCGCCCACCTAGGGCTGCGTCAGGGGCTACAATGAACAAATATATAATAATTATCATAGATCATAATAAATAAAATATAACGCACATAAGAGCATAATATATCAAATATATAAATTGACAAACAATTAATAAAATATGGAATATTACTAGGTATACATAGAGAGTATACTAGAATAATTACATGAATAAACGTATCGATACGCACTGTCCAATATAAATAATATATATATACATGTACATAAAAGAGCATATATAAGAAAAAATATATATAAAAGAAGTATATATAATGCCACAATTGTATGACAGTGCATATAAACATATATAAAAAAGCATAATAAAATCTGACATCACGTAACAGCAAAGCAAGGGCACTGGTATAGGTTACGAACTTCAATACAAATATGTATTAAAAAATTTATAAATGAGATAATAAAAGGCACATACCTAATTTGAAACCTTCGTAAAGGGGCAAATATGGTGCATAAAAGTCAAGAAAAAACCAGCTAAAACGGGAATCCCTATAATCATAAATCAAAAAGAATTAATAAAAAGCAAATAATAAAATTAGAGCGGATCAAGACTAATAATATGACATTAGTTTAGGTATCATAGGGGGTATTGACACTACATTGTGTATTGACATAACTAGTGCAATGTGTTTATAAAAAATACTATATACAAAACTTCTTGCAATCAAAACAACATCATGGCACAGCAATGTCACATATATAAACACTAAGTGCAATATAATAATAAAATATCTAAAATGTTACAAGTGCCGTGTTATAAAATGATGCACTTATTGTTATGTATGACAAACAATTATCAGTGCCCTTAAAGGCTGACAGAAGCGCAATGAAATATTAATACAGCATCAGAGGAGAATTAAACCACCACATTGCCAGTAAACTTCCTGCTATACTACTCAAGTGATTATATATAAAAACAGGGATGATTACAGCATTAAAGCAGGGACCACAAAAAGTGTGGATATCAACATCTCTAAAAAGCAAAACTGCTGCAGTCTGAAGATTAAAAACAAAAGTGCAATACTGCTTCGAGTGAATATTTTGAAAACAAGTAAATGCCAATAGTACAATGATGCGCATACATAAAATGTGTCTCAAAACAACAATATACTTACTGTGGTCTCTAGCATACACAAATGGACACACCATTATTGAAGCTGGAAAAACTATTGCAAGTGTCCTGTGATGTTTATATGCATCATTTCTGGGTCAAAGTTCAAAAAAGCAACAAATTAAATTAAAGAATGCCAGAGACTAAAAAAAGGGGAAATAGCTATGAATCAAATCAAATTTATATGCAATGATCAATTAATAAATGCGGTGAAGAAAATACTGAATAAAAAACAACAATGAATGTGATCTGATGTAACACAGGATATGTAAATTATATTGATGATGGGACTATGTGCGGTAAAGAATAAAAATTTAAAAAATGAATAGAATTAAAATTTAAAAATATGAACTTATACACCTCTTCTGCTGGGAGACCGTTTGATTTGTATAAAAACCACTGAAAACAAAAATGTAAAAAATATGTATGTGAACACCCTAAGTAAAAAAGAGCATGTCAGTGAGCCATATATATAGAGAATGCACAACAATAAAAATATAAGAACAAATTAAAAACAAAAAAATATATATATATTGTGAATAAAAAAATGAAAGAATAAAAAGTAAGAGCAATGTTATTTCACAGGAATACTGATAGATCAGTCTCCATGGTCAGACCCTGAGGATGTAATGTTTGTAACTCAAAAATGAATTGTTGTTCCTTTCTGAGGAGGAGGGTGTCTACTGGTCCACCTCTCCAGTTCTTTTTGTGCACAAATAAAACGCAAAAACGCAGTTCTTCAAAAAGATGTCCTAAGGTTTTTGAATGTTCCACCAGTGGTTTCTCAAGTGCATTCCTTTTTATTGCACTTTTATGCTCGATTATTCTAGTGTTAAATTGTCTCTTGGTTTTACCTATATAGGCTAAACCACACGGACAGATAACCACATAAATAACGTTTTTAGTCTTGCAAGTAGAGAATCCTTTCAGATGGATCTTTTTATTGGAAGATGGAATGCCTAGCTTAATTGTTAAATTAGGCGCCAGTTGTCCTTAAGTACCAATAAGCGCAACTGTCAACTTTAGGTGCAACCATTTCCACCACATGGCATAAGTGCTTGCGCCTAAAGTTAGGCACACACATGCCGACTTATGCTCTATTCTATAAAGACAATTCCTTAATGTCCCTCTGGACCGGCCCAGAAAGTAACTGATGGAGGTGGAGCAGCAGGAGGAGACTGAGAATTCTGAGAGCCCTGGTTTGCTAGAGGAAGATTCAGTATTCTCAGTCTCCAGCAGGTGAAAGGTGGTGAGCCCTTCAGTCTCTTATCAATTTTTTTCCTTTCTCTTGCGGTTTATCTCTCCCTTTCTTAAAAAAAAAACCCCCCACAGGGATTATATATTGGTGTTTTCTCCTTCTGTGCACCAGTGTTAAAAAAATAGGCAGAACTGTTAATAGCAGAGGCTGGGGGCTGTGGGGGTACTCTAAAAGCCTGAGGGGGGTCACACTTGGATGACCGGGACCCTCTTCCCGCAACCTTCTCTGTTTTGGTTATGTGTGCAGGCAATAGCTCCTTGCTACATCCGCATTGCACTAACCTCAGCCCCTTCAGGGGAAGGGTCTTCTGAAGACTGGGTGAGACAGCCACGTTGCTTTCTGGTTTAAAAACTAAAATAAGCATGAACGAGCAAAGCAGCTCTGTTTTTGACTAAGCTGATTTTGAGTGCACCCTTTCCAGCGGTAAGATTAGGTGTTTAGCGGCTGTCTTTCCTTCACTTCATGGGGGTTTCCTGTGCATTAAAAAAAAAAAAAAAACAGGATCGCGCCACGGCAGAAAAGCTCTGGTACTGTCCTGTGTGTCAGAGAAGAGGTCTCTTGGTGGCCAGAGTCTGTAAGTTTCAGGGAGTTTCAGCCGATTTCTGTTTCTTCTGAGCCAGCGTCTGCGTTGGCCTCCGCAGTTTCTTCTCAGATAGAAGTGGGCACTCTTCAGTCCCCACCTCCGGTTTTGGTGAGAAGTGCTGCCATGTTAGAGCAGCATCCTGTTGCATTGGAGTTGCCTGCTTCTGTTCTGATGCAGTTTTCAGAGGCTTCTTCACTGCCTGTAGCTACACATGAGGGAGTTCCTGAGGGGGCATTCCCTCCTGAATTTGTGTTGCAGATGTATTAGGCCTTTCTTTACACAAATCAGCTTCCTCTTCAGCACTTCCTTCTGAAGTGTCAGGGAAGCTTATGTCCTCAGTAAAAAGGCCTAGGGTTTCCTGGGATCTGGAGGAAGACAATGCTCAGACATGGATCCAGAAATGCCCTTCCTCAAAGAAGATGTTAGCATGGGAGAATCGGAATTCTCTGAGGACATTGGGTTTGCAGATCCAGTTGGAGATGCGCTCCTCCCTGGAGAGAACCCCTCTGTGGTATTAGAAAGGCTGGTAAAACCTTTTCTATGCATCGGAGCCCAAATTTGCCTTCCAGAACCTCCCTCCAACATTTTCCTATATTATTGGTACCCACATGTACCAAGACAGCCTGCTTCTCTCTAGCACTATCTAAAATTCTATCTAGGTGATGCATGAGGTCTGCCACCTTTGCACCTGGCAGGCAAGTGACCAGGCGATCCTCATTATACACCAGCCACCCTGCTATCTACATGCCTTATAATCGAATCAACAACTACAATAGCCATCCTAACTCTTCTCTCCTGGGCAGAAGCTCCTGGAAACACATCCTTGGTATGAGAGGATATTGCATTCCCTGGTGGGCTGTTACTGGCTACAGGATTACTTCTAGCTTCACCAGGGTGACACTCTCCTTTTAGAAGACCTCCCTCCTCCAAGGCATCACAGGGGCTGCCAGACTAGAGATGGGACTTCTCTACAACATCCCTGTAGGCCTCCTCTATGTACCTCTCTGTCTCCCTCAGCTCCTCCAAGACTCGTTCTCTGAGAGCTAGGAGCTCTTTGCTTCAAGCACACACATATAACCTCTCACCAACTGGGATATAATCATACATGTGACACTCAATGCAAAAGACTGGCTAGCACCCCTGCTGCTGCTGGACTGCTGTCTGCGTCTTACTATTATAGATTTGTTTAATTAAAACTTCTTAAGGTACTAGGGAGGGATATCAGATGAATATAAAGAGCCTTAAGATTATATGATATCATATGTCATTTATTTAGTGTTTGCTTCTCAGAAACTAATTAAATGTAATTAAACTCTCCTCTTGTTCTCCTAATTAGAATAATTGATTACAAATGAAGAGTTGAGCTAGGGGTGGGTGGGAGCTGGGGAGGGGGGTGGGAATGAGGACTGAACTAGGCCCTACTTTGCTTTCTAGAGTCTATCCGTTAATGCTGTGGCAGAAAATTGAATTTTAAAACTATGGGAAAAGGGTATTTTATTTTTATTTTGCTGCATTTATATCCCACATTTTCCCACCTATTTGCAGGCTCAATGTGGCTTACAATATAATACAACTACAATCACATTGATGGAATAGAGAATCAGAGTATATATAACAGATAAGGTGCATAGGAATATTATGGCAATCATATTAACGGAGAAGAATTTCAGAATTATTGCTATTAAGGTTCATACGAAAATTATGTTAAGAAGTGGGTAAGTGGATAACAACATAATATAGAGACTAAATAAAGTTGCATAAAGTTGGGTACCATTAATAGAATAGCATGTAGTTCTAAGATCTGTACTCGACTTTTTGCAGAAATCCCCATGCCTAAATTAGGTGTAGATTCCCCAAATTCTATAACAGTGCATGCATCTTGAGTGAATGCCCCTTACCCAACCATGCTCTTCCCAAGGCCACACCCCCTTCTCAGTTGCATGCTAAAGGATTTGCATGCGCATCTTTATGGAATGGTACTTAGCAAGATGCACATGTAAATCTAAATTGCCAATTAATGCCAATAATTGATTGTTAGCGCCCAATTATTGGCATTAATAGGCTCGTTACGCAATTGGGTACATGCTCAAATTTGCGTGCACAATTTTAAGCTCCATTTATAGAATTCCCCACTGCTTGATCTTTTGCATCTGCGCCTTCCTTTCCCCTGCAGTTTTCCCTCCCTTCCCCTTCTCTACTTTATCCTCTGCTTTGCCCTACTGCTATTATGTTGTACTTTTCTCCTAACATTGTACGCCACATAGAGCCTGCCTTGGTGGGAATATGTGGGATATAAATGTTCACAATAAATAAATAAATAAATATATGTAACTGCTTAGAATAATTCCCGAATAAGTAGTAGGAAGTGCTAGTCTACAAATATATAGCTTAACTATTTTCTAAAAAGGTGGACATATACATGGGTGGAGTGTGAGCAAAGCACACACAGTTTCACATGTAAATTATAGAATCCTTTAATTTATTCATACATTTCAGCAATTTAGGCATTAGCATTTATACCAGCTCTATAGATTTATATAAAATTGCCCTTTTTTGGACAATTTTGATGAATGCATGCATTCTATTTACACTTAGACAATGTGCTCTTCTAATGTTCAGTAGAGGGCACAGATTAATATTAAATAATGTTAGAGATAGAATTACGCCCCTCAAGAACACTGGAAACTGACTGCTCACCTCTCCAAAACAGACACTGCATTCTATTGACCAAGATATTTCAAACGAATGAATGACCTTATCAGTGATCCCAATGTCACAAAGCCTTGCCAAAAAATCCAGTGATCAATGGGTAAATGCAATACAATTAGATGGGAAGATTTTCTCCTGTCACTGTTCAATCTCAAATCATCAGTTTGGGGGTATGTTTTGGTTTTATTGTAGCTGCTTAGGTGCTCTGTTCCAAGAGGTGGATGTGAAGTAAATAAAATAAATCATGATAAGCAAAACTGTTGTACTAAAAACTCAGCAAAAGCCAGACTGGTATAGACCTAAGCAATTATTCTCACAAATGAAGACTTTCAGCTGACTGGGAGCTGCCCTCTCAATCAATGTACCTTCAAAATTGAAGATGACCCACTTAAGATTACAGTCAGAACTAAATTAATATTTTTGTGATATACTTGTATTTGTTTTACTTGGTCTAAGAACTGGTTTAGTTTACATACTAATGTAAATGTTAATGTGAGATGTAGATCTTAGTACCCCTCCAAATTCCACTCTGAAGACTTCCATTGACTGTTTCCTGCTGGATGCTTATCTTTTAGGCCAACAAATAGTCAGTATTTATGCAAAATTTAAGTCAACAAACAAGCTTTGGATAATATCACTTTGTTGGCCTAACTCAGTGCATCTATGACCTAGTGGTAATGTGTGTGTAACTTATAGTATGCTATAAGTTACACCTGACCAGCTCTGTGGATACCTGGGTATCCCCAATATTTGAAGCAGAAATCTCCATGCTGCAGGACAGCAAAGGAAGGCAGGAAGGAAGAATTGAGGGAGCTGCTGTATCCAAGGGCAGAAGCAGTTCCAGTCTGCATCTGCCAATGGGGAGCAAAATAGCAGCAGACAGACACTGAGAAAAGGAAAGAAGATTGAGGCATATAACTTTAATGGCATGACAATTTTAACATGAGTTGGCCATTGTAATATGTTTAGCAACTTAGGTAAAATAAACAGAGAAGCACTGAAAGAGGAATAGAGGGGTCTAGGACAGGGTGAAGGGAAATGAAAGGGGTTGCTGGCCGGGAGACAGAATGCGGCTGCGGAGAGTTAGGGGTGGTAGAAAAGAACTGTAAGGGGAAGAGAGGCTGTGTAATGGGAACATGTGCTTGGAGTGGAGATTTGGGGAGAGGAACAGAGAAGACTAGGAAGAGGTGAAGGGGATTTAAAGAGGCTACTTGCTGGGAGAGAGAATAATCCTGTGCAGAGCTGGAGGTGGCAGAAAGGAGCTGTAAGGGTGCTGTAAAGAGCTGGATGTGGTTGAAAGCAGCTCTAAAGAGAAGAGAGGCTGGGAGATGGGGAGAGAGGCTGGAAGTGGATCTGTGGGAAGAGGTAAGTGAATTGAAAGTGGTTACTCCTGGAAGAAAGAATTCTACTGTGACAGGCTGGAAGAAGCAGAAAGGCAGTTTACGGGAAAGAGGGGTTAGGTGATGGGTACATGTGTTGGGAGTGGAGCTGTGGGGAGAGGAATAGATAGGTTTAGGGTGAAGGGGATGGAAAGGGGTCAGTGATGGGGAGAGAAAATTCTGCTGTGAAGGGCTGGAAGAGGCAGAAAGGAGTTCTAAGGGAAAGAGAGGCAGGGTAATGGGACAGAGACTGGGAGTGGAGTTGTAGGAAGGAATAGTGGAGACAAAGGGCTGAAGGGAATAGAAAGTTGTTATTGGTTGTGAGAGAAAGTGTTGCTATAAAGAGCTGAAAGCAGCTCTAAAGGGAAGAGAATGATGTGGGCCAAGGCCGCCGAGAGGGATGGTGAGAGCATAATTCCCCAGGGCCTGGCATCCAAGGGGGGGCCGCCCAGTGCTAGCATTGCTCTCCTGTTCCTGTGTGCGGCAGCGCTGCAGATCAGAGTACTTCCTTCCTGCCGCATCCAAACAGCCTCTTGCACTGACCACAAGGCTCTCTTGTTCCTGTGTGCGGCAGTGCTGTGGAGCAGAGTACTTCCTTCCTGCCGCATCCAAACAGCCTTGCACTGACCAAACAGGAAGGAAGGACTCTGCTTTGTGGCGCTGCCACGCACAGGAACATGAGAGCCATGCTAGTGCTGGGCCCTGGGGAATTTTGCCACGCACAGTGACAGGAGCAGGACAAGTAAGCGGGGCGGGCCCCCCTGGAAGGAGGGGGTGTGGGCTTGGGCCCGGGGAGGGGGGGTGTTTGCCCGGGCCCGGCTTTGTCTCTTGGAGGACCTGGAAAGGAGGAGTCAGCAAAAATAAACCAATAATAATCACAAACTAATCAAAGGCTAGACTACAGCAACTACTAGACATATCAGTCAACCTAAACAGTGCTTAACTCTCTGGTAATGACTCCTTAGCAGGCAAACTCTCTTTTAATTTAAGAAATTCTTCGGGATTTCAAGGAAATATTTATGATGGATGCTAATCCATCCATATCCATAGCAGTACATAAGTACATAAGTAATGCCACACTGGGAAAAGACCAAGGGTCCATCGAGCCCAGCATCCTGTCCACGACAGCGGCCAATCCAGGCCAAGGGCACCTGGCAAGCTTCCCAAACGTACAAACATTCTATACATGTTATTCCTGGAATTGTGGATTTTTCCCAAGTCCATTTAGTAGCGGTTTATGGACTTGTCCTTTAGGAAACTGTCTAACCCCTTTTTAAACTCTGCCAAGCTAACCTCCTTCACCACGTTCTCCGGCAACGAATTCCAGAGTTTAATTACATGTTGGATGAAGAAAACGTTTCTCCGATTTGTTTTATATTTACTACACTGTAGTTTCATCGCATGCCCCCTAGTCCTAGTATTTTTGGAAAGCGTGAACAGAAGCTTCACATCCACCTGTTCCACTCCAATCATTATTTGATATACCTCTATCATGTCTCCCCTCAGCCGTCTCTTCTCCAAGCTGAAAGCCCTAGCCTCCTTAGTCTTTCGTGACAGGGAAGTCATCCCATCCCCATTATCATTTTAGTTGCCCTTCGCTGCACCTTTTCCAATTCCACTAAATCTTTCTTGACATGCGGCGACCAGAATTGAACACAATACTCAAAGTGCTGTCGCACCATGGAGCGATACAATGGCATTATAACATCCTCACACCTGTTTTCCATACCTTTCCTAATAATACCCAACATTCTATTCGCTTTCCGAGCCGCAGCAGCACAGTGAGCAGAAGGTTTCAGTGTATTATCGACGACGACACCCAGATCCCTTTCTTGGTCCGTAACGCCTAATGTGGAACCTTGCATGATGTAGCTATAATTCGGGTTCTTTTTCCCCACATGCATCATCTTGCACTTGCTCACATTAAACGTCATCTGCCATCTAGCCGCCCAGTCTCCCAGTCTCGTAAGGTCCTTCTGTAATTTTTCACAATCCTGTCGCGAGTTAACGACTTTGAATAACTTTGTGTCATCAGCAAATTTAATTATCTCGCTAGTTACTCCCATCTCTAAAATCCCTCTCAGTGTCCCACCCTCTGTTGCCGTCATTTCGTCTTTCCGCAAGGTCGGGACACTGAGAGGGAAGGGAACGCTGGAGGCGAGCTGACGTCAGCGCATTTGCATACGGTTACGAACCCACACAGCCAGGCATCCAGGGACACAGATGCACAAATTATTATATAGAGAGATTATTCTTTAAGCATAAATAAAATGTTTAAAAAGTTGTAATGCACATTACAAAATGTGTAAAAAGAACTGAGAAAAATTATGAAAATCAGGAAAAGTGTTCAAATGAGTTGAAAGCGATCCATTTTTGCGCTGTGTACAACACCAATGCATGCTGACATTCTTTAGCAATGCACTGAAATAACAAACAACAAATGATGTTTCTTTAGTATTTTGTGTTATGTTGGATGAGGAATGACACAAAATAAAACAAAGCAATATCAGTGAAGTTTTCATACTGTTCTAAAACAGCACATCCTTTCTCCTCTTTATCAATTCTTTTTGTGCTTGTCTGCCATGTGCAAAATTCAAAGGTTTAACTTTTCTTTTAATATGCATGAAAATACCAGGGAGAGTCACTTTAAGCATGCCATTGTTTATCCTGTCAAAGTGAAAACACTTTAAATAAGGGATATGGGAAGAAATTTTATTACACTGCCTGGGAATGGCAGCTTGGCATATTCTAAATTACAAAATACTAAATTTAGACCTGCAGAATGAAAATGTTTATTGAAGAAGCAAAGCAGAAAAGTCTTCTCTGTATATATAAAATGGAAGAATTATTATTTCTTACAAAATATAAGTATTTCCCCTTTCAGATACTTTGTGTGAAGATTTATGTGACCAAGATGTTGTGATTTCTTATTCTTAATTACTTTGTGCTAATTGTTCTTTCACGTTGAAAGTGTAGGGTATGTAATGTAGATGAGTGAAAAAAAACCCTACTTTAATGCATTTTGAATTGTATTTTTTTATATTAGCAGAATGTAAAAAATGTACAGGGGTGTGAAGACATTTAAAAGGCACCATATGGGAAAAGAAAAAATTTTACAATAAATTACAGCATTGATGGGCATAGCTATTAACATGGGCAACTGTTAAGATGTGTTATTTTACCTCTAAATTGTGCTATTTTAACACAGGTCCCATTTTATGGTTCCTAGTAACTAGGATTAACAGTAAAATAACATGAAGTGGAGTTGTCAACATGGGCTACCAGTAAGAAATGTTATTTTACTGTTAGTCTCAGTTTTAAATAGCTAGGTCTCATTGCATAAAATTGGACCTGTGATAAAATAGCACAAGTTAGTAGTAAAATAACATGTCCTAACCATAGCTGACATTGAGGGGCATAATCGAACGGTGCTGGCCAAATAGCTGGCCGGCCATCTTCGGGGCCGGCGCCATAAGTGGCCGGAGTCAACCGTATTTTCAAAAAAGATGGCCGGCCATCTTTTTCTTTGCTAATACGGTTGGGCGCGGCCAAATGTCAGAGTTCGCTGGGTTTGAGATGGCTGGCATCGGTTTTCGGCCATAATGGAAAATAATGCCAGCCATCTCAAACCCTGCGAAATCCAAGGCATTTGGTCATGGGAGGAGCCAGCATTTGTAGTGCACTGGCCCCCCTCACATGCCAGGACACCAACCGGGCACCCTAGGGGGCACTTCTAAAAATTAAAAAATAAAAATAGCTCCCAGGTGCATAGCTCCCTTCCCTTGGTTGTTTAGCCCCCAAATTTCCCCCAAAACCCACTCCCCACAACTCTACACCATTACCCTAGCCCTAAGGGGTGAAGGGGGCACCTACATGTGGGTACAGTGGGTTTTGGGTGGGTTTTGGAGGGCTCCCATTTACCACCACAAGTGTAACAGGTAGGGGGGGATGGGCCTGTCTAAAGTGCACTGCACCCTCTAAAAACTGCTCCATGGACTTGCATACTGCTATCAGAGAGCTGGGTATTACATTTGAGGCTGGCAAAAAAGTTTTTTTTGTTGTTTTTTTTTGGGTGGGAGGGGGTTGGTGACCACTGGGGGAGTAACTCGATCTGCAGCCCCTCCTTACCTCTCTACCCTCATCTCCCTTATATTCCTACCCGTAACCTCCGCTCTCAAGATAAATCCCTCCTCTCAGTACCCTTCTCCACCACCGCCAACTCCAGGCTCTGCCCTTTCTGCCTCGCCTCATCCCATGCTTGGAATAAACTCCCTGAACCCATATGCCAGGCCCCCTCCCTGCCCATCTTCAAATCCTTGCTCAAAGCCCACCTCTTCAATGTCGCCTTCGGCACCTAACCACTACACCTCTATTCAGGAAATCTTGACTGCCCCAACTTGACATTTCGTCCTTTAGATTGTAAGCTCCTTCGAGCAGGGACTGTCCTTCTTTGTTAAACTGTACAGCGCTGCGTAACCCTAGTAGCGCTCTAGAAATGTTAAGTAGTAGTAGGTGATCCCCGATTCCCTCCGGTTGTCATTTGGTCAGTTGGGGCTCCTTTTTGAAGCTTGTTGTGAAAAAAAAGGGTCCAAATAAAGCCGGCGAAATGCTCGTCAAGCCTGGCTTTTGTTTCTCCATTATCAGGCGAAGCCAGCCATCTCGTGAGCATGCTTTCAATTATACCAATTTGGCCGGGTTCAGGAGATCGCCGGCCATCTCCTGATTTGTGTCGGAAGATGGCCGGCGATCACTTTCAAAAATGAGCTGGATTGATAATTCTGTCCCCCCCCCCCCCCCCACACACACACACATCTTAATGGTATTTCTCCCTAGAAGGGATTTCATATATTGGAAAAGGCTGAGTTGTTTAATCATTGTCCTATGCACTAAATCCAGTGCATAAATTTCCTTGGTGTGGTGGATACATGCTGGGCCAGAAGATTTGAATCAAGCAAATACTAAATAATTTACCTACATTTAAAGCTCAACAAATTTCTCAGCTTCCAAGTTTCACCCCCAGGAAACGCGGATGTGGTTTACAATTTAATTGTCAGCAATATTTCTGTAGAAGGACCTGTGGATGCTTTAACAATAATAGCCCAGGAAAACAGTATTTGTGCAGGCTACAGCTAGAAGAATTTGTTAAGTGTTCTCAGTGCGTTTTTTCTAGCAAAAGAGGTGCCGGTACTCAAATGCCTAGCCACCCTTCAGGGGGTGGGGTGATCACTCAGGAACCAACCCCACAATAGCCAGGCCCCCTGCAACCAGTCACAGAATCTATGACAAGGCAGACTTGGTGTGTAGAGCCTGAGTTCTTTAATTAAAACTTGGGGGTCAGGGGTCAATTTTAGCAGACAATGGAAAAAGTGCCGGTACTCAGTACCCCCAAGTACCCCCTCAAAAAAAGCCCTGACACTGATCCACCTAATAGCAACCACCCCATTATCAGAAAGCAACATTATACCAATATTACATAACAAACGAAGAACACCGACATGCAGACAAACACAACAAAAAGGAAAGAAAGGTCCTAACAAACCAACCTTAACAAAGATAAGACAACTAATAAAAGTCCATACAACACCAAACACAGAAGACCCATTCCAAACAATCCAAGTGGGCTACATTAACGTCAGATCCGCCGTAAATAAAACAGAAATACTCACAGACTGGATCATGTCAGAAAAACTTGACCTACTATTCATCACTGAAACCTGGATCCATGACCAAAAGGATCCCATAATTCTAGATCTGTGCCCACCAGGATATAAAATCACGCACTGGACCAGAAAGGAAAAGAGAGGTGGTGGCATAGCACTAATCTACCGATCCCACTTCACCACCGAAACCACTGCCGAGTCCATAACACCTCAACTTGAAATTGCCTCAATCAGAATCCACAACAAAACCCTATGCGTATGCGATCATTTGAATTGTGTCTTGTTTTACAGACCTCCAGGTAACTGGAACGAAAGTCATGCAAACTTCATGGACTCCATTTCAAACACATGTGTAACTAACTCCAATATACTAGTATTAGGAGACATCAACCTGCACCTAGAAGACACAAACTCTACTAACGCACGAGAATGCAAGGAATTCCTCCACCTATGGGATCTCAACTGGCCACAAATGCAAGCGACCCACATCAAAGGGCACACACTCAATCTCATCTCACACAAACTCTCAACAGACCAGAACCTAACTTAACAGACTTTAATTGGACAGAAACACCCTAGACCGACCACTACAAACTAAACTTATCCCTACACTGGCGGAAGAAAGGACTACAACAAATACAAGAACACACATCCTACAGCACAAGAGGTCAAATAGACACGAAAACATTCTGGCAAATGATGTACAATAACGAATGGACAGCACAAACGGACTCCATATACTACCTCATAGATTGGGATAAACGATGCAAAAGAATATTAGATGAAATAGCACCCTTACAAACAAGAACCTCGCACAAACACAACACGATACCATGGTTCAATGAAGAACTGAAAAAACTTAAAACACAATACAGGAAACTCGAATGAGCATGGAAAAAAAACAAAAGATGATCTTACACACAACGCTTGGAAACAAGTACAAAGAAAATACAAATACGCAATAAGACGGACCACAAGATTATACTATACAACCAAAATAGGGACTGACCACAAAGATATGAAAGAACTATACCAGCTTGTGAATAAACTCCTAGATACCAACTTGGTCACTACAACGAATACAGACATCCCACCTGTAGATAAACTCACCAAATATTTTAATGTAAAAATCATAAACCTACACAACACGCTACTTCAAGTCAATACTGACATCGAAAACTTCCATAACGAGCTAGACCCAACCTCTGGTGAATACCCAGCTGACCGAACCTGGTCGAACCTTTCCCTCTTGACCACCGAAACAGTTACCCAGGCGATCAGGAAGTTCTCCAACTCACACTGCAAACTAGATATCTGTCCCAGATACCTACTGAAATCCGCCCCGGATTGCTTCATAACAGACCTCACATCCCACCTAAATTACATGCTACAATAAGGTCTCTTCCCCAAGGAAAAAGGCAATATTCTACTCATTCCAATACCAAAAGATTCCAAGAAAAAAACAGATGATATCACCAACTACCGACCAGTAGCATCCATCCCGTTGGTAGTCAAACTGATGGAAAGCATGGTAACCAAACAACTTACAGATTATATAAGCAAATTCTCAATATTACACGAATCATAGTCAGGATTTCGCCTCCTCCATAGCACTTAAACAGTACTACTCACTCTCCTAGCCAAATTCAAACAAGAAATAGCAATAGGCAAAAGCATTCTCCTCCTCCAATTTGACATGCCGAGTGCTTTCGACATGGTAAACCACAATATGTTAATAAGACTACTAGACAAGTTCGGGATTAATGGAAACATACTCAGCTGGATCAAGGATTTCCTAACCACAAGAGCATATCAAGAAAAGTCAAACTCAAACATATCACCGTGGAAAGCAGACTGTGGAGTACTACAAAGATCTCTGCTATCACCAACCCTCTTCAACCTAATGATGACCGCACTAGCCAAGTCCTTATCCAACCAAGGCCTTAACCCTTTCATCTACGCAGACGATGTCGTAATATACATTCCTTACAAAACCAAACTGACAGAAATCACCAACGAAATCAAGCTAAGCTTCAACATCATGGACTCATGGGCTAATGCATTTCAACTAAAACTCAATAAAGAAAATCACATTGTCTTATCCTCTCATCCCAGCACAGCACGGACAACCCCACAAGCATCGACACCCCAGATCACACCCTCCCTATCTCAGACAGCCTGATAATCCTCGGCGTTATAATGGATCGTAACCTAACACTGGAGAGCCAAGTAAAATCCACTACAAAGGAAATGTTCCACTCAATGTGGAAACTCAAACGCGTGAAACAATTCTTCCCGAGGGAAACATTTCACAACCTGATACAATCAATGGTAATAAGCCACCTAGATTACTGCAATGGAATTTATGCAGGATGCAAAGAACAAACCTTAAAGAAATTTCAGACTGCTCAAAACACGGCAGCTAGGCTTTTATTTGGAAAAACGCGATTTGAAAGTGCAGAACCCCTATGCGAAAAACTAAACTGGCTCCCAATCAAAGAATGCATTGCCTTTAAAATCTGCACCCATGGTTTTACAAAATTATCTATGGCGAAGCACCTGGATACATGATAGACTTAATCGACTTACCAACCAGAAACACATCTGATCTAACACGAACATATGTAAATCTACACTACCCAAGCTGTAAAGGTCTTAAATACAAATCTACCTATGCATCCAGCTTTTCCTAAGCACACAACTGTGGAACGCGCTACCAAAAGCCTTGAAAATGACGTATGACCACCTAAACTTCTGGAAAATGCTAAAAACCACTCTGTTTAAAAAGACATACCCTCCCGATACAACCTAAATGCCTGTCCTCGGCTACACAAGAAAACTAAAGCACGTAATGAACATAACTTTACTCCTCCACTCTACGATTCTTACTATGGCTCTGCCATATAAACTTCACCTTACCACAACATCACATTGTATTTGTTCACACCAGAATATGCAAACGCCTTTCCGGTACTACTGTATGTAAGCCACATTGAGTCTGCAGGTGGGAAAATGTGGGATACAAGTGTAATAAATAAATAAATAACTTTTCTTTTAGGAAGCTATCCAAACCTTTTTTTTAAACCCCACTAAGCTAACTACTTTTACCACATTCCGTGGCAACAAATTCCAGCGTTTAATTACACTGAGCAGAGGGTTTCAACGTATCATCAAGATGACACCTAGATCTCTTTCCTGGTCAGTGACTCCTAATGTGGTACCTAGCATCATGTAACTATAGTTCGGGTTCCTCTTTTCCACATGCATCACTTTGCACTGCTCCACATTAAATTGCACCTGCCATTGGATGCCCAGTCTTCCAGTCTCATAAGGTCTTCTTGTAGTTTTTTCACAATCCTGTTTGCGATTTAACAACTTTGAATAACTTTGTGTCGTCAGCAAATTTAATTACCTCACTAATTACTCTCATCTCTAGATCATTTAAAAATATGTTAAAAAGCAGCAGTCCTAGCACAGACCCCTGGGGAACCCCACTATCTACCCTTCTCCATTGAGAATACTGACCATTTAACCCTGCTCTCTGTTTTCTATCTTTTAACCAATTTTAACCACTCTAGAACATTACTTCCTATCCCACGACTCTCCAGTTTCCTCATGAGTCTTTCATGAGGTACTTTGTCAAACGCCTTTTGAAAATCCAGATACACGATATCGACTGGCTCACCTTTATCCACATGTTTGTTCACCCCTTCAAAGAAATGTAATAGATTGGTGAGGCAAGATTTCCCTTCACTAAATCCATGTTGGCTTACGGGCGCATTTTCAAAAAAGAAGGACGCCCATTTTTCGACACAAATCGGAAAATGGATGTCCTTCTCACAGGGTCATCCAAATCGGTATAATCGATAGCCGATTTTGGATGTCCCCAACTGCTTTCTGTCACAGGGATGGCTAAAGTTCAAGGGGGCGTATCGGAGGCATAGCGAAGGCGGGACTTGGGAGTGCCTAACACTAGCACGTCCTCGACTCAAAATGGAAAAAAAGGACGTCCCTAATAAGCACTTGGATGACTTTACCTGGTCGTGTTTTTCTCAAGACCAAGGCAGTGCCCGAAATGACCAGATGACCACCGGAGGGAATTGGGGATGACCTCCCGTTACTCCCCCAGTGGTCACTAACCCCCTCCCACCCTCAAAAAATATCTTTCAAAATATTTTTTGCCAGCCTCAGATGTCATACTCAGGTCCATGACAGCAGTATGCAGGTCCCTTGAGCAGTTTTAGTGAGTGCAGTGCACTTAAGGCAGGCGGACCCAGGCCCATACCCCCACTATGTTTGTGGAGAAAACAGCGAGCCCTCCAAAACCCACCACAAACCCACTGTACCTACATCTAGATGCCCCCTTCACCTGTAAGGGCTGTGGTAGTGGTGTACAGTTGTGGGTAGTGGGTTTTAGGGGGCTCAGCACACAAGGTAAGGGAGCTATGTACCTGGGAGCTTTTTCTGAAGTCCACTGCAGTGCCCCCTAGGGTGCCCAGTTGGTGTTCTGGCATGTGAGGGGGACCAGTGCACTAGAAATGCTGGCTCCTCCCGTGACCAAAGGGCTTGCATTTGGTCGTTTCTGAGATGGACGTCCTTGGTTTCCATTATCACTGAAAATCAAAAACGACCAAGTCTAGGAACGACCATCTCTAAGAATGACCAAAATTTCAAGATTTGGACGTCCCTGACCATATTATCAAAACGAAAAATGGACATCCATCTTGTTTCGATAATATGGGTTTCCCCGCCCCTGCATGGGGACATTTTGCAAGGACATCTTCATCAAAACTTGGACATCCCTTTCGATTATGCTCCTCCATGTTTCATTAATTCATTGTAAAGATGAGGCTATTGTGAAGATGAAGCTCCCACCTCAGGATCCCCCGTCCCTCTTTCACTCAGGGTGAGCTGGTTCTTAGTATGCAGATTTTATGCAAATTATTCTACTACCCCTTTCTGCTCAGGGTGACCTGCTTCTCAAAGGCAAACACAGTCAGGTCTCACCAACAGGATATTCTCTTACAAATCTTTTATTCCCCCTTCCTGGGGCACACTTCTTCCAGCTTAAAACACTTTACAAGCTTAAACAGTCCTTCCAGCTTAAACATTTCTTCCTAGTCAGTTCAATCTTCCAGCTTAAGCACCTGGACACTCAGTCCTTCCTTGTAACATGAACACCCCAGTCCTTCCTTATAACCCGGACACCCAGTCCGTCCTTGTAACACACAGTTCTTATACCTGGCACCCTAGGGCCTTCTTACCCCCAGCCAGCTTCCTTGCTTTACACACAGTTCACCAACAGTCCAAAGGGCTCAGCCAGTACTTCACATGGGGACCTCCTGCTTCCGCTACCAGCTCTCTTCTTCCGCTGCTAGCTCTCCTCTCCCCTCACCACTCAGGTGGGGTATTAAGTGTTTAATGGCCAAACAGGACCCAGCCCATAACCTGCTGCACCTGTTTCCACCTCCAGGACTCTCCCCGGTCCAAGTGACCTCCAGCTATACCTCCCCTTACTGGCTCCCTTCAGCGACTCACCCAGCCCTTCTCCCTGGACATTTTAGGGGAACAGCGCCCTCTAGGGGCCTAACCAGAGTAGGCCAGCCTCTCCCTTCTCACACCATGCTTTTGAATATGCTCTGTAATTTTGTTCTTTATAATAGTATCTACCATTTTGCCCTGCACAGACAAGTAGCTGCAGTGGGAATCAAATCCAGATATCCGATTACTGCACTAACCATTAGTGCTACTCCTCTATTGCTGTGTGCACTATTTAGAATTGTTATTTAATCCTATGTCTTGTTGAAATATCTTGTTATACCTTTGTTTCAGTCCTACATATTGTATTCCAATTTGCTGTTTCTGAATGAAAGGCAATAATTCATTCAATGAACATATACAGTCAGAGTATGAAGTTAAGCACTGGTACTATTTTGCTTTTCTAATTTGTTTGAATTGTTATCTGGGTGTTGGCATTGCACATTATCAGTATCCAGATAACTTCCAGCTCTCTCTTGGTTCCGCCCCTGAGCTACCTCAGCACTATCTGATTAGTGTCGGGGCAGTCAGTAAAAAATGTCTGCGTTATTATCTGGATAATGCTGCTGAAAATCAGTGGATGGCCGCGATGAGTGGGACTTATCCAGGTGGGAGATGCTCCTACCAGTGGTGTCGTGAGGGCAGCTGACACCCGGGGCGGGTCGCTGCTGCGCACCCCCCCCCCCCGGGTGCAGCGTGGCGCACCCTCCCCCCTCCGGAGCGCAACCCCCCCCCCCCCCCCGAGAACATACCTGGAAGGCGGTGAGGGGCGGGCGGGAGAGCCAATCCGCCAAGTGCACGCCGCTGGGGGGTGTCGGCGCCTCGCTGGTTCCCTGCTCTCTTTGCCCCGGAACACTTGTACATCCTATGCATACACTCCACAAAAAAGCAAAACCTTTGTCTTTTGTTAAATGTGTACATCCCTCTCTTGCCTGAGATCCAAGGGCAGCATATTCTAGTGAAAATGGCTAAACCCAAAAAAAGCCCAAGCATGAGATGAACCTAAGTTCACTTTTGATCAGAGAGTACGAATTCTAGCTTTTTGCCCTCTCCAATCCTTCAAAATATATAGGGGCCTCCTCATTCGCCACCTGAAATATGAACATTAACACCTTAAACTTGGCCCTGTATTCCACTGACAGCCAGTAAGGTGAGATGAACATGTCCATGAAACACATCCTGTGACAAAGCAAGCAGTAGAATTTTGTACCAACTGCAAAATCCACAACAAAACCTTCAGCAAACCCATATAGACAATATTACAACGGCCAATGCCAGATAAAGCCAGCACTGGTATCTCTGTCTTCATCAAGTCTTTTGATAAACAGTAACATAGGAGACAACTTTTCAAAATGATTGGGGGTGCTAATTTTTTTTTTTTTTTTTACAGGTGGTGCATTCCACCCCCCCCCCCCCCCCAGTACCTTAACATCCTGTCTGCTGCAGTCTTCACCTGGGCAGTGGCAGCGCCTCTCAAAGGCTGCCTGCAACCTGCACCAGGACTTCTTCCCTGAACAGTCCTGCCCCTCAATCCCCCTGTACTGTGCAAATATAAGGAAATGGAAATTTCAAAAACTGACATATTTTAATCACTGTACTATAGGTTAACAAATACAAATAAAACAAAAAATGGAAAATATGATATTATTATTTTATTGGACTAAATACATTTTTCAATTAGCTTTCAGAGGCCAAAACGTCTTTCCTCAGGTCAGGACAGTTTCCATATCATCATGCTGATCAATCCATAGACTGGTGGGTTGTGTCCATCTACCAGCAGGTGGAGATAGAGAGCAATCCTTTTGCCTCCCTATATGTGGTCATGTGCTGCCGGAAACTCCTCAGTATGTTCTCTATCTCAGCAGGTGGTGGTCACACACAGCAGCAGCTCTGGCTAGGCCTCCAAGCCTAATTTTTAGGTTTTGTTGAGTGCCTGGGGTTGAGGGCTCTTCTTGAGCAAGTGCAAACCTGGTGGCGCCAGGTCCCTCCTTTTCTCCCCCCTCCCGCTGGCTCCGTTAAAAAAAAAAAAATTTTTGAACGTCCTTAACAGCGTTTATTTCGACGTTTATTTAAACGTTCATTGCAGCTACTCACTGGGACACCAGGTCGTTACAGCTCGGAGCGAGAAGCAGGTAATTTTTACCTTTTTATAGCGGGCAGGGGGTTCCCCGATTGATCTCCATGTGGCCTATGGCGTCGGAGGGTGAGGGCGCGAAGAATCGCTCCCCGGACCGCGTGTGCGCTTCTAGCGGGGATGTGGGGGTTTTAAAATCTGATTCGCCCTTGTTGGGTGTCAGTTTGGAGGCCGGTCAGTGTCCCGGGTCTTCCGCCGGCGCGGCGGTTTTTCCCGCCATAAACGCCCATCCCCCGCTGCTCGCCTCCGCCATCTTGGCCGGCCACTCTGCTCGGACGGTTTCTTCTTGGGCCGCCCTTGAGCTGGGAGACGTTCATGCCATGGCCGCCCTTGATTTGGGCGATGGCAAAAAAGCGGCTAAATTTAAGCGCTGTTCTTCCCGCGCGGCTCCTTCGCGGAGTGTCGCGCCGGACGCCATCTTGGATGCGCAGCATGGTTCTCCTCCGCTGTTGCGAGCGCCGGTTGAGGGTGCGTCTAGGCTGTGGCCCAGGCTGCTGAATTGCACAGTTTGGGGGTTTCTCCCCCGAGTTATTTTGCTGCTGCATCAGGCCTTCCTTATGCAGAACGCTGCCCCTTCTCCCTTGTCAGATAAAGGGGTTGAGGCCCCCGGAAGTAAACGCCCTCGGGTGGATGCCCAGGCCTTAGAGGACGCTGTTTCCTCTGATGTAGATGAGGGCAGCGTATCTGAGTTCTCCAACGGTCCTTTGGGGATTCCTTGGAGGAGACAGATTCCCGCTCGGATGGAGCGGATGACCCCTCTGCAGCACGGATCTTTCGCTCAGAGGATTTGCCCAACCTGTTAATGCAGGCCATGAGCATTTTGAAGATTTCCTCTCCGGAGGACGTCTCTCCCTCAGCCCCTGTTGGCTCCGCCATTATGCTGGGGACGAAGCGCCCCGCCTAGAACCTTCCACGTGCATGATGCCATGCACACCTTAATTTCGGCTCCAATGGGATGTCCCGGGAAGCGAGCCTCAAAGTGGCTAGGGCTATGTCCCGCCTCTATCCTTTGCCTGAAAGTGAGCGTGAGGCCTTTGTTTGGCCTACCGTGGATTCTTTAATCACTGCGGTGACTAAGAAAACGGCGTTGCCGGTGGAAGGTGGCACGGCACTAAAGGACGCCCAAGACAGAAGATTGGAAGCGGCTTTAAGGTCGTCCTTCGAGGCGGCTGCCTTAAGTTTGCAGGCCTCAGTTTGCGGCTCCTATGTGGCCAGGGCGTGCCTGACGTTGGTGCAGCGGGCTTCCCCCTCGGATCCTTCCTTGAGGGCTGACTGGCCGGCCCTGGAATCGGGCTTGGCTTTATTTGGCAGACTTACTGTATGATGTCTGAGAGCCTCGGCTAAAGGCATGGCTCAGACAGTCTCTGCGCGGCGCTAGCTTTGGCTGAAACATTGGTCTGCGGACCACGCCTCTAAGTCCCGTCTGGCTAAGTTGCCTTTTAAAGGCAAGCTGCTCTTTGGGGTCGAGCTGGACAAAATTGTAACCGATCTCGGCACGTCTAAGGGCAAGAGGTTACCAGAGGTCAGGGCTCGGGCTAGTGCTCGCCCCGGTATTCTCAGAGGACGGTTTCAGGAAGCCCCGTCGGTACCGCCCGGGCAAGTCGGGCTCCTCTGCCCCCTCGTCCTTCAAAAGGAACTTCTCCCCCAAGCAGCATTCCTTTCGCAGAGACCGCCGTCCCGGAGGTACGCCCTCCGGTCCTCCCCCAGGGTCTCGTACCCAATGACGGGGTCCTGGTCCATGGCCCAGTGCAGATTGGAGGACGCCTGTCCTCGTTTCTGGGCGAGTGGTCCAGAGTAACTTCAAATGCTTGGGTGCTGGAAGTCATCAGAGACGGCTACAAGTTATTCTGCCGACCCTTAAGAGACGGGTTTGTACTCTCTTCCTGCAAGTCTCCAGTCAAAGCTGTGGCAGTGCAGCAGACCTTGGACAACCTGATCCGCCTGGGTGCGGTCGTTCCGGTGCCAGAAAATCAGATTGGCAAGGGACGTTACTCCATTTACTTTGTGGTACCAAAGAAAGGAGGTTCTGTCCGGCCTATCCTCGACCTCAAAGGGGTCAATCGGGCCTTGAAAGTGCGGCACTTTCGCATGGAGACTCTCCGCTCTGTTATAGTGGCAGTGAAGGCAGGAGAGTTCTTGGCTTCCTTGGACATCAAGGAAGCGTACCTGCATATTCCCATCTGGCCTCCTCATCAATGCTTTCTGCGTTTTGCAGTCCTGGGACGACACTTCCAGTTCAGAGCCCTCCCTTTCGGGTTGGCTACTGCTCCGCGGACCTTCTCCAAAGTAATGGTGGTCATCGCGGCCTTCCTGCGAAAGGAAGGAGTACAAGTCCATCCTTATCTGGGGGGACTGGTTGATCCGAGCCCCCTCTTATGCAGAGTGCGGCAAAGCTGTGGACCGGGTAGTTGCTCTTTTGAGCTCCCTGGGGTGGATCATCAACTGGGAGAAGAGCCAGCTGCGCCCGACTCAGTCCCTGGAGTATCTGGGAGTTCGATTCGACACCCAAGTGGGCAGAGTGTTCCTGCCAGACAATCGGGTTGTCAAACTTCAGGCTCAGGTGGACCAGTTCCTAGTAGCCTCTCCTCTTCGGGCTTGGGACTATGTGCAGCTGTTGGGCTCTATGACGGCCACGATGGAAGTAGTGCCCTGGGCCAGGGCTCATATGAGACCACTACAACACTCTCTGCTGCAGCGCTGGACTCCGATGTCGGAGGATTATGCTGTGCGCCTTCCCTTGGACCCAGCAGTGCGCAAGGCGCTGAGCTGGTGGATGCAGACAGACAAGTTGTCTGCAGGAATGCCTCTGGTGACCCGGAGTGGATTGTCGTCACGACGGACGCCTCTTTGTCGGGCTGGGGAGCCACTGCTTGGGAAGGACAGCGCAGGGGCTCTGGTCTCCTGCAGAGGCAAAGTGGTCTATCAACCTCCTGGAACTCAGAGCCATTCGGTTGGCGCTTTTGGAGTTCATCCCGGTACTGGCGTTGAAGCCAGTACGGGTCCTGTCGGACAATGCCACGGCTGTGGCCTATGTCAACCGCCAGGGAGGTACCAAGAGCGCCCCTCTAGCCAAGGAGGCCATGAATCTATGCCAGTGGGCGGAAGCGAACCTGGAATAGCTGTCAGCGGCCCACATTGCCGGAGTCATGAATGTCAAGGCGGACTTTCTCAGTCGCCATACCTTGGAGCCCGGAGAGTGGCAGCTATCTGCTCAGGCGTTCTTGGACATCACGAAGCGCTGGGGCCAGCCGAGCCTAGATCTGATGGCGTCATCGGCCAATTGCCAAGTGCCGCGCTTTTTCAGCAGAGGACGGGACCCTCGATCCCTGGGAGTAGATGCTCTTCTCCAACAGTGGCCGACACAAGAGCTTCTCTATGTGTTCCCGCCCTGGCCCATGTTGGGCAGGGTGCTAGACCGGGTGGCAAAGCATCCAGGCCGGATAATCCTGGTGGGTCCGGACTGGCCCAGACGTACCTGGTATGCGGACTTGATCAGAGCTCTGCAGTGGACGTCCCTCTGCGGCTGCCAGTGGAGCAGGGGCCTGTTACATCAGGGTCCCGTGGTGATGGAGGATCCCTCCCCCTTTGGTCTTACGGCTGGCTATTGAGCGGCCAGGTCTGAGAAAGAAGGGCTTCTCAGACAAGGTCATCGCCACTATGCTGAGAGCGAGGAAGCGCTCTACTTCTACTGCTTACGCCAGGGTTTGGCGTATCTTTGCAGCGTGGTGTGAAGCAGGCTCACTTTCTCCCTTCACTGCTCCAGTTTCTTCAGTGTTGGCGTTCCTGCAAGAAGGTCTGGAGAAAGGCCTGTCGCTCAGTTCCTTTAAAGTCCAGGTAGCGGCTCTGGCTTGCTTCAGGGGCCGCCTGAAGGGTGCTTCCCTGGCTTCGCAGCCAGATGTGGTGCGCTTTCTCAAGGGAGTTAATCACCTGCGCCCTCCTCTGCACTCAGTGGTGCCTGCGTGGAATCTCAACCTGGTGCTAAGAGCCTTGCAGAAGCCGCCTTTTGAACCCTTGTCGAGGGCATCTCTGAAAGACCTGACGTTGAAAGCAGTCTTTTTGGTGGCTATCACTTCAGCCAGAAGAGTTTCCGAGCTCCAGGCGCTCTCATGTAGAGAGCCTTTTCTGCAGTTCACTGAGGCAGGAGTGACTATTCGCACAGTGCCTTCCTTCCTGCCCAAGATTGTTTCTCGCTTCCATGTGAATCAGCAGCTCTGTCTCCCTTCCTTTCGTAGGGAGAACTACCCAGAGGAATACTCTGTTCTCAAATATCTGGATGTGAGACGAGTCATCATCAGATACTTGGAAGTGACCAATGATTTCCGGAAGTCGGATCATCTGTTTGTCCTGTTTGCAGGTCCTCGAAAGGGTCTGCAGGCTGCTAAGCCTACAGTGGCAAGATGGGTCAAGGAAGCCATTGCAGCGGCTTATGTGGCCGCGGGGAAGGTGCCGCCTATCCAGCTGAAGGCTCACTCCACTAGAGCTCAGGCGGCCTCGATGGCAGAGGCCGGGTCCGTCTCCTTGGAAGAGATTTGCAAGGCGGCAACTTGGGCATCGGCCCATACCTTCTCCAGGCATTACCGCTTGACTGTGGCTGCTCGGGCGGAGGCCCGGTTTGGAGCTTCAGTGTTGCGGTCAGGGATTTCTATGTCCCGCCCTGGGTGAGTACTGCTTCGGTACATCCCACCAGTCTATGGATTGATTAGCATGATGATATGGAAGGTAAAATTATGTATCATACCTGATAATTTTCTTTCCATTAATCATAGCTGATCAATCCATAGCCCCTCCCAGATATCTGTATTGTTTATATTCTGGTTGCATTTCAGGTTCAAGTTTAGTCTTCAGTTCCTGTTCAGGAGGACTTCGTGTTCAAGTTTTTCAATGGATTCTTCAAGAGTTGAGACGAGTTTGTGTTACAGTGAGCTGCTGCATTCCTCTCCCCTCCGTTTTACGGGGCTGGATTGAGACTTAAATTCTGCCGGCGCTCCCTCCCGCTTCGTGCGGCAGTAGGGCAGCTTTGTACCCCTCCCGCTTCGGCGGTGTTAGGGTCAGTCAGCTCCTCCCGCGGTTGCGGTTGCAGGATAAGCCAGATCCCCCCGCATCGGCGGGTGTGGTGTCCCTCCCCCGCTCTGCGGGGATGAGCTGGACGGATTCCCCTCCCCCCCTTGTGTGGGGATGAGCTGGGTTAATTCCCCTCCCCCGTTTCGGCGGTGGTGAGCTGGGCAGAGTGTCCCTTTGTGGGTGTAATTCTCTAAGTGCTGAGTCCTGTGGATGGAGCTTGGATATCGACATACTGAGGAGTTTCCGGCAGCACATGACCACATATAGGGAGGCAAAAGGATTGCTCTCTATCTCCACCTGCTGGTAGATGGACACAACCCACCAGTCTATGGATTGATCAGCTATGATTAATGGAAAGAAAATTATCAGGTATGATACATAATTTTACCATATTGCTGTTACGGTATTCTGTTCTGACATAGGAAAGGAGGGTTTGGTCTCCAAACATTAGTCAAAAATGTGTTAAAATATTACCTTATTTCCATTTTCTGTATTTATTAGCACAGCTACCACACTACTTTATACTTTATACAGTGTTTTCCTTGGATGTAAATCCCAAGTCCTGAAAAGTCTCCAGACTGCCCAGAACACGGCAGCCAGACTTATATTTGGAAAGTCAAGATTTGAAAGCGCCTAACCCCTTCGAGAAGGGCTTCACTGGCTCCCCATCAAAGAGAGAATATACTTCAAGGTCCATACAATTATCCATAAGATCATATCAGGAGAATCCCCCAGTTATATGAACAACCTGATTGACCTCCCAATTAGAAATAGAACAATGTCATCGCGAACATACCTCAATCTACACCTCCCAAACTGCAAAGGTGTCAAGTACAAAACATACTATGCATCCAGTTTCTCCTTTCTGGGTAGTCAACATTGGAATGCTCTCCCAAGACCCATTTGAGCTATTAATAACTATTTACCTTTCAGGAAAATGTTAAAGTCCCATTTTTTTCAAGCAGGTTTACCCTAATGGACCAGCTTAATTCCACCAGATCACCTACGATACTCCTGCTAAGACGACGACGCTTACTATGACCCCAATGTTATACTCAATCCCATTCTCCTTCCCTTTCACCTATCATATCCTTGTCTACCTTCCCTATTCTAGTTCATTACGTTCTTTTCACATGTCCTTTGTAATGTCTTTCATAATGTAAGTAGTTATGATCATCACAATTTATAATACTGTTCCTACATTTCCTTGTTTTTACTGTATTCTTTACCATGTAAGATGCTTTCTTTTACTATGTAAGCCGCACTGGACCTGCTGTATGTGGGAAAGAGCGGGGTACAAATGTAATAAATAAATAAATAAACTAAAAATAAAATGCATTTTTCCTACCTTTGTTGTCTGGCCGTTTACTGTTTCTAATTGTGTAGGTCTTAGTCTCTTGTTTCTTCTTTCCTCGATCTTAACTCTCCCCCCTTTCCATCCAGCATCTACCCCCTCTGTCTCCACATTCCATCCAGCCTCTGCCCCCTCTCTTCCCCCTTTCCACCCAGCGTCTGCCCCCTCTCTTCCCCCTTTCCATCCAGCGTCTATTTTCTCTATTCATATGTCTCCTCTTCTCCCTTTCCCTCATCTCAGTCAGTATGCATCTCCTTCCTCTTTCTTCCCTCTCCTCCATCTATGTCCAGCATTTTTCCTCTACCCCCTCCATCCATGTCCAGCATTTCTTCTCTCCCCTCCATGTGCATCTACGTCCTCTGTCTTTCCTCCACTTCATGTCCAGTCCAGCATTTCTCCTTTCTCCCCTGCTCTTCATGCATGTGCATCTCCTTCCCTCCATCCACGTGTATCTTCTTCCTGTCTTTCCTTTCCTCCATACATGTCCAGCATTTCTCCTGCCCTCCCCTCCATCCATTTTATTTATTTAATTTATTTAGATTTTGCTCAGACCTTTTTCAGTAGTAGCTCAAGGTGAGTTACATTCAAGTACTCTGGATATTTCTCTGTCCCAGGAGGGCTCACAATCTAAGTTTATACCTGAGGCAATGGAGGGTTAAGTGACTTGCACAAGATCACAAGGAGCAGCAGTGGGATTTGAAGCGGCCACCTCTGGATTGCAAGACTGGTGTTCTAACCAATAGGCCACTCATCCATACATGTACAGCAACTCTCCTCTTTCCCCTGCCCTCCCCTCCCCTCCATCCATGTCCAGCAACTCTCCTCTCTCCCCTGCCCTACCCTCCATGTCCAGCGATTTCTTCTCTCTCCTCTGCCCTCCCCTCCATCGATCCATGTCCAGAAAGTCTCCTCTCTCCCCTGCCCTCTTCTCTATTCATATCCAGCAATGCTCCTCTCTTCTCTACCCTCCCCTCTCATCCATGTCCAGCGAATTCTCCTCTCTCCCCTGCCCTCTCCTCCATTCATATCCAGCAATTCTCCTCTCTTCCCTGCCCTCCCCTCCATGTCCAGCAATTTCTCCTCTCTCCTCTGACCTACCCTCCCCTCCCACCATCCATCCATCCATGTTCAACAAGTCTCATCTCTCCCCTGCCCTCCCCTCCCTCCATCCATCCATGCCTGTCTAAGTCTTATCTCTCCCCTGCCCTGTCCTACATGTCCAGCGATTTCTCTTCTCTCCCCTCCCCCCATCCATGTCCAGCGATTTCTTCTCTCTCCCGTGCCCTCCCCTCCCCTCCATGTCCAGTAACTTACCCCAAACACCACCTGCCCCCCTTTCAGCCTCCCCGAGTTCCGCTTCCAACCCCAGCCTGACCTTTTCTCCCACAACAGCCCTCCGTCCTCGCCTTCCTGCTGCCCAGAATTTAAAACGCATTTTACCTCAGGTTGCGGCGGCAGTGAAAGGCAAGCAGGTTCGTCTTCAGCCTTCCCTTCTCTCTCAGCTCTGGTCCCGCCCTCATTTCCTGTTTCCACGAGGGCGGGACCAGAGCTGAGAGAGAAGGGAAGGCTGAAGATGAGCCTGCTTGCCTTTCACTGCCGCCGCGACCTGAGGTAAAATGCGTTTTAAATTCTGGGCGTCAGGAGGGCAAGGACGGAGGACTGTTGTGGGAGACAAGGGCGGGCAGGTTGGGCTGGGGTTGGAAGTGGAACTTCCATTGGGTGACGTCGGCTGGTGAGAATACTGGGGCTGCTCAAGCACCCACAGCACCCACTGAGTCGGTGCCTATGAACATTAACACAGTTTGTATAATACGCTCAGCTTAAAATAGGCTGCTGGGGCTCCATTATCACCTTACCTGTCACTAACAGTATGGAATTCAGTAAAGTAGCACAAATATATTTTGCAGGATAAAAATAAAAATAAACCTCTGTTTTGAATTCCTCAAGTTAGAGGAAACCATTTAAATACTATGGGGTCCTTTTACTAAGCTGAGTTAAAAAGTGGCCGTAGCGTGCCCTCACATAGATTTTTCCCTCACGCTAAGGTTGTTCTTACCACAGACAGAAAATGGCCGATTTTTCATTTTCTGAATTAATAGCCATGCACTAATGTTGCCATTAGTGTGCCATTGAGTGTCCCCTGGTCTTTCTACTTTTTGAATGAGTGAATTAGCATCTACCTACATAATGGAGGAGTAGCCTAGTGGTTAATGCAGTGGACTTTCATCCTGGGGAACTGGGCTTGATTCCCACTACAGCTCCTTGTGACTGGGCAAGTCACTTAACCCTCCATTGCCCCAGGTACAAATAAGTACTTGTTTATACTATCAGGCTTATTTTCTAAAGTGATCGCCGGCGATCTTCCGACATAAATCGGGAGATGGCCAGCGATCTCTCAAAAGCGGCGAAATCGGTATAATCGAAAGCGGCTTTTTTGACACCATTGCTGCTTTCCTGTCGCCGTGTTGGCGAAAGTTCAAGGGAGCGTGTCAGCGGCATAGCGAAGGCGGGACATGGGCGGGCATGGGCGTGGCTACCAGATGGCCGGCTTTCGCGGATAATGGAAAAAAAAGCGGTGTTAATCAGTATTTTGTTGGGTTTACTTGGTCCTTTTATTTTCACGACAAAGCCTCAAAAAGGTACCCCAACTGACCAGATGACCACCGGAGGGAATGGGGGATGACCTCCCCGTAGTCCACCAGTGGTCACCAACCCCCTCCCACACTAAAAAAATAAAAATAAAAACCTTTTTTACCAGCCGTATGCCAGCCTCAAATGTCATACCCAGCTGCCTGACAGCAGTATGCAAGTCCCTGGAGCAGTTTTTAATGGGTGCAGTGCACTTCAGGCAGGCAGACCCAGGACATCCCCCCCCCCCCCACGTGTTACACTTTGGTGCTAAGTGTTGAGCCCTCCAACCACCCCCCCCAAAACCCACTCTACATGTAGGTGCCCCCCTTCACCCATAAGGGCTATGGTAATGGTGTAGAGTTGTGGGGAGTGGGTTTGGGGGGGATTTGGGGGGCTCAGCACCCAAGGTAAGGGAGCTATGCACCTGGGAGCTATTTGTGTCTTTTTTTAACATTTTTAGAAGTGCCCCCTAGGGTGCCCGGTTGGTGTCCTGGTATGTCAGAGGAACCAGTGGCACTACGAATGCTGGCTCCTCCCATGACCAAATGCCTTGGATTTCGCCGGGTTTGAGATGGTGGCATTGTTTTCCATTATCGCTGAAAAACAAAAACCGGCGATCTCAAACCTGGCGAACTCTGGCATTTGGCCGGGCTAAACCGTATTATCGAAAAAAAAAGATGGCCAGCCATTTTTTCAAAATTATGGTTCCGGCCAGCTGTTGCGCCGCGCCAAAATAGATCGCTGGCGATCTATTTTTGCCAGCGACGTTCGATTATGCCCCTCTATGTAAACTGCTTTGAATGTAGTTGCAAAAAACACAGAAAGGCGGTATATCAAGTCCCATTACCACCACCTATTTTGTATATGATAAGGGCTCATGTGCTAATCCTGTGATAATTGATTCACACTATCACACTCACTCTCCACTCCCAGACACACTGCCTCCAAGGATGCGCGGGTTGGGCTTTTACCATAGGACACCTCAGCGTGTCCTGCAGTAAGCCCTTTTAAGTTGCAGCAAGCATGTGCTAGCGCTTACCACAGCTTAATAAAAGGAGCCATATGCAAGAAAACCCTCTATATAGCCAACCAATTAAAACTGAGTCACATACAAGGAAAACTTGGAAGAAAATTATTTGTCATCAACTAACCCTCCCCCTATAAAAAATGTCAATATTGACACATGATTGACTTCCCTTTCTCAGATAAATATTGTGGTGATAAAGCCTCAAGGCAGATGCTCCTTGAGCTGTATTAAATTGCATTTGTAGGATTCAGAAGTTTTTGCAGGATGGTTTATACCTCCTAGTTCCAGGCATGGCATTTTGCCTTGATGAGACTGTGCTTCTGGGATTTCCATTCTTTCTTCCAAATGTTTGTTTTTTGTTCACTGGAGGGTTTTTTCTTCAGTTAATGTGTCTAGTATGTTAGTCAAATTGGTATTATTTGCCAGCTAAGGTCAAACAAGTTAATTAAAAGTCAGAAATTTTTCTGGTGTAATTACTCAAAAAATGACAGTTATTTCCATTAACACATGTTGCTATGATGGGCTGAAGAGTAGTGCTTTCTAAGCAGATCTATTGCAGGATTTTTGCTGGATACTCTGTCATAACAAGAACAATAATAGGGGCATTTTTTGATATGACAACTAAATGTGATTTGGATGTTTTACGGAAAACATCCAAAAATCCAATAGCAAACATGGCCATTTTCAAACCAGAAAATTGTCCAATTTTTGTTCAAAAAAAAATTGCCATTTGATAACATATGAACATAAGAACAGCCATACTGGGTCAGACCAATGGTCCATCTAGCCCAGTATCTTGCTTCCAGCAGTGGCCAATCCAGGACACAAGTACCTGGCATAAACCCAATTAGTAGCACTATTCTATGCTATCAATCCCAGGGCAAGTGGTGGCTTTCCTCATGTCCATCTCAATAATAGACTATGGACTTTTCCTCCAGGAACTTATCCAAATCTTTTTTAAACCCAGATACACTAACCATTGTTACCACATCCTTCGGCAACGAGTCCCAGAGCTGAACTATTCTTTGGGTGAAAAAATATTTCCTCCTATTTGTTTGAAAGTATTTCCATGCAATTTCATTGAGTGTCCCCTGGTCTTTCTATTTTTTGAATGAGTGAAAAAGCGATTTATCCCCACCCACTCCACTCCAATCAGGATTTTGTAGACCTTAATCATATCCCCCCTCAGCCATATCATTTCCAAGCCGAAGAGCTCTAACCTTTTTAGCCTTTCCTCATATAGTTCCATCCCCTCTATCATTTTGGTTGCTCTTCTTTGAACCTTTTCAAATTCCGCTATATCTTGTTTGAGACACGGTGATCAGAACTGAGCACAATACTCAAGGTGAGGTCTCACCATGGAGCGATATAGAAGCATTATAGTATTCTTGGTATTTACCATCTCTTTCCTAATAATTACTAGCATCCTCTTTGTTTTTTTTTGGCCACTGCCGCACACTGGACAGAAGATTTCAGCGTATTGTCTACATTGACACCTAGATCTTTTTCTTGGGTGCTGACCCCCCCCCAAGATGGACCCTAGCATCAGGTAGCTATAGTTTGGGTTATTCTTCCCAATGTGCATCACTTTTGCATTTGTCTACATTAAATTTTATCTGCCATCTGGATGCCCAGACTTCCAATTTCCTAAGGTCTTGCAATTTTTAACAGTCCACATATGTTTTAACAACTTTGAATAGTTTTGTATCATCTGCAAATTTAATCACCTTTTTATCATCTGCAAATTTAATCACCTCACTTGTCATTCCAATTTCCAATTCATTTATAAATATATTAAATAGCACCAGTCCCAGTACAGATCACTGTGGCACTCCACTATTCACTCTCTTCCATCGAGAGAAATGGCCATTTAACCCTACCCTCTGTTTTCTGTCCAATAATCAATTCCTAATGCACAAAAGAACATTCCCTCCTATCCCATGACTATTTAATTTTCTCAGGAGTCTCTCATACTGAACTTTGTCAAATGTTTTCTGCAAATCTAGATACACTACATCAACTGGCACACCTATATCGACATGTTTATTCATACCTTCAAAGAAATGAAGCAAGTTGGTGAGGCAAGACTCCCCTTGGCTGAATCAAAGTTGACTCTATCCCATTAAACCATGTTTACCTATGTGTTCCATAATTTTATTCTTTATAATAGTTTCCACTATTTGCCCAACACTGAAGTCAGGCTTATCAGTCTGTAATTTCCCAGATCACCCCTAGAACCCTTTTCCAAATTTGAAATTACATTGACCACCCTCTAATTTTTAGGTACTATGGATGATTTTAATGATAAGTTACAGATTACTAATGCAGATCAGCAATTTTATGTTTGAGTTCTTTCAGTACCCTTGGATGCATACCATCCGGTCCAGGTGATTTACTACTCTTTAATTTGTCGATTTGGCTCAGTACATCTTCCAGGTTCACCAAGATTTCTTTCAGTTGCGCCACATCATCACCCTTGAAAAACATTTCTAATACAGGTAGATCTCTTATATCTTCTTCCGTAAAGACTGAAACAAAGAATTCATTCAGTATCTCTGCTATGGCCTTGTCCTCCATGAGTGCCCCTTTTGCTCCTTCATGATCTAACAGTCCCATAGATTCTCTTGTAGGCTTTCTGCTTCTAATGTACCTGATAAAAGTTGTTACTGTTTTTGCCTCTGTGGCAAGTTTCTCTTCATTTTTTCATTGATAAAGAAGGCTAACTCGCCAGTGCTTATGTTGCTTTTTCTTTTCCTCATTTGGGACCTTTTCCCATTTTTTTTGAAGGATGTTCTTTTGGATCTAATAGCCTCTTTCACTTCACCTTTTAACTATGCTGGCTGTAATTTTCTCTTCTTTCCAGCTTTGTAAATATGTGGAATGCATCTGGTCTGGGCTTCCAAGTCAGGGTGTTCAGAATTTCCAGAGTATTTTCAAGGCTCACTGAATGCAGACCCTTCTGTAAAATAACTCTAAGGGTGCTGGAAATACATGTATAAGAGCTGGAACATACATCCAGAGTACCTATTTTACAAAGAAATATGTTCAATAAAAAAAGCAGCATCACTTGGGGCTCTGCACATGTAAATGCCAGTACATAATACTTTTAAGCAACAGATTTTGCAACCTACACGTGTTAAGTGCTGCCAAACGTTAGGATTTTTGAAATGGTGTTCAATGCCAGAGGAGTTAGCACAGTTGTTCCTATTACTCCTCTAAACCCCATGTATTGTAGATTTGGCTTTTAGATTTAGTTTGTGCATATTCCTTGGGTGAAAGGGCTTCCTTTATAAGGTAAGAACCTTATCAAAAGACCTAGTAGATATAACATTATCAAATGCCAGTTGCAGAATAATATTCCAGGTACAGGCTTGCTCAGTAAGTGGCAGAGAGTTGAACTCGAAAGGGAAAAGAAAACAAAGAGGAGTCAAAGAATTTGTATCAATAGGGTCAATATTCAGCCATCAATGGTGAGTGTTTTGCTCACTGCCAATGGCATTATTTCCAGATATTCAAAGCCAGGACCTGTGCAGGCTTCAGTTTTGAATGTCTGGCTATGTTTAAACCAGCTAACACGTGGAGGGGCATTTTCGATATGACATCTAAGTCCGACTTTGGACATTTTGTAAAAAACATCCAAAATCTGAATAGTAAAGAAGGTCATTTTCAAAAAAGAAAAACGTCTATCTTTTGTTTTTGAAAATAGAAGGTTTTGTGATTTGGATGTTTTGTTTTTTGGTCCATTTTCGAAAAAAACAAAAAACCATCCAAGTGCAAAATGCATAAAATAAAGCCATTGGGGTATAGGAGGAGCCAGCATTTTTAGTACACTGGTCTCCCTGACATCCCAGGAAAGCAATAGGGCACCCTAGGAGGCACTGCAGTGGACTTCATAAAATGCTCCCAGTTACACATCTGACCATTGCTCTCTTACCTTGTCTGCTGAGCCCCCCAAAACCCACCCAAAACCCACTACCCCCAACTGTACACCTCTACCATAGTCCTTATAGGTGAAGGGGGCACCTATATATGGGTACAGTGGGTTTCTGGTGAGTTTTGGAGGGCTCACAGTTTCCTCCACAACTGTAACAGGTAGGGGGAGGTAGAAGCCTGGGTCCACCTTTCTGCAGTGCACTGCACCCACCACTAGACAACTCCAGGGACCTGCATGCTGTTCTAATGGACCTGAGTATAACATCAGAGGCTGGCAAGTAATGTTTTTCATCACATTTGTGGGGGTGTGGGGGGGGGGGGTGGGAGGAGGTTAGTGACCACTGGGAGAAAAAAGGGAGGTCATCCCTGATTCCCTTCATTGGTCATCTGGTTGTTTAGGGCACTTTTTAGTGCCTTATTCATGATAAAAACAGGTCTGGCTCAAAACATCTTAGTTTTACTCCTGGAAGGTTTTGGTTTTTTCCATTATGGCTGAAAAACAACTAAGACTCAGGAATGCCCAAGTCCCACCCTGAACACGCCCCTGATATACCCCCTTGAGATTTGGATGCTCTTCTGACAGACTTCAAAGAAAAATATCTAATAATAGGTTTTGAAAATACTGATTTGGATGTTTTTATGCCACTTTTTAGACATTTTTCTGTTTTGAAAATAAGCCCAATAGTCACTTAAGTCAATAGTCAACACTTACGCGGTCATGGGTTATTACATAAAGGTACGATAGACATTTATGCGGTCCCATTTATGCACTAACCTTGGCCGCTTATGTGCTGAATATTAGAATATCAGCACTTAAGCAGTAAAGTGCTGATTCTGCGCCTGGAACACCCCCAAGATAGCCCTCTATGTGTTCAGCGCTAACCATGATATTCAGTGGCCAGTTAAGTTCCTCTGAATATTAGTGGCTATCTCCAACCAAACTATTTAACTGGTCAGCGGCTGGCTAAATCACTTTGAATAGCTGACTGAGGAGTATGTTTACTAAGATGCGTTAACATTTTTAATGTGCCTTTAAATGCTAATGCGCCTATACATTTCTATGGGTGCATTAGTGTTTAACGTGCATTTACTGTTAACGCGTGTTAACAACGCTAACATGCCTATAGCGCACCTTAGTAGGTCGACCTTAGAGATGGTCATCCTTAGACTTGGTCGTTTCTGATTTTTGGCGATAATGGAAACTGAGGACGCCCATCTCAGAAATGACCAAATTGAAGCCCTTTGGTCATGGGAGGAGCCAGCATTCATAGTCACTGGCCCCCCCTCACAAGCCAGGATACCAACCGGGTACCCTAGGTGGCACTGCAGTGGACTTTAGAAATTGCTCCCAGGTGCATAGCTCCCTTACCGTGTGTGCTGAGACCCCCAACCCCCCCCAAACCCACTACCCACAACTGTACACCAGTACCATAGCCCTTATGGGTGAAGGGGGGCACCTAGATATGGGTACAGTGGGTTTGTGGTGGGTTTTGGAGGGCTCACATTTACCTCCACAAGTGTAACAGGTGGGGTGGGGGGGGGGGGGGCTGGGTCCGCCTGCATGAAGTGCACTGCACCCATTAAAACTGCTCCAGGGACATGCATACTGCTGCAATGGACCTGAGTATGACATTTGAGGCTGGCAAAAAATATTTTTAAAGAATTTTTTGAGGGTAGGAGGGGGTTAGTGACCATTGGGGGAGTAAGGGGAGGTCATCCCCGATTCCCTTCGGTGGTCATCTGGTCAGTTCGGGCACCTTTTTGTGGCTTGGTCATAACAAAAAAAAGGACCAAGTAAAGTCGTCCAACTACTCGTCAGGGACGCCCTTCTTTTTTTGATTATGGGTTGAGGACTCCCATGTGTTAGGCACGCCCTAGTCCCGCCTTCGCTACACCTCTGACATGCCCCCGGGAACTTTGGTCATGGAAAGCAGTTGGGGACTCCCAAAATCAGCTTTCAATTATGCCGATTTGGGCAAACCTGTGAGAAGGACGCCCATCTTGCGATTTGTGTCGAAAGACAGGCGTCCTTCTCTTTCGAAAATAAGCCTGCAGATTTCACAGTTGAATTTATAAAAAAAAAGAAAATGAAATACATATCAGAATCACTAACAGCAGTCCCAGGGAAAGGGGTGTGGTCGCAGGGTATAGGAGTGAATGTGTCATAAGCAAAATATGCCTAGAATGCATCATAGAATAATTTCCTAACTCCCTGTGCATGTGTATGTTTTTTTTGTGTCTGTGCACATGTATGTATGTTTTTGTGTATGTGACTGTGTATGAATATATCTTGGGGTATATCAGTGCCTGAAGAGCCAGGAAGGACCCCTACAGTGAAAAGTACAGTCCAATGAAGTAGGGAAGGAACGTAGGTCAACCAAAACAGAAGTAGGTGATAAAAAGTCTTTATTACCAAAAAACAAGTAGGATAAACTCCCATGTTTGGCACCAGTATGCCTGTTTCAGAGTCTAAGTATCTATAATACTGTCTTAAAATCTTTCCACAGAGAGGGATATAATACAAAAACGACTGCTACAACAGTTAATCTTTATCAGCAAAACGCTAAGGTAACACTTCTAAATTCGGGTGGTGGATGTATCAGTGTCTGTGTGCGCATAATTATATCTGTATGTGTGTGTGTACATCTGTGGGTGTATCAGTGACTGTGTGTGTGCATTTTTAACCTCTTTATTTATGATTTCTTCCGAACATTCTGTTGGGTTGATATGAATAAAAAAAGTCATTGGATTCTATGAGATACTGCTTAACAATTCCACAGCTTGCTAAGGTTTTGCCAATGATTACATCAAGGTCTTATATTCCACTGCTACCAATAAGTTCAGTGTGGATGACAGTTAACAGACGACGCATCCTTCAGAAAAATTTACAATATAGCAAATGAGAGAGATCTCAACAAATCAAAAATAAAAAATCAGTTAGAGCATGGAAGATATTTCTGATGCAAAAACAGTCTTCACCCGCATTCTGAACTGGTAATAGTCTCCCATGTGCCTAAGAGAGGAAGGTAAAAGATTCCAACTGGAAGCTTCTTGATATGTCAAAGAAGACTTAGAAGGTTGCAATGTTTTCACCTTATAGATGGGGGAACACTGAACATATAAAGATTTCTGGAAGACCTGGGATGACTTCTATTCAAAAAGATAAAATAATCAATCAATTAACCTGGGATATCTTCATGAAAAGCTTTAAAAACTAAACTAATATTTTAAGTTGTAACCTGGCCTCTATTGGCAACCAATGTAATGTAATAAAAAAGAGGTGATAGGTTTCATATTTATCTATTACAAAAATCACCCTCATTGCAGCATTCTGCACTCTTTGAAATTTTGTTTTCAACGCTTTAGAAAACCAATATAAATAGAGTTGCAGTAATCTAATTAAGAGAGTATTAAAGACTGAACTAGCACATGAATAACCCACAATTTTCTGAGCAGAAAAAAAAAAGAATTTCTAACTACTTATTAACCTGAGAGCTGATGGATAGTTGATTATCTACTTCTACTCCCAAGATTCTGGCACTGAATCTAATTTTAATTAAGGTTGCCAATCTAACAACAGCATTACCTCTTCGAGAAGGTAATGGACCACCCAGAGAAACTTGCCCCCCTATTTACAAAGGTGGCATTTCCGACACAGCCCAGAATGGCTGTGTTGGCAGTACTGCACCGTCACCTGCTAGCACGACTTTGTAAACAGGAACCTTAGTTTTCTTTTTATTTAATTTCAATTTAAAATGAATGTACCCAAGCTTCTACTGCCGACAGACAACATAACAAATTAGATTCATGACTCATATTACCTGGGGTGAACGTAACAAACTATAATATCGGGGGCGCTGGTGAGCTGTGTACAAGATGACCGCTTGAATCATCTGCCTCTGTTAACCTTATCTAGAAAATCGGTCTTAGCGCTATATTGGGCAACGGACTTTACTATATCCCGAAACATAGCGATTGTTCTTAACCCTTATTTTGTGATGACATCGAATAAAGCGGGGAAATCCGAAGCTTCGTGCAATTATGCCAGGAGCTAAGCGTACTAAACAGGGCCCCTTGTCTCCACTCAAGATGGCGACGGGAAAGAACGTTTCTTCCACATCAGACACCATTGTAGAAGAACTAAGGGCTCTGCACAAACTTACTTCAAAACATTATGAGACCACCCAGCTCATTTTTGAAAGTGATCGCCGGCCATCTTCCAATACAAATCGGGAGCTGGCCGGCGATCTCCTGAACCCGGCGAAATCAGTATTATCAAAAGCCGATTTTGGCTGGGTTCAACTGCTTTCCGTTGCGGAGCTGGCGAAATATCAAGGGGGCATGTCGGTAGTGTAGTGAAGGCAGGATGGGGCGGGATGGGGGCGTGCTCATGAGATGGCGGCTTTGCCAATAATTGGAGGAAAAAAGCCAGGCTTCATGAGCATTTCGCCGGCTTTACTTGGTCCCCTTTTTTGTCACGACCAAGCTTCAAAAAGGAGCCCCAACTGACCAAATGACCACCGGAGGGAATCGAGGATGACCTCCCCTTACTCCCCCAGTGGTCACCAACCCCCTCCCACCCAAAAAAACAAACAAAAAAACCCTTTTTTTACCAGCCTCTATGCCAGCCTGAAATGTCATACTCAGCTCCCTGACAGCAGTATGCAAGTCCCTGGAGCAGTTTTTAGTGGGTGCAGTGCACTTCAGACAGGTGGACCCAGCTCCCCCCCCCCCCCACCTGTTACACTTGTGTTGGTAAATGTTGAGCCCTCCAAAAAACCCCCAAACCCACTGTACCCACATCTAGGTGCCCCCCTTCACTTCTTAGGGCTATGGTAATGGTGTAGAGTTGTGGGGAGTGGGTTTGGGGGGGTTAAACAACCAAGGGAAGGGAGCTATGCACCTGGGAGCTATTTTTATTTGTTTTTTAATTTTTTAGAAGTGCCCCCTAGGGTGCCCGGTTGGTGTCCTGGCATGTCAGGGGGGCCAGTGCACTACAAATGCTGGCTCCTCCCACCACCAAATGCCTTGCATTTCGCCAGGTTTGAGATCGCCGGCATTTTTTCCCATTATGGCCGAAAAAAGAAGCCAGCCATCTCAAACCTGGCGAACTCTGACATTTGGCCGGGCCCAACCGTATTAGCGAAGAAAAAGATGGCCGGCCATCTTTTGAAAATAAGGTTGGCTCCGCCCACTTGCGGCGGTGGAGATGGTTGCCCATAGAGATGGCCGGCGCCGTTCGATTATGCCCCTCCACATGTGAGCTTAAATCAGATATACAAAATCTTAATAATTCAATGGCAGCTTTTCAGCTCTGTGGTGAAAAACTGGAGACTAGGATGTATCAAGCAGATCTCCAGATTGCGCAACAGAATGTGCAAATGCAAAAACATCTTAAATGACTGGAACAGGAAATAGAGAATCTTTCCAACCGACATCGTTGAAATAATATTCGCATTCTAGGATTAAAAGAAGGATTGGAAGGTGCAGATATGATTCCAAATATTCTTCATCTCCGGCAGACCCGAAACTAGAGTTTGAAAGAGCTCACTGTACTCCTTTGAAACTGAAGTTAGGCCTAAGCCATCCTAGGCCTGTAGTAGCTGAACTTCTTAGATTTCCACAAGTGCTCCAAATTTTAACTACAGCTCGATGTGCCAAAGAAATACGCTTTGAAGGGAAGAAAATTCTCATCATACCTGATTTGGCAAAAACTACAGCGAGGAAACGCAAGTCCTTTTTGGATATGAGGGCGCGCTTAAAATCTATGGGAGCCAGATATGGTTTGCTATATCCAGCACGCATGACTAAATAATTCTACCAAATCTTTTGATTCTCCAGAACAATTGCAACAGCATTTGGATCAGTACCAGGCACAAGGTATGGTCACATGACGGCTGTGCATGGTTATTTTCTCTCCTACGATCTTATATAAGATCCCACTATGTGTTATATATTAATAGTGGACTTTTTTCTCCTCTTTCTACAGCATAGTATACTTATTCATATGAAATATTATGATGGGAAAAATGTTTTTTATTATCTTTTTGTCCGATAGCGCTTAGACATTGTCTATGTCACTTTTAATAGGAGCGGTATATTTAGGTGGCCTCTTGTTCTCACTAACGACCCCCATTTTCATGGTTATTGTTTGGTTGAACTGTTTAAGTTCTTTATGCCTTTAATATGTAACTGCTCTCAAATATGCTGCACCCTTCTCTTCACCTTTATATGGGTTTATTTTTATTCTTCTTATTTAGCAATCATTGAGTATACTGTGAGTAATACTATTGATGTCACCTAAAGCAAAGAATTATATTAATATAATTTCTTGGAAATTATACAGATTAAATGGAAAACAATTCTCTTGTATCTTAAAATGTTATCTCCTCATATCATATTTCTACAGGAAACTCATGTTGATAATATTGATTTATTTGTTAAAGGGGCTAATTGGATTGCTAGTTCATATGATGCTCCAGCTGAAGGTAGAAAACACGGAATATCCAATTTGTTTCATAAAGATATTCCTTTACAGGTTTTAGATCAAGAGGTAGATGTTAATGGTAGATGGCTTATATTGAAAGTATCTTTATATCGATCCACTATGTTTCTAGTTAATATACACTCACCGAATACTGATTCTCCTGAGTTTTTTCTCTCCATATATGAGAAATTACAGTTATATGAGTCATTACCTATTATAGTGGGTGATTTTAATTTACCCTTAGATATTGTTATGGATAGATATTCTAAAACTAAATTTTCACCTGCCAAGGCATCTATAGCCTTGAAATCTTTTATTTCTCAATTACAATTGGAAGACCCATGGAGATTACAGCATCCTACTGATAAAAATTATACTTTTTTTCTGCACCCCACAACAGATTTTCTAGAATAGATTATTTTTTAATCTCACAATCTCTAATATCGCTTTTGTCACATATGACTATTTCTCCTATTGTAGTCTCGGACCATGCTCCGGTTTCTCTATCTTTAGAATGTTAATCTCCCTCACCTACTAGGTCTCCTATATGGCGTCTACTTGTCATTTACTTGCAGAAGATGCCATAAAATCTAGACTTCAAACTTTTACGCAGGAATTTTTTCAACTAAATAATTCTCCTGATATTCCCTTGCTCACCATTTAGGAAGCTTATAAAGCTGCTTTGCGAGGAGAATTAATCTCCATAAGTGCTCATAAATATTAGGAAGATAAGGCTCAAATTGTTTCTCTAGAAAAAATAATTAAAGAGCTTGAACAAGAATTCTTTATTTTTAATGATTCTCTAATATTAAATAAGAGTTATAAATACAAATTAGAGTTAAATAAATTGCTCAGTGTTAAAGCAAGGCAAGAAGTGTTTGATTATCACTCTAAACACTATTCGGAAAAAAATAAAAGTAGCCATTTACTTGCTTGCTATTTAAAAAGAAAAAGAACCAAAGTGCAAATATCTGCTATTCAGTCACTGTCTCAGGTTGTCCATTCTTCCCCTCAGGAAATTTCTCAAGCTTTTCATAGCTTTTATTCTTGCCTTTACCAGTCTGAAACTGTTGATCCTGAAATTCCTATACAACAATTTCTATCTCCTTTACAAGGTCCCATGGTTGCAGTTTCACATTATGACTTATTACATAAATTGATTGATGATACTGAAGTATTACAAGCAATACATAATATCTCTTCTGGCAAAACTCCAGGTCCCTATGGAATACCAATTGAATTTTATAAAATAAATAAGAAGATTTTGATTCCCTTTTTGGTTCCTCTTCAATTCATTGTCTCCAGACAGTGTCTCTCAGAATAAGTTTTCAGACGCTATTATTACAGTAATCCCCAAGATGGAAAACAAAAATCCTTTATTGGTTCAAAATTATCGTCCTATTTCTCTTCTTAATGTGGATTACAAAATGTTTGCACAAATATTGGCCACGCGATTAAAGAAAGTGATTAGTTTATTAATTCATCCTAACTAGGTTGGCTTTATGCCAGACCATTTGATTACTGATAATGTACGTGTGTTCTTCCATCTCTCTCACATTGCTCACTCAAAGCAAAATCCTATGATTGCTTTGTCCTTAGATGCTGAAAAGGCTTTCGATAGAGTGGACTGGGTATACATATTTTCTGTTTTAAAATGGTTTGGTTTTCCAGAATCCTTCATCCAAAAAATAAAAGTATTATATGCCAATCTATCTGCAAAAATTCTTACTAATAATATTCTCTCTGATTCTGTTTATTTGGGAAGAGGAACAAGACAGGGTTGTCCCCTTTCACCATACTTATTAAATTTAGTTTTGGAACCCTTGTTGTTAGCTATTAGGCAGCATCCACAAATCACTGGTATTCCATTTGCGGAAAATGAAATTAAAATTACGGCCTGTGCTGATAATGTTTTCTTGTATCTACCTAATCCTGAAATGTCTATTAAGTGTCTCTTTAAACGTATCGATTCTTTTTCAGTCTTTTCAGGTTATAAGATAAATCAACAGAAAACAGAGATGTTGCCTCTAAATTATTTTCAAATCCAGAATTGGCTAAATCTTTTAATTTAATGTGACTAATACAAAACTTAGATACTTGGGTATTAATTTGTATACTTTATTATCTGACACTATTATTAATAATAGTGATTTGATACTCCAATTTGTAAAGGCGTTACTTCATACTTGGCATCCTCTTCATTTTTCCTGGTGGGGAAGGTTGGAAACGATTAAGATGATGATTACTCCCAAGGTCAATTTCATATTAAGTATGATTCCGGTATTATTCCCAGCTTCTTTTTACTTGAATCTAGATAAACTGTTATCCAATTTTTTATGGAAACATAAACAACCTAGAATAGCGCTCAAAAAGCTTTAAAATATCAAAATGCATGGGGGTGTATTTATTCCGGACTTAATTAGTTATCATAAAACCTTTGTTTTACAACAAGCATGTGCTTGGTTTCATACTAAAGCTGGCTATAAACCATTGTGGTTAGATGTTGAAGAATCTTTAGTCTCACCTTTGTCACTGTAATCTCTTATATCTGCCTCTGCTACTCCTGAAAAGTTTTTGAATCCTATACTTAAATGTTCAATTCAATGTTTGAAAGAGTTGGACTGTACCTTGCAACATCCAATGCATACAACTGTACATCTCTGTCTCTGGTATAATCCTTTGATTAAGATCAATAAAACACTTTTTTTCTGGAAAGAATGGATTGATAAAGGAATACAGACATTACAGAATATTTTACTTGATGATCATTCTATGGCATCCTTTGTTTCTCTACAACAAAGATTTCATTTGAACTTGGCAAATGCATTTAAATGGTTACAACTTCAACACTGCTTTGCTGGAGTTGACTTTCATCAAAAATACTCACATGTGGATCCATCTATATATTCTCTTGCAAGAACTTTGATTAATAATGGTCATGTGGCTTCGGCATTCTATAACCTTATTTAAAATACAGTTTTGCCACATAACTCATCTCTTTGTTCAGTATGGGAAACTGATGTTGGTCATATTTTACCTACAAAAGTTTGGAACTCCTTTTGGTTGCATACAATGAGACCATTAGCCTCGGCTTCATCACAACAATCACTTTACTTTTTATATCAAAGAACTACTTGGACCCTAAAAAAACTGAACAAAGCCGGTCTATCCAATACCAACAAGTGTTGGCACTGTAATATCTCCCAAGGAACTTTGATACATATGATATTTGAATGTAATTTTGTTCGTTCTTTTTGGTCACAGGTATGGACTATTATTCAATCCATTTTCACTATCTTCATCTATTGTGGTATTTAAATCACATTCTCCTCATATAACTTTATCTGTTGATCATGCTAGACCTTTTGATGCTTTTCTTACTATAGCACAGTCTATTATATTGACTAATTGGAAATCAGCTAAATTGCTTAATGTACATTTTTGGTGGAACTCGGTTTTGCAGCATCAAAAACTGGAATTTGCTTTAGCAGAGAAGTATGGTTCACTTCATACTAAGAAGAAGTTATGGTCCTTAGTTGATGTTTATCTACAGAATATGATTTCTTGAATGTAGACCATTAATTATATTACGGAATATTTAATCTTTTTTCATGATGTTCTATTATTTGATTGCATTTTTATGCTGATTGGTGCAGTATGTTATGACCAGTGGTTTAATTTTCTTTCCTTTCCTCTTTGAGGAATTGATTCCTTGTTATTTCCCCCTATTTGTATATTCTGTTGTTATTGTCATCCTCATTGAAAATTTTCAATAAAATATCTGGCAAAAAAACCCTGTAATATCATCTGGAAAGGGATGGAAAACAAACACGAGGATGCTATAATGCCGTTGTATCGCTCCATGGTGCGACCGCACCTCAAGTATTGTGTCCAATTCTGGTCGCCGCATCTCAAAAAAGATATAAAGGAATTAGAGAAGGTGCAGAGAAGGGCAACGAAAATGATAAAGGGAATGGAATGACTTCCCTATGAGGAAGGGCTGAGAAGGTTAGGGCTCTTCATCTTGGAGAAAAGGCGGCTGAGGGGTGATATGATAGAAGTATATAAGATAATGAGCGGATTGGAGCGGACAGATGTGAAGCGTTTGTTTACACTTTCAAACAACAAGAAAACCAGGGGACACAAGATGAAGCTAGAATATGGTAGATTTAAAACAAATAGGAGAAAGTTTTTCTTTACTCAGCGTGTAGACTCTGGAACTCGTTGCTGGAGAACGTAGTGACAGCAGCTGGCCTTACGGAATTTAAAGGGGGTTTGGACAGATTCCTGAGGGAAAAGTCCATTGAACATTATAAAAAAAATGTTTTGGTTTTGCCAGGTTCTTGAAGCCTGGATTGGCCGCTGTCGGAGACAGGATGCTGGGCTTGATGGACCCTTGGTCTTTTCCCAGTATGGCGGTGCTTATGTACTTATGTACTTACATATGTAAAACTGCTACTTAAGTGACCCTAAATAATTAGCCAATGGTTGCATCAAAATGTTGAACAATGAGGGTGATAGAGGGGAGCATTGTAGAACCTCACAAACAGAATTCCGTGAATCAGATCACCATGCGTTTTCACCCTATAGGATCTATTTAGAAAACCACTGAACCAGAACAAAACAGGACTTTGGATCCCTAATGAATCCAAAAGAAAAAGTAAGATACCATGGTCCACCAGGTCAAAAGTGCTGGACAGGTAAATATGAACAATTATGGAACTCTGACTCTGACTCAGCAGCTTTTCACCAGAGGTGATCAAAGAGCAAACCAAAGTCTCTATACTAAACCCCCTGCAGAATCCTGATTGGGACCCAGGCAATAGCTGAAAATTGTCCATACAGGAATCTAACTTTTCAGTCACCTTAATAAACAATGGGATGGATACCACTGGTCTGTAAATAGTTCTTGAACACTGCCTTTTGGGTTCTTTAAGACTGGGGTTAGAGTGATGTCATTTCAAGTTGAGTAAACCTACCTAAAAATATTCATATCATGGATCAGATATATTACTATTTAAACAACAAGCACCTCAGTTCAACATATTTGCATATTTATTGTTTTGATCCTAAAGTTGTGCATGCATAATACATTTATTATTTTTATATTATACAATTCAAGATAGCATCAGCTTCCTGGTTCAGAGCTGCTAAGGGGGCCAACCTAGGCAGGAGATTTAGGACCCACACTGCCCCACTCAAAACTCTACCCAGACCCTTCCATAACTCCACCTCACCCACCCATAACTCCGCCCCACCTACCCATAACTCTGCCCAGCTCTACCTATAACTCCAACCAGCCCTGCTCACAACTCTGCTCAATCTTGCCCTCAGTGGCAGCAGGAGATTATATTTTAGGAAGACCTCTCTCCTGCTGCCACGCAGGGGCATAGCTACGGGTGGGCCTGCGGGAGGAGCCTGCGAGCCAGCAGCCAATGCCTCAGCAGCCAATGCCTCAAGGCTGCCGAGACAGTGCCTGCCGGTGCCGCGCTTTTTTTTTTTAAACATTTCTCGTCCTTAGCGCCGTTAGCGCTTCTTCTTTTTTGTAGCGCTGGCCCTGCTGCTCAACAGGAAAAGCAGCAGTGGCCGGCAATGGGGGCTGGTGCTGGCATGCAGGGTGGGCCTCGTCGAAGAAAAGAGGGAAAACATGGAAGGATGGGGAGAAAAAGAGGGAAAACAGATGGAAGGATGGGGAGAAAGAGGGAAAACATGGAAGGATGGGGAGAAAAGAGTGAAACAGATGGAAGGATGGCAGAGAATGAGGGAAAACATGGAAGGATGGGGAGAAAGAGGGAAACATGGAAGGATGGGGAGAATGAGGGAAAACATGGAAGGATGGGGAGAAAAGATAGAAAACAGATGGAAGGATGGGGAGAGAAAGAGGGAAAACGGATGGATAGGGAGAGAGACTCTGGATGGAAGGATGCAGAGAAAGGGGAGAGACTGGAAGGATGTGGAGAGAGAAGGGACACTGAACAGAAAAGGGTAGAGTGATACAGAGACACTGGTTAGAAAGAGGGAGAGAGACATTAGATGGAAGGATCAGGAGAGAGGATAGATGGATGGAAGGATGGGGAGAGAAAGAGGGAAGACACTGGATGGAAGGGTAGGGAGAAAGAGGTGACACTGGACGGAAGGATGCAGAAAGAAAGAGGGGAGACTACTGGAAGGATGGGGAGAGAGAAGGGAGACTGGAAGGATGGGGAGAGAAAGAAGAGAGCTGCTGGATGGAAAAGGAGAGTGGTGAAAGACTGGAGAATAAGAGGAAGGGGCATGGGGAGAATAAGGGTGAGAAAAAGATGAAAAGCCAAAGTAGATGAAGGAAATTAAAGAATGGATAGTAAGAATGAATTAAATCAGGACAGAGAGAGAGAGGCAGAAAAATATTGAAGAAAGCAAAGAAAAGGAGAGAAAATGAGAAATGGCCAGGAAACCGTGGCAGAAGAGTTAAGCGAAAACGAAGGAAAGCAGAATCTAGAGACTGGGAGCGACACAATGAGAAAAAGTAAATGGCCATACAAGAAAGGTAAAGAAAATAATTTTATTTTAAATTTAGGATAAAGTAATATGGTACCTGTGTTAATGAAGTTTCAGAGACCAATACTTCCTTCCTTAGGTCAGGCGAGGATACCGTAACAGCATTATACTGACCTGAGGCAGGAGGTTTTGGCCTCTGAAAGCTCATTGAAAAGGGTGTTAAGGCTATTAAATACATTTTCTGAAATCTGATGCACTGAAAAGCAGCACTTTACCCTGTGTGACAAATGCATCTGATTAGCGTGACTAAATTTTGCTGGGGGAGGGGGGTAGAGAGAAAATTTTGTGCCCACTCACTTTGGGTTCAGGCCCATCCAAAATTGGCAGTCTGGCTACGCCACTGCTGCCACTGGAAGGGGAGGCTGCTCAGTGGAAGATCCCAGCTCTTTGGCGGAGTATGGGAGATGAAAGTGGGAGACTTGGTATGTCTACTGGTTGGATTTGTCATCTCTGTTTTCATAGGCCATCCCTTGCATCTAACCCATACCCTCCAGTCACTGAGAAATCTGACAGGTTCTGGCTTCTCCCCCCCCCCCCCCCCCGCCTCATTTCCTCACCTCCTTAGTCTTATGGGTATTTTCTGCACCCTTCTCTTCAGAAGAGAATTCTTCACCTTGGGCTCAAGGCTAAAGTGTAAGCTGCCCTCTGTCTCTGTCCCTGTCCCTCTCTTTCCCACAAAGAGGCCAACATCCTATTCAAATATACCCAACATCTTTCCTGCATTGAACCTGGCATCTATTCAGTCAATAGACAAACATCTTCTCTTCTGTCTGGCAGTCTGTCATCCAGTTGATCAGCATCCAGCTTCAAGAATTCTTGTTTTTCTACTATCTGCATTCAGTAAGCTATCTGTACTACTTATCTGAAATAAACAGTTTGAAATTAAGAAAGTGAAGTAAGAGAGAAGGAGGTTCTGATCATTCTCCGAAGAAAGGGCTAATGTTATAAAAAGGGAGGTTGATGGTTTCTAAGGGTTAGTGTTTCAGTGCAAGGGGGTGTGTACAGGGGGATGCATATGGATGCAGCAGGGGCGGGTCCCACATTTACACATGTAACTTACAGAATACTGTAAGTTAAATGCAATGCTGCTACATTTAGGTGCACGCGTTTATGCCTATTAGGGCGTAAGTGGACACATCTAAATGTTAGTGCATAAATGCCACCTTATGCTAGTATCCTCACGCCTAAATTAGGTGTGGATTGGCCTTATTTTGCATCACTGTGTGCAAATTCCAAGAGTGCCCTTGACCAGGCCATGCCCCTCCAATGGTCACACCTCCTCATTGGATCCACGCGATAAAATTTACACACACATCTTTATAGAATAGCGACTATAAAGATACATGCATAAATTTCAATGATTGCCAATTAGCATCAATAATTGATTGTTAGAACCCAATTATCAGTGCTAATTGGCTCATTAAGCAATTAAATTGCAAGCATAATTTTGAGCGCCATATATAGAATTATGGAGCTAGTGTTTCAATGCAAGGGGGTGTGCACAGGGGGATGCATATGGATGGGGCATGGGCAGGTCCCACATTTACACATGTAACGTTCAGAATGCTGTAAGTTACATGTTATAGTGCTACATTCAGGTGTACACATTTATGCCTGTTAAGGTATCAGTGGATGCATCTAAATGTTGATATGTAAATGCCAACTTATGCTAGTCAAACATATAAATGGCAAGTGACCGACTCACCTGCAAATGCGCAGTAGAGACTTCCCTCTCTGTCCCGCCCTCGCGTCAAGACGTGATGATGTCAGAGGGCGGAACAGAGAGGGAAACAGAGTCGGACTGTCGGACGCTGCTGCTGGAGCCTGGAAATGAACATCGCAAGCACCTACCTCCACCCTCCCCCCCCATCTCCGCCGCCGCTCCCGCCCCCCTATGTATCGGGCCCCCTGCACTGACCTGACAGTGCCTCTCACCTCCATGTGGAAGCGCTGCAGGCAGCAGCAGAGCGATCTGCTGCTGCCTGCAGCGCTTTCACACGGAGGTGAGAGGCGCTGTCAGGTCAGTACAGGGGGCCCGGCACGGAGGGGGAGGGAGCGGCGGCGAGGAGGGTAGCTGGAAATCTCGCCCGTTTTAACAGGCTTAATGGCTAGTATTCTATAATGGAATCTGGGTGCCCAGATGTCATTATAGAATTAGCACTTAGCGCAGTGGTTCCCAAAACTGGTCCTGGAGGCACCCCAGCCAGTCAGGTTCTCCGGATACCCACAATGAATATTCATGAGGAGATTTGCATACACTGCCTCCACTGCATGTACATTGTGGATATTCTGAAAACCTGACTGGCTGGGGTGCCTCCAGGACCAGATTTGGGAACCACTGACGTGGAGGGGCATAATCGAAAGGGGTGCCCAAGTTTTCCTGAGGACATCCTCGCAGGACGTCCCGATGAAGGGGCGGGGAAACCCATATTATTGAAACAAGATGGGTGTCCATCTTCCGTTTCGATAATACGGTCGGGGACGCCCAACTCTTGACATTTAGGTCGTCCCTAGAGATGGTCGTCCTTAGACTTGGTCGTTTCTAATTTTTGGCGATAATGGAAACTAAGGACGCCCATCTCAGAAACGACCAAATCCAAGCCCTTTGGTCATGGGAGGAGCCAGCATTCGTAATGCACCAGTCCTCCTGACATGCCAGGACATCAACCGGGCACCCTAGGGGGCACTGCAGTGGACTTCAGAAAAAGCTCCCAGGTACATAGCTCCCTTATCTTGTGTGCTGAGCCCTCCAAAACCCACTACCCACAACTGTACACCACTACCATAGCCCTTACGGGTGAAGGGGGGCACCTAGATGTGGGTACAGTGGGTTTGTGGTGGGTTTTGGAGGGCTCACATTTACCACCACAAACATAGGAGCCAACTTTTCAAAATTATTGGGGGGTGCTAAGCCCAATGGAAATAACCCCTCCCTGGACACATACAAGGAATTTTCTCAATATTGGGGGTGCTCAAGCACCCATAGAGTCGGCTCCTATGACCACAAGTGTAACAGATGGGGAGGGGGATGGGCCTGGGTCCGCCTGCCTGAAGTGCACTGCACCCACTAAAACTGCTCCAGGGACCTGCATACTGCTGCGATGTACCTGAGTATAACATTTGAGGCTGGCATAGAGGCTGGCACAAAATATTTTAAAGATGTTTTTTGAGGGTGGGAGGGGGTTAGTGACCACTGGGGGAGTAAGGGGAGGTGATCCCCGATTCCCTCCGGGGGTCATCTGGTCAGTTCTGGCACCTTTTTGTGCCTTGGTCGTAAGAAAAACTAGACCAGGTAAAGTCGTCCAAGTGCTCGTCAGGGATGCCCTTTTTTTTCCATTATGGGTCGAGGACGCCCATGTGTTAGGCACGCCAAATTCCCGCCTTCGCTACGCCTCCGACATGCCCCCGGGAACTTTGGTCGTTCTCGCTACGGAAAGCAGTTGGGGACGCCCAAAATTGGCTTTCGATTATGCCAATTTGGGCGACCCTGTGAGAAGGACGCCCATCTTCCGATTTGTGTTGAATGTTGGGCATCCTTCTCTTTTGAAAATAAGCCTGTTAGCGTGCTGCATCCTGGCACCTAACTTTGGTGTCCTGTATAGAATTGCTTCCATTGTGGATTTTGTGTTCCAAAGTGGTTCTTGGCACTAGGTCAAGGTTAGAGATCCTGAGGCCTCTGCTTTAGAGGACAATTTGTCTCGCTTCTACTATGCATGGAGTCATAATGGTCCTCAGAATTAATTGGTACTTCTTGTTTTTAGAGGGCACTAGCTTTGGGATGAGTCTTTTTCATTGGAATCTTTATTAATCTAGAAATTTTGACAGTGCATTAGAACTGTATTTCACATTATACTTAAACAAGAAAATCTCAGGACATTATATTTGGCATTCATTCTGTATTTAAGTGCTGATCTGCAAACACAGTCTGAATATTAATGGGCATCTGCCTGTAGTCTCAGGATTAATTAAAACAGCACTGCCAAAATAACCCAATCATTTAGATAATTCAGTTGAAAGTTAAAAGCAATATGCTCTTGCTTTTCATTTATGGGTATTTTTCAATATGGCCACAAAGCTTACAAGCCCCTGGGTATTTTGTGGCCACAGACCTGCAGGATCGGTTTCAAAGAAAAACTCCTTTAGGGGCTTCTCTTTAAAATTTCTGGCCTGATAAGGTCTGTGGATATGTAGCTTCTAATTACAGGTGCTCTCCATAGGAAGCACGTGAGGATTGAAAAATAAAGTCTACTACTACTACTACTACATAGCATTTCTATAGCGCTGCTAGGGTTACGCAGCGCTGTACAATTTTAGACAAGGGGAAGGACAGTCCCTGCTCAAGAGAGCTTACAATCTAAAGGTAGTAAACTATGTAGTCAGTGTAGGTATCATGAATGGGGAAGGTGGTTAGGCGCCAAAAGCAAGGGAGAAGAGATGGGCTTTGAGTAAGGACTTGAAAATGGGCAGGGAGGGCGCATGGCGTATGGGCTCTGGATAAAGTCTGCGTATGTACTTTGCTTGGATGAATTCAGTGCAGTCCATTTTCTCCATGGGGAAAAGAGCATGCATTGTGGATAGTTATGGTTTCCAACTGGATTCAGGTTTGCCTGACAGGGTTGATCTGGTCCTAGATTTACCCCACTGCATGCAGGAACTTGTAGTTAGCAACCCTAAGAACAGTGCTCCCCCCCCCCCCCCCCACACACATTTAGGTGGAAGGCAATTTTTATGTGACCCTAATGTCACTAATTAGGAGGTCATTTTAGAAGGGTTGTACAACATCTATATGTGCAAATAGTGGTATTTATATGGGTAAATGGCATAAAAAGGGTAAATGTCAATTTTAAACGGTTGCTATTTACTTTTGTAGTGCTGCCAGATACAGATTTAAAGGGGGGGGGGGTGTTCTGGATGAGATTTGGGAGATCTAAAAAATGTTTGTATATTATGGAAAAACATGCAAAATTTCCTCCATTGTTATGTATAATAGGCTTCACATTTGAAACTTATTGCAGGATGCCTGAGCACACACTTCAGTAAACCCTTTTAGGGGGAAAGAGAATGAGATTTGATATACCACTTTTCTGGGTTTACAATCACTACTACTACTACTACTACTACTACTACTTATCATTTCTAAAGCGCTACTAGACGTACGCAGCGCTGTACACTTGAACATGAAGAGGCAGTCCCTGCTCGACAGAGCTTACAATCTAATTAGGACAGACAAACAGGACAAACAAGAGATAAGGGAATATTAAAGTGAGGATAATAAAATAAGGGTTCTGAACAAAGTGAATAAGGGTTAGGAGTTAAAAGCAGCATCAAAAAGATGGGCTTTTAGCTTAGATTTGAAGACGGCCAGAGATGGAGCTTGACGTACCGGCTCAGGAAGTCTATTCCAGGCATAAGGTGCAGCAAGATAAAAGGAAGAGAGTCTGGAGTTAGCACAGTGGAGGAGAAGGGTGCAGATAAGAGAGATTTACCCAGTGAACGGAGTTCCTGGGGATGAATGTAGGGAGAGATGAGAGTGGAGAGGTACTGAGGAGCTGCAGAATGAATGCACTTATAGGTCAATAAGAGGAGATTGAACTGTATGCAGAAACGGATAGGAAGCCAGTGAAGTGACTTGAGGAGAGGGCTAATATGAGCATAACGACACTGGCGGAATATTAGTCATGCAGCAGAATTTTGAACAGATTGAAGAGGAGAGAGATGGCTAAGTGGGAGACCTGTGAGAAACAAGTTGCAATAGTCTAAGCGAGAGGTGATAAGAGTGTGGATGAGGGTTCTGGTAGTGTGCTCAGAAAGGAAAGGGCGAATTTTGGTGATATTATAGAGAAAGAAATGACAGGTTTTAGCAGTCTGCTGAATATGTGCAGAGAAGGAGAGGGAGGAGTCGAAGATGACCCCAAGGTTACGAGCTGATGAGACAGGAAGGATGAGAGTGTTATCCACAGAAATAGAGAATGGGGGAGGAGGAGAGATTGGTTTAGGGGGAAAGATGAGAAGCTCAGTCTTGGTCATGTTTAGTTTCAGATGGCGCTGAGACATCCAGGCAGCAATGTCAGACAGGCAGGCTGATATTTTGGCCTGGATTCCTGCTGAGATTTCTGGTGTGGAGAGGTAGATTTGGGAGTCATCAGCATAAAGATGATACTGAAAACCATGGGATGAGATCAAAGTGCTTTACATATTATTTACAGGTACTTTTTTTGAAAAGAGGTCAATGGAGGCTTAAGGGCCCCTTTTACCAAGCTGTGGCAAAAGGGGGCCGGTGCTGGTGTCGGCGCATGCTTTACACACATGCCAAGGCCCCCTTTTAATGCAGCTGGTAAAAGGGAAGTCTCGCCTTTCTGCAGGAAATGGCCATGCGGCAAGTAAAGCACTTGCCGCATGGTCATTTTGGGGGGGGAGCCCTTACCACCACCCATTGAGGTGGCAGTAAGGGCTTCTGCGTTAACCCGGTGGTAACCAGGCAGTGGATGGCACTGCCCAATTACCACCAGTTACACTCCGATGCTACCAGAAATGACTGCACGCTATGGGTGGGAAATACCATCGAGCTGCTGCGGTAGCCCGGCGGTACTTCCTGTATAGTGAGTGGTAAGCTCGCGTTGGGCTTACTGCCACTTAGTAAAAGGAGCCCTAAGTGACTTGCCCAGGGTCCCAAGGAGCTGCAGTAGGAATTGAACCCAGTTCTCGAAGTTTTCAGACTGCTGCTGTAACCATTGGGCTACTCCTCCACATGTTAGGGCTTACTGCAGCTCAGTAAAAGGACCCCTTAGTGAATTCAGTGCCCAACCTCTGAAAATGCCTTTTTATTTAGACTTGTTTTCATTTTTATCTTCAATGTAGTGTCTGTGAAGTAACAGATGAATTGATAGATAGACAGTGCCATTTTAGAAAAGTTGGCAGATGTTTTAGGTAACATCTCCTTAAATGAACTATATATATTAACTTCGGTCAGAGAATTAAGCCGATGTTGTTATCTTGATATCTCCTCCATATGTATATGCATTAGGTAAAAGTTCTACAGCTTGTGACATATTTTACAAGTGCAGGACTAAACGTAGAAGCCTATTATAGAATTGACATATCGCTGTCCCCTGACCAAGGCATCCTAAAAGCCTTTATAAATGTATAGCACATCAATGGTAATGTCTCAAAATGTGGTAAAGTAAAATGTCAGAAAAAAGAGTACCCAAGGGTGCCCATAAACCTGAAAATGGCCCACATGAGCTCACACCATTATGTCTTGCCTCCATAGGACAGGTACATAATGTTCCGCAAGGTCCCCATGGAGAAGTAGCCTAGTGGTTAGTATAGCAGACCTTGACCCTGGGGAACTGGGTTTAGTTCCCACTGCAGCTCCTTGTGACTGTGGGCAAGTCACTCAAGCCTCCATTGCCACAGGTACAAATAAGTACCTGTATATATTATGTAAACCACTTTGAATATAGTTGCAAAAAACACAGAAAGGCAGAATATCAAGTCCCATTCCCATCTCTGGTATTCATTCAGTACCTGCCATGTTTAGCACTGCTCTGGGATGCAAATTGTTTAGCATTGTGAAATATTTATTTTAATCACACCTTTTTTAGTAGTAGCTCAAGATAAGTTTCATTCAGTTACACTAAGTATTTCCCTTTTGGGTTCACATCTAATTTTGTGCCTGAGGAGATTCCCATTGGTGCCCATGGGTGGGGGCTGTATGAGCCGTGGTCCTGGTGTGGGTGCTGGTGCTCCAGAGCAGCAGACTTGTTTTTGGAGCCACGAGAGGCTCGATTTTAGTAGGGGCAACTTTAAGAAAGGCTCCAGCTCTGGCTGAGCCTTGGGACCGAGTTGTGGCGATTCCATGGCTCCAAAAACAAGTCTGCCACTCCAGAGCACTTGCAATAGGACTGCGACTTATGCCTGTCACAGACCCCTCAAACTCTCCCCAAACCACTCCCTAGTTCTCCTTACATTCTTCCCCCCCCCCCCCCGATCCCCTCCCAACAGAAAGAATGCAAAACCAAGAAGATTTACTAAAACAATTATAAACCTCACAAATCTTGGATAGGAAAGGGAGGAGGGACATGGGGCGATAGTTAGAAGGACAGGTAGGGTCCAATGAAGGTTTTTTAAGGAGTGGTGTGACTACAGCATGTTTGAAGGCATCAGGAACAGTCGCAGTGGACAGTGAAAGATTGAGGATATGACAGATAAAAGGGATGACAGTAGGAGAGGTGTGTTAAGTAGATGGGTAGGAATAGGATCAGAGGAACAGGTAGTTGGTTTCGAGGAGGAAATAAGACGTGTAGTTTCCTCTTCAGCTTAGTAAAAGGGCCCCTTAACCAGTTAAGTTAACTGGTCAAAATAGGACTGCACAAACAGCAGTCCTATCTTTGTCTGATTTAACTTATGTGGCCATGAGCTAAATATCAATGTATCAATGACTGAGGAAGACAGAGGCTGTGTTCACATTGGGCTTCTGCAATTTAAGCTAAATAATACATTTTTTATTATTATTATTTACAGCTCAAATTTTTACATACTTCTACTCAATCTATATTGAGGTACCAGTCCTTAGTTTTATTTCAAGTTTCTTTCCTTCACTTACTTTTATTTAATTTTGTTTGTTTGCAGAAAGGCAACTTTTTGCCTTCCCTGAACATTTCAAGCAAATGTATTTTCTCTTCTCTTGTGATCTGAGTTGGATCTTCAACAAAAGAAAAAGCCTCTAGTGATCTTCATCAGTTGGACCATCAAAGGACATCAGGACCAGAAACTACAAAGTGAAACAATAGCTGCAGTCTGTGAGTTGAAATTTAAATATTTAACCTATAGTAAATTTCTGATAACCTGCTGAACACCCCTCTGCATTAAACTTCCAAATGAAATTCACACAGGAGTGAAATATAGTCATTTGGCTTATGACCCTAGTGAGCAGAAGTGTATTGTTGGATATTAGATATTAGACTTTAAAGGTTATTTTATCTTGTTTCAAGATTTAAAATGCACAAACATAGATAGAGATTATCTTCTACAGTGGATGAATAAGCAAATCTACAAGGCTGACTGACTACCCATCCCCTGGAGAATCTCAACTTCCTAGGAAGGAAAGACTTCAAAGAGACTCAGACTTTAAAAAAATACTGTCTGCATAATTAATACTCCGCTGTTAATTGCTGCCAAAGACAAACTGTTTTTTTTTAATGTAGGGTAGATAGGTCTGACTGAGGCTGACAGGATTTCTAGGGATACTCTCTCACTTATCCCCAGCCCTGGCCCAATAGCCCTCCCTGATATGCTGGCAACAGAAACTGATACCAAGTATCTGGAAAAACATGGTAGTTTATGTTGGTTAGTAAATACTAATTCAATACAGATTTTTAATAATGGTTCAGTTATAATCCTATTACTAATGTCCATGTTCTAGATAAACACTAAAGGCCCTGTTTACTAAGCTGCGTTATAGGCATGTTAGCATTTTTAGTACGTGTTAACCATGTAAGTGCGTTAACCGTGTATGTGCCTATACTATCCCTATAGATGCCTACACGGTTAGCGCGTGTGCTAACTGCAGGCAAAACGCTAAAGCGCCTTTGTAAACAGAGCCCTAAGCAACAATATCAACAACAAAATAACAGAACAACAACTATCCCCTAACAAGATTAGACAGGACACCAATTGGCTTGTCTCACTCTTCTAAGAAAAATAAAACATGTCTCATACACCCTAAGTAGTAGAAGAATTAAAAATGCCTTACATTCTTGAGCAGCAGCTCTTTCCAGAGGAAACATTTTCCCAGATGCAGCTGCAATCCTTCATAAAGTGATGTTCTTTCTGCTCCAGAGAACCAGAGGCGGTGAGCTGAGAGAGTCCAGAAAGTAAGTAAGCAAGGGTGAAAACTAGAGACTGAGTTTTTCAGAAAGTTTCTCTAAAGAGAGAGAGGGAGCATGTGTGTCTTCTATCCCTGACCAACCATGATTATATTTCAGTCCCATGGCTATTTTGCATAGCCTCTGTAAACAATCTTTGCAATTGGTGGCATGTGCTTCCATCACATTGATACAGCCAACCTGAGTAAATCATTCTCATGTGGTCACCATGGGACAATGTCTCTGATGTCCTCATGCCAAATCTCATCTGGAAATGTCAGGCTTTGGCTTAGTTGATAGTTCTGCTCAGATAATATCTGTCTGAAGGCACCAAGTCCCAAACTGGATTAAACCAGTCCATAGGAAGGAATAAACATAGGAGCACAGTATCTCTGTCTACCTCTATCCCACAAACAAAAGCTGCAGCAGTGAAATCACAATCAAAATCCATCTTGGCTGATAAGTTTGGTTCTCTGCTGCACATTAGAATACTGGGGCCACTAACGGCTCACAGGTATACTGCATAGTCAGAGACCTCTGTAATCTTACCTGCTTTAAATCACAAGAATGTACTTTGGCCCAAAAACCAAAGATCTTCATACATCCCAGTAATATGAGCAAGAAGAACTACTACTACTACTTATCATTTCTATAGCATTACTAGACGAACAAAGCGCTGTACACTGAACATGTAAGAGACAGTCCCTGCTCGACAGAGCTTACATTCTAATCAAGACAGACAAACAGGACAAATAAGAGATAAGAGAATTACTTAAGGTGGGAATTATAAAACAGAAGTGGGTGCTGAACAAGTGAATAGGAGCTAGAAGTTAAAAGTAGCCTCAAAAAGATGGGCTTTTAGCTTAGATTTCAAGACCTCCAGAGCTGGAGCTTGACGTACTGATTCAGGAAAGTCTATTCCAGGCATATGGTACAGCAAGATAAAAGGAACGGAGTCTGGAGTTTGCAGTAGAGGAGAAGGGTACAGATAAGAGAGATTTAGCCAATGAACGGAGTTCCTAGGAAGGAGTATAGGGAGAGATAAGAGTGAAGAGGTAATGAGGAACTGCAGATTGAATGCACTTGTAAGTCAATAAGAGGAGTTTGAATTGTATGTGGAAAAGGATAGGGAGCCAATGAAGTGAGTAGAGGAGAGGGCTAACATGAGCATAGTGACACTGGTGGAATATAAGTTGTGCAGCAGAATTTTGAACAGATCAAAGGGGAGAGAGCTTCGTCAGCTTCGAATACCATTTCCTGCACCGGTATCCCACCCAAATCTTCCTCGGTGAAGACCGAAGCAATTCATTTAATCTCTCCGCTACGGCTTTGTCTTCCCTGATCGCCCCTTTTACTCCTCGGTCATCTAGCGGTCCAACCTATTCTTTTGCCGGCTTCCTGCTTTTATGTTTAAATCTTTTTTATTAAATGCTCACATATACAATATTCATTATGAAAACATCCTGTTACTCCTAACACATAAGATCTGTTACAGGTCAAAGTATTTCTGATCATAACTATGAACTCTCTTGTTTATATTGAAACTTTCTCTCTGCCTTAATCTTTTATGCCTTTTTCCACCTAATCCTGGGCTCTGCTTTGGCTACATTCTTTCAGGTATAAACTTATCTGAGCCCAGGTTGTATGTTAGATATCGCTATGGTTCTTGCTTCCTCTCTATTATCAATTTCTTAATTTATTTAACCCATTAACATCAACGTGAACAACTTAACCTTCATTAACGTTTCTTTTCGTAATTGCACTCAACTTTTAAATTTTAATACATTATGTTTCGAATCTTAATTTCTATTTCTTCCCCCCCCTCCCCCCTCCCCCCTTCTCTTCCCCCCTTTTTCCCCCTTATTGTTCTCTGTCTTCTTCTTGCCTATTGGGTTTGTTTAATCTTTACCCAAAGAGTTCAGTTCTTCTGTCCAAACTCTCCATCTCTGTCTGTTCATGCCCCCTGTTCCACCATCTTCCTCCTCTTCGTTTAGAAGTTTATCAGGTAACTGCGGGCTGCATGCGGGAGCGTGTTTAAAAGGGGACTCCAGCACGCTTCAAATTTCTTCCCTTCTATCGATTCCCAGTTCTTCACACCCATCCGTTCTACCCTCATCAACATCAACATTCGTGTCCTCCACTGTTGTCTGAATGGTGGCCTGTGCGAGAGCCATTCGGCCAGAATAACTTGCTTAGCAATTATAACCGTCTTTGAAGCAAATTCTGTATACCCTCTCCTTGTTGGTTTGCTTAGTCTGAAATGACCAAAGAGGATCGCCACATCATAAGTCCAAGGTGCATTCCACAATTGTGACACATAAATGAGCAGTCCTTTCCAAAATTCCATCACTGCTGAGCAGTTCCATATCATATGACCCAAAGTTGCTCCAGCACCATCACATCTGGGGCAGGATCCCCAGGGTGACACACCCATGTGAAAGGCTTGCCTGGGCGCTATATACGTCCGCATAACCAGTCTGTACTGTTGTTCCCAGTGTATTGCGGCAGCCGTGGAGTGCCTCATTCTCAAGATATGTGCTTTTATCTGCGCCTCTGTTACTGTCTGCATCAGATCTGCACTCCACTGCTGCGCTAGCTTTTTGTAATCCAATTCTGCGGCCGTATCTCTGATATACCTGTGATGAAATGCAAGTGGTACTTTCTGCTGCGCTGCCAGGGAGAATGCCTCTGAGATTTCTATTTGCACGTCTTCCGCTAGATCTTCCCACGGTAAAGAATGCACATAATGTTTTAGCTGCTGGTAATGAAATCTGTCTTGATCTGGCAAACCATATTCTCTTTGTAATTCCGCAAAGTTCTTAATTTTGCCTTCTGCGGTTAGTACTTGGAGAAGATACATCACCCCTCGTCGCTTCCACTTCTGAAATGTCCCATATAGCTGTCCCGGTGCAAAGTCCATATTGCCGCATATTGATCGGAAGGGCGTGGCTTTGGCGGAAAATTTATGCAGCTTACATATCCATCTCCACACTGCTTTCGCAGTGGGCATTATCAATGCATATTTCAAGATTTCTGGAATTACTGGCCCTCCTACATGTAGGTAATTTGTGAAATGCCACCCTGGTTCCAGCTGCAATTCCAGATCTGTATTAGAGAACTCTGTCGTCCCTCTGAACCAGTCATTGATGTGCCACATTCCACTGGCCACCGTCAATTGCCTCACACTTAACAATCCCAATCCCCCATATTCAACTGGGATGGCCATTGTAGTTACTGGTAGGCGCGGTTTCCTCCCCCGCCACAGGAAACTTTGTACTAGCTGGTTTAGTTTCTGTTCATCTTGTCTCTTCAGGAACAGTGGTATTAACTGAAAAACGTACAACCACTTCGGGGTTATACACATATTGTATAAGGCTATCCGCCCTAATAATGAGATAGGCAGGGATCCCCACATGCCCAGTTTGTCTTCTGTCTCTTTTAGCAGTTTGATTACATTTATTTTATATAATTGTCTGAGATCTGCCGGTATCTTTACTCCTAGGTATGTTATGGGTTCTTCCGTCCACTGTAATGCTTGTGTGCCTGTCCACCTCTCCACCCCCTCTGCGCCCACCGGTAGAACACAAGATTTCATAATGTTTAGTTTAAACCCCGAGATTTCCCCAAACCTCTTCACTTCCTGCAATAAACAGCCCAGAGAGTGTGTTGGGTCAGTTAATATCAATAACAGGTCATCTGCGTAGGCCAGCACTTTTATTTGTCGGCCCGCCACTGTAACTCCCTGTATTTCTTGATTGGTCACGATAGTTCTTAATAGTGGTTCTAGTGCCAGCACAAAAAGGAGTGGGGAGAGCGGACAACCCTGTCTAGTTCCTTTGCTAATCCGAAATTCTTGGCCCTTCCCCCCGTTAACAATTACACTGGCTCTCGGGTTATTATATAATGTTTTTAATACCTCCCTAAACCATCCCATGATTCCCATTCTTGTCATTACTTGCTCCAAGTATTACCAATTGACGTGGTCAAACGCCTTTTCGGCGTCTAAACTTAATACCCAAACCGGTACTTTTTTTGTCTTGCATACCGACAAGGCTACCAGTAGTTTCCGAACATTATGCACTGCCCGCCTTCCCCGGACAAACCCTACTTGGTCTGGGCTCGCCAGATCAGACAAGCACTGCGCCAAACGCTCTGCCATTATTTTTGCTAGTATTTTGACTTCTACGTTCAGCAACGAGATGGGCCTGTAGGACCCTGGTCCCTCTGGTGACTTGCCCGCCTTTGGAATCAGTGTTATATATGCTACATTGGCATAAGCAGGTAACTCTCCCATCTCAATCACTTCTTCATAATAAGCTAGTAGATGAGCTTGGGCCTGTGGTGGAATTAGTTTATAATACTCCCCTGATAGCCCATCTGGACCTGGGGCTGATCTTAATTTTAACTCTTTTATTGCCTTCTGTAATTCTATTAATGTTAATGGCATATTTAAGCCTTCCTGCTGTTGCTGAGTAATCTGTGGTATTTTAATATTTCCCAAATAATCGTTTAAAGCTGTTTCTGATAATTGTGCTTGGTTGGTGTACAAAGTCTGGAAATACTCAGTGAAGACTTGGGTAATTTCTTTAGGGTTACTGGTTAGTCTACCCTGACTATTCCGTATTGTGGCCACTGTCCTAGAGCCCCCCCATCCTTTAATTACTCCTGCCAACAAGCGTCCCGATTTATTCCCAAACCTATGAAGTCTATACAGATATTTATAGTATAGAGCCGATCTATTTTCAATTTCATGTAGTTTAGTATTTAAGGCAATTTGCAATGACTTCACTGTGTCTAGGTTTATCTTGGTTGAATTCTGGGTATATCTCTTCTGAGCTTTTTTCAATCTGGATTCTAATAACAAGATTCCGGCTACTCTACTTTTATTCTTTTTGCTGCAATATGCCAGGATTTCCCCCCTCATAACCGCCTTAGACGCTTCCCAGAAAAGGACTGATTGCGTCTGAACGTGTTGTCTATTGTTCTGGGCGTAGTCTTCCCATTTCGCATGTAGGTATTTGATAAATTTCTCATCCGTGTGTAAGTATACCGGGAATCTCCACCCTCTCCCACTTTGGTTATCTGTTTGCAGCTCTAAGTCTATCCATACGGCCGCATGATCTGATATTTCTTCCGGGCCAATGGTTGCTCTTATTAAATGCGGTAGTGTTAAGCTGTCTATCAAAATATAATCCAACCTACTTAACGTATCGTGGGCTCTAGACCTATGAGAATATTCTCTTTCAGTCGGGTGTAGTGTTCTCCATGCGTCAACCAAGTTAAGTGTTTTAGAAAACGACTTTAATTCCCTAGCCCTTGCACCTATGTGATGGGAAGAGTCTCTGCTTGAGCAATCCATTTGAGGATTAAACACTAGGTTAAAATCCCCTACTACCACCAATCTTTTGTTATTATATTTAGCACATTTGGCCATCAAGGATCTCAGGAATGAAGGGTCATGCACGTTCGGCCCATAGACTGTTACCAAAATAAGTTCCATACCGGGTAGCCATATTTTTATTATTAAATATCTCCCATCTTCCCCAGACTCTTCCTGGGTTGCCTTATATGTTAATCCTTTCCTAAATAAAATTGCAATCCCTCCCTTCTTCCCGAGGGCCTCTAAGGAAAACACCTCCCCCACCCAGCTCCTTTTCAACTTGGCATGTTCTAGGTCTGATAGATGTGTTTCTTGCAGACACGCTATGTCCGCGTTATGACGCTTTAGGGCCATTAGGATTTTAGCTCTTTTGATCGGGGAGTTAATCCCCCCGACGTTCCAGGTTGTTAATCTAACCGGCATTGTGATTTCTTGTGGCTGGCATACCTGTTAATTCTGTTACCCGCTTTCCCCCCTCGTTTGCTCTATTTGGGAGCTTACTTGTCCCTTTGCTTTCCCCTATCTTTCCCCCTTTGTCTATCTTTATTATTCCTTTCCCCCCCATATCCTCTATTCTCCTTATCCCTCCCCCACCCCCCTCCCGTTTCATTCCCCCCCTCTCTATTAACCCTCCCTTCTCTCGCTCCAGGTCTAGCCTGTCTGTAGAGAAGTGACCCCCTAGGCACATGAGGCCCCCTGCCCACTCTGTCCAATGTACCTTTTCTGGTGCCCTGTTCAATCACGTTACCACTAGATGTTTTCTAGTAAGCCTTCTTCCAGCGCTGCTTTCTTTGCTTCTGTCACCGTTTTAAATGATTTCCACTGACCCTGGATTAACATCCGCAGAGTTGCTGGGAATTGGAGGGAAAACCTTATGCCCTTATTCAAAAGTGCAGAGCATAACGGATGATACTGTCGCCTCCGCTGTTGCACCTCGGTCGAGAAATCTTGAAAAATTAGTACTTTGCGCCCATCATGTGTCAAAGAGTCCCTCCGCATCCTGAATCCCTGTAAAATCTCCATCCAATGCCTGTAGTTTAATATCTTGGCTATAATTACTCGTGGGCGCGTTTGTTCTTCAGCCTTGCGTCCCACGCGGTGAGCTCTTTCTATTACGAACGGCCCCATGGTGTCTGTTAGCACTAGTTCTTTTGCTAGCCATGTTTCAAGCCAGGTGGTTAAATTCTTTTCAGGTATTGTCTCTGGTATCCCCAGCAACCGTATATTGCTCCTCCTGGAGCGATTTTCTAAATCCTCTAATTTGTTGTGGTATTCTTGGAGCTGTTTTGTGAGGGTGGCTATGTCTGGGCCGTATCCGCGCCCTTCATCTTCTAGGGCCGACACTCGGGTTTCGAGATCCCCCATTCGAATGCCCACTCCATCCAGCCTTGTATTAAGTTCTTCCAACTTGTGTTCTACCGCCGCCCATTTCGGGTCCCATGCCTTCGCTACTGCCGTCGTGATTTGCTGGAGTTGTGCTTCCGAAAAGCCTTCCGTTTGCGGAGCGGGTATTTCCGCCATCTTGGTCTCCTGCGCTGTCGTTTTTATTTTCTCTTTTTTCGCCGATTTTTGTGCCATCGCTAACGGAGACCTGTTGAGGTATTTGTCCATAAATTACCTCCACCTTCCGCAAGATCTGACTTTGGCACCTTCTGAGTAGTTTAATATTGTTTTTTTGGCAGGGGTCTCAGAGCTCGAGCCACACGCTGCTGCTCAGCTCATGTCCCGACCAGAAGTCGCCCGGCTTCCTGCTTTTAATATACCTAAAAATATTTTTACTATGTGTTTTTGCCTCCAACGCAATCTTTTTTTTGAAGTCCCTCTTAGCCTTCCTTATCAGCGCTTTGCATTTGACTTGACATTCCTTATGTTGTTTCTTATTATTTTCAGTCGGTTCCTTCTTCCGTTTTCTGAAAGATTTTCTTTTAGCTCTAATAGCTTCCTTCACCTCACTTTTTAACCACACTGGCTGTCGTTTGGTCTTCCGTCCTCCTTTTTTAATACGTGGAATATATTTGGCCTGGGCTTCCAGGATGGTGTTTTTGAACAGCATCCACGCCTGATGTAAATTTTTGACCCTCACAGTCGCTCCTCTAAGTTTTTTTTTTTCACCGTTCTTCCATAGTCTCCTTTTTTAAAGTTAAACGCTTATGTATTTGATTTCTTATGTATATTTACTTCAAAGCTAATATCAAATCCGATCATATTATGATCACTGTTATCAAGCGGCCCCAGCACCATTACCTCCCGCACCAGATCATGCGCTCCACTAAGGACTAGGTCTAGAATTTTTCCTTCTCTCGTCGGCTCCTGTACCAGCTGCTCCATAAAGCTGCCCTTGATAAAACAAGTCTAGATCAAAATGTCCAATTTATAGCCTTGGATGTTTTTGTTTTGTTCCATTATAGCAGAAAACAAACTCTGGGGGGTTTCAAGTGAATGCAGCACAATGGCAGCAGCAATTCCCACATGCTGCCTGATGCATCCTGCCTCTGGAACAGTGTGTTTGAATATATGGAGATATTTGGCCTGTGCGATTTGCTTGAAAATTATTTATCAGAAGCTAAACACCCATGAGCAATCGTTTTTAATGTAAGTAGCATAACAGAAGTCCATTAAGAGACAGATTTCTGCATCTATGAATAATAGGCAGCATAAGCTTCCTGAAGTCATTTTGTTTTCCTCTTTTGCAAGTGGAAGTACAGCTTGCTTCTTTTAAATTTTATCATGAATGTAGTCACTTGTGAAAAGAAGTAGATTGGCTGCTTGCTTTGTGAACTGAAATACTCCTTTACTATTAACAGAGAAACAGACTATAGAAAAGGAGCACAGGGCCCATCTGGTCTACCTGTTCCTGATAAATTACTGTAGAATCTACACAGCCTCAGGCTTGACCCTCATGTCCATGGATCCCTTGTTCTTAGCCAAGCTTTATTGCATTCTGTTACTGCTGCTGCTGTGCTGCAGTTACCTGAAACCCCCCCAGAGTTTGAAAGTCCGAGTAACATGCAGACCCATCAAACTCTGGACATTTTCAGGTGAACGCAGCACAATAGCGTCAGTGATTCCCTGGGATAGCAGCAGACAGCGTGTGTGAATAGATGATATTTGGCCTGTGATATTTAGGACTACATATTTTGGCTATAAGCCAGGCTGTGGGGGTGGGAAGGAGATACTCAGAGAGGGGCAGACTTGTTGGACATAGGGGTGAAGGGGGAAAGAGTGGAGAGGGAGAGATGCTGCATAGAGAGGGGAAAGAGGGAGATATGTTGAGCACTGCACAACTTCTCAAGCCACTGTGTCCAACAGGTGCACATGTCTACTACTACTACTACTACTTAACATTTCTAGAGCGCTACTAGGGTTACGCAGCGCTGTACAAATTAACGAATAAGGACGGTCCCTGCTCAGAAGAGCTTACAATCTAAAGGACGAAATGTCAAGTTGGGGTAGATGAGATTTCCTGAGAAGAGATGTAGTGATTAGGTGCCGAAGGCGACATTGAAGAGGTGGGCTTTGAGCAATGATTTGAAGATGGGTAGGGAGGGGGCCCGGCGTATGGCCTCAGGGAGTTTGTTCCATTAGTAACTATATTATGGTTATTTAAGAATAAAATATTATTTTTCTTTCAATTTAATTGTTTGGACCTAACTATCTGCTACGTTGTGTTACGGTATTTCTTAGGGGCGCCATGAAAAAAGTTACCAACACATTAAGAGTGCCTTGAACCAAGAAAGTTTGGGAACCACTGCTCTATACTGAATGCATCGTTTATAGTAATGAAAATTTTGAGATACTAGAATACTTTAAAGGTAATCAATAGAAATAAAACAAAATAAAACATGGAAAAGAAAATAAGATGATACCTTTTTTATTAGACATAACTTAATACATTTCTTGATTAGCTTTCGAAGGTTGCCCTTCTTTGTCAGAATGTTGGTAGATTTAGTATATGTTAGTATATGTAAGTAAATATATAAGTATATAAATTTAGCAAATGTTAGTATATATAAGTGAAACATCAAAGCATTTCAGGGACAGTTTAACAGGATGGGGATGGATAGGTGAGAGACAGGAAGAGTCGGGTGTGTGAGGGACAGGGAGATATGCATGGAGACAGAAGGGTGACAAAGCAGTACAATTTTATGGTTTATAATGGGCTAGAAAACCCAGATCTTTGTTAAGTCCTGTCTGGTGGGTGTCAAAATATTTAATCATTCTGACTTCAAAGGTCTTACGTTCCTGTATTGTTTTAATGTTCCCTTTCAGGATTCTTACCATGAAATCACTGGTACAGTTTCAATCTGACGAAGAAGGGCAACCTTCGAAAGCTAATCAAGAAATGTATTAAGTTATATCTAATAAAAAAGGTATCATCTTATTTTCTTTTCCATGGTTTATTTTGTTTTATTTCTATTGATTACTTTTAAAAGTGGACTAGCACGGCTACCACACCTCTCTACTCAAAATACTTTACATATTTTACAATCTGCTATTAGTAACAGAAGCATAATATACAACGGTAAAAATATTTTATTTGTAACGGATGTTTAAATAAATACTGTGCACAAAAGAAAGGATTTTCTTGATAGGCACCCAAAAATGAAAGCACTTAGAATTCAAAATGAAGTTTTTATCCTGTGCATATGAGAGTAACATTATGTACTAAGAACTTTGAAAATCCTGCAGACTTGAAGCTATTTTTAAAAGATCTTACGCGCAGACTTGCTGGATGAAATATAAAAAAAAATGGAACTTTTGTTCAATTCCATCTGATAGAGAAGGCTGTTTTATATTATCAATGTTGGTTGGCTGGTCCTTGTATGATGTTCATTCCTATAGGCATGTGCACTCTTTGTTATTCTTTTGATATGTCTCTGTGGAAGATATACAATGATTTATACGAGGCCAGTCTTACTACTTTGTTATATTCAATGGAGTCATGCTTATGATTCTTTATTACAAATGAAGAACTATATAAGAACATAAGAATAGCCATAACTGGGTCAGATCAATAGTCCATCTAGCCCAGTATCCTGCTTCCAACAGTGGCCAATCCAGGTCACAAGTACCTGACAGAAACTGCATCAATTAAAATGACCTCCCTTCATTTTATTTCTCTTAGGGCCCTGTTTACTTAGGTGCGCTAGTGTTTTTAGCGTGCGCTAATGCTAGAGACACCCATCTTCGACTCCTCCCTCCTTCTGTGCACATATTTATCAGACTGCTAAAACCTGTCATTTCTTTCTCTATAATATCACCAAAATTCGCCCTTTCCTTTCTGAGCACACTACCAGAACCCTCATCCACACTCTTATCACCTCTTGCTTAGACTATTGCAACTTGCTTCTCACAGGTCTCCCACTTAGCCATCTCTCTCCTCTTCAATCTGTTCAAAATTTTGTTGCACGACTAATAACCTGCCAGTGCTGTTATGCTCATATTAGCCCTCTCCTCAAGTCACTTCACTGGCTTCCTATCCGTTTCCGCATACAGTTCAAACTCCTTTTATTGACCTATAAGTGCATTCACTCTGCAACTCCTCAGTACCTCTCCATTCTTATTTCTCCCTACATTCCTCCCCGGGAACTCTGTTCACTGGGTAAATCTCTCTTATCTGCACCCTTCTCCTTCACCGCTAACTCCAGACTCCGTTCCTTTTATCTTGCTGCACCATATGCCTGGAATAGACTTCCTGAGCCGGTATGTCAAGCTCCATCTCTGGCCGTCTTCAAATCTAAGCTAAAACCCACCTTTTTGATGCTGCTTTTAACTCCTAACCCTTATTCACTTGTTCAAAACCCTTATTTTTATTTATTTATTGCATTTGTATCCCACATTTGCCCACCTTTTTGCGGGCTCAGTGTGGCTTACAATACATTATGAATGATGGAAATACAGTTTGTTACAATTCGGTTATGGATTACATTTTGAAGAGCTATACGAGACAAAATCAAAGTATCGTTAAGGAATATATCAATGGAAAAGAACATTATCGTCCTCACTTTAATATTCCCTTATCTCTTGTTTGTCCTGTTTGTCTGTCCTAATTAGATTGTAAGCTCTGTCGAGCAGGGACTGTCTCTTCATGTTCAAGTGTACAGCGCTGCGTACATCTAGTAGCACTGTAGAAATAAGTAGTAGTAGTAGTAATGTATACGTATAGGTGTCTCTAGCGTTAGCGAGTACTAAAAATGCTACTGTGCTTATAGCACGGCTTAGTAAACAAAACCCTTAGTGTCAAGGGATTTGTCATTCCAATTAAAAGAAGGAAGATTCCGTTATATTGTAAAAGGCTGAAAGCAGACATATGTTGTTTTTTTTTCTTTTTTAAGGAAACACATCTCTCTGGATTGAGGCTCTAAAATTAAAATGTGGCTGGTAGAGCTCTGTTACTACTCTAAGGCCTGTGGGGAAAAAATGGTGTCATTATCTTATTCAGGCGTTCTTGATTTGCAAGTTTCTTCTCAAAAACGAATGGTGGATTTGTCTACAGGGAATGGTACAGAATAAACCATTAAATATAATCAACATTTATTCTCTAAATACTGATGATCTTAAATTCTTCAGTGATATTTGTTCAACATACAATATATATCCTAACTCTAATTCTATCTTAGGAGGAGACTTTAATATCCCAGTGGATCCCATCATTCACAGATCCTCCACATGTCGTCCCTCCAAACTTAAAGCTCGTTCTGCTCTATCTTTATTAAAGTAGAATAATCGGTAGAACGATGCTTGGAGAACTTTGAATCCAAATGAAAGGACTTTACCATCTACTCTCCAGTCCATCAAACATACTTGAGACTGGATTACTTCTTAATTTCTAAAGATTTACCCCCCCCCTCCTGTTTACAAAGCAGTGTGGCAATGCCTATTGTAAATTATGAGCATAGCCATTAACTGTGAACCATGGTTAAGGCCTTAGAGGCCTAAGGCCTGAAAGAGCTCAAAGCCAGAGAGAACAGAAAAAGCTGACAGGCCAAAGTGCTGACAGACCAAAAGTCTGTGTGGCTTCTGTTTGATTTCACTCATGATATGTTGCTGATGTTGCTAATCTATTCAGACACTCCTTCAGCAAATATAAAAAGAGAAAAGGGTGAAGGTGCACATAGGGACAGGGCCGGCCCTAGGGTCTCTGGTGCCCCCCTGCAGACTATCAGTTGGCGCCCCCCCCCCCCCCCGCATCTCCTTTCTCTCTTCTCCCACCCAGTCCCTGTCCAGTGATTCTCCTTTGCCCTCATCCCCCTCCCATTTATGGCCACCTGCCTGCCCTCTTCTCCCCCCAACATCCCCCTTTTTCTTCTTGCCACCCTGCGTGGTTTAAGTCTTTTTTAATTTACCTCCATCCCAGCGGCCACGTCATTTCAAAGCCCTGCCCGTCTCTAGCCTTCCCTCCCTTCGTGAGTTTATTCCCTCAGAGTCCCGCCCTCGAGGAAATGACGTCAGAAGGTGGGACTCTGTGGGAACGAACTCACGAAGAGAGGGAAGGCTAGAGATGGGCAGGGCTTTGAAATGACGTAGCCGCTGGGACGGAGGTAAATAAAAGATTTAAACCCCCAAGGGGGGCGCGGTATGGTGGCGCAGCACCACAGCGGCGCCCTTGAAGGCAGGCGCCCCCCTGCGGAGCTTACCCCGCTTACTGGGTTTGACCGGCCCTGCATAGGGAAACAGATGTTCAAGATGGAGAATGAAGTAGTTCCTTTGGAAAACAACTGTGCATGATAAGGCCTTCCGAGAATAGCTAATCTCACTATCAGCATTTTCAGTGAGCACTAACCACATTATTACCCTATATCGAATAAGTATTAACCACAGAATTACCATATCCAGTAAGTTTGATTATTGTCATATTACCCATGCATAACTTGTTACCTTAATGAGAATATATAAGTGATTGTATTTCCTACTTCTGTGGAGATGTTAGATGCAGACAGCATTTTTACGCAGCAGTGTCTCTCTCCCAAAAGCAATTACCGATTGTATTTGTATTTGGTAAGTAGGGAAAATAAAATAACTGATTGCTTTCACAAGACGCAACCTTGGTGTCTGTTTATTTATTTATTTATTGCATTTGTATCCCACATTTTCCCACCTCTTTGCAGGCTCAATGTGGCTTACAATACATGAATGGTGGAAATATTAGAAAATAAACATTTAGTGTTAAAGAAGGATCTTAGTCGACATGATAATGATGAAACATGATAGTATTACAAGCAGATATTGTCAGATAGTCCTGAATATATGTGGAGGAGTTGTGTGTATTCACATTGGTTGATCTTTGTGGTATGCCCTGTTAAAGAGATGAGTCTTCAGTAGTTTGCGGAAGCTCGTTAGTTCGTGGATCGTTTTTAATTTGTGCGGCAGTGCGTTCCATAACTGTGTACTCAAGTAGGTGAAGTTTGACACGTGCATTAATTTGTATTTTAGACCTTTGCAATTAGGGAAGTGCAGATTAAGGAATGTGCGGGATGATCTTTTGGCATTCCTGAGTGGTAGATCTATCAAATCTGACATGTAGGCTGGCGCATCACCGTGAATGATTTTGTGAACTAGGGAGCATATTTTGAACGTGATGCATTCTTTAAGTTGGTGCCAGTGTAGTTTTTCTCGTAGGGGTTTAGCACTTTCATATTTTGTTTTACCGAATATGAGTCTGGCTGCAGTGTTCTGGGCTGTCTGAAGTTTCTTGATTATTTGCTCTTTACAACCAGCGTAGAGTGTGTTGCAGTAGTCCTTCCAGATTGTGGGTTGGTGGTACATAAAGATTTGGGAGGGAGTAAAAAGACCCCTAAAAACGCTATTCAAGTGAATGGGCTCTGTTGGCATTACCGCACCGGCAGATGCTAGCATGGCTTTGTAAACATGGGGGCTAGTTTCAATATCAACGTCTACAAATATACATAGAGGAACATTTTCAATATGACGTCTCAATCCAATTTTGGATATTTTGTGGAAAATGTCCAAAAATCCAGTAGCAAACGACCATTTTCAAACCAGAAAAATAGCCAACTTTTTGTTTAAAAATGGCCATTTGCTAGATGTCTTTGTGCTTAGTGCATCTATCTTTTGTGGACCATTAAAAAACAAAGTCCAAGGGGAAAATGCACAAAAACAAACCATTGGGGTGTATGGGGGGGGGGGGGGGGGGAGAAGACCAGCATTCTTAGCAGACTGGCCACACAGACATCCCTGCAGAGTAGTGGGGCTTCCTAGGAAGCACCACAGTGGACTTCACATGAAAGGTCCCAGGTAAATGTCTCACCATTAACCCCTTACATTGTATAGTGAGCTCTTCAAAACCTACAAAAAAAACTTTTGTGCCCAACACCACAATAGCCCTTATGTCTGCAGGTGTCACCTATATGTAGGTACTGTAGGTTTTTGGTGGGTTTTGGAAGGCTCATGCTTTCCACCACAAGTGTACCAGATAGAGTGGGATTTGGGCCTGGATCCCCTTCTCTTCAGTGCAATGTACTGACTACTAGGCTACTCTAGGGATCTGCTTGCTGCTGTAATAGGACTGGTCCTAACATCTGAAGCTATCATAAAGGCTGATATGTACTATTTCTTTCAGATCTTTGGGGGTGGGGTGGGAGGGAGTCAGTGACCACTGAGGGAGTAATGGGGGTTCATGCCTTAACCCTCCAGTGATCTGGCCATTTAGGGCACCTTTTTGTGATTTAGTTGTGATTGAAACAGGTCTAGACCAAAACATCTCACTTTTAGCCCCAGATGTTTTTGCTTTGATCCATTACCGCAGAAAAATATCCAAGTTTAGCGAATGTTCAGCGAATGTTGAAATCCCACCCCTGAAATGCCTCCAACATGCCAACTTATGATTTGGATACACTGCATACAAACTGCATAGAAAAATGTCTTTAAAATGGGTTTCAAAAATTGCGATTTGAGTAAAAAGTAAAAGTACAACAATTACAATGAATACAACTATTGTTAATATGTTTTATTCCAATAACTGTATTGCTCTACAATGTAAACCATTTTGCTTTTAGTAAAACTAAATTTTGAAAATGACTGTCACTCATTTGAGTGCACTTGTGAGTCATTAATCCAGCACAGCTAAAAAGTAGGGCTGCATTTTAATTGCAGTTACCTCTGTGATTAATGCATTAATCATTAACCGTGATTAAAAAATTAATCACATTGCAGCATCTCCTGTCTCCTACAAACATATCTTCTGTTCTCTTCCACTCCCAAACCCTTTCTCGGCACAATCTGACAACGTTTCCCCCATCTGTGATTCAACATCACCCACCCCCTGGCCCGTCTAACTTAAAAGTGGTCTTTTGTTGATCCTCAGCAGCGGCAGCCTTGCACACATTCTGCCTGAAGCCTGGTCTAAGCATGATTATTCGGCTACATAGTAAGCTGTATTGTAGTAAAGCATTAGTATCATATCTATGAATGTTCTAATGTGTGCTTATTAGATGTTTCATTAGTATTATGCTGACATCATATTATATCTCTGTTATTTGAAGTTCAGTGCTGTTAAATGTGTATATTTTTGATACTGTTTCATGGTAGTCCTATTAGGTTTCAATTTGCTTTTTTCAAGTTTATCTCATTTACTGTGTTTATGTTTATATTTGGTCATTTTTAGTACTGTTATGCTGTTAACAAAAATTATAAATTTTATGTTAAACTGTACCTGCTATACATTGCCTTGGGTGACTCTTCATAAAGATGGCTAATAAATTCCAATAAATAATAAATAATGTGATATTCAGTGCGCTAACTAGCTAAATAAGTGTGTAAAGTTTGCTGCCCTAACTTTATGTGTCAAGTTAACTGGACGCTGGTCTGAATATCAACCAGTGGCCACTTAACCTCCGGGTCAGTGCACATACCTGGATATTCAGTGTCGGGAGCCAAGTATGTCCAGGCATTGAGTATTTGGGTTTAGGTCAGCCTTCAGCTGGCAGCAGCTTAGATATTACCCCCTAAGAATTTTCCTGTCTCCAGAGAGCTTATGATCTAAGCTTGTACCTGAGGCAATGGAGAATTAGGTGCCTTGCCCAAGAACACAAGGAGCAGCAGTGGGATTTGAACTGGGCTTCCTTGGTTCTTAGCCCACTGATCTAACCATTAGGCTACCCTTCCACTCATATACCAGACATTAAAGATTTAAAAAATAAAAGTTACGATTTCAAACTGAATTTGGAATACAGCTGACAATCAGTGTAACTCCTCCAATATCAACATGGTTCCAGGTATTCAAGCCCTACTGAAAACATGCAGTGGTAGTCTGTATCATAACCCTTTTCTTTGTGCACGTGCATATTTGCAAAATGGATGCTTCTTCTGTATATGCCAGGGAATGCATATGCACTCCTACATATCACGTGTATTTTACAAAATATTCTGTGTTCACTATAGCCTTTTGTAAAATATAGGGAGACTTGAACACGTCCTGAACTGTACATCTCAATTCTGATTTCATTGATTTATATAAAATGGGCCTTCACATGTAAATGTGTACTGGTAATGAGAAATCAGGGTGGGAGCGAAGGGCAGAGCTGGAGACAGGGCTTGGTTTGTTTACTTGCCCCTTCAACCAAAAAGGCATTCTACTGTATTCCACTGTGCAAGAGAAATCAGAAAAAAAGCAGGAATAGGAGAGGAGTATAAATCTTTGGAACTGACTAATTTTTTTGGATTCTTTCCTTGAAATAATAACACAGCAATTAACTTTGTGGCAGCTTTTGCTTTTAGGGATGGACTGTAATCTTGTATTGCAATTATTCTTCAGACATATGCATGAGCAGCTTTTAGGACTATTTGTGTATTTCTTAATTTATGTAAGGCAATGCAAAAGAGGAGACAGGAATTCTTAGCTTTAAAACTGAGGACATTTGCTCTTGGTGCTAGGTTTTTGTTAAAATTTCCTTGCAATTGTTGTGTTTTCTTTTTGTTCAAAAATTTTTTGTTAAGTTTTTGCTTTTATCAAAATACAGTTTACATAATATATGTGTGTAAATGGCCAGAAATGTAAGAACAATTTCAGAACAATAAAAAAAGCACATATTAATAAAATAATAAAACAGCAACAGCAAATGTGTACCTACAAAAAAACCATATTTGAGAAAATAAGGTATTATTATTATGATGTAATTTTTTTAGGGTAAGTCTTATTTATTTTTTGATCCCAAACAGCTAGATTCTTTGAGAAACAGAGAAGAAATTAAAGATTTGAATGTTTCTCCATAGGTGTGAATGCTGTTCTTTGGCTCCAGGTTTACTACAGTAATAGATCTCTGCCTTTACTTATTTTGAATTTCCTTTTGATTTTGTGGATGAAGTTGTAATCTTTTTTATTGTTATTTTATTATATTTCCTTTTGCGTTATTTCTTATTTCCTTCACCTCTTAATTAAAAAAAATTGCATTTTATGCACTCAGGTGCTTATAAATTCCTAAAGTTTACTTTTATGTGATAGATGTAGGCATTCCGGGGCACAGAATAGGTGGTGTGGGGACAGGGTCAGCCCTTATGCAAGTGTTTTATAAAATATGCATGTGTATTCTGTTTCTCATCAGGTATACATACATAAAATTATCAAATATATGCGCTTACTCTCTGATGGGGTTATTTTCCAAAGACACATCAACTTCATTAATTCAAGATAAGGGGAGCTACTCCATTATACGCTAAGTGTTTGCAGTGATTTAACTAATCATTTAAAAATTTCAATGCTCATTGAGGGGCCCTTTTACAAAGGCGCTCCAAAAAGTGGCCTGTGGTAGTGTGGCGCTTTTAATGGACGCGCGCTGGACCATTTCTCTACTGCGTCTGGAAAAAATTGATTTTTGGGGGGGTTGGAAAATGGACTTGCAGTAAAATTAAAACCAGCGTGTGTCTATTTATGGCCTGAGCCCTTATTGTCACCCATTGACTTGGCGGTAAGGGCTCATGCGTTACTCACACAGTAACCATCCAGCGTGCACCAGCTGACGATTACTGCGAGAATGCCCCATGCAGTAGAAAATAGAAAATTATTTTCTACCGTGTGTTTTCGGCGCATGCCAAACTTGGAATTACTGCCGGACGCATGCCCTAGCCAGGCGGTATTATCGATTTGATGCAAGCTGCACGTGCATAGGCCCTTACGCCCCTTTATAAAAGGGCCCCTGAGTGAATTTTTAAAGACTGCACAAGGCACTATTTCCCTGTTCAGCACATATGTAAGCATTATGGATTGACTTGGTAATGGTATGACTGAAGGACCACGGAGTGTTACAGCTTCTTTTGAGCTGAGGGCGTGAAGCTCCTAATCTCTGAGAATGGTCTACCTTATTTAATGTGACTATTTAATGATGATTCTTAAATAAACCAGCAGTTTTTTTTGCCTAAAATGTCTATATGCCAACATCCACAACTTTTCTAAAATAGCAGTGCACACATCACCGTATTTATTTTTTATTTTAATTTCTTATTTTGATTTCTCAAACACTGTCTTCAAGCCAAAAAGATATCAAAGCGGTGCAAATTCAGGTACACTGGGTGTTTTTCTGTCCCTCGAGGGCTCATAGTCTAAGGGGTCCTTTTACTAAGCTGTAGTAAAAAGCAGGGGCGTAGCCAGATGGCTAATTTTGGGTGGGCCTGAGCCCAAGGTGGGTGGGCAAGGAATTTGCCCTGCCCTGGCCCCCCCTCCGGTTTGCTCTTGCTCCTCTCTCCACCCTTCCCTGCCCACAAACCCCAAATATTAAATACTTGAGCTGGCGGAAGTCCTAAAACACTGCCAGCTGAAGATTTCCTCCTCCTTGAGCAGCCAGCACTCTTCTAAACGGCAGCCAGCAGCACTTGCCTCACACTGATGCTGCTGTCCAGGCTGTGCATGCACAGTGCTTTTGCATGTGTGAAAACTGAGCATGTGCAGAAGGGCCGGTCTCAGCGCCAGCTCAATGCAAGTGCTGCTGGCTGACATTTGGAAGAGCGCTGGCTGCCCAAGGAGGGAAAATTTTCAGCTGTCAAGGTTTGAGGATCCCCACCAGCCACAGCAAGAGTGTCACAATTTTGGGTGGGCCTGAGTCCAAAGTGGGTGGGCCCTGGCCCACCCAGGCCCACCTGTGGCTACGCCACTGGTAAAAAGTGGCCTTATCATGCCCTTATGTGGATTTTCCCCACATGCTAAGACCATTTGTACCACAGCGGTAAAACTGTCCTTTTTCTACTTGTATTAATATCTATGTGTTAATGTTGCCATTAGTGGATGGCCAATAAAATAAATTAGCATGTGTGCACTTACCACCACCCATTTTGTACTACTACTACTTAACATTTCTAAAGCGCTACCAGGGTTACGCAGCGCTGTACAATTTAAACATAGAAGGACAGTCCCTGCTCAAGGAGCTTACAATCTAAAAGACAGGTGTACAATCTAGAGACAAGTGTACAGTCAAAGACAAGTGTACAGTCTGTCTGATAGGGCATACTATATTTTGTAGGTAGTATTAGACAATTTCGAGCCTTTATAAAATAGGCACAGAATATCCACCTGCATGCCTTCAAAGCTTAGGTGCTGTCTTATAAAATTATTGCCATGGTCTTTATCTGCCATCATGTTCTCTGTTTCTCAGCTTTTATTACTTCAACAAGTGCCACAATGCTTTTAAAACACCCATATGCAAGAAGTCATATCTACTAGAGTAAAATGGTCATTCTTTGCCTCCTTGTATAAGGCTGAAATAGACACTGAGCTCGGTTAGTACCTGTGGGTTGCTTCAGCCTCACAAGAAGGTCTAGCGAGTGATCCTGGTCCTGAAAATCAAAGAATGTGGCTTCCTTGTTGCTCTTCCATGCTCTCTCTGTGTCTGGGCACACTGGATGGACAGTACAGGTCGTTATATGCTGTCATCTACTATGTTACTGTGTTCTTCTCTTCCTGCCTGCTTCTCTCCTTTTTCATTTTTGCTTCTCTCCTCCTCCTTTCTTTGTTCTGCTTTTCTGCCTTTCTCTTTTTCACCTTTCTTTTGTCTTCTGTCCTTCCTGTTTGTAGTAGTGTTTCCTGCAGCAGCAGCCACAACGCCTCCATTTCCCCCAGTGGCTTTTACAGTTCCTAACTTGTGATTTGGTGTGGGTGGTAAATTATGGGCCAACGTGTGCAGTCGCTAATTAGCATATGTTTTAGTGAATAGGGTGATAATTTACATGAGCTCATTATGATTTCATTTGCATTTCATTAGGCTTATCAGCATGCACTTGGGCATTACAGTTTATCATCCACTCATGAAAGTGATAGTGGGTGCCTCAGAGTGCATGTTAAGGCTTTATTGAATATCACATTATTTAGTTTGCTTACAAAAACCTTTTCCTGCTGGCCTGAGACTCTCTTGCTTCACAGGATACGTTCTAATTTTTTGACTTACACACAATAAAAAAAAATCCCATTAAATCCTTCTTCTGGAATCCGAAGAAAATGATCAGTGTCTGTCAGATTCTGAAACAAAGCAAAGAAAATATGTACTACTAATATATTTTCTTGTTTATTTCACAAAAATCTTGTCTACACTCTCATTTGTTTACTGAACATAACTGTGCAGAACATTACAAGTTACAAGTATAAGAAATAATATCCTTCTATTCAATTTCTCTTCTCATCTTCACTCACACCTATCCCATTCCCTAATGAGCAAATAAATAAAAAGTGAAAACAATCAGGGCCAGCACAGGACAGGTAGAAGGAAAGGGGCAGGTAGGGGAAGAATAAAAGGGAACAACCAGGGCAATTCCTTGGACCCTAAGCCTCAGAGGCTATGATCCTACGGTAGGCTGGAGGAGACAGAATCTGTTAGCAGGCTTTAGTACCCCCCTCACAGCTTTCTTCCAAGGACCCCTGCATGTGTATTATTTATTGTATTAAAATATCAAGGGACCCTTTTACCAAGCCGCAAAAGCATCTACACGCGTCCAACACGCACCAAAATGGAGTTACCGCTCGACTGCCATGTGGCTCTTGTGGTAATTTCATTTTTGGCATGCATCCGATACGCGCGTCCAAGAAATATTTTTTATTTTCGGGCACGCGTAACGGACGCGCGCCAAGCTGCATTTGGCACACATAGGTCATTACCGCCCGGTTACCGCAGTGAGTCTTTACCGCTAGGTCAATGGCTGGCGGTAAGGTCTCAGACCCAAAATGGACGTGCAGCAATTTTCATTTTGCCGCAAGTCCATTTTCGGCAAGAATGAAAAAAAAAGGCATTTTTTACAGGTGCGCTGAAAAATGGATTGGCATGCACCCAAAACCCGTGCCCTACACTACCGCAAGTTATTTTTCAGTGCACCTTTGTAAAAGGACCTCCCAAGTTTGTGAGGTGCATAAGTAGGGATAACAAAATGTCTAACATGTGTCTAATGGTTGGAGCAGTGGGTTGAGGACCAGGGGAAGTCCTGTTCAAATCCCACTGCAGCTCATTGTGATCTTAGGCAAGTCACTTAACCCTTCATTGTAGTGGCGTTCCTAGGGGGGGGGGGGCGGTGGGTGCGGTCCATCCCGGGTGCACACCGCTGGGGGGGGGGGGGGTGCCGCGTGCGCCTGTCCTCCGTTTGTTCTATGCTTCTTCTCTGCCCCGGAACAGGGCAACATTAGCGCATAGCCATTAATACAAGAAGTAGAAAAAGGACAGTTTTATAGCTGCGGTTAAAATGGCCTTAGCACATGGGGAAAAATCCACATAAGGGTATGATAAGGCCACTTTTTAGTACAGCTTAGTAAAAGGACCCCCTAGACTATGAACCCTCGAGGGGTAGAAAAATACCCACTGTACCTGAATTTACAGTGCTTTGATATCTTTTTGGCTTGAAGACAGTGTTTAAGAAATCAAAATAAATAAGAAATTAAAATTAAAAATAAATACGATGGTGTGTGCAGTGCTACTTTAGAAAAGTTGTGGATGATGGCATATAGACATTTTAGGCAAAAAATCTGGAAGCTGTGACATATGTTACAAATGTGGGACTAAATGTAGAAGCCTATTGTAAAGTTGACATATCTCTGTCACCTGACCAAGGGGTCCTAAAAGCCTTCAAAAACATATAACACATCATTGGTGACGGCTCAAAATGTGGTAATATAAAATATACAAAAAAAGTGCACCCAACGATGCCCATGAAGATGAAAATGGCCCACATGAGCTCTCATCATTATACCCTGCCCCCATAGGACACGTACATAGTGTCCACAAGGTCCCTGCTGCATCCCTTGTGTTCATTCAGTGCCTACAGGAGAAAACATCTAGTACTGCCTCTGGCAGTGGGACAAAACTTATAACATGTGCAAAACATTTAGTACTGCCAAATCTTTAACACTGCTCTGGGGTGCAAAATGTTTATTTATTTATTTTGATTTTGCTCACACCTTTTTTTGCAGTAGCTCAACCCATGTTGGGCTCACAATGGAGATCAGAAACAGCAGCAGTGGGTTTTGAACTGGGCCTGCTGCTCTAACTACTAAGGTACTCCTCCACTCTATTCTGCACTGCAGTGCAAAACATTTTGCCCTGCTCTAGGATGCAATATGTTTTGAACCTAGGAGCAGGGCAAAACACATCGCACCTGGGATCAGAGCTAAACATATTGCATCTCAGAACAGGACAAAATGTTTTGTGTTATGGTAGTGAGAGGAAAAGTAGCCTAGTGGTTAGAGCAGTGGGCTTTACATCCTGTGGTTCTTCATTCAAATTCCTGTCATAGGAATGTAAAATATTTAGCAGAGGGCTTTTTTTGTTTGTTTTTAACCTGTATTTACTCAGCACTACGCAGAAATGGAACAAGGTACATACGCCATTAGCAAATACAATATAAAGGGCATCAAATCACAAAAAGCAATTAAAATGAAAAGAATGTTGTACCATCCAAATCTTCTATAAACAACTCTGGCTCACATTTCAATACTGAGCTAGAGATGCTGCCGGCTTTGTAAAATGGCAGGCAAAGACATTTTGCAGTCTTAAACGTTTAGAGCTGCTGGCAATTTCAGAAACTTGGACATACCAAATAGCAATGTTTACAGCCCTCCCGCTTAGACATTTTTTAAAGGCATATGTAAGCATCATGCTTGTCATTTTACAATATCTGGCAGAGACTGCTTGGAAAGGTTTATTCTGGCTTCAAAGCAGCAGGTCTTGTTCTGCAAAGAAAACCTCACGTCAGACAGTACAAGGGGCAGAATGATGAACATGCTGAGAGCAAGACAAGATCAGAGAGGGTACCCAGAGTACCCCAGAGGGGGAGAGGGAGAGGAAGGAGACAGGTGAGGTACAAGAGATATTTGGTATGGTATTGGAAAGTGGGGTAGGTAGCAGGTGTGAAGACAGAGGGGGATTTCAGATGTCAGACCTGGGTGGACAGAAACAGCAAGCAGGCTCACAGACTCTTTCTCAGATCTCTCGCAGTCAGCACCAATACAAACAGTCATAGGGACATGCTGTAGTGGCATTTAATTGTGATTTAAATATGGTATAAGTCCTGATGTTCATCTGGCATTGGATGTACATCAATGCGCTATCCAGAATCAGGGATAGACATTGTTGACACAGCACTGCCCGTGACACTCCTCCATACTGGCCCTATACTTTTTAATGACTTAAATGTTTTGTCCTGCCCTTTTGTAAAATACTGGCTTATACAGTTTGGCCACAAAAATGTATAAGTGCTGGGATTGAGATGTTTACCCTTGTAAAATGACTGCCATAATCTCTTCCTTTCAGATGGAATTAGGCAGGTAAGGCAAGGTTGCCTCATTGCATGTAGGGTTTTTCTAGGAATACTCAGACAAGGGTTGAAGATGGAAGCAAGGCCAGCCCTGCCACCTAGGGCAGCAGAATTTGGGAGGTGGGGTGGTGGTGGTGGCATGGCTCCAATGTGCTATAGAGCTTTACCCCTGTTCTTGTCTCCTCCTGTGCTGGCCCAAGCTTAAAAGAAGATTGAGTGTAGCATGGGCCTTGTAAGCACAGACTCATTCGAAAGCACAGCCTTGTCCTGCCCAACTCCTCCAAGGCAGACTTCCTGTCAGAGGTGGCAGAACATGGCAACACTTCAGTGCAGGCCTGTGCTCTACAGGACCCACACCGTGCTCTGCACTCAACCTTCTTTTAAGCTCAGAATCAGTACAAGATGAGATAGAAAGGGCCTGAGGTGAGGTTGGGGAGAGATGATGGATGCGGAATGGAGGTAGGAAAGGGGAAGTGCTGGTAGCCTCTGGGGAGGTAGAATGGGGAAGGAAATGCTACCCACAAGGTAGGAGGTAGCGAGGGGAAAGAGAGATACTGGCCATGTGATGGGGCGATGGGAAGGTAGAGAGAGGAAAAGGAGATGCTGACCATGGGAGGAGGGATGGTAGGGCCTTGACCCGCCCCTAGGGGGGGTGTCTATGTATGAAGGTTCACCTTGGGTATCTGATACCCTTGGGCCAGCCCTAGTAGGAAGGCATAAATGGAGTGCAAATAGGTGGGAAATGTGGGATACAAATGCAACAAATAAATAAAATAAATAAATAAATAAATATTACTTCCACTTTTCAGTACAAATATTTTGCTTCACTGAAAGTAATCTGAAAAAGAGGACCCTACAAACAGCAAACATCTTCTGATATCCCCACTTATGTACCTCACAAATTTAAGAGTTAATATTTTAACTTAATGTACAATGAGAGGCCCATGTTCTCACTAGTACTTTCCTTCCTCTTTCTGTTTTTGACCATAGTTCTCCCTATCTTCGATCTTTTCCTTATCTGTCTCTCTCTTTTTCATTTCACTTCCTGTCTTAAATTTTTTCCGTTCTTCTATTTTATTCTTCCCTTGGTATTGTTCTTTTCTCTTTGTACCTGCACTAAGCTAATGAAAGATTTTTCTGCAAGTGGTTCTGAATCATTTATGGAGACAGTCGCACAGCCTGGGGGTGGAAGTTACAACAAAATGGAGCACTGCATTGTTTCCATTCATCACTGAGGCCATGATGTAGAAGATTGTTTGCAGTGTGGATTCCCGTTAAAAACCCATGGTGTGTCAGGCCCTGAAATTAATTGATTGGGAAGAGCGAAGATGAACTGTAAGGGAGTATCATTTTCAGTATTTTGCAAATATTACACACAAACTATCTTGAGAGCAGTGCATGTCGGTGAGATAGATCTAGCGGTAAATAAAGCTTAATGTGAAACATAATTCACGTCAGAGTAAAATCCCCCTCATGCCAAGAAGATCACAGATAAGTTGGAATATTTATTATTATCGTAATATTTGAAGAGATAATAAGTGAAATAAAAGAGAGTTAGGAATTATTAAAGACCAATAAGGAGGTTGGTAGTTAAGTCTTAAAACTGTGAAATTGCACCATTGAGGCTCCACCGCTGAGATCTTGTTAGCAATTTAGTTAACAATTTTCATCTAGTGACCCAGTCCGTTTTATTGAGAAAGTGCTGGGATTGGTGTGGTGAAGTAGTGCCTGGCTTAGTTTGTTGTATTGTATAAGATGGACATTTCTATGCTGCCACACAGATGTTTACATCCCTTGTTCCCTGCCCCCCCCCCCCCCTCACCACTCCCAGCCTGTTTATAACTTGATCGTTTCAGTTTGTAAAATGGATGTTCATGCTGGACATTTTCAGCACATGGCTGTCCATCGCACATGTATTTTAGAACAGGAACCTATTCTAAAATATATGTGTTATGGACGAACATTATGTGACGTTCTGACTAAAATGTCCATATTCTGTGTTGGATGTCCCTTCTAAAATGCCGGTCTATATTAAGTAAAGTCATCTTTAATACCTTTGACCTCTTATTGCCCTAACCTTTCAAATGGAAACTCAATGGGGAATTTGAAAATTAGCTTACAGGTCTGTCGTTAGAAGGTACTTTGCATTCACAGACCTGCAAGATCCCTGTGGGGGTTGAAAATTGCCCCCTTTAAGAACAAATATGTCGTATATCTGGTTATTATACTTCTGTTGTGATTGGCAGCCTGTGAGATCACTGAAACAGCACTGTAGATACCTGCTAAAGCAACTGACAGATGATAGACATAATAAGCTCATACTAGGAAAAGCTAAACAGTATTATAGGCATGAGAGCTGTGCATGCATAAATTTCTTAGGATAATAATAGGGTGTTGCAGAAGTAAGTCAATTTTCCAGCTACTCATTATTTTGACAGACATCCGGCACCCTGGAGTGTAACAGAATCTTTGTCTGCTTGCAATTGATATATTTCAAAAAGGAAAATGGTGACATGGTAGTGCTTCATAGAAACATAGACATCCTTTACAAGATGCCAGAATTATAGGCAGCCACAGCTTCATAGCCACGTGTAATATGTGTCAGAGATATCAGTAGAAGGGGAGGAAGGAGAAAGAAAAACTGAAGGATTCAAACTACATGTTTGGTCTACCTGTATCTCATTGTTATTGCCTGAAAAAAGTCTAGATTGATTACTCTGAATCAATTGGTGAAACCTCCCTTTTCCAGTAAACAAAAATTAAATAGGGAAATAGATTTTAAAAAATTGGACCCCTATTATCAAGATTCGTCCACAGCCATAAAAAGCGAGAACAGTGGATAAATCAGATGCATTGGACCCAATATTCGAAAAAAGCTTGAGCTCCTAAATATATGCCCTATTTTTAATTTAATTAACTTCTTTATAACCCGCAGCAATACAGAAGAATATACATAATCATAAAACAAATTTAAAAATCCACAACACAATAACAGACACATGAAAAACATCCACATACAGTAATGGGCCTAATGAACTGTGAATACACTGGCAGCGACCACCACCACTGCAATACCATACACTTGTGAAAAAGCACCAATTTCAGTTGTTTCCTAAACTTAGTATCAGACAATGATGCCCAGGCAGGTGGTTCTATCTCTCAGGACCAGCAATTGAAAAAGCACACTTTTTTGTTTCAGCCAGATGGAAATTCCTAAGAAAGGAAATTGCCAAAAGTTGGGCATTCTCAGATCTCAGTGCTCGCCCTGGCTCACAATGTGCAATGCAGTCATAAAATAGCATGGTGCCCATTGTCCCAAAGCCTAATGTATCAACAACAGGACCTTAAGCCAGATCCTCTCCTTGGCAGGCAACCAGTGCAAACCCATCAAAGCAGGAGTAATATGTTTGAAACAGTGGCGTGTGGTGACATGTATAATGTTTGCCCCTCTGTGTCCATGTTCAAAGTTCCCCCCATGCCCAGTATCTCCCTTCTTTGTCCATATCCCTTCCTGGATCCAGCTTCTCCCCTCTCTCTGCCTTATGCTTCTTCCACTTCCATGTGGTCCAATATCTATCTGAATCTTTCCTCTCCACCTCACCCAGCATTTCTCCCCCTCTCTTCTATCCATTCCCTAAAGGTTGGCATCTCTCTTCCCTTCCCCTTCCCATTCCCCTTCTCTCTACCCTCCATCTCCTGCAGTCCAGCATCTCCCTCTTACTTTCACCCTTCCCCCATATTCCGGCAGCTCCTCCTCCTTCCCTGCTTTCCCTCATGGTAGTCCAGCATCACTCCTCTCCCCGTCCCGCAGAAGTCTAGAACCTCTTCCTCTCCCTCTCCCCTTCCCCAAGTCCAGTGCCTCTCCCTATTCGTCCTGCAGCCTCCCCCTCATGAGTCTAGTCCCTCTCTTTCTTTCTTCTTCTGGTTCCCCCACCAATCCTTTGAACTTTTCTTCTTTGCTGGCAGCGGCAGCAGCAATTACAGGCAACAAGGGCTGATGCAGGATCCTTCCTTCTGCAATGTCCCACTCTTGTGATGCAAATTCCTGTTTATGCATGGAAGGAAGAGATGTTGTACTCATGGTGGGAGAGAAGCAGAAGGGAGGGAAAAGAAGAAAATGCTACTGCAAACTTTAGAGAAACAAACAAAAAAAAAAGAACAAAAATGACAGTCAGTGGAAGGGCTGGGATTTCACTGACTGCACACTACTGGTTTGAAATGAGCATGTCAGCTGAAAATTCATCTTAATTTAGGAGCTTAATATTTATGACAGCAATTCAGCAAATTGATGCCTCAGTTTAGGTTCCCTAATGCCATTTGCTTCGCACCAATTTTGTTATAGAATACTAGTGTAAGCTGGCATTGGTGCATTCATGTTCAGGCATATCCTCTAACACCCTATGAGAAAAGGCTAAAGCGGCTAGGGCTCTTCAGCTTGGAGAAAAGGCGGCTGAGGGGACATTTGATAGAGGTCTATAAAATAATGAGTGGAGTTGAACGGGTAGATGTGAAGCGTCTGTTTACGCTTTCCAAAAATACTAGGACTAAGGGGCATGCGATGAATCTACAATGTAGAAAATTTAAAATGAATCGGAGAAAATCTTTCTTCACTCAACGTGTAATTAAACTCTGGAATTCGTTGCCAGAGAATGTGGTAAAGGCGGTTAGCTTAGCGGAGTTTAAAAAAGGTTTGGGTGGCTTCCTAAAGAAAAAGTCCATAGACCATTATTAAATGGACTTGGGGAAAATCCACTGTTTCTGAGATAAGCAGCATAGAATGTTTTGTACTTTTTTGGGACCTTGCCGCATATTTGTGACCTGGATTGGCCACTGTTGGAAACAGGAAGCTGGGCTTGATTGACCTTTGGTCTTTCCCAGTATGGCAATACTTATGTACTTATGTACACCTAAGTGCCCCAAATGATATGCATAATTTATAGCATTCAATAAATTATGCACTTGTAACTGGGAGACACGCCCATGGCCTGCCTATGCTCTGCCCACATGTACACCCTCTTGCAGTTAGTCACCATGGCACTTAGGTGCTATCTTACAGAATAGTGCCTAGTATACATGAAGGGGCGTTTTCAACGTCCAAGTCAGAATAGAGATATCCAGTTCAAAATGTCCAAAATGGTTGTCCATCTTATATGTATTTTCCAACAGGAACTATATCAGGATTTCCTGTTCAAAAATATGTGAGATGGATGTCCTATGTGCTGAGTACATCCAGCATAAGCAGCTATTTTACAAACTGGAATGTCCAAACTGCAAATGAGACATAGATGTCTGTATGTCACATTCTTAGACGAATGGCCACAAAGACCTCCTTTCATAGCAGAAGGGTAGCCTAATAGTTAGTGCAGTACAGTGCCGGCTGACACCAGTGGCATAGGAAGGGGGGGGGCGGTGGGGCGGGTCACCCCGAGTGCACGTCGCTGGGAGCTGCGTCGGCTCCGCTGGTTCCCTGCTCTCTCTGCCCCGGAACAGGAAGTAACCTGTTCCGGGGCAGAGAGAGCAGGGAACCAGCTGAGCCGACACCCCCCCAGCGGCATGCACCCGGGGCGGACCGCCCCACCGCCCCCCCCCCCTTCCTATGCCACTGGTGCAGTAGACTTTAAACTAAGGGACCCAGATTCAAATCCCACTTTAACTCTTTTATTTTGTAATTTTGAGCCCTCCAGGAACAGAAAAATACACACTGTATCTGAATGTACACCATTTCAATAGACTTCAAGTTTGCAGGTTTCTTATATATTAAGGTACAGTAGGTATTTTTTTGTTTCTGGAAGCTCACAATAAAAAAAAGTGTTAAAATGGGATTTGAACATGGATCCCTTGGTTTAAAGTCCACTGCACTAATCACTAGACTACTCTACAGTCTTTCTGCTTTGCTAAGAATGCTTATAACACCTGAAGCTGTCATAGAGCCTGGCATCCCCTTTCAGTTTCACATTCAGGGGAGAGGGAGGGGGGACAGCCTTAATCCCTCCAGTGGTTAGCTGCTTAATCAGAACACCTTTTTGTACCCTGGACATGAATGAAGCAGGTCTAACAGGACGTCCTTCGTTTTAGGCTTAAGTGTTTCTTCCCGTTCGGTAATCAGTGTTGGACATTCTGACTTTGGGCCTTCCTAATCCTGCCCAAAACATGCCCACAACACGTCCCCTTGTTATTTGGATGTACTGCACTGTTGGACATTCCTTGTTTGCCTTTGCAAAATTGGGATTTGGCCATTTCAAGCACATGGATGTCCATTTGGGCATCTTCAGACATCCATATGCTTCGAAAGTAAGAGACATAAGTATGGTTAATCAGTTGGGGTTATTCTTTTTAATGGAAACACGGATGCCCTCCAGGAAGGATCCCAGATTGAGAGATCTGTGTCCTCCTGGTTATAAAATATTGCATTTACCTAGGACAGAAAGGTGGGGTGGAGGACTTGCGATTTTGTATACATCTTTTTTATGTAATTTACTGGATTCTATTAGCTCTTCCTCCCTCAAGGCTCTGTCATGTGAGATTACGGATGATTCTTTTGTAGGTTCTTTTAATTGTGTTCTATTATTGTCTCCCTGGGAAATGGCTACACTGTAGGGACTCTTTCCTTGAGTTTATTGCAAAGCAATTAGTACGGAGTGACTATATGTTACTGTTTGGAGATATGAATTTATATCTTGATGATGATGATTGTAACTCTAAAGAAAGAGAGTTTATAGAAGTTCCTGATCACTCTGGTTTTGCTTGGACTAGGTTACAGCAAACCCACTTAATGTAGTAGCTGTATCCAATTATTTGGGTAATAATTGTTCAGTGGGAGTCAGTGGCGTAGCCAAGGGTGGGCCCTGGCCCACCCACTTTGTGTTCAGGCCCACCCATTAGCAGCACACCTATGATGTGGCTGGCAGGGATCCCCAAGCCCCACCAGCCGAAAACTCCCAGCAACTGTCCTTCCTGCATACCTTATAAATAGCAGATCTTTGCCTGCAGAGACTGATACATACTGCTTGTACTGGCCCCAAAGCCTTCCCTCTGATGTATTTCTGCCTATGTGGAAACAGGAAGTTGCATCAGTGGGAAGGCTGTGGGGCCAACATGAGCAGTGTGTATTAGTTGCTGCTCGCTGCTGGTGAAAATCTGCTATTTAAAAGGTATACAGGAGAGGGGGGATGTTTGAGAGACCCTATGGCATGCAGGCGAGAGAGGGAGAGACCAAATCACTTGTGAGACAGGGAGGCTCTTCTGCCCACCCATCTTGGGCCCAGGCCCACCCAAAATTGGGTGTCTGGCTACGCCCCTGGTAGGAGTTAATTCATGTGAGCGAGTACCTTGGTCTGACCATTTTTTAACTGATTTTATACTGTCATGGAAGACAAGTTAAGTGGTTTGATCAAGAATTGCTTGCTTTGAAGAGGAAATTTAGGCAAAGGGAATGATTATGGAGGAAAACTTCTGCTGGCGTGCCACTGTTTTTGATTATACGAGTAAGATATCTGTTAAAAAGAAGGAGTTTTACTCTAAACTAGTCGGTGGAGATAAGATAGATTATAAGAAATTGTACAATTTGCTTGATTCTTTTGTTAATCTTGAGAATTTAGTCAAGCCTAGTCAGTTGAAGGTTCCATCAGCTACTGAATTAGCCTCACATTTTAACAATAAGGTAGAGAATATTAGGTTACTGTTACCTATACAATCAGATTTTAGCAAGTGTGAAAGTTTATTTGGTGATGCTATTCCGGCAGATAGGCTGTGGACACAATTTGAGGAAATTACAATACATGACGCTAGGAAAGCGTTGTTGAACTAAATCACCTTGTTGTTTGGATGCTTGTCCTGCACATCTTATGCAGTTTGCTTTGCTGCTATTTCTGCGTCTATTAACTCAGTGGTTTAATGCACAGTTTCAAGTAGATGCTTTTCCATCTGATAGGGGAAATATTATTCTAACCTCAATTCCAAAGAATGTGATTGGTAATATGCATGAAGTTAGTAACTATAGACCCATAGCCTCTATTCCACTTATTACAAAATTGATGGAGGGTTTTGTCATCCAACAACTTGAGAATTATTTGGAGAGATTTGTCATTTTACACTACTCCCAAACTGGGTTTTAGCAAACGTTTAGTACCGAAACAGTGGTGGGTTCTATAATAGCCTTGGGTAAGACATTATTAATTTAGGGCAAGTGCACTATTTTGGTTCAATTTGATCTTTCATGCGCATTTGATTTGGAGGATCATGAGATTTGTTATTTATATTGAATAACTTTGGTATTCATGGAACTGTTTTACAATGGTTTCAAGGTTTTCTCACCAATTGGTCTTACTGTGGTGTCTTGTCAGAATCTTGGAGGGTGCCCTGTGGTGTTCCACAGGGCTCCCCTCTTTCACCACTATTGTTTAATGTTTTGCTGCAATCTTTGGGAGAAGTTTTGAAATAAGCTAATTTCTGTTTTTTAATATATGCTGATGATATTTCAGTTCTTTGTCCTATGTTTGATGATTGGTCTATGACCTGTGCTGGAATATCAAATTGTTTTAATTTAATTGACAATTGGATTATGTTGCACAGACTTAAGCTAAACAAGAACAAGACCAAGTTTTTGTGGTTGGGGCCAATGGATCACCCTTATTATCATCAACAAGTCAGCATTGGTGTGGTAGTTTTTCTTTTGAGAAATCAACTAGAATAATTGGGGTTGAGGTGGATAGCATTCTTAGTTTGAAACCTTATATGAATTTAGTTGTCAAGAAATCTCTTTTTCTTGTTAAAAAAAATTCATCTTATCAAGAAATATTTTGACATCTCTACATTTAGGATCATTGTTCAATCTTTGATTCTGTCTAGAATCGACTGTTGTAATATAGTGTTTTCAGGCTATACTAAGGCCTTTTTGAGAAGTCTTCAGATGGTACAGAACACAGCAATAAGACTGTTGTTTTTTGTTTGTGTATGTTTCAAAAGATAACCCCTTATATGTTTGAATTGCACTAGCTTCCTGTTGAAGCACGGGTGCAATTCAAACTAGGGATTATGGTTTTTAAATTATTGCATGGTGAGGCTCTACTTTATCTGGTAGATGTGGTTAACATCTCATTAGGTTGTAAATCTGATCGATTATGTAGACAATTTCTTTTATATTATCCTTCTGTATGTAAGGTTAAGTTTGTTACATTTTTGTCTACTTCTATTTCATATCAAGCAGTAACTTTGTGGAATTCTTTGCCCTTAGAACTTCGAGCGACAAGAAATTATTTAATTTTTAGGAAGTCGCATAAGACTTTTTTATTTAGGAAATATATTAGCTCAGGTTCTAATTGAGATGTTTGTTTATCCACTGGCTCCTATCATATATGTTTACTGTGATCAATTGTAACCAATTAATCATTATTATGTATCGTCCGAATGATTGGTTCCCTCTTTTTATTATTGTAACCTGCAGTAGCATCTGTTGACCTAACAGCATCAATCAACAATTTGAAAAGTTTTTGTCCCCTCTTAATGACTATATACACTCATTAGAAATTTCTATTCTTATGCATAATAATATTGTATTTATAAGTATTTACCTTATTTGTAGGCTTTTATTGTTTTATTAGTTTTTTGAACACTCAATAAAATTTCTGGAAAAAAAACATATTGCAACCTGCAGTGAACTGTTTGTGGTATTTGTGGGCTATACGTCCTGCGTAGTGTAATGTAATGTAATATAATGAAAATAAGCTCCTTAGGCTTCTGTCAATTAATGGCACCTTTGATTTGTGCAAGTGGCGAGTATTTGTTTTTATTTTTGTTACATTTGTACCCCGCGCTTTCCCACTCATGGCTGGCTCAATGCGGCTTACATGGGGCAATGGAGGGTTAAGTGACTTGCCCAGAGTCACAAGGAGCTGCCTGTGCCTGAAGTGGGAATTGAACTCAGTTCCTCAGTTCCCCAGGACCAAAGTCCACCACCCTAACCACTAAGGTGCCAGTTTATAGAATTGCCTTCTGTGCTTATAAGTTTAGGACTTCCATTCATTTGTCTAGATTTATGAGCCTAATCTATGAGCCTATTGCTCAAAATGAATGCTAAGCTCATAACCTTTTTCCCAACCTGTCCACCCCTGTTGCCACCCACATTTTATGCTCTTAAATGTGAGTTGTGAAATTTTGAATATAAATTTAGGCACTCAACCATAGTAAATTTTCAAAGAGACCAATTTAAGAGCATAACTCTCAAAGTTTGGAGCATAAATCCTTTGAATAGCAGGCCCATTATTTTTTACCATGATTTTACCTCTCCTTTATCAGCAAAAAAAATGGTTTTCTTATGCTTATGTGATGCCTTTCATAGACTATACTGTTTTATGTCAGGAAAAAGCATAGAGGACCATTTTACAGAGCCCCAGGATGCACACTACAAGAAATGTTTCCAGCTCATTATTTTAGTGAGTTTGTGGTGTGATTTATGAGATCAGCAGAACCTCATGCTGAGAATATTTTCCAATAGTTTCCTACCTGTTATTCTATAAATCATTTGTAATGAGTAACATGTAAGAGTTGCTGGCAATAGCTTGCTGTATTGATCATTTAGCTAAAGAGGCAAGCCACATCCTGCTTATACCTGAAAAGGTAGAGGCCAGGGTTCTGATCCCACTAATAATTTCCTGCCCCCCCCCCCCCCCCCGGGCTGTGATGGTAGCAGTTTCATAATGTTCTGGCAGATGAAAACGAAAACGGTACAGAATTATTTTGGGACGGGTGGGGGGTGGGGAGGAGAAGAGGGAAACATAATTATTATGATCATCACCAAGCCAGGAGGATTAACCTACAGAAATATAATTTAAGAATTCAGAGCATGGCAAATAACCATTTGTGGAGAGATCACTTTTAGGAATGATCCTTTGGCTTTCTGCAAGAGACTTAAAACTCACATTCTTTTTCTATGGCCTTTCAAGACTTTTAGGCTTTGTAACATGAGTTTTTATGAAGGTTGATTGTTATTTTCTTATATTTAATAAACAATGCTTATGCTGGTTTTTAATAATAATGTTTTTGTACCTCACAGCACTATTAAGATAGGTGAGCTCTAAATGAATAAATGAACTGGACATTAATTATACATTCATCCAAATAATACTGCATTTTTTTACAGCCCCCTCCTCCATATTCATCCCATGGTAGCAAGCGGTTTTCATGCCCAAATATTTAGTGCTGTTCTGTACCTGAATATCTGGATACAAGGTGGCTGCTGTCACTTTTAGCTGGATAGTTGCCTGATTAGCAGACTGAATATCACTGTTAACCATGCTCCAACCCTGGATTGGCCGGCAGTATCTGGATAGCCCTGAGGTGGTCAGCGGTAACTTGCAGTGGCCTTATCCAGATAATGCTGCTGAAAATTCATGCTTGGCCCCAGTGAGTGGCACTTATCGAGGTAGGAAGCATTTGTACCTGAATAACTACAGCTGAATATCAACCCTATAGTTCAGAGACTGCCTTCCACAGGCTGAAAACATCAGCATTCAAAATTTCCTAAACTTCCAGGTCCCTGAGATATGAAACAGGTGTTTAAACACCTGAAAGATATTAATGAACAAAACTTTTACAAAGAAAGAGAAGCTGTAGAAATAGACGGCATGGATAGGGAGGACTGAAGAGGCAGAGGAGTGGCACTGTATGTGAAAAATAATATCAGAGCGACTGAAATGCAGGGAACCTGAGGAAGGGAAGAAGCTATATGGATCACCCTGGAAAGAGAAGATGGAACTTGTATCCACATGGGTGTTATCTACAGATCTCTGGTACAAATGGAGAAGCTGGACAAGGATCTGATAGAAGATATCCATAAGCTTAGTATGAAAGGGGAGATGCTAGTGCTGGGAAATTTCAGCTTACCTGATGTAGATTGGAACGTTCCGTTGGCAGAATTGGAAAGAAGCAGAGAGATCGTAGATGCTGTCAAAGGGCCTTGCTCAGACAAATAGTGACAGAACCCACGAGGTAAAGGACAACTCTGGATCTAGTGTTCACAAATAGAGGAAGTGTTTCCAATGTCTGTGTAGGTGCTTACCTAGGCACTAGTGACCATCACACGATATAGGTTTAATATAAGAGCAAAAACGGAGTGCAGACATACAAAACTCAAAATACTGGATTTCAGACATACAGATTTTGGTAAAATGGTTGAATACCTGAAGAAGGCGCTGATGGCATGAGTAGGCATAGGTGAAGTGGAAGCACAGCAGTCCAAACTGAAAGTTGCTATAAATATGGCAACTGATTTTTATACAAGGAAAGTAAACAAAAACAAGAAACACAAGAAGCCTATATGGTTCTCCAAAAATGTGGCTGAAAAATTAACAGTAAAAGAGGCTGCTTCCAAGAAAAACAGAAGAATGCAACAAGAGGATCACAGAAAAGATTACCAAATTAAACTCAAAAAAGTGAAGGGGGAAATACGGCTAGTGAAAGTGCAGACGGAAGAAAAATATGCTAAAGATGTAAACAGATGTGACAAAACCTTTTTCAGATATACTGGGGAAAGAAGAAAAGCTAGGAATGGACTTGTAAGACTGAAAGGTGCTGAGAATGGCTATGGCTCTGTGGAGAGTGATGAGGATAAAGCGAATGTGCTAAACAAATACTTCCCTTGGGTGTTCATGGAAGAAAATCTTGGAGCAGGACCGCGGTTGTCTGCCAAGGGTATATCTGGGAATGGAGTGGATATTGCGCCGTTCACGGAAGAAAGTATTTATAAATAGCTTGAAAATCTGAGAGTGGATTATGGAGACAGATGGGATACATCCCATGATATTGAGGGAGCTCAGAGAAATTCTGGTGGGACATCTTAAGGATTTATTTAATAGATCTTTAGAGACAGGAGACGTTCTGTGGAATTAGAGATGAACTGATGTGGTCCCTCTTCACAAAAGCAGGGACAGGAAGAAGTGGAAAACTACAGGCCAGTAAGCCTCACGTCGGTAATAGGAAAAAAATGGAGTTGCTGCTGAAGGAAAAGGTAGTTAACTTTCTAGAAGTGAACCAGTTACAGGATCCGAGGCAACATGGCTTGACCAAAGGAAAATCCTGCCAAACAATCTGATTGACTTCTTTGACTGGTTGGCCAAGAACTGGATAAAGGACATGTGCTAGATATAATCAACTTGGATTTCAGCAAAGCCTTTGATATGGTCCTTTACAGAAGACTCATGAATAAGCTGAAAGGGCTGAACTTAGGACCCAAAGTCGTGAACTGGATTGGAAACTGGTTGACAGATAGGTGACAGAGGGTGGTGGTAAATGGAATCCACTCAGAGAAAGGAAAGTGAACAGTGGAGTGCCTCAAGGGTCAGTGCTGGGACTATTCCTGTTTAATATATTTGTGAGCGACATTGCTGAAGAGTTAAAAGGAAAAGTTTGCCTTTTTGCAGATGACATGAAGATAGCCAATAGAGTGTATAACCCAGAGGGAGTAGAAACCATGAGAAGAGATCTCCAAAAATTAGAAGAATGATCAAGAGTCTGGCAGTTAAAATTAAATGCAGAGAAGTGCAGAGTGATGCACTTGGGGTGCAGAAATACAGTGGAGCTGTACCAGATAGGAGGAGAGAGATTGATAAGCTTGGCTCAGGAGCGAGTCCTTGGGGTGATGTTGTCTGAGCATCTCAAGGTGACAAAACAATGTGACAAGGTAGTGGCCATGACCAGAAGGAAGCTAGGCTGCATAGAGAGAGGTTTAACCAGCAGAAGAAAGGAAGTGTTGACGCCCCTGTACAAATCATTGGTGAGGGCCCACTTGGAGTATTGTGTTCAGTTCTGGAGGCCTTATCTTGCTAGTGATGTAAAAAAACTTGAAGTGGTTAGAAAAAAGTGACGAAAACGATATGGGGTTTGTGTAGCAAGATGTATGATAGAGACTTGATGACCTGAACATGTATAACCTGGAGGAAAGGAGAAACAGGGGTGATATGATAAGACATTCAAATATTTGAAAGGTATTAATTTATAAACAAAGCTTTTCCAGAGATGGGAAGTTGATAGAACTAGAGGACATGAATTGAGGTTGAAGGTGGGCCAACTCAGGAATAATGTAAAGAAGTACTTTTTCACTGAGAGGCTGGTAGATACCTGGAATGGGATAAGCACAAAGGAATCCTGTTTAGAAGGAATGGATCCAAAGAAGCTTAGCAGTGATTAAGTGGTAACACCAGTAATTGGGAAGCAAAGCCAGTGCTGGGCAGACTTCTACAGTTTGTGCCATGATCGTGGCTGGACAGATTCTGCTTCAGAAGTTTTAGAACAAGGACAGTGCCAGGCAGACTTCTACAGTCTATGCCCTGAAAATGGCAAGGACAAATCAGGGTCAGGTATAAATACGAAGCATCACATCATGCCATATGCTATGAATTTATCTTGTTGGACAGACTGGATGGCCCATACAGGTCTTTATCTGTCATCATCTACTATGTTACTATTAAAGGAAGATGCAAGGAGGTCAACTTAAAAGCAACATCCATAAGTACATAAGTAATGCCACACTGGGAAAAGACCAAGGGTCCATTGAGCCCAGCATCCTGTCCACGACAGCGGCCAATCCAGGCCAAGGGCACCTGGCGAGCTTCCCAAACGTACAAACATTCTATACATGTTATTCCTGGAATTGTGGATTTTTCCCAAGTCCATTTAGTAGTGGTTTATGGACTTGTCCTTTAGGAAACTGTCTAACCCCTTTTAAAACTCTGCTAAACTAACCGCCTTCACCACGTTTTCTGGCAACGAATTCCAGAGTTTAATTATGTGTTGGGTGAAGAAAATTTTTCTCCAATTTATTTTAAATTTATTACACTGTAGTTTCATCGCATGCCCCCTAGTCCTAGTATTTTTGGAAAGCGTGAACAGACGCTTCACATCCACCTGTTCCACTCCACTCATTAGACTGTCCTGCCACAATAGGTGATCGCATGCTTATATGAAGCATATCTAATAATGATTTAATAATTTACAAAGCTACAAGGTTTTTTTCCATTCTCTTATCTTTGGAATAATTGCATGTAAATGTGGCTTCTTGGTGCTATATAATCACAACTCTTTGCACTTTATTCCAAAAAGAGTCCCCCCCCCCCCCCCCCCCCCCCCCCCATAGTCTAAGCCTCTTGAAGGCATTTCTATTGAATAAGTTCTTGTCTATTCACAGTACAAGCAAGCAGAAAGATTCATGCTGTAATTATTTTATGAAGATATAACCAGGTATTTCCTCTTGAGGAATCCGGTGCCGGCAGGGCAGATTTCTACTGCACAAACTAAACTGCTTTCCTAACAATTCAACAGCTTGCATTTTAGCCCATTAAAAAAAGCCGGAGCAAGCTGGTGGAGGAGATGAACACATTTTTATTATGATTGCCTGCTCTTTTCAGGAAAATATTAAAACATTGAAGTGCAAGTCTAAATGTACAATCAAATATCTTTCCCTGTCGTATGTCCTAATTTAGAGCTTTCCACTACTGCCCCAGTTTTGTTAGATTTCTGAGCTGTGTAAATGACTGAATTTCTGCAGTTGTGGCATTTCATTTCTCTCACTACTAAAAATAAACTGCCTAATATTCAAAGTGATTTGGTTAAAGCACCTATGTCTGCCTGAGCGCTGATATTCATCAGCACTTAACCAGAGAGTGCTGCTGAATATGACCACAGACTGCCCCTGGGCCTGCACTGCACAGTTACTGCCGGGGTAGTCTGTGGAAAGAGCTTAGGTGGAGCCAGACAGGACCTTGGGATTAACTGGTTAGTGGCTATATTCATATTGCTAACCAATTAAGTAAGCAGCTAAAGTTAGGCAGCAAAAAGGTTCTCCTAACGTTAGCCATAGAGGTAATCTGAATATTAGCCAGTACCCTGTGAACGTGTGATAGCAGCAGAGGAGTTCAGGCTGACCCCCACTTTTGATCTTCCCTTTCACCCCCTGGAACATTATACCCCCTTTCTGACCCCTCCTCCAACCCCCTAGAGCTGCAGCACCCCCCTTCCCATCCTGATCCCCACTACCACCTCCCCAGATATAGATCATGCCAAATGATCCCCCACCCTTGTAGGACCCCCAGTAGCTTATGTTGATGGTCTCCAATGGTCTAGTAGAGCAAATGGGTAGAAGCAATGCCACTCATTCCTGCCCTATGCAACTGCCTGTTCAAAATGGCTGTGGCAACCTCTGGCTGCTGCTTTCCCACTGCATAATGTACAAAATCTTACTACTTATGTACAAAATCTTTAGTTCTGCCAAAACTCTATTCCTATCACAACTGTTGCCTCCCTTCTGCCCAACCAGATCACTTTGATCAACCCAACAAGACTAATTGTCCTCTCGTTCCGTGAAATTTTCTATGACACCACCTGCCATTGAATCTTCTCTGCTCAAGGTTCCGAGCTATGGAATAAACTCCCACAACACCTTAGATCGAAATCATCCCTGCAACAATTTAAAATAGGTTTGAAAACTTTCCTTTTTACTGATGCCTATAGTTGAGTCTCTTGCGTGCCGAGAGCGAGGCTGGACTGCATAGCATACCTCTTGTGTGTCCCCCCCCCCCCCCCCAACTTTACTATGAAAATTGTAGTTCCACTCCTTCTCTCTTGGTTTTCTGTTGTGTTTTAACCTTCCTTTCTGTTTTCTTACCCTATACTAGATTGTAAGCCACTCAGACAGTGTTCTGATAGGTGGGATAGAAAGCCTTTAAATAAACTTGGAAACTTGGCTGACAGGCATGTACTGATGCTTTAAAATATGTAGCACATATCTGCTTTCATATCCCACCCAGTACACACCTGTTCTACATGTAGAATATGCCACTTTTGTGGGGACAGACCTTTCTGCATTATAGTCTATATACGTGCATAGAATTCCCCTTTATAAAATGATACTGTAGTATATATAGCCATCACTATAAATGTGAATATGTCATTTCTATTTGTGTACTTGACATATAAATTGTGTAAAATAATCCCCAGGTTTGATATGAGCATGGTCCAGAGTGGAGACTTTGAAAGAGTTGCAGGACCTGAATCAAATGTGCTATAATCTCAGAGTTCTGCTGTGAGATTGCATTTGTAGCAGCCTGCTTGGGGGGTGAAAGCAGTTTGCTAGCAGAATTCCCAGCTCTGAGATAAGAAAACAGAATGAGAGCCAGCATGACATCCATGATTTGGTGATGCTGGGGAGAAATATATAGAATACCCAGATTAATTCTTTTATCAGGAGAATCAATATGGTTTCTCAGAAGCACTGGTACGAGGAAATCATCTCCACTAATACAGATAAAGATGAACTCGAAGCCCAGCCTCAGGGAAATAAATGGGTGCTGGTTTGTAAACAGTTGATGCATAGACAATAAAATCACACAGCTGAAATACTCCAGAATGCTAATTGTTCTCTTTAATGTCACCAATCGGGTTTTTACACTTGCAGCCACAGAGAGGAGATCTGTACCTTTTAATGGATCACCATCTGAGGTTCACTGCTATACCTGAAATACCAAAAGTTTTAAAGCACTCTATAGTTGTATGAGGCACTTCACCAAAATAGGGGAAAGAGAAACATAAAAAGTGCATAGTGGCTCAGAATATATACTATCTATCTATATACACATAATATTTATATCTATCTATCTATAAATAAAATAGATAGATAGCTGTACCTATCACTTTTTTATGGTGAAGAGGCTACTAAGAGGAACTAAATTGGTGGTAGCATAACGGCAGGGCTTCCCAATCCAACAGGTCTGAATCTTGAATACTCAAACTCATTGTCAATGGTGAAATCAAAACAGAAAGCCATTCTGGCTTGGCCACCCCCTAGGTCAACAAGAACCGCATTGGATGCTGGAACTCAGACATCAGGCAAAAAACGCTCCCCCCCCCCCCCCCCCCCCCCCCCTCTGCTGGGGAACCAGGCTATGAAACTGGAAAATGACTGTAAGATATACTGTACCAACCAAACAAACAGAAAACCTGGACCAGATTTGAAAACTTAAAAGAATGAAATGCTACTTTAAACCAGACCCTTCATTTATAGGATACTAAAGGAATACAATACTTGGAAAAATATGTTCCCAGAATCAATAATTTCACAGGAAAAACTAATGCAACAATGATGTTTTATTAAAAAACTAGCCGTTAAGCCTGTAACAACGGGCTAGTTTTTTGTTTTCCTATGGCTTCCTCCCCGTCCACCAACCCTGCTCTCTTCCCTGCCCTCCCCCCAGTGTCTGTTTCTCTCAGTTCCGCCCCTCCTTCCCTCCCTGCTCCCTCCTCCTCTAATTTCCATGCCCATGTCCAAGCCCTCCTCCCTATTGGGCTGTACTGCTGGTAGAGGCGGGGCTTGTACTTCTACACTCTCCGCGATCCGACTCTACTGTGCATTTGCAGGTGAGTCGGTCACTTGCCATTTATATGTTTGATAGAAATGATTTACTGAAATAGAACTGATTTATTTTTTTAATGTAAACTAAAGGGACTACTGAAGGAAAAACAATTAAAAACATACCTAATAAAAACAAACATAACTGTGAAGATAACCAAGAAGCAAAAACCTTTGATGATGAGGAAAACCAACAAGCAAAGGAATTGACACTCCTACAAGAAAAACTGTCATATAAATTTAAAAAAACAAAAACAAATGAGAGATATTGAAGACAGATGCAGAAAAAAGGAGGTGTTGATGCCCCTCTTGGAATATTGTGTTCAGTTTTGGAGGCTTGATCTTTCCAAGGACATAAAAAAACTTGAGGCTGTTCAGAGGAGGGCAACAAATGGTAAACGGTTTGCATCATAAGATGTATGAGAATAGGCTGGAAGTCCTGGATATGTATACATTAGAGGAAATGAGAACGAGATGATACAGATTTGAAATGTGTTAATATAGAAACAAATCTCTTTCAGAGATGTGGAGGTGGTAGAACTAGAGGACATGAACTGAGGTTGCAGGTTGGTAGACTTAGGAGTAATGACAGGGAATACTTTTTCATGGAGAGAGTAGTAGATGAATGCCCTTCTGGCAGAGGTGGTGGAGACAAAAATAGAGAGGGATAATGCAAACATGTGTGGGATAAACACAGGGATGCCTAAAGAGAAGGAAGTTGGAAGTATAACGTGGATGATGAAGTATTATATTTGACAAGAGTAGTTGGGAAATAAGATCAAAACTGGACAGACCTATGGTCTGTGTCCTGTAAATGTGAAAGACAGATCTAGATTCAGCAACTCCAGTAGCTGAGAGCTAAGCCCATGCCAAAGCAGACTTCTATGGTCTGTGTCCCACAAACGGCAAAATACAGAGGAAGATTTGCAAATCCATTGCTGGGCAGACTACTATAGTCTGTATTCCATAAATGGCAAAAGACAGATGAAGATCAAGTCTGTGTATTGTATATCAATTTATTAACATATTCTATGAGTGAAGGTGCTGTGCATCTCAAGGGGAAGGGGAAGACATTTTAATGTTGACATTGCAAGTTAAATACTGTTAGCAATACTTTTGGTTTTATCATACATTGTACCAAGGCTACATCATATTTAATTGCCTATATGTGGCTGACATGATGGCAAATTGCCATGATTATGACCTGCACAGAGTGGCAGGTGTGGCTCTGGCTGCCTTGTTAGGCAGTCTAGATGGGCCGTGCAGGTCTTTATCTACTGTCATTGTGTCAAAAAATAAGATGACCACTATTAAAACAGACTCAACAAAAAAGACTAAAAGAAGTATTTCATAACATAAATATGACTGCAAAGTCAACTCCTACAGAGACTATTGGTGAATCAAGCCATTTAATTTATTCTCCCACCTATATCATGACAGAAGAATTAGGTAATAAAATCAAAGAGACAAAACAAGTTAAACATAAGGACATGTGGTTATGCTTTGTTTTATTTGATATTTTGTGAATCAATAGGGAAAGAGAAATGGGACTTGATATGCTGCCTTTCTGTGGTTTTTGCAAATACTTTCAAGGTGGTTTACATAGTATGTACAAGTACTTATTTGTATCTGGGGCAACAGAGGGTTAAGTGACTTGCCCAGAGTCACAAGGAGCTACAGTGGAAATCAAACCCAGTTTCCCAGGACCAAGGTCCACTGCACTAACCACTAGGCTACTCCTCAACTCCTCTAAATTAGTGCATATCTAGGTGGTTTACAAAGTTAAAGTATAAAACATACATACATATCTATCTATCTATCTATCTAGCTATCTGTCTGTGTGTTTGTGTGTGTGTGTGTGTATATATATATATATATATATATATATATATATATATATATATATGTTTTATACTTTAACTTTGTAAACCACCTAGATATGCACTAATTTAGAGGAGTTGAAGAAAAGGATCAAGGGTCAAGGAGAGGGGTTGATAAAAAGTGCAAATGCAGATACAAAAATGGAAGAGAGGGGTAGGGAGTAAAGACAAGACCATAGAAAGATACCTGCAGGAGAATTAAATATTAGCCCTTCAGCCTGGGGAAAATGCTTTGATGAAATAATAGATTTTAAGTTTTTGTTTGAAGGTCTTTTGAGTAGGCTCTAGTCTATGTCCAAAAGGGAGTTGGTTCCATAGAGATGAGGCTACTACTTTTGAAGCAAGAATTTTGTTTAGGTTCAAATTTAACTATATGGTATGAAGGAATAACAAAAAAATTCTGGGCTGAATGGAAGGTACAAGATGGTAAATAAGGTTTAAATGCACTACTGAGGAAAGAATGAATAGCTATGTAAAAAACTTGGTGTGCTATCATCAGAATCAGTGGCGTAGCTATGGGTGGGCCTGGGTGGGCACAGGCCCACCCATTCTTGTTTCAGGCCCACCCAGTCTAGTGGCCCCTCAAGGACCTCATTGGCAGTGCCTCACGCCTCTTTCTCTTGCCCTCATGGCAGCTGCCCGTCTCGCTCTAAATCCCCACCCCGCCCCATCTACCTTTGAGCTACCACCGGCAACGATTTCTGTAATCAACCTGTGCCAGCCCTGCAGGCTTCCCTCTACTGCATCCCGCCCTCGATGACATAATTTCCTGTTTCTTCACTGGCGCAGAAGCAGTAAAGGGAAGCCTGTAGGGCTGGCGCAGGCTGTTGACTGGAATTGCTGCCGGCAACAGCTTGGAGGTAGACTGGGGAGGGAGAGAAGAGCAGATGCCAGCGGGGGAGGGGGAAGGAAAGAGAGGAATGGATGCCAAATGATGAGGGGGAGGGGGGAAGACAGGAACGAATGCCGGGTGGGGAGGGGGAAGGAGGAGCAGATGCTGAGTGGGGGGGGGGGGGGGGGGAGGAGAAACATGATGATTGCAAGGGCAGAGGGAAAGTTTAACAAAAACAAACTACCGTATTTTTCGGACTATAAGACGCACCTAGGTTTTAGAGGATGGAAATAGGAAAATTTTTTTTTCCTTTTTCCCTCCTCTAAAACCTAGGTGCTCCGGTGCGTCTTGTCCGAATCCCTCCCTCCGAGTTCGGGATCGCCCTCCCCCCGGCCCTGTCACCACTTCTCCCTACTCACGTCACGCGATCTTCCCTGGTGGTCTAGTGACGTCGGGGCAGGAAAGAGCCCCCTCTTTCCTGCCCAGCGCGCTGCTCTCCATCCTCCTGTATGCAGCCTGACGGTCTCGGCGAGATTCAAAATGGCCGCCGAGACTTCAATTCCTAGCACAGACCCCTGAGGAACCCCACTAACTACCCTTCTCCATTGTGAATACTGCCCATTTAAACCCACTCTCTGTTTCCTATCCTTCAACCAGTTTTTAATCCACAATAGGACTTTTCCTCCTATCCCATGACCCTCCAATTTCCTCTGTAGCCTTTCATGAGGTACCTTGTCAAACGCCTTTTGAAAATCCAGATACACAATATCAACCGGCTCCCCTTTGTCCACATGTTTGTTTACTCCTTCAAAGAATTGAAGTAAATTGGTCAGGCAAGATTTCCCCACACAAAAGCCATGCTGACTCTGTCTCAGTAATCCATGTCCTTGGATGTGCTCTGTAATTTTGTTTTTAATAATAGCCTTTACCATTTTCCCCGGCACCGACGTCAGACTCACTGGTCTATAATTTCCCGGATCTCCCCTGGAACCTTTTTTAAAAATGGGCGTTCTGCCAGGATTTCTCTGATCTCCCTTAGTATCCTGGGATATAACCCATCTGGCCCCATAACTTTGTCCATTTTCAGATTTTCAAGTTGTTTATAAATATTTTCTTCTGCAATATCCACTCCATTCCCAGATATACCCTTGATAGCTGACCATGGTCCTTCTCCAGGATTTTCTTCTGTGAACTCCAAAGAGGTTGATTTGAAATTATATGGAAAATCTAAGACTGAACTGGAGTCACTTCTCAACACTGTTCACATTTTCAGTGAGGCTATTCCAATGGAATTTGGACTTGACAAATACATGATTTCATCATTAAAAAGAGGAAAAAGTGGAACTACAGAAGAACTTCGGGGTGGCAGTGCCATTAAAGGAGTACCATCTGAAAAAGCCTATAATTACTTAAGAGCTCTTGAAACTTCTGAAATTATGCATTATCAGATTAAAAACAAAACTAGGACAGAATATGTTTGGAATGTTTGAACATTTTTTAAATCAAAACTCAATGGAAGAAAAACAGTAAAAGCAATAAATACATGAGTGCATGCTTTGATATACTGCTGACATAGTTGAGTGGACGCAATCAGATTTAGACAGTCCAGACTGGAAAACTAGAAAGCTAATGATTATATATCATGCTCATAATCCACGAAGTGATGTAGATAGACTGTATCTCTCATGGATGAGATTTATTACAAGTGAAATAAATTGTGGAAGAGAAGAGGAGGCCTAAATGATTACAGCCTAAACAGCAAAGAGCAGCTATTGATCGAAGTAGGAAATGAAAAATTGCTTAAATCTATGGAAACTACAGAGGAATACACAAAGAAGCAAAAGACAGATTAGAAAACTGGGAAAACAAACAGTTGTAAAACAGATTAGAAAACTGGGAAAGCAAACAGTTGTGTGGAAAATATTTAAAAAGTATAGAAGGCATTGCTACAACAGTTTAACATGAAAATGGATACAGAATGGAAGACTAAAAAAAAACCCGTAATTGTTGCTGCTCAAGAACAATTGATTCAAACAAAAAAATTAGAATGACATTAAATGCATTTGTGTAAACAAAAAAAGAGGAAACTATAGACCACATTATCAGTGGCTGCAGCAAAATGGGTGAATCTCTTCATAAAAACCATTAATAAATCCCAATAAATAAATTGCACAAATTGAATATAGGAAATAACATAACATGGTTGCCAGATAAATTCACTGGGGGTAATATTCAGCTGGCGCCGGTCAATGTTCCTTTGAACGCTTATTGTCACTGGCTAGATTAGCCTCAGATATTCAATGCCAGGCTATGTGCTGGCACCAACTGAATACCTGGTACTAATTTTATGTGGCCTGGCTGCCGGAGCTTATGCAGGTCCCAGCTGATATTCAGCCAGGGCCACATAAGACAGATATGCAGGCCTGGCTGAATATCGGGCCGGGACTTGCATAACTTTTCAAATGCTTGCACCCTCTGATTTTTCCCCCTCCCGGAATGATCCCCCTTCCCACCCACCTGAAACAGCACCCCCTCGTCCAGATTCTCCCTCATCCTGGAATGATCGCACCTCCCCTGGCACAGGTTGCAACCCCCCTCCCAACCCTTGCTCCCAATAGGCCCCCAGGGCCTACCTTGGATCCCAGGTGGTCTAGTGGTGGGGTAGGGCAGGAGCAAACCCCATTCACATTTAGCAGTTGTCCCAACAAAATGGCTGCCATAATCTCTCACAGCCTCGTGGTACTACCATTTTGATAAATTCCTTCCTAAATGGCTTAGTTGTTGCCATCCTTGGATATTTAATGGCACTACCTGGATGGTGCCGCTTAATATCCTTACAGACCACCTTGGCACTATCCAGTTAGTTATTAACTTTATCCAGAAACCATAATTCAAAACAACAAAATGAAATTTTGAAGATTTGAGAAGCATATACACACATTCTTCACATCATTGCACACCCTGCCTCCAGCCAAATATTAATATATAATAGCAGATCTATCAAATGTTAAAGCTACTTAGCTTAAGTATGGGTATGGATGGAGCTGTGGATTTTCGCTCAATTTTCAATCTGTGAAGACAGTGCCACAATTGATCTCCTCAGTTCATGGACGCTGTTCTGAATCAACGGCTACTATAACACTTTTCCTGGGACAGGAAATTTTGAAATTTCAACTTACACAGACTGAGGACACCTACTGTTTGATCTGTACTATCCAGTTAGTGCCAGGGTGGCACAAGGGCAGTGGGGCAAGTTGTCTGGATAACAGCGATATTCAGTCTGCTAGCTAGATAAAGTTAGGACAGCAAAAATACTGTCCTAACTTTATCCAGATATTGAGATAGCTCCGGAGCTGACAGCTCAGTATAGATGTTCAGCACCACTCATTACCAGATAGTAGCACTAAATAGCCATGACTAATTTAAAGTTGTGACTGGCATTTAAAAGAAATAACGGCAGTTTAAATATGTAGGGCACTAGAAATTACTATTGCTTTGGGGTGTTAAAATGGAGAACTGTTGAGACTGATATAGGAGGCATCTCCTACATGGAGGGGTCTGTTGGTACTTTCCCCTGTTTAAAAAGGAGAGGTCACACAGAGTGAGGGAAGAAGCTTGGAATGAAAGGAGTGAATAGTCCTGGATTCTCATCCTGAGAAAAGAGTTTCGTTTGGAGAGGAATGGCAACGGAGGGGGTAAAGGTCTAAAAGGCATCAGAGAGAGAGAGAGAGAGACTCTGGGTGCCCCAGTTGTGAGGTTTCCAGGGAAGAGAAACCTTGGGAACACCGATGGAGCCATAAAAGGAGTTTGCGGTCCCCAATTGGGATCCTGAGGTAGCAGCCCCATGTAGCTCAGACCAAAGTGCCTCAGAGGTCAATGAGAAAGTCACAGGAGAGAACAGAATGGATCCAGAGTGTGTTCTGGGGATCATAGGCGTGTGTGGGAAACGAGATACTGGACCAAACAATATTTTTGCCCCTGAAACATACATCAGGTTGAAGAAAGGGCTTAGAAGTGTGTGAGGGCCCAGAGGCACTCAGTTCACCAGGACTGTGCTTGACAGTGTTGTAGTATATTCTAAGGATCATTACAGGTTGTGTTTGCTGAATAAATGTAATAAACTGTGTTTTTAATTGTATCAACTTTCCACAATAAATTTGTTACTGTTTTGGAACACCATCCACGGGTCTATGAGTGTTTGTGGAGACTGACTAAAATGCCCATACAAAGGTAAAAAAACAGAGGGGTTTATATTTAGCGCTGTTTAAGTGGGCAGGGGAGGCTCTTGCCCGGTTAAATAGTATGGTGTGAGTTAGGAGCAGATATTCAGCGGCATTTAACCAGAGAGCATCACTGAATATCTGAAATGACTGCTGCTGGATCTACCATCTTAATACAATACAGCCAAAGGGTTTAAATTCGGCAGTGGAATGGCATTACTGCTATTAAAGATCTATGAATATACTTACTTCAGTGTCAAACAATAAAAAAACTTTTGAAATTACCATTTATTATTTGAGACACCAAAGGAGTGTTTTGATTGGTTGGATGACTATATTTAAAGTCCGGAGGATGCTGAGCCGCCATTTTGAAGTGTTTATAGAAGCGGTGTGAATTAGTAAAGACGGGCATAGTATGAACTGCTTTGAAATATAGGAGTTATGAAAGACACTGAATTGATTTGCAGTTTTTGACATGTTCAGTTTTATTCGAAGCACAATTTTGAAGCATTTGGAACCCCTGAAGCAGAGATATTTTTACCATGAAACACTGGCAATCGTCGGGTGGATCTAGCTGCATTGAGCACTAGCTGCATTAAACATTTGAAATTAAAGTTCTTATTTTTCTATATGAGTTTTTGAAAATTGCTCTTGCATAGTTTTAAAGAGGTTTTTTAATGCCAATGATAGTACATTTTATGAGCACAATTCAAGTGCCTAACAAGGTTTTGAGGTTTTTATCTCCTATTATATAAATGATTTGGTAATTATCCTCCCCCTTTCACAAAGTCACACTAGCGGCTGCCATGTGGTAATGCCAACACAGCCCATTCACTTTGAGTGGGCTATGTCAACATTACTGCAACGGCAGCTGCTATTGCAGCTTTGTAAAAAGGGGAGGTATGTTCCTTTTTCTATTGCACACTGAATACATTGAAGCTTTTTATCTTTAAATCTCTTTATTAAAGAATAAATAACTGGTACAAAAACAGCTACTGATACAACAGGTGAAGAACCATACAAAACGTACAACATATGAACCAAGATTTGGTATATACATTACTCTTGCCAAACATCGCCGCTGCCTGCAGGTCTTGGGTTGATCTGGTGCAAACAGCAACACACAGGGGTTGGTTTCCCTTCGCAAACAGCAACACCACCAGAGGAGGGAGTGACACTGGCAATCAGCAGAAAACCAGCACTTACAGTGGCTGGTTTTCTGCTCTGCTGGCTTCACCCTGTGAAAACTGGCCAGACCAGTCACTAGTGGGCAGGCCTGGGGAGAATATGGACAGGCCCAGACCCACTGGGGATGTAAACCCTTAGCCATCCATTTTTACATCTGGAGTAGATGGAGATGCATAGTGTGTGTACATTTTTCTTCCCAAAAGCTGTCTGTTGTACTGTTTATTAGGCTACTTATGTAGTTATGTCAATTTCCTAAAAGTCATTTCCTAAGGATCTGTCCATTATGATCTCCATCTTCAAAAAAATACATGTTATTATTCTTATGGTCTTTTTCCTCTAGTTCTATTTACTTGACTGCTTCACTTTTTCCATCAGAAATTATTGTATGTTATTTTTCTACATTTCCTCCTTTATGAATAGTATAAACTTATGACTTTTGACAGTCACGTGTGAGTGTGATTAATTGACCAAGGACAAGTGGAACATGTTTTACAGGGATGAATGCTTCTAACTTGGCCAGTTGTAACCTCTACTGAGCATCAACCACAATTAGAGCATCAGTCTTCTGTTAAGATGAAATGCCACATATACATTTGCACAAACCATTGACAACTTAATTCCATTTAAATTGATCACCTTGCTTGAATATTTACTGCTCATTGGTGGCCTTCAAGGATGACGATCTTAACACCACCAGTGATGCAAGGTGGAGCATTCCACTCTACTCCCTCTTGCTGAAGGATACCTTCTTTTTCTTTGCATTCTGTTGTGTTTGGTCACGTTGGGGATCCATGATTCCACTGTTGTCATTGCAGGCTGATTTTAAAGGCTGGACTACCATAGGATTGGATGACAGTTGCCACTTTGGGGAGCTCCTTAGGAAGAGAGAGCAATTGGGCCCATGTAATGTTTTTCTGTGGGGAATGTAAGATTTAATGGGTAAGGTTGCATGATAGGGGCAGGGATTCAGTTGGGTGAGCTATAAGTGTGATTATCTTCGATTATAAATTTTAGATTTCTGTAATATGATTTTATTATGTCATATTGACATTTTCACATTTGCTGACTTTGTGGGTGTTAAGGCATTTTGTGGGTGTTAGGGCATTTATTACTTTTATTTAGGAGGTCATATACTAATGGTCAGTATGCATATGAGCTAGACATCTAAGTGGATCCAGCACTGGAATGCTCATAATTTCACCCCTTTTTGGATGGATAATTTTGGTTATGTAACAATTTATATATCCAAAATTAGCCTTCTAAGTGGCCCAGATATTTTTATAGAAAGTATGTATGCAGTCAGCCCTGCTAGAACAGCGTAAGTGCTTTTGATTATCACCCTCAAATCACAAGTCAGGAACCTTGGAATACAATTAGATTCAGCACTTACTCTGGTTCCCCAAATCCAAGCTACCTTCAAGAGCTGCTTCTACTATTTGCGTCAGCTACGCTGCCTCTCTCCTTACATTGAGAAGGTAAATCTTATCCCAGTTGTGCATGCCATGATAACATCAAGACTGGATTACTGCAATGCACTATACAACGGTCTAACTACAAAGGGCCTGCACCAGCTTCAATTGATTCAGAATGCTGCAGCAAGACTTGTAGAAGGTTGCAAGCGATGGGACCACATCACACCATGCTTACAAAAACTCATTGGCTACCAGTACAATACAGGGCTAAATTTAAAACTCTGCGTCTGATCTTCAAGGCCCTTAAAGGAAAGGGCCCCGAGTACTTGAAGAACAGGAATATCCTCTACACACTGCCAAGGACACTAAGATCCTCTCAAGGACTATCACTAACCACACCCTCTCCAAAAGACATTACATGATGTGATACCCGCAAGCGAGCCTTCTCCGGAGTAGCCCCCACACTCTGGAATGCACTGCCTGAAAGGTTCCGCTGAACACAGGAAGCAGATGAAAGCTTGGGTCTTCAACCAGGCCTTTAATGGAAGAAGTAACTAACTTGTTAGTCTCACTCACACACACAAGGAGTGACACGGGCTGCACATACTGCAGCAGGACATGTTTATCCACTCCTACCCTAGCTGATATAAAATTTAGCTATCTTTCTAACCTCATATGCACCTTTCCTTAAATTAGTTACCATATTTTCTAACTCCTCTTACTCTCTTACGTCCCATGCAGCCATTTTGGGGAGGGGGGGGGTCGCCCATACTGCCACCCATTGAGGTGGCAGTAAGGACTCCAGCTGCTGTGGTAGCCTGGCGGTAGTTCCTTGTTAGCGAGCAGTAAGCCTGCAATGAACTTACTGCCGCTTTGTAAAAGGGGCCCATTGGTTGGTAATGAAGGGATGGGGCGTGTTTAAGATTTTTGTTTTTATATTTAAACTTTTTAAATTTAGGATTAAGACTGGAGCCGTATACTGCTTGCAGGGGAAGAGGGGAGAAGGCGGGGAGAGGGGGAGGGGTAGTTCGGGGGTAGGAAGCTTAGCTGAAATTGGGTGGCGGAGCAGGTGGGGGGAAGAGGGGGTGTTGATTGGGAGGCGAGGATAGGGGAGGGCAGACTTGTACGGTCTGTACCAGAGCCGGTGATGGGAGGCGGGACTGGTGGTTGGGAGGCAGGAAATACTGCTGGGCAGACTTATATGGTCTGTGCCCTGAAAAGGACAGGTACAAATTCAAGGTAAGGTATACACATATGAGTTTGTCTTGGGCAGACTGGATGGACCATGCAGGTCTTTTTCTGCCGTCATCTACTATGTTACTATATGTTACTATGACTAGGGAGGCGGGTGGAGGGAGTGGGGGTTATTGAGCAATAGTGAGAAATAGGATTCTGTACAAAATCATTGCTGCATGTAACCTTACATATGTTTTGGTACCCTTCGCTCAAGGAACCATTCTATTCGCTGGAGAATGGACAATGTGGAGAAGGGTGGTACTCCAGACATGTGGAGGCAAGAGATTGGACCTATGAATTCGCCTGTCATGTGAACCACCAACACTCCCCCGTAAATGAAAAGAAGTATGGGGGGGGGGAGGGAGGCGCTGGGAGGGGGGGCTGGAGGGGTTGAGTGAGGAGATTATCAATAAAAGTTTGGCATCGCTTCAGTGCTCTGACGTTCAGATACTGTTCGTGTTTTATGAGATGTAACATTACATTTATTGAGTTGTACTAAAGTTTGTGGTGTCGATAAAACAGTTGAAACATAAATTTGAGCTACCACAGTTATTATGTCCCCGGATATAGGTTTACACTCCCGGGTATATATTACGTTCCTTTCAGAGGAACCTAACTAAGGTTTCTGATAAGTTTGTGTTAGGGAAACAGATATGAAGGAGGACGGCTTTTACACAAGTAGCAGCAGAATGGTGGAATGGCCTACTGGAAGAATTGAAAACCAGTATATCTAGTCTTACTTTTAGAAAGGCATTGAAATATTATTTGTTCCCCCTCCCCCTCTGCAAAAAAAAAAACAGTTTAAAATTAGAGCTATAGGGAATATTTGTTTAGAATTATTCTCTGTTTTGTATATTTTTGTTCTAATGTTCAGATTTGTATACCATCTTGAATGGTTTCTGCCAAGAAGAGGGTATATAAAGCTTTTTAAATAAACATAGAGGGATCCTACTAATGTTATTCCTCAAATGTTGTATATATTATTCAATTCAGAAAATGTGAAGAAGGGTGCTATATTGGGGAGACAGGACAGATGCCATAGGCGGTCGGTGGCCCAACTGTTTGGGGAGGCTAAAGGGGGCGGGGTTAGGGGTAGGGCCAGGGGTGGAGCTTAAATCCATAATTGTCTGATAACACGCAGAAAAAATAAATAAATAAAAATAAAAGTCACAATTAATACCGTTTATTAAATTTAGATATTAGATATGTATCATATGTCAAAGAATAAAGTGGTTGCTCAAAGCATATTCTAACCACAATCGCTCAACTGCAAAACACTATGCACAACTTTGTCCAAAAACACACTCAGAACCTTACTGTACCATAAATATTACACTGGGCAGACCTAATACACCAATATACCACCCATATGGAAAATGCAGACCGTCAACAATATGAAACAAGGGATCATATCATCACAATTCTCATGTAGAGCCACAAAACACCCTAATTCATGTTTAATGTGGGATAAAATGCCATAAATAAGTAAATAAATATAAACTTTTAATGTTGAGCACCTGATTTTCAAAGTGGACATATTCCAAACACTATAATGAAAATAAAATGATCTTTTCTACCTTTGTTGTCTGGTGACTTTTTCTGATCATGCTGGCCCAGTATCCGTTCTGCTGCTATCTGTCCTCAGTGCAGGTCAGGAAGTCATCCTCCTTAAATACCTCCCTGGCAACCCAGGACACCTCCAGCCAACCCCCCTTGCTTTCCCAGCAGTAAGGTAAACAAACCATAAACCAATTTCTACAACTGCTAGAGGGCTTTCACTGCAGGTCCTGCTGTGAGGATGGAGGTAAACCAACAATTTAATCCCCTCAGAGCAGCTGGACTCCACAGCTGATCCATTCTGCTGCAGCAGGGGGGAGGCTTAGCCTCTCCAAGCCTCTTATACCGGGCGCCTATGACAGATGCTAAAGACAAGAGTCAAACTGATACAACAGATATCTGTAGGTTCTGTTAAAAAAAAAGAGCTGGAAAGGTTACTCATTTCGTAGCAGGCTGCTAAGTGCTGATGGTGGAAAATTTCTATATGGAAAGGCACAACAAGGTATCATATCCCATTCATTGGAAACTTTGTAAACATTACAACATTACTGTACTGGAAAAGCATTGGGATCATGACCCTAAGAGAACTGTGGAGAATGAAGAGGTTATGATAACTTGGACATCCCTATCCCGAATGATAATAAGCTGAATGCAAGGAAGCTGGACATGGTGGTAAAAGAGAAAAATACTAGAACAGCATTAATCATAGAGATGTCAGTTCCAAGTAATTACTTGTGAATCATGTGGGGAGAGAAAAGACCCTCAAGTATCAAGAAATGTAGTCCAAGAAAATATGGCAGAAAGATACAGATATATTTCCCATTGCTTTTGGTTCCTCAGGCTTGATTAAAAAGAATTTCCAAGCATATTTGGAAAGGGTGCCTATACATGTAACATCTTATGAATTCCAGAATGAGGCTCTGTTTGGCATGATACAAGTATTACAGAGAGTGTTAGCAGTAAATTTGAGAAACTGATATCATACTTCATATAACCTGGCTTAGGGGTGTGGTTCGTTACTGACCCAAGTATGCGCAAAACTACCCATTTATAGACATTGTCCCCCCCGATCAAGGGGCAAGCATTTTTTCAGAACCTGGGCACTGTATCAATGACCTTATGTTCAGAATACTAACAGATAGCTTTAAAACAATCCAGGAATGCAAGACCTTTGAAGTTAAGATGATGAAATATTTTGACACCCACTTGGCAGGACTTAACAAGGATTTGGGTTTCCTATCAGTTTATAAAACATAAATTATGCTTTCTTACTATCTGATTGCCCACTCACCTCTCCCTGATTTTAACACCTCCCCCCCCCCCACACCCCTACCGTTCTCACAAGACTGTCATTGGAATCAGTGTGGGTGCTGTGGTGCTTGAGCACCCCCAAGGTTGAGCAAATTCCTTGACTATGTCAAGGGAGGGATCATTTCCATTGGATCTAGCACCCCCAATCATTGTGAAATGTTGGCTCTTATGATTGGAATGCCTTTCATGTTTCAGGTATATATTTCGATATTGTTATTTTTTGCTCATACCTGACCTGAAGAAGAAGGTTCTGCCTTCAAAAGCTTGTCAAAAAATGTAATGTTAGTCCAATAAAAAAGGTATCATCTCATTTTCCTTTCTTTTGATTTGCTTTATTTCTGTTTTATCACTATTTATTACCTTTAAAGTGGATTAATATGGAACCACACTACATTCTATCTCAAGGGTGTCCAATCTTGGCCTTTGCAAGGTCAGGTTTTCAGGATTTCCCCAATGAATATGCATGAGATCTGTTTGCATACAGTAAAGGCAGTTCATGCAAACAGATCTCATGCATATTCATTGGGGAAATCCTGAAAACCCGCCTGGATTGCAGCCCTCGAGGACTGAGGTTGGACACTCTTGTTCCATCTAAAGTGGGTCTGAGAATGTTAAGATTGCAATGTAAAATAGACAATGTTACGTTGTAACAGCAATATGTAAGCCACATTAAGCCTGCAAAAAGGTGGGAAAATGTGGGATACAAACGCAATAAATAAATAAATAAATAAATGTTATGTTATGTTATATTAATGTTATATTCCCCTCAAACGCCTTAAATAGATTCAGAGTGGATTACAATATAAAAAGGAAAAACTTGTCAATCAGACTGGGAGCTTACAATGTTAAGAAAAAAATGACAATACAATACTACACAAAGTCTAATTATAAAGTACATACCTTCTAAAAAAATGTGTCTTTAACATTTTATGAAAAGTCAAATAATTTGATTGATTTTTCACCAAAGAAGGTAAGGAATTCCAAATTTGAGACAACTGATAAGAGAATAAGACTGTAAAATATTTCTTAAAACAAAATCCTTTAAAAGAAGGGGCAGTTATATTTAAGCTATTGCGAGTATCATGCTTTGAAAAATGTGTATTAATAAGGGAAAAAATATAACTTGGTACCATACCTACCAATATCTTATAAACTAGGCAACAAAGCTTATAGAAAACTCTGGCTTCTATCGGCAACGAATGGAGCCTTTCATAACATATAGAAACTGTCAAATTTGCTCAAACCATGTATAAGATGAGTTGTGGTATTCTGACTTGTTCTGAGCCATCTCATTAAATATTTTGTGCAACCAAGATATATAATATTACAGTAATCAAGGTTTGTAAGAATTAATGCTTGTACTAACAGTTGAAATGATTCTAAGGTAAAGTATTTTTGAATCCTTCTTAAGTTGGTCATCAACCAAAAACATTTTTTAACAACTATTAACCTGTTATGGTCTAACCAAGCTCCTAAGATTTTCAAAGATTTTTCTAATTTATAGGTTAGACCATTCGATATCAAAGAAGATGGCTTCTGTCAATCAGAAGAAATTTAGTTTTCTCATTACTAAGTTTGAGCTGATTTTCATACATCCATGTCGATATCATAGCCATGCATTTTTCAAAATATGAAATTACCTTTACAACATCTGAATCTATTGATATCAGTAGAGTGATATCATCTGCATATTTGTAGGCTTTATAGCCTGTAACTTCTAATTGATAACCTAATGATGCCATAAGTACATTAAACAGAACTGGGGAAAGGGAGGACCCCTGTGGGACCCCACATGTTGCATACCATTTTGTTAATAATTCACACTCCAACTTTACTGCATAAGACCTTCTTACCAAAAATCAGAACCATTTGCATTGTTCCATGGTGTGACTTCATCTTGAGTATTATGTGCAATTAAGATATAGCAGAATTAGGGAAGCTATAGAGAGGATGGAATGACCCTCCCGTGAAGAAAGGCTAAAGATTTAGGGCTCTTCAGCTTGGAGAGAGATGGCTAAGGGAAGATATGATAGAGATACATAAAATCATGCTTGAAATAGAATGGACAAACACGAATTGGGTGTTTAATCTTTCGAGAAACTGGGGGCACACCATGAAATTACTAAGTTGCATAGTGAAAAGAAATTGGAGAAAATATTAAACATTAAACAGAACTGGGGAAAGGGAGGACCCCTGTGGGACCCCACACGTTGCATACCATTTTGTTACTAATTCACCCTCCAATTTTACTGCATAAGACCTTCTTACCAAAAATCCTTAGAACCATCTGCATTGTTCCATGGTGTGACTTCATCTTGAGTATTATGTGCAATTAAGATATAGCAGAATTAAGGAAGATATAGATAGACTTACCACCCAGAAATGCCAAAAAATCATCCCGCACATTCCTTAATCTGCACTTCCCTAACTGCAAAGGTCTAAAATACAAACTAATGTACACATCAACCTTTACCTACTTGAACACACAGTTATGGAACACATTGCCGCGCAACTTAAAAAGAAGTACGAACTAACGAACTTCCGCAAACTACTGAAGACCTATCTCTTCAACAAGGCATACCGCAAAGATCTACCAATGTGAATACACGCAACTCCTCCACATCTATTCAGAACTGTCTTACAATTTCTGCTCGTTATACTATTATCATGTTTTATCATTATCATGTTGCCCAAAATCCTTCTGTAACACTAAAAGTCTACTCTCTCTATATGTTCACCATTCATGATGTATTGTAAGCCACATTGAGCCTGCAAAGAGGTGGGAAAATGTGGGATACAAATGCAATAAATAAATAAATAAATAAAATAGAGAGGATGGAATGACTCTCCCATGAAGAAAGACTAAAAATTTAGGGCTCTTCAGCTTGGAGAGAGATGGCTAAGGGAAGATATGATAGAGATACATAAAATCATGATTGGAATAGAATGGACAAACACGAATTGGGTGTTTAATCTTTCAAGAAACTGGGGGCACACCATGAAATTACTAAGTTGCATAGTGAAAAGAAATTGGAGAAAATATTTTTTCACTCAAAGCATAATTAAGCTCTGGAATTTGTTGCTGGAGGACGTGGCAAGAATAGTTAACATAATTAGATTTAATAAAAAGTTTGGACAAGGAGGGTCGTCTGCTCGTTGATCATGGAGCTGATTCCAAGATGGCACTGTGAATAGACGCACCTGTGTTTGCTCCTGGAGGCTGCTGTGTTTGTGAGTTTCTCTCGGTGCCTCTGTAGCCTCGTTAACCATGGGGAAGCGGAGGGGGAAGGTAAAGGAATTTCCCTTGGTTCCTGTGACCTCCTCGACGATGAAACAAACAACCCTGCAATTTCCCAGGCAGCAACCGGGTCCTCAGGGAACTTCGACCCCCACTGCAGCTCTCGGCTCTTCGGAGTCGATTGAGAGTGGAAACGGGGCTTCCTTGAGCCCTGTGGAGCGAATTGCACCTCCCCAGCCTGGAAGAGAGTTGCTGGCTGTTCAAACAGAGACAGACGCCGAAGTGGCTCAGCTGGTCCTGTCTGAGGGTGTGACTGCAGCAACGGAGATAGATTCTCAACTTCGGGAAACATTACTACAACAGGCTTCAAAGGTATTGCCTCAAGCTATTGTTTCCAAGTTAGCTCGGGCTGATAGTCTACCTCAATCTCCTCCTGTGGCTAGTGGAGTGATTAGACCAGCAATTGTGACGCTGGAGTCACTATGGGATATGGTTTACAATATCCAAACCTCTATGCAAACTACTTTAAAGCAGAATTCTTCTGATATTGAAGTTCTTTCTGAGGCTGCCCTGCTTCAAGCACAAGTGACTGCACAGCAAACCCAGAAATTGGAACGTGTGGATATCAAAATTCAAGAAATGGGATCTTTAGAAACAGCTTTGGTTAAAGACAATAATTTCCTATATAAACGACTTGAATACCTTAAAAAATATTTGGTGGACATCCTGGGAATGGATAGGGACTCACTCCCTCCCATTACACGGGCTTATTACATCGGGAGTACTGGAGTGGTGGTGGGAAATCCCCCCGTAATAGGGGAGGGAATGAATCTTACCTCATTCCTAGAAAGCTCATTAGAAATAGTTACTCAGAGGTTAACTCTGCTTGCCACTTTCGCGTTGGAGCCTGATAGGAATGCCGTACTACGGCTTTCGTTGAGACACTTAGAAAATCTGTTTTTGGGCTCAAAGGTCCGTATCTTTCCAGATCTCTCACGGCCTACACAGATGAGACGAAGGGCCTTTTTGGAACTTCGCCCCAGGATGGTGGCATTGGGAGCAAATTTTGTTTTGCGATTTCCTTGTTTTTGTAATGTGGTGCTTGAGGGTAAACATTTTCAGTTTGTAGATCCAAAACAGTAGAAAGAGTTTATTGATGCAAGAGTTGATGTGAATATAGTAAACCTTCCCTAATTTAGCAGGCTGGGGTCTGAACCAGAGGAAGCATCTATTGATTATTAATTTTTGTATCTTTTTTCTTTTTTAATTTCCTTAATCTTGGAATCAAATTTCTTTAACTTGTGGACAAATGGGCTGTAAAGATATATACTTATCATTTTTGTTTCCTAATGTTAAATAATGCCGATTGCATATTCACTTTATGTGGTGATATATTGGAAAATTTAAATAATAAAAATAAAAAAAAAATAAAAAGTTTGGACAAGTTTATTAACTGTTACTAAAGTAAACAGGGAAATCCACTGCTTCTAGAGATAAGCAGTGGATTACCCTAAGTTTACTTTAGTAACAGTTTATCATGGAATCTTGCTACTTTTCAGGATCCTGCCAGGTACTTGTGACCTGGATTGGCAACTGTTGGAAACAGGATACACAGCTTCAGGGACTTCTGTTCTGACCCAATATGATCATTTCTTATATTCTTATTTTCTTCCTGTATACAAATTTATTTCATTTATTTACAAAAAAATTTTCAGATAATGCCTTCCTGGCAGCCTTACAAAGCAGGTTACAAAAATTATGGTAATGCACACTAAATGCATTTTTAATGAATTGTTTGCAATGATTTTGGATTGCATTTTTGATGTATTTTCATATGCTTTCTTTTCCATGTTTTATTTTGTTTGATTTCTATTGATAACCATATGCTTTGCTAAATCCTTTTTTGGGAAATTATATTTTTCTTTGCTATAGGCCACTTTGAGGGATTCTGTGGGGCTAGAAGGAGCACAAGACATAAATCCAAAATTAGATTAGATTAGACACACTTGTTGACTAGTGTGATTGATTCTTACTTGTGTTTGTACTCACTCTGCTGCTCCCCAGTATCTCTCCACACTCGTCCTTCCCTATACCCCTTCCCGTGCACTCCGCTCCATGGATAAATCCTTCTTATCTGTTCCCTTCTCCACTACTGCCAACTCCAGACTTCGCGCCTTCTGTCTCGCTGCACCCTACGCCTGGAATAAACTTCCTGAGCCCCTACGTCTTGCCCCATCCTTGGCCACCTTTAAATCTAGACTGAAAGCCCACCTCTTTAACATTGCTTTTGACTCGTAACCACTCGCCTCCACCTACCCTCCTCTCTTCCTTCCCGTTCACATTAATTGATTTGATTTGCTTACTTTATTTATTTTTTTTGTCTATTAGATTGTAAGCTCTTTGAGCAGGGACTGTCTTTCTTCTATGTTTGTGCAGCGCTGCGTACGCCTTGTAGCGCTATAGAAATGCTAAATAGTAGTAGTAGTAGTAGTTGTAGCGCAGGGATTTATTCAACTTTCAGTGCTTGATTTTACCTGAGTACGAGAATACGTTATGGGTTGTCAGATTTCACTGAAGATTTCTGTTTTATGATGTCTTTGCCTGATTTGAATATTTCTCTTTGCCTTCGTGGCCTTTGAGATACTCGTGTGGTATTCTTCCTGGTATGATTTCCATCTATGTATAGATAATGTATTATTGTTTTATTTGTTATTTTAATTTTGATTTATAACTATAATTGTATTTTATAACCTATTGTTTCTCTTATGTTTATTCTTTTTTTTTATTATATAATGTTTAAAATACTCTGGTTTTTCTTTCAAATGTAGTCTGTAAACTGCCTTGAAAGTTTTATGATATGGTGGTATAACAAACCTATCTTGAAACTTGAGTTAGTAATATTCAGTAACTGACATTTTTTATTGATTTGGCTTACATTTCACTCCCCTCTTTCTGTACATGTGATGCAGATTTGCTGAACTGTATCCCTAGTAAAGATAATCAGGTCAGTATTCAAAAGCCCTTATGTGGTCTGTGGCTGTTTAAAAAAAAATCTGGGCTACTTGAATAAATAACTTTTAAATTTGCTTTTATAATGTTATTTTCACACATATGTGGCATATATGCGTGTAAATAGGCTGTTATAAAATTTTGATAGGTTAAAAGAATGCATGTTGACATGATGGCATGTACTTTGCTGGTAGGTGTGTATAGGGGTGGAGTTTGGGTGGAGTTTGCAAGTACACATATAGATTATAAAATAAGCTTATTTACATGTGCACTTAATAATTATAGGTGCAGACATTTAAAGCTGCTCCAGGTCAGATTTAGATGTCTGTGCTTGCAATACAGGAGCGATTTCAGCCACTTACTCTAGTATTTTATAAAGATAAGCAAGTACCTACTTGTTTATAAATTAATATGAAATAGGCACCTCCAAAATTGAGTTTATAAGTTAAATAACGCTACAGTACAATCAGATGACCACATAGACAACAATATTAGCAGGGTGTCAGCTTATTTAAAGCTTTAAACAACCAAATCATAACCTAAATTTCACTCTGATGGGTAGCCAATGTAACTCCCTCGAAAAGGAGGACACTGAATTCCTAGATTTCAGACCCCCTTCTAACCTGGCTTCATTGTTCTGAATCGACTGTAATTTTTTCAGGGCCTTCTTAGGAAACTCAATCAATATTGCACATAATAATCGATAATATCAAGACCTGACAAGCAAGCACAGTGAAGGAGACAAGATGATGACAAACCCTCTAACGGACTCAAAGAGTTCACATCAGAAGTTTATTTCACAAAAAAATACTGGACTCGACATCAATCGTGTTTCGGCCACAAAGGCCTGCTTCAGGAGTCCCTGTAGTATGTCAATATTGCAATTTCGGAAAGTGCTAGAGCATCTGTGAATGGTGTAGCGCTAAGAAAGAAACTAATACAGTCTAACTCATCTCGCATGTACAGCATCAGGACACTGATGTGCACAGGTAAAAAGCCAAGCCTAGGCCTGGCTGGTATATGTTACAATAAAGGTGATAACTTTAGACAGCTAGACTACTAGAAACCAAAGTCATGCCAGGCACTGAAGATCCCTGAATGTCATATGAGATGTAGAGGGCCAACGAAGAACATTGATATATTAGGAGGAAGAACACTAACTCAAATATTCCTTGGCAGTTTTAAAATCTAATTAAAAATAAAAGCAAAGAGATAGAAAAAATTAGCCACTCTCTTACCAGCTTGTTCAAATGGACCTGACTGCATTGGCAGCTAATCAGAAACGCTCTATTCATGCCCAGTATTATGAAGCCATTTCCTAATCAGGAGTAAACAGCAACTGCTTAATGAGAAGGGAAACCAAAGGATCACAACAACCTTTTCAAATCTAATTCCCTTGGACTCTGTTGAAATAATGAATTGCTCAAGCAAGGCTATTTCAAGCCAGAGACATCTAGAGAAGTACAGACTACACAGAACACAGGCCACGCAAATTAAACAGAAAAAAAAATAGATGCACAAAGTGAAAAATCTCAACAAATTGTTCCCTTCTCCTTTAGCCATCTGGTGTACATTTGTACCATTCACAAACAAACAACTAATAGTTTAATCAACAATAAAGCATTGGTGGGTGGGTGCAAACAATTAGCACAATCAAGTACCTTTCTTTCCTAATGGTGTCATTATATCTCCTGATGATAGCAAAACTCCCAGCTGTTGCTTCATTATGGATAGAAAAAGTCTATGTCCTTGGGTTAATGAATATTTTGCTGTTATTTTGTGTGCTGTAAGACATGACTGGCCATCTGTATATCCAGCAGGTTGCAAAAGCTAATTTAGGGTTTAGAAGCTGAAAAGCCAATCAGAAAGGTTTCTTGAACTAGAGAGACTCTAGAACTTGCAAAGAAGTTGATTACTTAAAAGGAACATGCTCTTAAATGAGCACTGCCCTTATTTTAAAAAGATTTTGATGTTGCCAAATTAAGGATATTTGAACTGTGCATTGAACCAAGGTTTTTAATGTTTCTTATACTGATTCTGGGTACTTTTCACTTTTTATTTTCAATGAAAATTTCCAAAAAAAACCCAAACCCATGTATAGGTATCTTTCAAAGATATTACCAAACAGGGAAGATAGGGTATCCTGATAGTGAGGTTGCAAAAGAGACCATAGTAGGTCAGGTGTCCTTAAATAAAAATAAAAAACAGACAAAAGATTGAGAGTTAAAAAAGAAAGATCTAAAACAGTGGTTCACAAACCTGTCCCGGAAGAGAAAAGGTAGGCTGCTTTGGTTCTCAAAAGAAATAACTGAAAAAGTAAGGAAACAGAGAATGGTTTTCATAAACTATAAGAAATTGTAGGAAGAGGAAGGCAAGCAACAATATCTGGAAAAGCTAAGAGAAGCTGGTTAAGTAGCCAGGAAAGCAAAGGTACCAATAGAAGAAAAAATAGCCAATACAGTAAAATGGAGAACAAAACTTTTCTTCAGATATGTTAGTGATCAGAAAAGGTACAAAAGTAGCATTATCATTCAAGGTGACGGGGAGGAATATGTAGATACTGATTATGATAAAGTGGAATTATTGCTTAACAAATTTTTTTGTTCTGTTTTCACAGATGACGGACGGACTGGAATGAAACCCTCAGAAAACACAAATAAGAATGTAAGGTAGACCTTGAATAATTTTCAGAAGGCTGTATTTGTGAGGAGCTAAGAAACTAAAAGTAGACAAATGATAGAGCACAATTGGATACATCCAAGAGTATTGAAGAACAAGGAAGTTATGGGGGCTCTGTGTCTGAATTTTTCAGTGCTTTCTGAGAAGTTCTGAGAGAAGAGGACATTTCTCTGAAAAGTGAACATTATTTTGCTTTGTGCTTTGGGAACTTAAAGATTGGGGTTTAAAGGAGGAATTGTAGGTTAATGATAGGCTGTCGTGTTCTCGAGGACCTTGGCATTCTGTTAGGCTTCTTCCCCGGGAACCCTGGGTACGTGAGTCCTTGGACCATGGCCGAGGAGCGGCAGTGGCAGGCAAGATCACCTTCGGAGCAGAGAAGAGACAAGGCTAGACTGGAACCCCGGACTGGAGTCCTGCACGGGAACACTCGGGACTGGAATGCACCGGACCGGAATACACTGGAGTAGGCTTCACCTACGCTTAGCTGCCTTTCCCTGAGGGTTGAGCCCTCAGGTTCGAGCAGCCGGTAGGGCTTACAGGAAAACCAGAACTGGAACCAGCAACAGGAACAACCGGAGTCAGGATCCAGCGGAGCTCCCAGGTACCTAGGCTAACGTGAGACAGGCAGGCAGGGAATGTCCAGGTTCTGGCAAAAGTCCGAGACAGGTGGCTGGCAGAGAAGATCTGAGTACAGGCAATAGGCAGAGACAGGTGGCCGGCAGAGAATAACTGAGTATAGGCAATAGGCAGAGACAGGCGTGGTCAGGTTCAAAGCAGGAGTCTTTGGGCAGGCGGCTAGCAGAGCAGTAGATAGGTACAGGCAAGGGTCAGAACCAATAGCAAGACTAGGGCTGGAGCTCCAGTAACAAGGAGAACTGGCAAAGGATAAGACTAGAGCTGAAGCTCCAGAAACCAAGGAAACCCCACCGGGGAAAACCAGAGGCTAAACTCAGGAGACCTAGAAGCTGTACACAAGCTAACAAGCAGAGCAGTGCCCAAGCTAACTAGGCAAACACTAGGAACTCACACAGAAGAACTAGTAAAGCTGTACACAGGCTACCAAGCAAGGCTGTGCCCAAGCTAACTAGTCAAACACTAGGCAATCACACAGAACTGGACAATGTAGCAGTGCACAGAGCACTCTAGCATACCAGGGACCTTATACGATGCAAAGGCCAAGACTGCAGTCTCTAAGTGCTTAATAAAGCCCTTCCACACCAGAGGCACAGCTGCAGCAATCTCCAGAAACTACGGAGGCTGATTAGGCACAAGCCACAGAGCAGACAGAAAGCACAGTGAAACACAGAGAGGCTTCCCACACCCAGGTGTAGTGTAGTGGAGCAATTAGAGTCATGCTGGAAGCAGCCAGCACACACAGAGAGAGAAAGAGCTAACCCAGGCAACACCCACAGGTGCAGTATAGTGAAGCAATTAGTATCATGCTGCTGGATGCAGCCAGCACAGAGAGCCAGAGCTAGCTCAGAAAGGTCAGACAGAAGAAACAGGAGCCAGCTAGGAAGCTGACCCCCAGGAACAAGGTAAGTCTGAGGGTGGTCATGGCCACAGACGTGACATAGGCAAAATAAAAATATAAGAAAGCAAATTTTATCAACTAATTTCCATAGTCTGTTCCCCTTAGTTTTAAAAACTTTGTACCACGGCATTAACAGATAGACTCTAGCAGGCAGTGCAGGATCCAGTTTAGTCTTCCCGCCCACCCCTAGGACAACTCTTCATTTATAGTCAGTTATTGTAATTAGGGTAACAAGCAAGGAGTGCTCTTACAGAGTTTTAAATACATTTCATTAACATCTAAGAAGGAAACACTAAATAAATCATACAATATACTACACATAAACTAAAAGACGTTTTTATATTAGGCTAATATCCTTAATACTGTAGCAAGTTTTAAATTATTGAAAAACTCAAAAACACTAAGGTGGAGTCAGCAGTCCAGCAGCGAGAGGGGTGCTATCCAGTCTTTTGCATTGAGTGTCACATGCCTGATTATCTCCCAGTTGGTGAGATGTCATATGTGTGCCCAATACAAAGAGCTCCTAGCTCTCAGAGAACTTGTCCGTTCTCTTGAGGCTAGAGTAGCAGACTTGGTGGAGCTGAGGGAGACAGAGAGGTACATAGAGGAGACCTACAGGGATGTTGTAGAGACGTCCCACCTCCAGTCTGGTAGCCCCTGTGCTACCTTGGAGGAGTGAGGTCTCCTAGAAGGAGAGCATCACCCTGGTGAAGTAGGAAGTACTCCTGTAGCTAGGACCTGCCCACCAGGGGATGTACTATCCTCTCGCACCGAGGATATGTCTCCAAGTGCTGCCTGGGAGGGAAGGGTTAGGACAGCTCTTGTAGTTAGTGATTCGATCATTAGGCATATAGATAGCTGGGTGGCTGGTGGATGTGAGGATCGCCTGGTGACTTGCCTGCCTGGTGCGAAGGTGGCGGACCTCACGCGTCACCTAGATAGGATTTTAGATAGTGCTGGAGAGGAGTTGGCTGTCTTGGTACATGTTCGTACCAATGACATAGGAAAATATAGGAGAGAGGTTCTGGAAGCCAAATTTAGACTCTTAGTAGAAAGCTTAAATCCAGAACCTCTAGGGTAGCATTTTCTGAAATGCTACCCATTTCACGCACAGGGCCCAAGAGACAGGCAGAGCTCCGGAGTCTCAACGCGTGGAGGAGACGATGGTGCAGGAAGGAGGGTTTTAGATTTGTTAGAAACTATGCAACATTCCGGTGAAGGGGGAGCCTATTCCGAAAGGATGGGCTCCACTTTAACAAGAGTGGGACCAGGCTGCTGGCATTGCCATTTAAAAAGGAGATAGAGTAGCTTTTAGACTAGAAATGGGGTGGGGGGGGGGAGGCCGCCAGTCGCGAAAAGCGCATGGTTCGGGATAAGGTATCTTTCAAAGATATCACCAAAACAGGGAAGATAGGGTATCCTGATAGTGAGGTTGCAAAAGAGACCATAGTAGGTCAGGTGTCCTTAAATAAAAATAAAAAACAGACAAAAGATTGCAAATTAATACTGTCAAGTACTGAGCATGATGTAATAGGAACAACAAACATAGTTTGAAATGTCCATATGTGAATGCCAGGAGCCTAAGAAATAAGATGGGAGAGTTAGAATATATTGCACTAAATGAAAACTTAGATATAATAGGCATCTCAGAGACCTGGTGGAAGGATGGATAACCAGTGGGACACTGTCATACTGGGGTACAAATTATATCGTAGTGATAAGGTGGATCGAATTGGTGGAGGGGCAGCATTGTATATTAACGAGAGCCTTGAATCAAATAGATTGAAAATTCTGCAGGAAACAAAACACTTCTTGGAATCACTGTGGATTGAAATTCCATGTGTAAAGGGGAAAAGGATAGTGATAGGAGTGTACTACCATCCGCCTGGCCAGGATGAACAGACGGTGGTCAAACAGGTAAAAAAAAGGCAACACCAAAAGCCAGAAGGATGTGTGGGTGCATAGGGAGAGGAATGGCAAGCAGGAGAAAGGAGGTTATAATGCCTATATATTAGTCTCTGGTGCAACCGCATTTGGAGTAGTACATACAATTCTAGAGACTACACCTTCAAAAACAATATAAACAGGATGAAGTCAGTTCAGAAACCAGCTATTAAAATGGTCAGTGGTCTTCATCATAAAGTATATGAGGACCAGTGGCGTTCCTAGGGGGGCTGACACCCGGGGCAGATCGCCAATGCGTCCCACCCCCCGGGTGCAGCGACCCCCCCCCCATGTGCAGTGCGACCCCCTGCCGGCAAAAGAACCCCCCCCCGGGTGCACGCTGCTGGGGGGGGGGGGTGCCGCGTGCCTGTCCACTTCGTTCGTTTCCATGCTCCCTCTGCCCCGGAACAGGAAGTAACCCTTTCTGGGGCAGAGGGAGCACAGAACGAACGTAGTGGACAGGCGCACGGCACCCCCCCCCCCCCCCCAGCGGCATGCACCGCCCCCCCTCCCCTTGGTACGCCACTGATGAGGACAGATTTAAAGATCTCCACATGTATACTTTGCAAGAAAGGTGGAAGATGGGAGATACGATAGAGGTGTTTAAATACATCTGTGGTATAAATGCACAGAAGATGGGCCTCTTTCAGTTGAAAGGAAGCTCTAGAACAAGCTGGCGTGGTCTGAAATTGACTCAGGGGGCTAATTCTACCCACAGCGGTCAGTGTTTTAAAAAAAATGCTGACTCTGTGGGCTACATAATAACTGGAAAGTCTTTGTATCGCCAGTCAATTTTGTAGTTTCAGAGTAAAGACAGTAATTTGTGCATTAATCCACCCTAATCAAGTCGGTTTTATGCCTAACCATTTGATCACTGACAGTTCACGTATGTTCTTCCACCTCTCTCATATTGCTTACTCAGAACAAAATCCTATGATTGCTGAAAAGGCGTTTGATAGAGTAGAGTGGATATACTTATTTTCTGTTTTAAAGTGATTTGGTTTTCCAGAATCCTTTATTCAAAAAAAGAAAGTCTTATATGCCAATCCATCTGCAAAAATTCTTACTAACAATATACTTTCAGATTTTGTGCATTTGGGAAGAGGAACAAGACAGGGTTGCCCCCTTTCACCATATTTATTTAATTTAATCTTGGAACCTTTGTTGTTAGCTATTAGGCAACATCCACAAATCACTGGTATTCCATTTGCGGATAATGAAATTAAAATCACAGCATATACTGATGATGTTCTTTTACATTTATCTAACCCAGAAATATCTATACTGTATCTCTTTAAACTTATTGATTCCTTCTCAGTTTTCTCTGGATATAAAATAAACCAACAGAAAACCGAAATGTTGCCCCTAAATCATTTTGCAAATTCAGAATTGGCAAAATCTTTTAATTTAAAGTGGACCAATACGAAAATTAGATATCTGGGTATTAATCTATATACTTTATTGTCTGATGCTATTATAAATAATAGTGACTTGATACTTCAATTTGTAAAGGAGTTACTTCATTCCTGGCATCCCCTTTATCTCAAGCCAAACAGAGAGGGTAATCAGCATACATAGAAAGTACACAAACAAAAAAAGCAACACTGGGCCTTCAAGACTGAGACGACAGGAGTATTTTATTGATAAATGACCCGACTCGAGCCGTGTTTCGGCGTTACATAACGTCTGCCATAGGGGTCGAGGATCGATTGTAAATAGTGTTAAATTTGTGTCTATCCAGAGCCAAGGTTCGGTTGTAAAAAATGTTAAACTTGTGTCTATCCAATGCCTCCGAAAGAGGGGATGGAAAAAATCTCTTTAAAACCAAGTGAGGCTGTCAGAACCAACAGCTGCAATATAGGGAAAACTCCTGCGAAATAAGATGAGGCTAACACAGGAGTTTTCCCTATATTGCGGCTGTCGGTTCTGACAGCCTCACTTGGTTTTAAAGAGATTTTTTCCATCCCCTCTTTCAGAGGCATTGGATAGACACAAGTTTAACATTTTTTACAACCGAACCTTGGCATTGGATAGACACAAATTTAACACTATTTACAATCGATCCTCGACCCCTGAGGCAGGCATTATTTAACGCCGAAACAAGGCTCGTGTCGGGTCATTTATCAATAAAATACTCCTGTTGTCTCAGTCTTGAAGGCTCAGTGTTGCTTTTTTGTTTGGAAACGATTAAGATGATGATTTCTCCCAAGGTCAGTTTTATGTTAAGTATGATTCCAGTACTGTTTCCAACCTCTTTTTATTTAAATTTAGATAAACTGTTATCTAATTGTCTATGGAAACATAAACAACCTAGAATAGCACTCAAAAAACTAAAAAATGTCAAAGTGTGTGGTGGAGTGTTTTTCCCAGATTTTATTAGTTACCATAAAGCTTTTGTCTTACAGCAGGCGTGTAATTGGTTCCATACTGCTGCTGGTTATAAACCATTGTGGATGGATATTGAGGAATCTTTGGTGTCACCGCTACCATTACAATTCCTTATATCTGCCACTGCTATACCTGATAAATATTTGAATCTTCTACTTAAATGAGGAGTGGCCTAGTGGTTAGGGTGGTGGACTTTGGTCCTGAGGAACTGAGTTCAATTCCCACTTCAGGCACAGGCAGCTCCTTGTGACTCTTGGCAAGTCACTTAACCCTCCATTGCCCCATGTAAGCCGCATTGAGCCTGCCATGAGTGGGAAAGCGCGGGGTACAAATGTAACAAAAATAAAATAGATACTATTGGAGATTCTACATGGAATGTTGCTACTATTGGAGATTCTACATGGAATGTTGCTATTCCACTAGCAACATTCCATGTAGAAGGCTGCGCAGGCTTCTGTTTCTGTGAGTCTGACATCCTGCATGTACATGCAGGACGTCAGACTCGCAGAAGCCTGCGCGACCACATTGGTGGAATAGCAACATTCCGTGTAGAATCTCAAATAGTAGCAACAGTGGAGGAGTGGCCTAGTGGTTAGGGTGGTGGACTCTGGTCCTGAGGAACTGAGTTTAATTCCCACTTCAGGCACAGGTTGCTCCTTGTGATTCTGGGCAAGTCACTTAACCCTCCATTGCCCCATGTAAGCCGCATTGAGCCTGCCATGAGTGGGAAAGTGCGGGGTACAAATGTAACAAAAGAAATTCATTGTTTGAAAGAATTTGACTGTACTCTGCAACATCCAATACATACAACTGTAAATCTCTCTCTCTATGGTATAATCCTTTGATTAAAATCAATAAAACACCTTTTTTTCTGGAAAGAATGGATTGATAAAGGTATACAGAAATTACAGGATATTTTATTAGATGATCATTCTTTGGCATCCTTTTTCTTTCATGCCACAAAGATATCACCTGAACTCAACAAATGCATATAAATGGATAGAACTCCAACACTGCTTCAACAAAAATACTCTTTTGAGGAACCATCTATATATTCTCTTGCTAGAACACTGATTAACAATGGACATGTGGCCTCTGCTCTTTATAAACTTATCCTATCTACAGTATTGCCACATAACTCATCTCTTCGCTCAGTATGGGAGACAGATGTTGGTCATTCTTTGCCTGAAAGAATTTGGAATTCTTTTTGGTTACATACTTTGAGACCACTGGCCTTGGCTTCATCACAACAATCACTCTACTTTTTATATCTGCGAACTACTTGGACCCCCAATAAACTGAAGAAAGCGGACCTATCTAATAGTAACAAATGTTGGCATTGTGATATTACTCAGGGAACTTTGATGCATATGATTTTTGAATGTAGTTTTGTTAGCTCCTTCTGGACACAGATATGGACTATCCTTCAATCTATTTTTCATTTAAACAATGATATATCTTTATTTAAATCACATTCTCCTCATGTAATTTTGTCTGCTAATCACACTAGCCTAGTGGTTAGTGCAGTGGACTTTGATCCTGGGGAACTGAGTTCAATTCCCACTGCAGCTCCTTGTGACTCTGGGCAAATCACTTAACCCTCCATTGCCCCTGGTACAAAATAAGTACCTGAATATATGTAAACCGCTTTGAATGTAGTTGCAAAATACCACAGAAAGGCGGTATATCAAGTCCCTATTTCCCTTTCCCTACTTGAGATTCTACATGGAATGTTGCTACTATTTGAGATTCTACATGGAATGTTGCTATTCCACTAGCAACATACATGCAGGACGTCAGACTCACAGAAACAGAAGCCTGTGTGGCCACATTGCTGATCTGCAAGGGCAGGCTTCTACATGGACTGTTGCTAGTGGAGGAGTAGCCTAGTGGTTAGTACAGTGGACTTTGATCCTGGGGAACTGAGTTCAAATCTCACTGCAGCTCCTTGTAACTCTGGGCAAGTCACTTAACTCTCCATTGCCCCTGGTACAAAATAAATACCTGAATATATGTAAACCACTTTGAATGTAGTTGCAAAAACCCCTCAGAAAGGCAGTATATCAAGTCCCATTTCCCTTTCTCACTATAGCACAGTCTATTAGATTGGCTAATTGGAAGTCAGCTAAATTGCTGAAAGTTCATTTTTGGTGGAACTCGGTTCTGCAGCATCAAAAGTTGGAACTGGCTTTGGCAGAGAAATATGGTGTACTTCACATTAAGAAGAAGTTATGGTCTCCTGTGGATGTTTATTTACAAAATCAGATTTCTTGACTGTAGGTCATTAACTACATTATGGAATATTCAATTTTTTTCTCTTCTATGATGCTTTTTCACTTGATCACATTATTAAGCTGATTGGTGCCGTGTGTTTTGATTAGTGGTTTATTCTTCTCTCCTTTCCTCCTTTGAGGAATTGTTTCCTAGTTTTTTCCCTCTCTCCTTTGTGAAATGTTATACTATTGAAAATTTTCAATAAAATATCTGGTTAAAAAAAAAAGAGAGAAGCCATTTTAAGAGACTGTGAGTTGCCAACTTCCAGCAGCCACGTTTTGTGGTGCTGTCTAAGAAGTATATTATAGTAGACAAGCTTACTTCCATTTTTTTGTGATCCTAGATATCTCGACCCTGAAGCAGCATAGCAAAACGCTGGTCATTGTTGGTTTGGGCTGGGGATTTCTACTTTCATTGGAAAAGGCTGGAAGGTTTGCATGCTGTTCAGAGATAAGTGCCCTAAATATTTTCTATAACAAAGTTGAATTAAATAAGGTTTTGATAATACAATGGACATTGAGCACTAATAGAATCGTGTGGTGGGAAGGCTTTTTTATGCCAATGATGAGAAGCTACAGCTTTTGAGGCTTTTTCTTCCACCAATTTAATGGTTTGATGTTTATTGAATGACTTCTATATATTATCTACTAGGGACAGTCCTGTGTTATTTATAAATTTGAATGATTCATTCGCCCTCATCCCACCTGTGTATGTATAGTAGATTTTAGTTTTGCACATACCTTGACAGTAATAGACCTCATTACTAAGCCAGGGTATGTTAACTATGATCTTAATCTCCCAAATTTACTCTCACCATAGTACATGCATTGTGCCAGAGACAGCTTTCTTCAGTAGTGCTGGGTAGGCAGTATGTCTTTTTTAAAATTGTAACAAAAATGTCTGTGTTGACCTTTAAAAGTGAAATAAAGAAAACAAATGAATTCCTTAATGCAAAAAAGCCTGCATCCTTTGGTTTATTTATACAAAATGTTCTAACATTTACTGAGTTACTGGAGCAGAAAGCAGGCTTACAGACTAAAACTTATTAAGTCTAGGAAGACAGTCCTAAAGCATTCTGCACTACCTAATGAGGTACAAACGACTTACAAAAATGAAGATTTGTTTGTACTTAAATATAGCTATCCTACATACATAGAAACAATGTTGGCTTCACTTGCCGAAGCTGGCAATCAGTTTTTGCCTGTTCTACCACAGACACTAATCATTTTCTGAGTTTTTTAAAAACATTTTTCCAGATTTTGGTCTCTTTTTTATTTAAATCTATTTTATTGATGATAATAACAATACAAACCAATATGAATATACATATACAGTGTCATAATACAAGAATAACAGTCCTCTAACATTCCCATAAACGTCAATAATTTTCTTTCTTTCCTAAAAGGGTCATTCTGTTTCTGTCCTAAGCATGCTTGAATTCTGTCACTGTTTTTGGATCCTACCATCTCTTCCTAAAGTCTGCTCCATTTGTCCACCACCCTTCCTGTCCCCTCCCCCCCAACAGAAATACATATATATTTATTTAGATTTAGCTCACTTTTTTCAGTAGAAGCTCACCATGAGTTACATTCAGGTACAATAAGTATTTCCCTGTTCCTGGAGGGTTTACAATCTGCTTTTATACCTGAGACATAGAAAGGTTAAGGGCTCCTTTTACTAAGCTGTAGCAAAAGGTGGCCTGAGCGTGTCCCATGGTACACCATTTTAAACTGTGTTAGGCACATGGTAGCACCTAATGCAGCTTAATAAAAAGCCCCCTAAGTGATTTACCCAAGACTGCAAGGAGCAGCAGTAGGATTTGAACCTGGCTTTGTTAGTTGTCACCATGTTCTCAATGGAAGCTTTCTTTGGCTCAATGATAGTAATACACCAAGCATTAGCAGTAAATGTGAGATACTCCGTATACTCTAGTTAAGGAGTGAGTTTACTGTCCTAGTACAGTACACTATTGATTATCTGACCATCCGGCATATCCAGACCCCCCAACGATGTAATCTAGCAAAAAAGGGGCTGGTACTCAAATGCTAGGCCACCCTTCAGGAGTGGAGTGGATCATTGAGGGACCCACCCCACAATAACCAGGTCCCCTGCAACCAGTCACAGAATCTATGACAAGACAGAATTGGTGTGTAGAGCCTGAGCTTTCATTAAAACTTGGGTCCATGGGTCAATTTTAGCAGACCATGGAAAAGGTGCTGGTACTCAGTTAATTTGGTGTAGTTAACACCAACTTGACAGGTGTATCTAACTACATCATTTTATCTGCAATGCAATTAATTTGCAGTATAGAACTTTTCTCTGTGTTAACTAAGAACACCCCCAACATTCTATACAGAGAGTTTCCAGTTATTACATTTTAAGTTTTGCAATTATCACATGGTAACTGCAAAACCTAGACAAAGTCCAAGATTAGAAAGTCTTTTTATTCCTTAAAACCATGGTAGTGTTTTCAATACAATCTTCGCATGCAGTGTACAGGAAGCACTTGACCCAAAGTCAAAACCATACCACTAGGCCCTAAATTTCATTGGCCAGTAGATATCTATTCTATTCTATGCATTTATAGGCCTCCTATTCCCACTGGCCTGAGGTAGTTTGCATGAAGAAAGTCAGCTACATAATGTTGACATCATACAGTTAAAAAACAATAAAATAAGAAACCTCTAACCTAATTCAGTAAATGTAATAAAATAAAAAAGTTCTCAAAACTTTCAAAAGACATTATATGAGGGCTGAAATCTAATCTGTAGAGGTAGGCTGTTTAATATTTTGCTAACTTGAAATGAAAATGAGCCATTGGTCATTCAGTGAAAATGAAGGGAAGTATAACAACACAGAAGATGAAAAACTTGAAGTTTCCTAACAGAAATGTAGACAATTAATTGGGAAAATAATCAGATACTAAACCACTCAAGCAACCAGTATAATGAAATCACCCATGGGTTGTCTCTATCATAGTCCTGAGCACTGAAAATTAATTTAGCAAAGGTATTTTGTAGTAACTGAAATCCCAAGACATAAAGCATTATAATAATCTAGTTGTGTTACTATCGAAGCTTGAACTAGCAATCTAAAATGCTTCTCATGAAAGTAAGATCTAATTGATTTCAGTTGTCTGAGTCTAAAAAAGACTCCTGAAAAGACCATTTACTTGCGGTTCTAGTGGTAAAATTGAACTGGAATCAAACCCAAAACTAGAAGAATTGTTAATAGTAAGAAAATCTCCCGAAGTAAGTTTGAGACTTGTTTGAAGGTCAGATAAACAACTTAACCAAAGAATGTTTGTCTTTTGTTTATTTAGGGGGCCGATTTGGCTCAGATATCATACATCAAATCGGTCTCACCGTTGGGGTAGCACAGGAACCTGGCAGTAGTTTTGAAGCTAATGTGCGCAGTTTTCTGCAGTACAAAATCATTTTCGCATTTTCTACTGCGGTGGCATTCCTGTCGGTAATTGGCAGCACGGCCACATTGCTACTTACTGCCTGATTACCGTGGAGTTAGCATGTATGCCCTTATTGCCTACTAAACAGGTGGCACTAAGGCATTAAATAGCCACACGCTAATTTAACTATTTGCACACGGCCATTAATGCCCCATTTTTAAAAAAGGCCTTTTTCCCACCGCGGTAAAAAGTGGCCCAATTTCACACATCAAAACTAGCACAGGTCGCTTTTTACAGTGGCTTAGTAAAAGGGTCCATTAATTTTAGGAAAGGAGCCCAAATGTAAGTTTTCTATAAGACCGATGCACTCATTGAGCCTGAAATTTGAGAAAATTCTCACAAAGCCGGCACTAAAGCAAAACTATCATCTAGGTAGGAAAAACCTTCTAGACCTGCAGTTGACAAAACACTCCCATGTGATCTCATACTGTATAAATGTTGAAATATACAGGGGAATGAGGAGACCTCTGAGGAACTCACAAATATATGCTAGGAAAAGGATAAAATGCTATTTTTAATCATATTATAATTTCTTTATATAAAACGCCTTTGAATCATTTCAAGACTACTGCTGAAATTCCAATCTCATTCAATTTATATAGTGACTAAGAGTGGTCAACTGTGTGAAAAGTGACCAAGATATCAAATTGTAATAGGACCAGTTGTTAACCGCTGCTCATTAGCTGCTTGGCTTCAGTCACTAGAATAACCAGAAGTGATTTGGTACTATATGACAGGGACAGGTATTCAAAAGAGTCAAGGTAAGTAGACAGCTGAGTAGATTTCCAATTACTCAGTAAACCAGTAATACTAGCAATTGGCCAAAAGTTGGCTGGCATGCTCAATTCAACTTCTCCGACTTAGGAATTAGAGTCAGAGCAATTGTACCTAAACCTTCAGGAAAATGTGCTACATCTAAAGCTCTATGTATGAAAAAGTGACCTAATCAGTAATTTTATATGGAAACCCCTTCAATAAAAATGATCGGCAAGTGCCTAAAATGCAACACAAAACTGAAAGGTTGTGCAAAAGAGAAATAACTGAAGCTACAGATATTTGAGTAAAGAAACTCTATTCCATGTCCATAGGTATCCCAAACTTAACAACTTATTTTGGGGATGCTTGAGTATCAGGAGGGTTGTTGAAACTTTGGGCCCTGTTTACTAATGTATGCTAGTGTTTTTAGTGTGTGCTAAAAATTACGGTTAGCACGCACTAATGATTAGCGTGCACTAAAAACACTAACATGCCTCTAGCACGGCTTAGTAAACAGGGGCCTTTATTTTTGGAATAGGGATGAATGATTTAAGGGTAAAAAGATTCTTATTTTACCTGATATATCCCTTGAAACAGTTGCCATTTTTTATTGCTCCTCCCTGGGGTTCTTTAAGTGGGAGGCAATTTTCTATTTAACGTTTTCTTGTGAATGTATTGTAAACTTTGGTTCAGTGAAATATGCTTTTTGGAAACCTTCTCACTTGATTACTTTTTTGGCTACTAGGGAGGTGTCGTGGAGGGGCATTTTCAAAAGAAACGTCTAAGTTTGGATGTGGATGTCTTCGTAAAACGTCCAAATCTGGAGGCGGGGAAAAGCTTATTTTTGAAAAAAGATGGACGTCCATCTTTCATTGTGAAAATACCAAGGACATCCTCGGATTTGGACGCCCCTAGATTTGGATATCTTTGACTTTCGGTGATTTTCAAAACCAAAGACGTCCATCTCTAAAACGTCCAAATGCAAGCCATTTGGACATGGGAGGAGCCAGCATTTCTAGTGCACTGGTCCCCCTGTGCCAGGACACCAACCAGACACACTAGGGGGCACTGCAGTGGACTTCCTAAAATGCTCCCAGGTACACAGCTCCCTTACCTTGTGTGCTGAGCCCCCCCAAAAACCCCTAAAACCCACTACCCCAAACTGTACACCACTACCATAGCCCTTACAGGTGAAGGGGCACCTATATGTGGGTACAGTGGGTTTCTAGTGGGGTTTGGAGGACTCACATTTTCTTCCACAAATATAACAGGTGAGGGGGGGGGGTATGGGCCTGGATCCATCTTTCTGAAGTGCACTGCACTCACTAAAACTGCTCCAGAGACCTTCATGCACTGTCATGGACCTGAGTAACATAGTAACATAGTAGATGACGGCAGAAAAAGACCTACACGGTCCATCCAGTCTGCCCAACAAGATAAACTCACATGTGCTACTTTTTGTGTATACCTTACCTTGATTTGTACCTGTCCTTTTCAGGGCACAGACCGTATAAGTCTGCCCAGCACTATCCACGCCTCCCAACCACCAGCCCCGCCTCCCACCACCGGTTCTGGCACAGACCGTATAAGTCTGCCCAGCACTATCCCCGCCTCCCAACCACCAGTCCCGCCTCCCACCACCGGCTCTGGCACAGACCGTATAAGTCTGCCCAGCACTATCCCCACCTCCAAACCACCAGTCCCGCCTCCCACCACCGGTTCTGGCACAGACCGTATAAGTCTGCCCAGCACTATCCCCGCCTCCCAACCACCAGTCCCGCCTCCCACCACCGGCTCTGGCACAGACCGTATAAGTCTGCCCAGCACTATCCCCGCCTCCAAACCACCAGTCCCGCCTCCCACCACCGGCTCTGGCACAGACCGTATAAGTCTGCCCGAGTATAACCTCTAATATTTCTCTCATATATTGGCACCAAAGTATTTTTCTATATGTATGAGTATGGTTCTGTGAAGTGAATTGCAGAATATTTTAGCTATAAGGCTCAATATTTCCTTTTGAAGAAAAGGGGGAAAAAAGCCTCATCAGAAAGTCCAACCCACCACCCAAAAACAACGTTGAAAAACAACATGGGTGGGAAGAAATCAACGGGCTGTTTAATCTTCACAGGCTCCAAAAAAACCCCTTCTAACTCCAAAACTGTAGTGTAAAAATGCTGACTTCACAGAACTGACTTCAAGTGGATCCCCAAACATGGAAACAATTTTTACTTAACTTAATTATGAAGTAGACCTGAGTATGACACCTGATGCTAGCATAGAGACTGGTAATATTTTTAATGATGTTTTTTGAGGGTGGGAGGGGGTTAGTGACCACTGGGGGAGTAACGGGAGGTTATCCCCGATTCTCTCCAGTGGTCATCTGGTCATTCCAGGCACCTTTTTGTGCCTTATTTGTAATAAAAACATGTCTGGGTGAAAATGTCCAAGTTGTAGTCATGGATATCTCTGCTTTTTTCCCTTATGGGTCAAAGACGTCCAAGTCTTAGGAACACCCAAGTCCCGCCTTCACCATGCCTCCAATACGCCCCCTTGAAATTTGGATGTCCTTGCGATGGACTTCAGTTAGAGATGTCCAAACTTGGGTTTCAATTATACCGATTTGGACGTCTCTGAGAGATGGACGTCCAAGTGCCAATTTATGTCGGAAGATGGACGTCCATCTCTTTCGAAAATGAGCCTGTTAGTCCCTTCCATTCAAAGGGAGCACCAATGGATGAGGGGAATAATATATAATCTGCTTTATTCAAGACCATAGGTACCTTTTTTTCCCTCTTTAGTTACTACAGAGTTTTTCCTTTAGTATTTTTCAGGTTTCCTATTTAAGGGGGTCTTTTACAAAGGCACACTAGTGTTTTTAGCACGCGCTAAAAATCAGCATGTGCTAAACACTGAGACGCCTATAGGAATATATAGAATCTCCTTCTTAACCTTTATAGAATAAGGCCTATAATGGGCATATCAGCATTTAGTGCAAGTGCAGCTTTATAAAAGGTCCCCTAAATACCTCCTAATTATAGTCTTGGAAGCTCAACTTTGAGGACTTCAGCTAAATAAATATTTTTATAGCTTCTCCTGAATTATCACATTTGGTTGATGTTTTTTCTCTTATAGTTTTTGATTTGGCTATTCTGTACAAAATAAAACTGATTGATTCATATTTGAAATATCATTAAAAAAATTATAACTAAAAAAATATAGAATGGCTGATCCAGGACTGTGGAGATTACCTTTCCCCCAGTAGCTGACTACAGCAATACCTTCCCTGGCTATATGCTCCTCCTTTTCTCCTGTCTTCTCCTTTCCTCCCTCTCATCCTTCTTGTCCAAACTCCACCCTCCTCTTCTGTCAGACCTTTGGTTGCTCCTCTTCACTCGCCTCCATTGCCTATCACTACCACCACCCAAAGTTGATGTTTGGCTCTCTTGGGTTGGGATGGAATTTTTGTAAAAAAGCCTTGTTCTGATGCCCAATTTTCATGCTGTTTTATTTCTATAATGAAAGCATGGAGTGAGTTATTTTTATTTACACATTGATTTGAATAAAAATTATTTTACCATTTAAAAAGTGGTTCACCTTATTGCTATTGCATGTTCTCAAATCAAGCAAACACTTCCATGTTTGGACACATAATTTTTCAGCTTTCAAAATGAAACTTTAAGTGATTAGCGTGGGCTTTTGGACTTTCCATCTCCCCATCCGTACAGGCAACCAAGACTTTGACTTTCTCACTGAACCCCTTTCTCCAGCCTGAAACACTTGGCAATATTTGTGGAGCTCTATCCCTAGGAAGTATGGTGAATTTCAATACCACCCCTCCCCCCTGAAATCCTCTTCCCAAAAACAACATAGGTTTTCAGCATCCTCCCCAGGATATTCAGTGGCCTTCACATTACCTGTCAGCTCCATCCTTTCCTGTACTCCAGACCTCACGTGTAAAGATGTTGGGACAACTGGATCCTTACCTAGTAGGGCAGAACTAGTTTTCCAGTGGAGGAGTAGCTTAGTGGTTAGTGCAGCAGACTTTGATCCTAGGGAACTGGGTTCGATTCCCACTGCAGCTCCTTGTGACTGTGGGCAAGTCACTTAACCCTCCATTGCCCCAGGTACAAAATAAGTACCTGTATATATGTAAACCGCTTTGAATGTAGTTGCAAAATACCACAGAAAGGCAGTATATCAAGTCCCATTTCCCTTTGCTTGGTCAGAGCACCAAATTCAAAATGACTGCAAATACTCTGACCTAAACATTAAACCCTGATGTTTTTCCAGAGATTGGTGGTAGAAGTTTGAGCAGATGCTGAGGATCAACATTCTTGCAGGAGGGAATAGGGAGAGGGAGTTTCAGGAAGGACAGGTTCGGGGGGGGGGGGGGGGGGGCACCAAGGGATAGGGGAAGTGTGCAAGAAAAGTCCTGTGGTGTGTTTTAAAATTGGCCACTGTTAGGAAGACTAACAATATGTCCTGAGATTTAGTTAACTTTCCTGTAATATGTGGTCTGCATTGACACATTAAAATATTGTTGCTGGATGCACCATCCACTGTTAAAACCTAGCAGGCCTATTACCATAATGTTTTCTACTGATCAGCTCATTTGCACATGCATTACATTTGCAACGTGCTAACACTGTTGCGCATGCATACCCTATGCACATTAAAAGTGGGTGGTAACACCAAACCCTTTAGTATGTGTGCACGGTATTTTGCAGTGAATAGCTGGCATGTTTTTTCCTGCTGATTGCCTCCCTGGCTCTCTGGGAATGTTTGTAACTCCTGTTCAGTTCCTCATATATAATAAACTGCTGAGGCACTGAGTTTTACACTGAAACAAGCCAGCTTCATTTAATCTATTCAATTGGATTCAATTTCCATGCACTTTATTCAATTAGCCCTAGAGGAATTGTGTATGAGAGTGCTGCAGAGTTCAGTCAACTAGAGGCAAACGCAGTTTCTGAATACTGAATAGGAAACAAAGATTGGACAACTGATGCCCTTGAGATTAGGGAAGAATGACATGGCATGTTAGGAACACAGCTCGACTCAGCATTCCCTAGTCAGTGAAGAATATAGTGGCACCATTAAACATAAGAACAGTCCTAGGAAAGAGTGTCAAGACAGAGAAGGGGGATTGGCCAGTTTCCAGCCTGTTAGGATCAGTATAGTTACAATGGTATATGCACCAATACAATTAATTTAGGTGCTCATTTTCAAAGCAGATAGATGTCTTAAAATGCCTTTAAAAGGGTCCTCTGTTAAAAACATCCAAATCCTGATTTTGGTAAGTCAGAATTTAGATGTTTCACACTGAATTTTGTCCAAATAGCTGCTCCCTCCCTTCTTTCCTATCACATATCGTAATTTCTCTGTCCTACCTTTCTCCCCTTTTTCTCTCCTTTCCTTCCTTTACCTCTTTTCCAATTGTTACCAGTGTTCCTTCTGCTCTTTTCTTTTTATTAGATTGTATACCACTGAGAGGGTTACCGATCTGTATTATATCAAATTCTGAATAAACTTGGATCATTTTCACTGGCACTTAACTGTACAGAGGTGCTGAAATCCAGTGTGACCACTGCAGTGCTATCTAGTTATTGCTGGGAGCATAGTCAGGATGGCACTAGGCTTTACCTGGTTAGCAGAGATATTCAACCCAGTTATTGGGTGTGTGGATAAATTTAGGCCAGCAAAATGCTGTCCTAACTTAATCAGGTACCCACCTATGACCTGGATATTCGATGCTGGCACCTGAATAAGGCACAACATTGAATATCGGGATCAAATTCAGCTGGTGATGAACAATGCGTTTGGAAACATTTACTTTAATAGAAAATTCACACCCTTTTTCTGCTGTGGATTTGTTAGTTCATATCAGAGTTAAGCATTTGACACACATATATGCAATCTTTGCAACTTCTTAGAAATCACATCCACCCCATAAAACATTTATGCCATCAGGTGTCTGTGTTCTGGAGGCAGATTTCATTGTCTGGTGTTAGTTTTAGGTTTATTTCACTAGATTAACTGCCTAGGGAAAAACCATCAAGGGGGAGTGCATGAAAGATAACCAAAACAAACTTTGAAAAGGAATTCCATAAACATGATAGGACAGAAAAGAGAAAGATGCTTTATGCTACCTGCCCCAGACCCTGGCCCATACGCCCTCATAACCGACCCAACCAAGCACGCAAATGAAAGTGCACTCTCTAGACATCCACATTAAAAGCTTCCTGGAAAGTGTCTTAAGCTGTTTCTTGAAAACGGCCAAAGAAGATTCAGATTGCAAGGACAATTGAAGCTGATTCCAGAGTTCTGGGCCTACCACTGAAAACATTGAGGTCCTATAAGTTGTCAACAAGACTTGGTGAAAGGATGGTACCACAACAGATGCTGTTGAGCAGAATGAAGGGACTGAGATGAAATTTAAGGAATTAGATAAGACGACAAAAATTCCAGGTTGTCCCCCACTCCCCCAGACATCCTCTGCACCAGAAACAGTATTACATACAAAATCTGAAACTGAATTGGCAGCCAGTGTTCGGTTTGCAATAATAAGGTGACATGATCATACATCCTTCTCCCCAAGAGTTGCTTCATCACTGTATTTTGCACTAACTGCTGATGCTTAAACTCTCTTTGACAAATACCCTTAAACAATGAATTACAGTAATCCGAGTGGTGAGTACTAATGCATGGGTTACAATTCGGAGAGCATTCTTCTCTAGCAAATGCCAAATAGATCAGATCTGTCACAATTTTAAAAAGCATTTACTGACTACTAGTGCAATATGAGCACGGAAGGAAAACCCAGTGTTCAATAGGACTCCCAAGACCCAAAGCTCAGTACTAACCTGAATCTGAGTACCACAAATAGATAGCGAGACCAGGCAAACAAATTGAGGATTCCTGCTAAAAAAAACATTGCCTTTGTTTAACTATGTCCAACTGCATTCTATTAAGCTGTAACCATGTGGAGATTGCAGAAAAATGAGAATTCAACAGTTAAAGCGCCTCTGCGTCGTCACCATCAAAGGTAGCCAAAATTTGAATATCTACATATATGTACAGTATTAACCCCAATGATTGAATCAAACTTGCCAGTGGCACCATAAAAATATTAAATAACAAAGGCACAAGCAGGGAGCCCTATGGCACCCGACAAGGAAGGGAAAATGGGAGAATACTCCATACCCTACAGCACATGATAAACTTTACCACTAAGATAGATTGCAAGGCTGTCATGCACTAGACCTGAAATGCATATGCTTTATAGCCTCTGGAGAAGTTGGTGATCTACTAGATCAAAGGCCACTGGAAGATCCAGTGAGAGGAGCAATGCAATCTTACCTGAACAAAGGACAATCATCAGTCCTAATAATGTGGTTTAACTACTGTAATGGACAGGCTGGAAACTTGTTTAGTTGGAATGTAGGACAGCATTCTGATCTGTGAAAGCATTCAATTGATCCACCACTAACCTTTCTTTAACCTTTGATATAAATGGAAGGTGTGCAATGGGCCTATAATTTGAAACAATATCTTCCCCAGCCTGAAGATCCTATTGCTGAGGTCTAATGACTGCCATCTTCAAGGCAGCAGACACCAAACCCAGCATAAAACTAGCTTGAATCGTTCGAAAAATAAATGGAAGAAAAACTGCATTGCATCTTTTTACCACTGAAGAGGGGAAAGATTCATGTTGGGCAGTGGTCACCCAGATCACTGATAAAGCCTGTGCAACATCAGAAGAGGACAAATCTGAGAACTCAGAAAACGAGGCATCCAAAGGGACCCCAGAATCTTGCAAATGGTAGTCTAATAAACAGGGTGTTGCATTACTGTAATAAAGTGAAGTCTGTTGCATTTGGCTGCATCAGGCACCCTGCTTAAGAATCTTGTATATACATTGTTAATGCTAGTTTCCTATTCCATGCTGCCTACTCTAGACTTGTTAAGAAAGCTTATCTACAGGATAGGTGGTGCCACGGATGAGGGCCTATTTACAAACCTTGAATATTATAACAGGTCTGACTCCAGCACAGTTACAGTATATGTTTCTTAGAGACCACAGTCGTGTTTGACCAGTATCAATCTCCAGGCTTTGCAGATCTAAGGGGCAATAGAACCTAGATGACGTACAAGTCATAACAGGAAAGAAGAATTCATCTTGACTGAGTTTTCAGCTTCAGTATCATTGGAGTAGCAGAGAAATATGCAAATCACTGTATTGACAGGTTACCCCTCTGACATATTATGAGGTAATTTAACAATCTGTCTAAAACATTTTCTTTTGCAAAGTGATTCACTCTAGAAATAAATAGAATCACCAATTAGAAAGACACCTGAGATCAGAGAACATAAAGCAAGAAAAAATCACGCTCCAAGAATTACTCAAATCTTGTTATGCTATTCTGATTTACAAACTAAATAACTCTTGAGTTTCTCTCTATCTGGTTTTGGCACTCTGCGGGCTATAATAATATATATGATAAAAAAACATGCAGAAAGCCATCCAAAATAATAACCTGTTACCCAGAAGTGTATAGTGAATAACAAGCAAGCCCAAAGATGAAATAAGAATAGAATAAGCTCAGATTGAAAGTATTGTTTTGAACAGAAGTAACATAGTAACATAGTAGATGACGGCAGAAAAAGACCTGCACGGTCCATCTAGTCTGCCCACGATAAACTCATATGTGTATACCTTACCTTGATTTGTACCTGTCTTTTTCAGGGCACGGACCGTATAAGTCTGTCCAGCAGTATTTCCCGCCTCCCAACCACCAGTCCCGCCTCCCATCACCGGCTCTGGCACAGACCCCATATAAGTCTGCCCTCCCCTATCCTAGCCTCTCAACCCACCAACCCCTCTTCCTCCCCCCGCCACCCAATTTCAGCTAAGAGAGGAACATTTTTCCATGGTCCTATGTTCTTCTACTAGGATGCCCCAGAAACATACTGGTTGATATACAAAATGATTTAACTGGACAGAGACTACCGCTGATTGGTTAAATTGCTTGTTCGGGGCTGTTCGCTAATTTTCAGTGGCACTTAACTGGTTATTACTGCTGAAAATGAACAGTTAGAGTGTAAATGAAAACCGGCTATTTGGGGGGCGTTCCAGGGGTAGAGTCAGCACATGGCCAGTTAAGTGTCGACATTTAACAGTTAACCGGCCAGGGTAGCCACATAAAACCCAGTCCTATCTTTATACGGAATATCAACGTAACCAGCTATTTGTCAGCCAGCGCTGCATAAACTGGACACTGGGTGTCAAAGCCCAGATATTGCTCAGCATTGACTATCCAGCAATAACCCAGAGATAGTGCCGCCAGCTGAATATTACCCCATAATAATCAAAAGGGCTAAATTTTACTCCATTGCCTCCATGGTTTAAGGATCAGGTATGAATAACTAACATTAGAATAAAACATTCCCTCTGTTGAATTCAGAAGGCTTCTTTTTGTCTGAGGGTGAAACCTTGCAGAAACTCATAATTGGGAACCTTATTGCAAGTATAACCCTCCTGAAACTAGACCCGGGGGGGGGGGGGGGCTTACATCTGGGTGCTGTAGACAGGGATGGAGGGGAAGACTTCCTTTAAGGACATTTGACAGGGATGGAGGGGAAGACTTCCTTTAAGGACATTTGGTCTAGGGGCCCTCTATCTGTGTTGCTCTAACAATTAAGAAAGTGCACTCAAAGGAAACACATTTCTTTCAAGCATCCATTGAAATAAATCCAGTTGCATAAAGAGTTCACAAGCATGTAGGAGCTTCCTCTCATTCTACAACTCCTTCAGGCTATACTCAAGAAATGTGTTTCAAAATGTATTATTTATTAGAATTTATTTACTTCTTTTTTTAAGGAATTCAATGAATGAATGGTAAAATGTGATGAATGAGGACATTTTTAACTCTTAGGCCTTTAAACAAGTCAATTGGTTGTGGGACCAGAATGAGCTGAAAATCGTTCATGCCCATTAATTTTCAGAGCATTATAATCTATGGGACCAGGAAAACAACTGTTTGCTTGGCCAGATACTGCGGAGCCACCTAGGGCAGAGAGAACAAAGAAGGAGGAGCCACTTGACATCTAATATTGAAACATTTTCACCAGCAAGCCTACCTCAGCCTCACTTCCCTCCAAATGCCATGGCTGGTAATGTCAACATAAATCTGAAAACAGAAAGCACCACTGTTTTCTGTTCATCTTTCCTAGGTTGCTTCCTAGATGAAAGCTAGGAGAGTTAAAAAAAGAGATGAAGACAGAGGAAGTGACATCACCGGCTGGAATGGTCACATAGGAGAAGAGCTACGGGCAATTCCCTACCTAACAGCTAACTGCCCATTACCATTGGTGTTATTGTGGAGCAAGCTTGCAATCGGTGTTGCAATAATTGCAGGGTAATGGTCTGATATGAGTGTCCCCAGTAACCAAATGAATCTTTTGGAATTTGCCTACTCGGAGCAGCAGGGCCTAGCGCCATGAGACCTGAGTTACTGGACAAGACGGCACAAACGGGGTCACACGCCCGTCTGATTCAGTCTCACAAGCTGTTTGCGGCGGGACAGTGTAAGCTACACCACCTACCTCTGCTGATGAGAGCCCTTTCAAGAGATTCGAAGTTGGCTTTGAGACATCAAATCTGATCTTAAGGCAGTCAGGATGGAGTTGGCAACATTGGGAGGGAGCTGCGCCTGAAATCACGGATCTGGGACACAGGTTGAAGGAATCTGAGTAGTGATTGGAAGAGCACACTGAAACGTTTACTGCAGTAGAGGCACAGCTACAAGATCTGTGGACCTTTAATACTGCGCTGATGGACAAGATGGAGGACATGGAAAATAGGAGCCGGCACCATAATTGGCACTTTTGAGGTATCCCAGTCCCTTCCTTCCATTATTTAGGTGTTATTCTAGATTCTCATCTGACATTTACACCCCATATATCTAATGTATGTAAAACTGTTTGTTTGTTTTTTAATCCTTAGGCAGCTGCATTCGGTTTGGAAATACTTTGATCACAATACATTTCACTCACTCATATTGTCCTTATTAATTTCTAGAATAAATTATCGCAATATTATTTACCTTGGACCTCCATGTTATGTACTTGAGTGACTCCAGACACTTCAAAACTCTGCTATCAGGCTACTTTGCTATGCTAAGAGATCGGATCATGTTTCCCTTTTATTCCAGAAATACCACTGGCTTCCCATTGGCCAAAGAATTATTCACAAGCTACTAACCCTTACCTTTAAAGTATTCCGAATAGGTCTACCACAATATTTATCTAATCTTACTATCCCTTACTCTTCCATGCGTTTTCTTAGGTCCCTAAATGATTTTCATTGGTCCTTTCCCAATCTGAACAAGTCATTCTTAGTTGAAACTACCAGGCATTGTGCATTTTATTTTGCTGCTCCTTTCCACTGGAACTCCCTTCCACACAATGTCAGAGCAGAATCCTTATTTAAGAAATTTAAGCCAACCATAAGAACTTGGCTGTTTCGCCAGGCCTTTAACACGTCATAGGATGTTTGCCACTGTAGGTCCAGCAGGTGCCAAGGTGGTAATTCCAAATTGATGTGCATTGGGTGCACATAGGCACCTATGCGACGTAGTAAAAGGGTCCCTGAATTGAACATGAGTGAACAGAATCTCCCCAGAAAGACAACATTTTTCATACATGAACAACAAAATGTTTGGTTTAGGAGGCTTTGTGCCAGTAACCTGCACAAAGCAGTTCTACACACAGGATGTAGCTGCCTAGGAATATATTCAGCTTGGTTCTTCTGTTCTTGTCCGTGTTTCTCCCCCACAAACATAAATATATTTAGCACTTGCAGACTTTTACACTGCAAATTAATTTAATAACATAATTTTCTCATTTTAACCTCTTTTAGATTCATTAATTATAAATATGCAGGAAATAAGGAAGATATGTAGAAGATAACATTGAGATTAGGGTGCTAAGTAAATCAAAAGGACGATAAAACAGATGTTTTGTTATAACTGGGAAACAAAGAAGGGAAACAAATGAGGTGCTGGTGCCCTCAACGCTGGATTTTAAGAAATTACATTTTTTAGTACGTGCAAAACAATAACATTCAATCAATTCAGCAGTTTTCTTAAGATTCTTTGTTTGTTCTCCTTAATCTTTTATCAGATTCTAAAAGCTGAATATGTGCATTGAAATTTGGACAATCAGTAGAGAGGGTGAGTATCTCCATTGTTTGAAGCTTAACAATTTTATATAGTAAGAGAATATGAAAACAGCAGAGGTCTGATAAATATTGCGTCATTAGATAGACGGCAAAATAAAAATGTAGCTGAAGTTGATCTAGTGTTGCACAGGTCCTACCCCACTTATCCTTGGAAGATCTCCCATATTTGTTAATCTATGTAAAAATCTTATCTTCAGCATGGCTTAATGTCTTCTAGCTGATTAGGGTAGCAAGAAACTGATGCCTGCCATTTTTGCTCTGTCCATAAGCTTGCTTTACAATCTCTCCTTCTGCCTGTTCTGCAGGTGCTGCATAAATCACTGAACACTGGCATTTTAGAAGAAATGTCAAACTAATGACTCTAGTACCCCAGTAAATCTTTTCTGCTAGTATTACATTAGAAAATTACATTCCCAAATCAATACTTTTTATCAATGTTTTTAACAGATCAAACTTCCCCACAGATCTTGGCAAGGGCTATTGTTACTACCTCATTTCTGCAATATAAAAACTCCATAGACAAGGGACACTCAAGTGTATCTGTAAAGAAATGTATAAGGGGAAAGTTGACACTAAGTGTGGGCAATGAGCAGTGAACTCCACCGAGGCTGCTGGTTGTGCTGAACTCAAAATGTTTAGCCGAGTTTCCACATGGTTAAGCAGAAGAATATACTATTGCTTCTCCAGCTCTCATCCAGTCTACTATAGCAGGGCTCATTTTGCTAGCACCTGGTATAGGAAGATTTAGTGTAATGCTGCAGCTTAGTAAGGGAGGTTCTGCTCCAAGTGCATTGGAGATCTCATTGAGCCTGCAAGGCTATGAGATTTCTAGGAGATCTGGATATTTTTTTTATTGTTACATTGTACCCCGCGCTTTCCCACTCATGGCAGGCTCAATGCGGCTTACATGGGCAATGGAGGGTTAGGTGACTTACCCAGAGTCACGAGGAGCTGCCTGTGCCTGAAGTGGGAATTGAACTCAGTTCCTCAGGACCAAAGTCCACCACCCTAACCATAGGCCACTATGAGCAGACCACAGAAGCTAATGATACAGAGAGGCGTGCCAAATGGGCGATGAATCGGTACGTTTCAAGATCCAAGGGCTGATACTGCCATGTTACATCAAGTGGGCCCGGGAAGTAACAGTGTTGCCACTGATTAAGGGACAATTTTTTAAAGTGGGCGCCTCCATAGAGGTGCCCCGATGCTGTGCAGTGAGAGCCTATTCTATAATGGCATCTGGGCACCCAGGTTCTGTTGTAAAGTACTAGGGTAGACCAGTATCAGCATGCCTTACATTAGGTGCCTCCAGTTACACCAGTCATAGAGCTGACATAACTAAAGGCACCTAAGTGTGGAAGGGATGCAAGTAATTCTGTTAGTTACCGACTTAAGTGGGAGCCCCACTTATGTCCTTTCCCATGCTCTGCTCCTGAGTATTCCCCCTTTGCATTTATGTACTATGCCACTTGGGCATGATGTTACAGAATAGCACTTAGATGTAATCAGTGGCGTAGCCAGTATGGGGCCACGGGAGCCTGGGCCCCCGTAGATTGCCCCTGGACCCCCCTGCTGATGACCCTCGACCCCCCTCCCGCTGCCAACACCCGCTGTCACCTACCTTTGCTGGCGGGGGACCCCCAACTCCCGGCAGCCAAGCCGAGGTCCTCTTTTTCCCAATCCCGCCACAAGGCTTCGTTCTAGTCCAATTAGTACAGGGGTGATTTGTGGGTGGAGCTTGGGCAGAGCGGGTATTTAACTGGTTAGCGGCAATATTCAGTCCACCAACTGGCTAAGTTAGTGAATAAAATTAGGACAGCAAAAAATCTGTCCTAACTTTATCTGCCGAGTCAAACAGGAACTGGTCTGAAAATTGGCCAGAATGTGGTTAATTTCCGGGTGACCACAATTACCCGGGTATCCAATATTTGTTCATAGTGGTCAGCAACTCAAAATCCTCAGACCACTGAATATTACCTCTTTTGTTTTTAAAGGGTTGCATTCCATTAGTTTACACGCAAAATAATTAACATGTAGTTTGAAAAGTGAACGCATCCAAGTTTCTAGCTATGAATTATACTTGCACAGAAGATCCACATGTTAGCTGACGACAAGGACCTTACTGTACACATACAGCTGCTGGGTTGCCTGAAGCCAGAAGCCAGATTGTGAAGAAGATATATAGCACATGTGACTGTATAGAAAGCAAAGCAATTCAAGCCAAACAAATTGACCACAATGGCCATACTACAGTAAATTAAAGAATAAATGAACAAGAAGCATTAAAGTTGACATCGGAATAGATAGTTCTTCAGTTATAGCTAGTATAAGCAGTTAATTTTATCTCAGTCCAGGGTTTAATTTCAGGGAGAACTGCCTGGGGCACAGTTCCACCACTTCTTTTAGACTTCAGAGCCAGAGCAGGAGGGATGTTATGTTCCAGGCAGTCTGCAGGAAGTGGAAGAGAAGGGATCAGCCTGGTGCAGGTCAGAGAACAATCACTTCATTCCTGCCCTGGTCCACTCCTATCATTGGCTCCACAGTGCCACTTCCTTTTTGTCTACAAATGAATCCCTGCCTTACATTGCTATCAACTAGATCAGATATTCCAAATGAGAGTTTGAAAGAGAAATGTCCCTAAGACTTCCCATGTCTATCCTGCTCTAGGATGGTTTGAATCAGCATAATATTGGCACTTGCATTGCATCCGTTCCTGACACACACACATGAACTAAGAATACTATGACAACCTTATAAATTGGAAAAATAATTTTGGCCGCAGCTTTATTAACTAATCAAAAATTCATAACCAATACAAATAAAAATGTTATTATCAATATTTCAATGCAACCTTCACTTTTCTTATTACCTTTTATAAAGCTAGTTGGTGCCGACCTAACTACTGTAAACATATTTATTCCATCAAATGTATTAATACTCCATGAACCACCTTGTAAACTGAGACCTGCGGTGACGTCAAGGCCTCACTTCTGCTTCTGGCGGTTTCACACACAGGCAGATTACACTGTAAAATCCATATAGCCAGTAAATTCATTGTCCTTAAATGAACACTGCTTGAAAATTTCTCATTTAAATTACTGCCAAAGCAGTGATAGCCTAGAGTTTATCACCGCTCCTCCCCCCCCCCATTCCAAGCTGTAGTCAAAGAGGACTTAAAATTTTAACAAATCCTGTATCGAACTCAAAAATATATCTAATCCAATATCTGATAAATGTATCCCATCTGAGCAATATAGCCCAGCATAATCAGTTGTCAACAATTCATGTGTGAGTACCATTCCACCCAAACCAGTAACAAATTTAGAAATTTCAACATTTACCCTCTTTCTATGGTGTTCACTTACTTTCACTCACTTAGCATCCCTCCATACCATACGGAGTATAATCTGGGACCATACCAAACGACTGCCAGGAAATTGACACGCCAAACATAAAAACCCATTTCATAGCTCTTATTAAATCCACACCTTTAACATAGCACAAATCATTCCCTTCCAAATTAATCAATAACAAATCAGGATAAGAATAACACTGGGCTTCAAATAATGCAGGTAATAACTGGTCCCACTGCATTCCACGCTGTTCCAACCAACGAATGGTAACTCCATAGTTTGTCAGACCAAGATGCTTTCCCCACCAAGTTTCTTCAGCATGTTTTGCAGCCCAGAATATATACAGTAAGAATGGCCATATAACCAAATGCAGAAATCAAGTGGCTTGATGTACCTGGCACAAACTAACAAAATAGAAACAATATAACGTTAGTTAACCTTCACAATGTCTGAACATAACACCAAACGTCAATTACATAAACAATCACCCCCACAGCATTAAAGCCACCCAAACAGGAAAAAGCTCCAAAAACGCTATATTTGAACACAAACCCAGATCCTTCCACTACTGAGGTCGTTCATGCACACACCACGTACCATGAAAATAAATTCCAAATCCATGACTTCCAGCTGAATCTTTAAATAACTCCAAATCCTAGTTAGAAACAACTGGCTTAGGCCAAACTCGCACACCATTAAACTGTGCCAGAAAAAGCTTCCATAAGTTTAAGTCTTCCTTAACTCCTTTAGGTATCCTTACTCTATGATGCTTCTTTCATAACCCTCTAGCTAACATGCCAAACGGCGTGAAAAAACTCTGCCCATTGGAATTACTCTGCATGCAAAGTTAAATAGACTGAATTTCACACAAAGATAACTTCTTTTTGTTCAACGCTACAGCAATTACATCCTGAATAGCCTGAACATTCTCCTCTGGCAATCGGGACTCCATCCAGATCAAATCCAATTCAATACCCAGGAAAACTAGTACCGAAGGACCTTCTCTTCAGTCAATGGCATCCCAAACTCAGCAGCAACACTACGGAATACATGCATTCATTTCAAACATTCATCAGAATTATCTGCACCACCAAAAAGAAAATAATCTAGTGCCCAATATGGACCTAGCTTTCTGTTCTGTTACCCAGTGTACAAAAGAGGAAAAGGCCTCAAAGTATGCACATGAAATAGAGCACCCCATGGGCATTGTGAAAGATCCGTCCCTCCTCCAGGGGTTCTCAGGATCCCGTCTCTTCCTTTGGAGACTCCGGCTATGGGCCAAGCTTCATGCCCAGCCTCATAACCCACTGTAATCCACAAGGCACGACTCGGGTAACCAATAATTCCAAAAGAAAACCAGCAAATTTTATTTCCTTGGTGCTCACAGTCCAGCAGTTCAAAATAAAACAGGAACAAAAAACCACAGCCCCCCACTGTTTTTCCTCTTCAATGGAATCAGCATAGCAGGGTAAAAAGAAACATAAACCCACTGCTTCCGGAACGCAGTTCGTTCCCCTTAAACAGTCTTACAGCCTAGCGCTTCACCCCACTGGGGAGCGTCTGCAGGCTACAGCGCAAAAAAGGCAAACCACTGCTACACATCTTCCCCAGGTGCACTGGCAAACAGTTCAAAAAAACATCTTCCTTTCCCTTTGAGTAGTTCACACAGGAAAAAACAATAATCCCTCCCAAAACAACACACCATTCACTCTGAGTAGTTCAGCAGCACACAGTTCAAAACAGCCTGAACTCTATGGGGAGATACAAGGGTCCCACCCTTTCTAGGTCACACTTTCACTATCACTGACTCTTCTCCCGCACGACCCTTTTATTTCCCCTTTCAGTCCAGCTTCCATACCAAGAAGTCACCTGCTTCCTCAGCTTTTTCCCCAAAGATTGAGCCCATGCTGCTATGTCCATGGGCTCCTCCAGGCTCTCCCCCTTCTCTCTCTCTCCAGCCTCTTGTCACTCCATGGGTTCCTCGTCCCACCCTTTTCTCAGATGTTCCTTCTCCTCCTGATTAACCCCAGGGGGCACCTGCCTTGCCTTGTCATGGTTCTCCCCTGGAGGTTGCTGGGGAGGATAGTTTCTATACCATGGTTTCCCCAGGGCTGATGGGTATTGTAGTTCTTTTCCAGCCTCCATTTTTCAGTGGGAAGAAACCACTCTGCGGAAGTAGCAAAGGCAAGGCTCTGTTCTGTCTCCCTTTCCTCTGGACCCTCTTCACTTCTTCTTCTTCCACTTCCATTTTATCCACCCCCTCGTCCTCCTCTTCACAGCATACACCTATCAAAATAGTATTGCTGCTCAAAATGGAAACCCAATAGATGAAAAGAACTTGGATGCACTGGAAGTAATCTAAAAGCTGCCTCTATATTTGCCTTTGCCATTAATGTACCTTGTCCAATCTGTTGCAATATCTCAATTGCTAGATGAAAAGATGAATATTGGACTGAACACAGGTGAAGATCAATAAAAGAGTTAATGCTAACTCCTTCAGGGTATGACAAATTGTGTAATAATCGATACTTCCCTGGCTCCTTCTTTGGAATCACTCCTAAAGGAGACAAAACTAAATTATCAAATGGAGGAATAGAAATGGTCCAGCTATTCTGCCCAATTATAACTTTTGCTAACTTTTTATAAACTATCCCAGCACGAATTACAGTCGAATAAGCATTCTTACAACTATGTTTAAGATGTGGACCACCATACGGAATAGGAAAACCATCCAAAAACCCATTCAACAATAATTGAGCATCATCCTCTTTAGGATAAATAAATAGCCAAGGATGTATAGCATCCACATTAATGGGGGATGGAGCCTTGACCTTGCATACCTTTGCTGTTTGACCCTGATGGCCGGACTGCTTGCCCTCTTCCCCAAGAGGTGCCACAGTGGATTGCTGGATGTCCCCCTTTACATTGACTACATTTATGCTGAAACCTTCAACATGCTCACATCATCTGGAATTGAATTGAAAGCAAGCATTACCTGACCATCCTCCCCTAAACCCCATCAATGTCCCCAGGGGTCCTCCCATGTTATGCCAAGGCTGCCCAATTCTCCCTGCTCCTTCCTGGCCAAAGCTTGACCACCCCCCCCCCATGGATACATTAACCCTTGAGAGGGTTCCAGCTCGAAAAAACAATGACCTAGACCCCGTCATATCAGCCAGCCACAAATCTACATCCCACCATCCCCAACAATCAGACTTATCCTTAGCTAAATTATGCCAAAAATGTTCGTCATAATTAATCCATGCCCAACCACCATATCTTCATAATGAGATTGAAGGGGGGCAGACTCAAAAAAGATGTCAGGAAGTATTTTTTCAGAGAGAGAGTGGTAGATGCTTGGAATGCCCTCCCATGGGAGGTGGTGGAGATAAAAACGGTAATGGAATTCAAACATGCGTGGGATATACATAAAGGAATCCTGTGCAGAAGGAATGGATCCTCAGGAGCTTAACCGAAATTGGGTGGTGGAGCTGGTGGGGGGAAGAGGGGTTGGTGGTTGGGAGGCGAGGATAGTGGTGGGCAGACTTATACGGTCTGTGCCAGAGCCAGTGGTGGGAGGTGGGACTGGTGGTTGGGAGGCGGAGAATAGTGCTGGGCAGACTTATACGGTCTGTGCCCTGAAAAAGACAGGTATAAATCAAGGTAAGGTATACACATATGAGCTTATCTTGTTGGGCAGACTGGATGGACCGTGCAGGTCTTTTTCTGCCGTCATCTACTATGTTACTATGTTATATGTTCTATAGGCTCTCAATATTGAATCAGCGTATCGCAACAAACCTGGATGTAAATGTGTTTTTTTCTCCCCAAGCACACTGGAATAAAGATTAAAACTTAATAACCAGTTAAAAATTATCCTTGACACACACACTTTTTTCTTTTACTATCATCTTTCACTTCAGCGCCCTTCTTATCATCACCCTCTTTCTCCCGTTCCAACAAGGAAAACAAATCCACATATTTTCCTCTAAAAGAATTTTTTGTCTCAATTTTGCAGATAGCTGGCAATCTAATGTGGCAATTTTGCACAAAGTGTGCCCTTTCCTTGACGCATGTGCTGAACTACTAGTACCAGCCTCCCGTTGCAGAAGCCTCGCACTCATTGGCAATCTTTCATCATCCGAACTTGATTGAGATGATGATGAAATTGAAGAATCCCAAGAGTCTGACGACTCCCAGGCTGACATAGGGTCACCCACACCCTGCCTCCACACATTTGTTCTCAGTATCCAGCCGCTTCACTACATTTTGCAGCTGTCTCAAAAACATTTTGTCTTTTAAACATTTAATGATTTACCCCTCCTCTTTGCCAACCTTTTTCCCCTCACTATTATGCCCACCCCTCACCTGTGACCCAGCCATTTCCCTCATATTTCTTATCAACTCACAAGCTGCACTTGATGTTGAAGGGTCAGCATAAATATCAGTCTCTCCCCCCATCCACATCTGTTGCATGCCTGGAGGAACACCTAAGCTGTTTTTTTCTGCTTCACAGCTCCAGCAGTGTCTGTTTCCCTCCTTTTCTGACACTGAGCACTGTTTGTCTTTCTAGCATGCACAACTTTATTACCAGCCTGAACGGCTGGTCTCACAGCTACCTTACCGGTGTTTAAACTTTTCTTTCTATGTTTACTTTGTCCTGCTGTGCTGCTTTTCACAGCAGAGATCTGCTTCTTAGGTGGCATATTTAAATGCCTCAAATTAAAATTTAACACAATAGAAGTTAAGAAGCACCAGCAGAGATTCAACCAGCCTGAATAGTATTCAACTTAAGGGAACTGGAAGCTCTGCAAAGGACCCAATTAAGCCCAGACTTCCTGAAACCTAGCCACAAACCTCCTTGGTATCAGGCAATGATAACATTATCTTCTTAGCCTTAAATAATTAGTTTAAACAACTTTAAAATGAAATTTCTAAAGAGATGGGAACAGCCCTGGAAATAAGGGATATGAACGCAGGAACTCTCTAATGTGAGGCAGCATAACTTCCTCTGAGCCATAGCTCACCTAGAATGAAAGTTCTTGCTTCAGTTCCCTCAACTAGCTTTCCTTCTTGCTGCCCCATCAGTTCTCAGCCCCCGAGCCTGCTAATTTTCCTGACCTTTTTTGTCCTGCTCTTTTGCTCCACCCCCAACCTTAACCCCCCCCCCCAAAAAAAAATTTACATACCCTTTGAAGTCACCATTCTTTCTGCTCTAATTTGAATGCCTTACTAAACTGCAACATCTCTTTCCAGTAATCCCTTCTTTTGTTTACCCCTTTTTTCCTAATTAATTTGTTAATTAATTTAATTACATGAAAATTTCATTAATTTTAATTTCTTAAGTCTTTATAAGACTCCCATTGCGAAATAATTAAATTATCTTCTTATGGAGTATATATCTCCCCCTTCACCATAACAAAATATATATAGGCACTACTGCAGCAATGCCAATATTAACCACCCATAATTGATCTTATGGGTTTTCTTTATTTTCACATGTTTTGATAGTCTATGGGATTGTGTAGGAAACTAGCAGCGATTCAATGGCTAAGTCGTATGTGACATATTATACTTATTACTCATAGTCAGCATCTCAATTGCAAATATGTTATTCTAGTCAGAATATTAAAGGCAGTGTTTATCAGATTACAAGTCCTTTGCAGAGCAAACTACTGAACATATGTGCAGTCTTACATTCTTTATTTAGGATTTCTAATCTTCCTGCTTTTCTCTAGTCTCCATGATTCATCCAAAATAACCCAGAAGGTTAAGCTTTCAAAGAAAAGATATTTTCAATTTCCCCGTTCCCTAGTAAATTTGTGTGTAATATAGATATGGAAGAGTTTGAGAGAAAGGCAGAATTTTGCAGGTCAGTATATGAAGCTTTGTTGCCAGTCTATACGATTGGAGCTAAGTGATTAAAAGTAGGCATAAGACTTAGGATCTCAGCCAGTAATTGCAAATAAAAAAAAAAAATCTTAGGTACTCAAGTACCATCATTCTAGCCTGCTGCAAACAGCTCATTCCAGAGCAATCTCAAGATGAGTGTGATACCTAATTTTAGATTCTGTTCAAGCCGATGAAAAGTTTCTAATGGTTTGTATTTAAGTTCAAGTTTTGAAAGGACATAGTTTTCTGTGGTGTGTGAGGGTGCTAAAGAAGAAACGCAAGTATGATGGATTTAGGGGGTCTTTTACTAAAGATTAGTGCACATGTGCCACAGGACCCATTTTATTCCTAGAAGCCCTGCTGCTTATAACATCTGTTAATCTTTAGTGTTGTGTCCCTTAGTGTACTCCTTTGTGAGCAATTTTGTAGGCAACTTTGGGGGCTATATTTTTATATTTTATTGTTTTAATTGTCTTGTTTTAGCATTTTAAGCATTGCACTGATTTTTTAAAGCTGCTCCATGCAAACTATCCTAGCCTCCTTGGAAGCTTAACACCCTCACACACGACAGAAAACTGTGTCGTTTCAAAACTTGAACTTAATACAGTCATACTGCTGCTATTAGACTTCTAGACACCGCCCCATGCAGGTTACTCTAGCCTCCATGGAAACCTAATGCAGTCATTCTACTTTAATTAGTTTTGTAACTTCTGATCCACACATATTACACCAAGGTAGTTAAGATTTAACCATGGCAGCCTAATACAACTCTATCAGCCATGGCTGTTACCGTTTAATTAAGCTTGATGCTGCTGTAGTGCTACTCTCTGACCATTAAATGTCATGCCTTTCTCAGTAATTCAAGGTGACTTACATTCAGGTAATGTAGATATTTTGTTGTCCCTGGAGGGCTTATAATCTTAGGGGTCTTTTAATAAAGCTTACTGCATGCTAACAGTGCACACTAAATGCTGAATGTCCTATTTTCTACCTATGGGCCATGTGGCACTTAGTGCAAACTAATGTCCTTTAGCATGCACTAAGCTGTAGTAAAGGTCCCCCAGGTTTGTACCTGAGGTAATTCAGGCTTAAATGACTTGCCCAAGATTACAAGAAGCAGTAGTGATTTGAACCTGACTTCCCTGGTTCATAGTGCACTGTTCTAACCATTAGGCTCCACTCATGTTTTCATTTCTTTTGCCCTTTATTCCCCTGAGTAGGGTTACCATTTTGTGTCCTCTGAAAAAGAGGACACATGTCACGCCCCCTACCCCGCCCCCGCCACGCCTCATGCCACGCCCCCTTCAGGTCGGGTTCCACCACGCCCCCCCCCGTCACATAGTCCCCTCCCCCCCTCACTTACTATCTAGCCCTGGTGGTCTAGTAGCGTCTTCTCTTCGGGGCAGGAAAGAGCCCCCTCTTTCCTGCCCGGAGCGCTGCCTGCCCTTGCCTGCTGCATCCTCCTCGGTATGGCTGGGGATTCAAAATGGCCACCGAGAGTTGAAGCGGCCTCGCGAGAGTTCAAATCTCGGCGGCCATTTTGAATCCCCAGCCAGACCGAGAAGGATGATAGACAGGGGAGGCAGCGCTCCGGGCAGGAAGAGGGGCTCTTTCCTGCCCCGAAGACGTCACTAGACCACCAGGGAACATGGTAAGGAAGGGGAGGGGATGGGAGACCAGGTCACGACCCACGGCGCCGATCGCGCGCCCACCGCACGCACGCGCCTGCCCGCACCCACGCCCACGTTTGTCCAGAAATCCAGACAAACGTGGGTGCGGGCAAAATCCGCCGGACGCCCCGGACATGCCCTCAAAAAGAGGACATGTCCGGGGAAATCCGGACGTATGGTAACCCTACCCCTGAGCAAACACTCAAACTCCTTGCTTCATTTCTTACAGCCATCATTCTGTGTTCACCCACTGTGCTTTATTTTTCCCAAATATGTTTAAATGTGACAGTTTTGGTTTCATTGGACTCGAATTAAAATATAGAAAAAGCATGACAGTAACCTAGTTTTTTTTTTTAAGGAGGTTTTTTTGTCAGAGAAATTTCAAGAGAAGGTGTATATATTTCTAGACCCATAAATTGGTATTGGCTCAATAAACAGTAAACCTATATAATTTATATAGACAGAGGAAATATGTTATCTAATTGTTTTTAGATGTTAGACTAGGCAGATAATGGATGTCTCTAGTGTTAGCGCATGCTTAGCGCAGCTTAGTAAACAGGGCCCTCACACTTACACAGGGGCCCTTCTACAATATGGTGGTAAGCCCAATGCGGGCTTACTGCACGCAATTCCAGAGCTACTGCTGGCCCAACGTGGCCACGGTGGTAGTTTCGGCTCAATCATGCAGCATTTCTGGAACTCCAGGAAAATGTTTTTGTAATGCGGCACTAACCTGATAGTAATCAGGCATTGCCGCTCGCTGCCCAGTTATTGCTGGGTTACTGTGGGAGCCCTTACCACCACCTGAAAGGGTGACAGTAAGTGCTCCCTGTTGCATGGTCATGCGGTAAGCGATCTTACTGCGTGGCCAAATTTGGCCATTTTACCCACTGCAGTAAAAAGGACCCTGGTGCACAAGAAAATCAGCCCCCACCATTACCGCAAGGCCCTTTTTCCCACAGCTTAGTAAAAGGGCTCCATAGTTACCTATAGAACTGTGTAAATCTAAATGCTTTGAAAATGAGCCCCATGATATTTTTTTGAGACCAGTTCCATTAGCTAACTTTGCTTTAAACCATGATTCCCTGGATGCATTTGTACCTGTGCCATATTATTTGAATGCTAGGTCTATTTATAATAAGGTTCACTTATTAAGAGATATTATCAGTGATTCTGGGGTTGGTTCTACATTCATATACACAAATCACAAACTAGAATAAAATGTGCTTTAAAAATGAAACAAATTATGTGGAGAACATAATTGCAACGTAGTAGAGCAAAATATATCAGGTCTTTTTTCTCCACTGAGGATATATATGCTTTTTTTCTTTAACTTTTGGCAGGATTGGTACAGCATACTAAGTTACAACTGTGTTTCTCCACATAATTTGTTTGACATTTATTTCTGAGACATGGTTAATAGATTCAGATAGCCTAATCCTCCATGAAATATGTCCTCTTGGTTATATTTGTCCCAGCTCAAGATTAACCATGAATGAAGGAGGCTTAGCACTGATTTATAAATCATTTTTTAAATGTACAATATGGTGATTCACTTATGTCAGAGGGTCTTGAGTTGCTGCTATATAAGCTGCCTGATGAATCAAAACTTGGTCCTTCGGGGACTGTATTGATCTATCGCCTCCCAGGCAACTGGAAAAAAATTTCTGTCATTACTACATGAATCTATTTTAAACACTTCTGAACACTTTTCATGACTACTACTATTAGGTGATTTAAACTTGCACATAAGTTATGACCATAATGACACTGATTTTATTTCTTTTTTGGAATCTCTTGTTCTGTCACCTATTATGCCAACCCATAAGAAGGACTCTAAAACAGGGAAAATCAAACTTAATAAACATTCCATCCTACTAGAAAGTTTGAAAATGAAAAATTAGTTTGCAGGTGTCTCCCAGTAATATAGTGTAGATTCCAACTCAGAAATCTGAAAACATCCATTATTCAAATTGGAACCTCAAAGCTCCTCGTAGGGAAAATACAAAAGTATTGAAACCATCCCTATCGATTCAGGAGTCCATAATATCTAAAGAATGACCCATAAGAAGGGTCATTCTTTAGATATTATTGCTTTTTCTGCCTCCTCATATTTCACTACTTGGGTGTCCTTGACGTCCTGGCTTCCAGTTCCATAGTCTGACCACTACTTGTTGAATTTACTCTCTCTTTAGTTATGATAAAACAAACTGTGAATTGAAACAATAAGACATTTCAATCTAGAGGTAAAAGCTATAGTGACCTCTTTTGGCACCTAATTACACCTTGAGACTTTCAACCCTAGAATTATTAGAAGGCTGGAACCTCAATGTGAAGAGAGTTTTGGACAATATAGCTGCAGTGACTACAAAAAAGTATCAAAATCAAATTCTTGTCCTTGGGATACACCCCATTTGCTTTCTTGCAAATAACATTGTCGCAGGTTAGAGAGGAAATGGTGTAGACCAAGAGCCACAGAGGACAAAATAGTGTGAAAGCCTAAGTTCAATCTTTAGACATTTATTATTCTAAACTAACTAGAACTTCCTGTCTTAATCAGAAAGCCTTATTCCAGAAAACAAACAGCTTACTGACTACCTCAAACTTTACTGAGTTTACCGACACTCTAGTACTGTATTATTTTTCTACAAAGATTATTACAATTTACGATTCTTTAACTCAAGGAACTGGAACTAGATTTTGTCATGCCATCTACCAAAGAGACTAACGCTTGTGCAGCAGATAGAAGTTGGTCTTTTTTCCCCATGCTGTTACAACAGATGAAGTCAAGTTCTGCCTTAAGCAATTAAAATCCCACTATCTGCATGATACTTGGCCAGTTAAGCTCTTTCAAACTGCTCCTTTATTGTTGATTCATTGGGTTTCAGTGTTGATATTGAATGCTGGCCATTTTCCCTTTGAAATAGGGAAAAAAAGTTCGCATTCCAAAATCAATTAATCTTAAATTATCAGATCCATCAAACTATAGGCCAATAGTTAGTGGTGTGCTGGAACCGGCTCACAAGAGTCGGTTGTAAAATTTTCCTGAATTTTGCGAGCCAGGTGTTGAGCATTCCAGCACAGCTCATGTGGCAAGATGGACAGCAGGTCAAATCCTCCTCCAGTACAGGCTTAGACCAGACTGTTTGTGTGAACCTTGTTCCCGCAGTTCACATAAAAAGTTGGGTCTAAGTTGGCACAGGAGAAGGAAGTGATGTTTAGTGACCTATTGTGCAGTGGGGAGCAGGGGAGGAGAATGAGCAGAGCTACTGTTATGGCTGAAAATGAGGAGCCAGAAAAAAGGTGAGTGTGCAATGGAGGATTGGGGGGGGGGGGGGGGGGAGTCAAGTAAAAGGGTGTGTACCATGGGGGGTTCGGGGCAGACAAAAGGGGTGAGTGTGCTATGGGGTGGAGGCAGATTAAAAGTGTGTGCCATGGGATGGGGAGTTGGGGGCAGAATAAAAGGGTGAATGTGCCATGGGGGGGGGGGGGGGGCTTGAGAGCAGAGTAAAAGGGTGAATATTCCATATGGGGGGGGGGGTCCTTCCTGCAGAGCACAGTAAGGGAACGGCAGCGATGCTCTGCGTGCACCAGGTCTTTTTTTGTTTGGAGAGCCAGTTGTTAAACATTTACCAGCCCATAGCTAATATATTGGTTCACTAAATTAGTAGTCTATTTTGAATCAACAATTAACACAGTATCTGGAGAAATTTTCTATTTTATTTCCATTGCAATTTGGTTTTATGTTAGTTTCCAAACCAAATAAAATTATCAGCCAAGTGGCTCTGCTTTTCTCCTCCAGTTTGACTTGTCGGCCACTTTCAATACAGTCAATCACAGTTTTAGAGAGCCTGAGTAATCTAGGTATAGCTGGCACAGTTTTGGTTTCCATTAAAGGTTTCTTGGATTAAAGATTGCATGTAGTTTAAAAGGAAGGTGTTTTTTCTCGGTCATGGAGACATGGATGTGGGGGTCTCCCAAGGGTCTCCTTTGTCACCTACGGCAGTAGTCCCCAAAACTGGTCATGGAGGCACCCCATCCAGTCAGGTTTTCAGGATATCCACAATGAACATTCATGAGAGATTTGCATGCACTGGAGGCAGTGCATGAAGCCATACAGGGTGATCAATTGAATGAGACTGCTTTTTTTCCTATTATGTTTTTTTTTTAATGCATTGATTCCTGCTTTAATACTGACAGAGTTCATGATTTCCACAGCAAAATAGGTACCATATTTTTGGGGTTAGAAGTTCCAGCTTTTTACATCAATGGAATAGGCGTGATATATAAAAGGTGTGACATATATCAACTAATCCAAAAATCTGTTATTTATATCTTTTACCTGACATGCAGACGTCTAGGTTGTATCCGCTTCCCCTCATGTTTGTTCACTGACTTCTACTGCTCCTGCGTCAGGCTTGCTACTTTTCTGGGTCTCCAGGTGGCTGCAGCGGCAACAGGAAGCATACGTAAGGTGCAGGTACATTCCCCTGCATGGTGGCTGAATCAGCAATAGCAAGAAGGAGGCAGGCATGGGGACATTACCTTGTGCGCACTGTCACTTGCTTGGCTAGTCCCAAAAACAAGAAGTTACATCAGAGCTTGTAACTTCCTGTTTCTGGGACCAAATGAACCAGCAGTGGAATGCACAAGGGAATGTCCCCACACCTGCCTTCTGCTTGCTACTACTGTTGCAGCCACTGTGTAGATCTGCAGGAGCAGAAGTCAGTGAATGAGTGGGAGGGTGAGCGGAAAGGGAGACAGAGCAATGCAGGATATGAGGAGTGGAAAGCAATTGGCCAATGGTGAATGACAGTAGCGGTGTGGAGCAGAGAGAGATGGGCTGATACTGGATGGTAGGGGGAAAGAGACAGAGGAGTGGTGCATTCAACTTCAGCTTAGTGGTTCTCAAACCTGGTCCTGGAGGCACCCCAGCCAGTCAGGTTTTCATGATATTCACCTTGAATATTCAAGAAAGAGATTTGCATACTCTGTCTCCTTGGTATGTAAAGCCCTCTCATGAATATTCATTGTGGATATCATGAAAACCTGACTGGCTGGGGTGCCTCCATGACCAGGTTTGGGAACCACTGGTTTAGATACATGTATTCAACAGTGACTCATGAACTAACTTTTCCAGTTTTGTCCTAATTTTTCATTCCTGTGACTAATACTCAGCAGCAACTTATAACCTGAAAAATATAGTACTTGTTTCAGAAAATTATATTTTTGCTCAAATTTGGACAGATTGTTGCTTCCACAAGGGACTTTTCAAACACACTTTGAGATTTTCTTCAACCATTTTTCTCACTGCAGTACTCAGAAACCATTAAGCGATCTTTTTAGTTTACTTACATGCCAATCTCAGATATAATGCAGTACTACCCGGTAAACACGTTTAGGGCTCCTTTTACAAAGCCATGGTACTGATTCCCAGTGTGGCAAATGCAACGATGCCTATTCAGTTCCTATGGGCGTTGTCGCATTTGCTGCATGGGACTCACTAACACGGCTTTGTAAAAGGAGCCCTTTCGATGGTATATAAATGCCAATGTACTAATAATATTGGCACATTTTACTGCTAAAAACAATAGAAAAAAAGTTGTGACAGACATTTTACACTATCAGGAAACTGGGATTTTATAAAACATTTCACAGTATAAAGTGATCAAAGGGCAGAACATTCTGAAAGCAATTCTAAAGAGCAGGGCCCCATCAAGTAGCTCCATTCCCCCTCCTGTGAAACTGCTGACACAATGATATTATTATACTTGCACAAGAGATTTTCATAGAAAACAGAGGAATGCCATATAGAAGGCTTGGTAGAAAAGCATGAGATGACCTAGTTAGAAAAAGAAAGAATTGAAAATCAGAAACAAGAAATCAGTAAAAGAGCACCAAAATAAAAAATAAAAGTTGATATAATTAAAAAGGGAGATGAAAGAAGACAAGAGGCTTTCAGCAGACAGGAGTACAGCTGGAGGAAAATAAAGCTCAATAGCAGAGAAAGAGAAGTACAGCACCTTGTAGCTCTAAGCAAGGAAGTGAGAGCCTGGCAGCAAAAAAGCAGAAAGGGAGCTGGTGAAAGAAATTGTCATTACGATCAGTTGACTAGCTTGTGAAATGACTTGATGGCCTCAGTCCAGATCCCAGTGGCATATTACTAAAACCACTAGAACACCTGGTTCAAATTACTTGGTTGACAGTCTAAGCAGAGAGGACAAGCAGTGAACAGGCACAGAGACAGATCTAGTTTCATCATCAAAAGTGGTCCCTGAAGAAAAAGAGTCAAAGTATATAAATAAAATAGAAAAGAACCTTTCCGTGCCTTTTACCAAGCAGCATTTATACTATTGATAAAATACAATATTAATATTATATACAATAATTCTCTGTCTTTTCATTAGAAAGAACTAGGAAAACTAATTTTTTCAATTATAAATTATAGTAGCATATTAGTCTGATACAAAAATGGGTTTAATCCACTTTTTGCCTATCAGGACCTATTTGTGTTAAGTACTTACCTGATATGCAGATGCTTAAAACTCTGGTGCTGTTCAGAACAGTGCCAGAGAAATAACACCCAGTCAGTTCTGCAAAACAGCTCCCTAATGTTCAGCGCTAATGACATGCAATTTTAGGCACAAAGTCAGCGCTGAACATTAGGGAGCTGTTTCCAATTCTGCAGAAGTGTGCCTGGGATAAACTCAAGAGCCCAGACACAATCCTCCCACAGAAGAGGTTTCATAGCAGAACATCCAGACCTGTCAAGCCCTGGTAGTCCGGTGGACCTCCAGATCCCCCTCACCCCCAAACACATAACCCTTACATGGTACTTAGGCCCCACCTAGCACATCCCAGGATGCAATGGGCAGGGGCAGGGTGCTGCCATTTTGAGGCACTGACTACAGGAGGGAGGGAATGCTAGTCCCTTCTCCTGCTTAAGGTATGAAGGGGTTTGGGGGGAGGAACCACTAGACCACCATGGCTAGCCTTTGGGGGGGGGGCTCAGGTCAGCCCGCAAAGGGTCCCACTGCACCACTAGGGTTCTATGTATTACGGTTGGGGGGGGGGTTATGTATTTGGTAGGACCTGGGAATGCCAGGGATCTCACAAAGCATGCCAACCAGGGTCTCCCTATTCCTCCCCAATGTCCTAGGAAACCCTAATGCCAGCTCCAAGCTGATGTAGGGTTCGCCGCGGGAGCAGCATCGTTTGGCACGCTGCCTGCTGAGCACTGGGAAGGAATATTAATAACCCTGTTTAGCATGGTTTTGCATGCAATTAGTGTTCAGAGCCAGCGAGCTCGATGTTTCATGTGCTCGCTGGCTCTGAATATTTCGCAGGAGCAAATGTGGACAGCAATGACCTCTAGCACCTGGCATTTGCTTCTAAGCATCGGGGCATGAGTGCACTGATTATTACTTAGGGGGTCAGATGAGGATCAACCAGGATGGAGGGAGATATAAAATGTAATAAGCATGAGTGTGTCTTCCCAGAAACTTTGGCATATTCTGTAAATCCTGACCATGCTCTCTAGCTATTTATATGTTTAAGTATCTTCCTACTTTCTGTCACAGTGAAGTACAGGAGTACTAAAAGGCATACATTTTATTATTCTAGGCAGACAATAAATGTCTGATGGCAGGGAAGTTACGATGGAAGCAACTGATGGCAGTAATCACCTCCAAATTAAAAGGCATTTTCCACAGTCACATAAATAAAAAGCTCTAGCCAAGGGGTTCTCAACCCAGTATGGTTTTCAAGATATTAACAATGAGAATGCATGAGAAAGATTTGCAAACAATGGAGGAGGTGCATTCAAAACATGCATGCATAGTCATTGCGGAAATCTTGAAAACCAGACTGCCTGGGTGTGTTCTAAGAACTGGGTTGAGAACCACTACTGTTGAGTGAAAACTTTTTTCTTTTTCTCCCTTTACCGCATAGGGGGAGATTCTATCATCTAGGTGCCTGCATTACATGCCCCTTGCAAATGTAAATGTACAGAATACCAGAACTTACATGAACAGGGGTACACTTACCCTGTGAAAGTGACAGCAGGGTGCTGATGTAACTATGCTGTAATGGCACACCTAATTTACATAGTGTGCAAATTCAAGGGGTTCCCACTTATGCACGTAACTTACAGAATAGTGTAAGTTCAGTGCAACCCTGGCACATTTAGGCACCTGCAGTTAAATCAATAGCTAGTGTAACTGCAGATGTGTAAATGTTTACCTCATTGATTGTATTTATGCTTATTCTTGGTTATTTTACTATTGTCATGCTGTTAACAAAATAAGTTTTATGTCAAACTTGACCTGCTGTACACTGCCCTGGGTGAATCTCTTCATAAAGGCAGTTAATAAATGCCAATAAATAAATACCGGGTTATGCTAGTATTCTATAATGGAACCTGGATGCCCAGGTGATGTTAAAGAACAGTGTATCCCAAGTCAGTCCTGGAGTACCTCCTTGCCAGTCAGGTATTCAGGATATCCACAATGAATAAGCATGAGATTGATTTGCATACACTGCCTCCATTATATGCAAATTTCTTTCATGCATATTCATTGTGGATATCCTGAAAACCTGACTGGCAAGGGGGTACTCCAGGACGGACTTGGGACACACTGTTATAGAATACACTCCTACCACACGGCCTTTGGGAGCTTAAATGAGGGTGCTCAGTTGTAGAATTGCTTCCTATTCATGCACCATATACTAGGTTCTAGTCCTAATCTATCCGAATTCTTAATCTGTTCATAATGTTCTGACCTTGGGTCTAGAAACACAATCAATATAACACTAGCAAAGCAAATGCATTAATGTCTAAGCCATAAGAAACTTGTAAAAATGTAGATGCAGAATATTAACAGGCTTATATCCCAGGGAATTGCATGGTTCAGGAGAGAAGCATAAGAATTCAGTTTTTCACCTTTTTAGGGCCAAAAAGACAGAAGATTTGAATCAGAGTTTAATGTTTAATACAGTCCTTCTCAACCCTCTCCTGGAGGCACACCTAGCTAGTACGGTTTTCAGGATTACTGCAGTGTATATGCATGAGTTAGACTTACATAAATGAGCCTCTGATATACGCAAATTTATCTCATGCATATACACTGTGGTAATCCTGAAAACGAGGTTAAGCATCACCGGTTTAATAACATACAGTGCTACAGCTAAGCCTTCGGGATGACCCAAATTTTCTTTTGTATTATTTTTTTCTGAAGAAGTTAGCTATTTCCAACCCAACAAAAACCTTGCTCACTGCCAGAAGCTGGGTTGTCTGTCTTTCACTTTACTCTAAAATTGCCCTTAATTAGCCTTCACAATGTGGGAATAACCCCCTAGGTTATGAGTCATGGACACTCTTGAGATGCCCAGTGGCAGTGCAGCATTTCCAGCCCCTACAGGCTAAAGAAGCACAGTAATTATCTGTAAAGTAGACATCTTGCTGTATTTTGCCAACTATTTCTATCCTATGTGTCATATCTACTTGTGCAAAAGCAACTAAAAGATGCAACTTCAATGGGGGTTTTAGCACCCAGTTAAAGCATTCATTGTGTACTTGCATTCTGCCTGCAACAGCCAACTACATAAATATGACAGAGGCCAATTGTTCTTTCTGGTGGAGCAGTGCTAAAGATAAATATGGATAGCACTGACAGGATAATGTGATTGCTTCAGAGCCCAAAGATGGTTTATGATAGCACATATCAGTGGCTCCTTTACATATCACTGGTATTCATTTCCTAAAAAGAAAAGCAAATGCAAAAAAAAAAAAAATAGGCTTTAATAGATCAATGCCAGTATGGGAAGACAGTGTTCTGTAGAGGATCAGAACCCAGTTCCAGTACTATATAATTATTTTATTAACAACATAGGGCTCGACAAAGTTCCTTAGGATCTAGCAGCCAGTCCAGAAATCTAGGAGCCAGACTTGGAATGACTGGAATTTTTATTTATACACATTTATAAATCACACATTCATAATGTGATCAAGGTGATGTACAGCAAGTTTTTTTTAAATTAAAGTAGCAGAGAAGGAGTGGATAAGAGGCTACTGCTCCACCCATTTCCCACCCATCTACAGCGTATCTGGAAATAGAGCAAGGCTTTAGGCTGTGGTTTCTGGGGCAATGTGGGAAATGCTATAGCCACTACGGTTAGGTGGATAGGGTGGTGCACCTACCCACCTACTCCCAGAAGCTGCAGTCTTAGCCTTTCTCCACAGCCCACCTATCCCAGTAACTTCCATTTTAACCCCTAGTCCACCCACTCCCAGCAACCACAGCCAAATACTACTCTATCACCTACTCAGCCACCCTAGCAACAGTCTTGTCAAATCCCTAAGCAGTAGCCTTCCTTCTTCCCTCTCCCACTACTCCATAGTAGCTTCTTCTCCCCCCGCCCCCCAGATTCTTTAAAAAATTAAATTGATCCTACCAATCGGGCTACAGGAAAATCTCCTCCTCAGTATCAATGCTCCTTATGGGCTGCATCAGCAGTTGCCAGCAATCCATATATCCTGCTGATTAAGAAGGCTCCATGTTGGCTGCCTTTTATAGTAATGTAGTAGATGATGGCAGATAAAAACCTGTACGGTCCATCCAGTGTGCCCAAGATAAACTCAATATAAGGTATGATGTATCACATAATATGACATGATACTACATGTGTCCTTGCCGTTTTCAGGGCACAGACTATACAAGTCTGTCTGGCACTGGCCTTCTTCTCCAGTTACTGAAGCTGAATTTGTACAGCCATGATCATGGCACAGACTGGCTTTACTTCCCAATTACTGGTGTTGCCATATAATTACGGTTAAGTTTGTTTGGTTTCATGCCTTCTATATGGGATTCCTTTGTGTTTATCCCATGCATTTTTTAAATTCCATTATTGTTTTCATCTCCACAGCCTCTCATGGGAGTACATTCCAGGTACCTACCACCTTCTCCATGAGAAAGTACTTCCCGATATTATTCTCGAGTCAGCGCCGCCGCCCCACCCCCTGCAAAACTCATGTCCTCTAGTTCTACCACCTTCCTGTCTCTGGAAAAGATTAGTTTGTAAATTAATACCTTTCAAATATTTGAACATCTGCATCATATCACCCCTTTCTTTCCTTTCCTCCAGGGTACACATGTCCAGGTCCCCAAGTCTTTCAATGTAAACTCCATACCATTTTCATTATTTTTTTCTGAACTGTTCCAAGTCTTTTTATGTTGGTAGTGAGATATGGCCTCCAAAACTCAACACAATACTCCAAGTGGGGCCTCACAGATGACTTATACAGGGGCATCAACACCTCTTTTCTTCTGCTGGTTATACCCCTCTCTATCCAGCCTAGCATCCTTCTAATCATGGCCAACACCTTGCCGAATTGTTTCGTCACCTTGAGATCATCAGACACCATGATCCCAAGGTCCCTTTCCTGAGCTGTACTTAACAATCTCTCTCCTCCTATCTCATACATCTCCTTTGGTTTTCTGCACCCCAAGTGCATCATTCTGCACTCCTTGGCATTAAATTTTAACTGTTACACTCTGGGGGAAATCACTTATAGTAGAGTACCTTATGAACAATAACGCTGAAGAAGTCGCATTTAGGCGATACTCAGGACTGTTGTTGATGACTTTGACATTAACTAAGAATGCTATTTTACATCATTGAAAGTGCACTGTGCTTTATGCATTTGATCTGTATTTATTACATCGTGATGTAGTGCTGTAGTGGACATATACAATAAGCAACAAAGGTTGGCATAGAGGTAGATGGCGATGTGAAAGGCTTTGTATGAGTGAGTACCTCAGGTACCATATGTGTTTTTGGTGAGTGTAAGTGTATGTTATATTATGCATTACAGAATAAGTGTTATAAAATACTAGGGTACTCTTGTAATGGTGATTACATTTTAGCTGCCAGACCTTTGATCATTCTTCTAATTTTTGGAGATTTCTTCTCATGGCTTCTACTCCCTCCAGGGTATCCACTCTATTGGCTATCTTTGTGTCATCCTCAAAAAGGCAAATTTTTCCTTTTAACCCTACTGCAATGTCTCTTACAAATATATTAAACTGAATTAGCCCCAGTACCAACCCCTGAGACACTCCACTACTCACCTTCCTTTCCTCTGAGCAGATTCCATTTACCACCAACCTCTACTGCCTATCAATCAAGCGGTTTCCAATCCAGTTCACGATTTTGGGTCCAAAGTTCAGCCCTCTCAGCTTATTCATGAGTCTTCTGTGAGGAACTGTATCAAAGGCTTGCTGAAATCCAAATAGATTTCATCTCATACATGTCCTTCAACCAGCTCTTTGGTCATCCAGTAAAAAAAAAAAAAAAAATCAATCAGATTCGTTTGGCAGGATTTTCCTTTGGCAAAGGCATGTTGCCTTGAATCCTGCAACCTGTTGGATTCTAGAAAGTTAATTACCTTTTCTTCAGCAGTGACTCCATTATTTTTCCTACCACAGACGTGAGGCTTACTAGCCTGTAGTTTCCCAAGTTTTCCCTGTCCCCGTTTTAGTGAAGAGGGACCACAATTGCTCATCTCCAATCTTGTGAAACCTTTCCTGTCTCTAAAGATCTATTAAATAAATTCTTAATAGGTCCCACCTGGATATTTCTGAGCTTCCTCAGTGTCCTGGAATGTATCCCATCCTGCCCCATTGCTTTGTCCACTTTCAGATTTTCAAGTTGTTTATAAATGCTTTCTTCCTTGAATGGTACACTATCTACTCCATTTCCAGATAAACCCTTGACAGCCGACCACTCTTTCTCCACGATTTTCTTCTGTGAACAGTAGAGATATATTTGTTTAGCATGTTTGCTTTATCCTCATCACTCTCCACATAGCGATTCTCAGCATCTTTCAGTCTTCCAGTTAGAACATAAGAGTAGCCATACTGGGTCAAACCAATGGTCCATCTAGCCCAGTATCCCGTTTTCCAAACAGTGGCCAAGCCAGGTTACAAGTACCTGGCAGAAACCCAAATCGTGGCAACACTCCATACTACAAATCCCAGGGGAAGCAGTTGCTTCTCATCTCTGTCTCAATAGCAGACTACGGACTTTTCCTCCGGGAATTTGCCCAAACCTTTTTTAAACCCAGATACACTAACCGCTGTAACCACATCCTCTGGCAAAGCATTCCAGAACTTAACTATTCGTTGAATGAAAAAATATTTCCTCCAATTTGTTTTAAAAGTATTTCCATGTAACTTGCTCGAGTGTCCCTAGTCTTTGTACTTTTGGAATGAGTAAAACGTTGATTTACTTCTACTTATTCTACACCTCTCATATCACTCCTCATCCGTCTCTTTTCCAAGCTGAACAGCCCTAATCTCTATAGCCTTTCCTCATACGAGAGGAGTTCCATCCCCTTTATCATTTTGGTTGCTTTTCTTTTCTAATTCCGCTATATCTTTTTTGAGATACGGTGACCAGAACTGAACGCAATACTCAAGGCACCATGGAGCGATACAAAGACATTATAATATTTTCAGTCTTATTCACCATTCCTTTCCTAATAATTCCTAGCATCCTGTTTGGTTTTCTGACCGCTGCCACACGCTGAGCAGAAGATTTCAGTGTATTATCTACAACAGATATTTTTCTTGAGTGCTGACCCCCAAGGTGGACCCTAGCATCAGGTAACTATGATTTGGATTATTCTTTTCAATGTGCATCACCTTGCATTTTTCCACATTAAACTTCATCTGCCCTTGGATGCCCAATCTTCCAATTTCCTAAGGTCTTCCTGCAATTTTTCACAGTCTGTGCATGTTTTAACAACCTTGAATAATTTTGCATCATCTGCAAATTTGATCACCTCAGTTTCGATTTCCACATAATTTATAAATATGTTAAATAGTACCGGTCCCAGTTCAGATCCCTGTGGCACGCCACTGTTCACCCTCCTCCATTGACAGAATTGACCATTTAACCTTACCCTCTGTTTTCCGTCCAACAACCAATTCCTAATCCACACCAGACCTTGCCTCCTATCCCATGACTCTTTAATTTGTTCAGTAGTCTCTCATGAGGTACTTTATCAAATGCTTTCTGAAAATCGAGATACACTATATCAACCTGCTCACCTTTATCCTTCAAAGAAATGAAGCAAATTGGTGAGGCAAGACTTCCTTCGGCTGAACCCATGCTGACTTTGTCCCATTGAACCATGTTTGTCTGTATGTGTTCTGTATTTTTATTCTTTATAATAGTTTTCACTGTTTTGCCTGGCACCGACGTCAGGCTTACCGGTCTATAATTTCCTGAATCACCCCTAGAACCCTTTTAAAAAATTGATGGCACATTGGCCACCATCCAATCTTCAGGTACTATGGACGATTTTAATGATAGGTTACATATTACTAATAGCAGATCTGCAATTTCATGTTTGAGTACTTTGAGTACCCTTGGATGTAAGCCATCTGGTCCAGGTGATTTACTACCAGTTAACAGTGGCGTAGCAAGCAATTCAGATGATCCACTCACTGCAGAAGCCCTGGTCCTGTCCTAACCATGTGCTCATCAATCAGCTGGACCACAGCATGCTTGTAACAAGGACTTGTAAGTTAACCTACCTGCTACTTTGTTCTATTTTATGCACAAACTCTCTGTTCTAAGATCCTTTTAAAAACCTACCTCTCGTGTGCAATTCTATATTAAATCAACCTTTTTGAAGCTAAAAATACGGTCTCTTTGTGTTCTGAGTATATGGTATCTTTTATATATACTTAATTTATTTAATTTATTGCAATTATCACCTGTGGTGATTGGTGGAGAAATTAATATCCTAAAACTTATAAATACAGCGCCTGCTCTTAAATTATAAACAGTAGCAAGTGCTCTAGAGCTCTTTCCCCCAAGATAAATCATTTCTTGTAACATTTTTATTCCAAAATGATGTTTAAGAATAGAGGGGATCGCTCAGAGCATGTGGTCGCAACATGTGCTGTATTTATATTTTGATTCTATGTTACAAGATATGATTTACTTGGGGGAAAGAGCTCTAGAGCACTCGCTACTGTTTATAATTTAAGAGCAGGCGCTGTATTTATAAGTTTTAGGATATAAATTTCTCCAGCAATCACCAAAGGTGATAATTGCAATAAATTAAATAAATTAAGTATATATAAAAGATACCATATACTCAGAACACAAAGAGACCGTATTTTTAGCTTCAAAAAGGTTGATTTAATATACAATTGCACACGAGAGGTAGGTTTTTAAAAGGATCTTAGAACAGAGAATTTGTGCATAAAATAGAACAAAGTAGTAGGTAGGTTAACTCACAGTCCTTGTTACAAGCATGCTGTGGTCCAGCAAATTGATGAGCACATGATCAGGAGCAAGGCATCAGCAGACCCCAAAGAGAGCAGCAGGTCCCAAGAGGAGGCAGGTTCCAAGAGAGTGAGCTGGGCTGTTTCCAGGCCTTTTATAATGTTAGCAGAGAAGCATGGTATGTGCATGTCCTGGATATTTTGCAAGGCATTATGGCTAGCATACCCAGTATGCTAGCCAAATCAATAGCATGAGAGTACGCAATTGACCAATTTATACCACCGCAATGGGGTGGAACAGTCTATTCAGTCACTATTCTCAGCGTTTGACATTCCAAGGAAAAATACTCTGTGAATGTTTCCCTATATTCTCTATTTCAGAGGCTAACTGATGTATTAATAGCAATAGCATCTAAGGGGATAGTAGTTCAGGAGTGTGTAGGGATAAATCATTGGAAACATACTGCAGCATTGGTCTGTAATTACTAAAATCACTTACTATGAACAGTACATCATTAGCAGTAATAGAAGGACAGATAGTTCTAATACAGAAACAAGAATGGTAATATGGAACTGCTATACTACTGTTTCATTAGAAATAAGAAAGACATATGTATGCAATTATAATAATAATTTCCTAGGTTACTATTACACACAAAATAATTATTCCTATCAATCCTATGCATTAATATTTACTTAATCATTGACCAAATAAACAAAAACAGAGTCATGGTATAGTGCCATGAAATACGTTTCAGAGAGAAACTTTTTTTTTCAGAGAGAAACTATTTATGTGTAATGAGTGTGGTAAAAGGTTGCCATATTTATCTGCTTTAGCAGTGTTTAATGTTGCAAATTAATAGACAATATTCACGTGTTTAATGTTGTAAAGAATTTAGAAAAGATATGCTAATTGTGCTTTGCGCACAGCCAATATTTCATTCCAGAGAGAGCACTTTGTACGTACTGGCTGTGATGTAGAATAAACTAAAAAGGTCAGAAACATTCCCTGTACTGATTGTGCCTGATAGATCATGTAAAGAGAAACCTTTGCTCATATTTTCAAATATACACATGTGAATATATATCCTTAGATAGCAATTGGTAGAACTTAATATATGTCTGTAGCTTGTATAATAATCTTTTCTGTAGCTTTTCTGCCAGTGAAAATGGTCTCTTTTTTTTTCTTTCTTGGACAATGTGAACTAATGGAGGGACTGTTAGTAGGGAGGGTCTGTGAATGTCTGTGTATAGTTTCTTGGGTACCCCATAACATAAAACAAACATGTAACATGGAGACCACATGACAAACAAACAAAGAGCTCTATTAAGCCTTTAGGTCTCCGATCGTCCATTCCAGATCCAGGATTGAGCTTAACCTGCAAATAAAGCACAAAAAGCACAAAAGCAACGTACGCGGCATCCATCTTGGATTGCCAAAGCATTTTCATTCATTTAGAAATAAGCAACCATTAGCAAAATTAATAAAGCACAAAAGGCACCAAAAGCAGCGCCTGCTGCATCCATTTGGATTACCACAGCAGTTTCATTCATTTAGAAATAAGCAACAATTAGCAAAATTATACATGTCACTATCTCGTAAGTAGAACAGGTATAGATCTATTCATTTAAAAATGTAGAAGAGGCATAGATCTATTTTAAAATGTAGAACAGGTATCTGAGATAGCCATGTATATATTAATTACTAGCACCATAAAAAGAAAAACACTTTCACATTCATTTTAGCAGGTCACATGGCTGGTTCTGGTGGGGGATCCCCTCTCTTGCTTCATAGTTCCTTCCTATAATCTTAGACCATAGTATGCGAACAGTGTGCAGACAGGCTTTAGTTAGTTCATTCTACAAAAATAAGCATATCTTGTTAATTCACATTAAAGCACAATATTAAATTTCAGCTCAAGTGGGAGTTACTTATTGGACAGAGGCAATTTTAAAACTTCTTACCCAGTATTTTAGTTTCAACTCCCAGTGGGAGTCACTCATCAGAAAAAAGACATTTCTAAATCCTTAAACAATATTATATAGGTACATCTATTTCTCAAACATACTATAGTCACAACAGAAGCTACATCTTTAAATCTTAATATTGCAGAGAGACATTATTAAATCTTACACACTCAAAAGAACAATAGAAGCTAAATTTTAAATCCTTAACAGTGTTACAAAAGGTTAATAGCAAAAACGTTTTCTATTTTCCTGTCCAACCTATTGTAAAAATTAGCACCTGGATTTCCCACTGCTATCTGCAGAGTGGGTCACACTGTGGAGAAGTCCAGTCCAGGCTGGATGTGTCTCCTCATGTTTCTAGGAATTAAATTGCAGGAAGGGCTGACAGAATGTCAGTTTCTGGTCCAGCAGGACCTGCAGTTATAGGTTTCTGCTTATCTGGTGGCAAATTTCTCTTGTTATTGTTAGCTATCTGCAATATCTGCAAGGCTCTTGCAGTAGTAAGGGTACTAGTGGGTTTATTTTCCCAATATGAAATATTCTCACCATGAGATTTTAAAATGTCACATGCTTGCTGGCGGTTTTCCGTAGCTACATACTGAGGAGCTGATTCTCTTATTAGAGGTTTACCTTTATGGGAGCTTAGATCAGAATGTAGCACAGGCGGTGCATCTGTGTGTTGAGGAGCTGAACATTTAACTGGAGGCTTACCTTCATGAGCATTTAAATTAGACTGCAGAACAAGTTGTGCATATATGTGCTGAGGTTTTGGATGCTGTGAGGGGGCCTGGGAACTAATGGTTCTAGTTGAACCTCCTGCTACGGGTGTGGACTGTGATACTGTTACCACAGCTGAAACAGGCATGGCTGTAGCTGTATTTGGGTCTGAGGGGCACATGGGAGACCCGTAATGGCTGACCCCTGCAAATGTGAATCCTGTACATGATCAATGTTCTCATCTATATGTGGCGTTTGCAGTATTAATTCCATGATTAAATGCTTCAAGCCTGGAACTTGGCTGGCCTGCATTTCTAAAGCTAGAATTTGGGCCTTCATTTTATTTTCCTGTGCTGCCTGCCATTGCACCTGTATTCTAAGGGCGTCTAATTGATCATTTAAGCAACTAGCCATTGTGATTAGAAAATCCTTTTCTGTGTCTACCTGCATGCATTCTCTCTCTTTGGCTAATAACTTCTCATTCAATTCTGCATGTTCCCTTAAGGCTTTCTTATATATGGTCCACATTAACCAGAGACAGGCAGAATTCCTCTTGCTCCCTGACTTAATTGAATATAAATCACATTTTGTTTCAATATCAGAGGGGATGGAAATATCATCAGTTACATTATGGGTCCAAGGATTAGGGCCAGAGGATTCTACACATTGCTTAGGCAAAGTGGGGTTATCTATGTCCTCCTCAAAAGAAACTGCAAAACTGGTTTTTATTTTATGCCAGAGCATGCCTAAAATTTTTGTTATACAGTACGTAAGCGCAATAAGCACGTAAATACTTAGATATTGCCATAGCAGAGCCCAAATATCCATCCAGCATATTTTGAATCTACAAGAAATTTAATTAATGAAACCTGATACTCAGTTCACTATAAAGCAGCAAAATACAAAAATATAATTTAAGAACACTGCTACCGTACTCGCACAGTATCTGCCCGCGTTCTGCACCAATAAAAAATGTTACAAGAAATGATTTATTTGGGGAAAAGAGCTCTAGAGCACTCGCTACTGTTTATAATTTAAGAACAGGCGCTGCATTTATAAGTTTTAGGATATTAATTTCTCCACCAATCACCAAAGGTGATAATTGCAATAAATTAAATAAATTAAGTATATATAAAAGAGACCATATACTCAGAACACAAAGAGACCGTATTTTTAGCTTCAAAAAGGTTGATTTAATATACAATTGCACATGAGAGGTAGGTTTTAAGAGATCTTTACAGATAATCTGTGCTTAAGTAGAGTAGCAGGCCTAGATCAAAAGTTATAACTTACAAAGCAGTCTGTTGCAAAGCATTTTGTGCTCCATTGAAGAGCCATGAGGCAGGTGGACTGCAGATCAGGAGCAAGGCATCTGGATTGGTGCTGAAGAGCGAATCTCCTGGAGGGAGAGTCTTGAAGAGAGAAGAGAGTCTGCCTCTTGGGGAAACAGCTTGTCCTTTTATACTCTTATTTTGCAGGGAAGCAGGCCATGTGCATCTGGTTGCTGGCTTCCTGGTTTTTTGCACACGACCCCTGAGTCCTGGTCTTATGTTTGCACACGACCCCTGAGTCTTGGTCTCATGTTTGCACACGACCCCTGAGTCTTATGTCTTATGACATCACGAGACTTGCTGTCTGGATTTTGCTGACAAATGGTCTTTTGATGTACAGGGCTTCCTGCTTGATTCTCTGTGATAGATAAGATTTGTCTGGGGCAGCCAGCAGGTGTCCTTTGTCTTTAAGTTGGATTTCACACCTTTCCCTGCCTGTCTCCTTGCCTCCTCTGGTTACGTCCAATCTTTGTTGTGTTGATCAGAGGAATAGAGTCAATTTAAAACTTTAAAGCAGTCTTAAATCTTTTGTTTAAGGAATGAGAAAAGGCAAGGTGAGGTCCCTGCAACTGCAGCAGTACCTTTTGTCTTTTAAATGTTCCCCAAAGGGAGAGGGAAGAGGGCTTTTGGAATGAAAGCCAGTTCTGCTGCAGTGTCAAATATATAAAAGCTGCACAAATATATTGGTGTATATATAATCCAGCAAAATATCATGCTACATATTTCAGTAATAAACTGATACCATTACAGGGAGGGGCGGTCCGCCCCGGGTGTCAGCTCAGGGGGGGTGCTCCCTGCCAGCTCCCCCCCCCTCGGCGAATTGACACCCCCCCCCGACCAGCTCCCGCACCCTACCTTTAAAAAGAATATCGGGAGGCGAGGCGCAGCACCTCGCGCCTGCCCTGCACGCAAAAGAAATGTGGACCGTCGGGTCTTCCCTCGCTCTATCTGTCCCGCCCTTGCGGAAATAGGAAGTTGCGTCAGCGGAGGGCGGGACAGACGGAGCGAGAGAAGGCCCGACGGTCCACATTTCTTTTACATGCAGGGCAGGCGCAAGGCGCTGCGCCTCACCTCACGATATTCTTTTTAAAGGTAGGGTGCGGGAGCTGGTCGGGGGGTGTCATCGTGCTGCACCCGGGGGGGGGGGGGGTGCAACGGCGAACCGCTCCGCCCCGGGTGGCAGCCCCCCCTGCTACGCCACTGCTGGTTAATTTGGCTCAGTACATCTTCCAGGTTCACCGAGATTTCTTTCAGTTCCTCCGCATCATCACCCATGAAAACCATTTCCGGTACAGGCAGTTCTCTTACATCTTCTTCTGTAAAGACAGAAGCAAAGAATTCATTCAGTTTCTCCGTTATGGCTTTGTCCTCCCTGAGCACCCCTTTTGCTCCTTCGTGATCTGGCGGTCCCACGGATTCCCTCGCAGGCTTTATGCTTCTGATGTACCTGAAAAAGTTGTTACTGTGAGTTTTAGTCTCTGCGGCAAGTTTCTCTTTATATTCTCTTTTGGCCTTCTTTATTAATGCTTTGTATCTGATTTGTCAGTGCTTATGTTGCTTCTTGTTTTCTTCATTTGGATACGTTTTCCATTTTTGAAGAACAATCTTTTCTCCTTTCCCCAATATATCTGAAAAGGTCTTGCCATCTCTTTACATCTTTAGCCATTTTTCTTTCCAGGATGGATACCCCTCAATTTCTTTCTCTCTCTGCCTTCCCCCATTCTCACCCTCTCTCTGCTTCCCTTCCCAGCACACACACACTCTCTCTCTCTCTCTCTCTGCCTCCTTCCAGCACGCACACAATGATAGCTGTCTCTTGATGACCATCACCCTTATACCCTCCTGTGGTATAAACTCCCTTTATCACAACTATCTCCTAATGACCACCACCATAACTGAATTTCTCCTTCTCTCTCTCCAGCTTTCTTTTTTTATCCACCTGCACATACCTCTCCAGCTCCTGCATCCCATCACAGACACTCAGCTCTCTCTCTCCCTGTTTCACACCCCTCCCCCTCACAGACACCCACCTCTTGCTTCCTCCAGACCACCCCCCAGAGCACACAGACATCTTCCTCTTGCTCCCTCCCCACTCACTCCAACAGAGACACCCACCTCTTGCTCCCCCTCAGCAGAATACACTCACTTCTTTCTCCCCTCCCCACAGCACACAGACACCCCCTCCTGCTCTCCCTTGCACCTGTGGCACACAGACATCTACCTTCTTGCTCCCTCACTATTTCCCAGCACTGATGAGAAGAAAAGCGGCTGCACATAAAGCCACTGTTGCCTCCCCTGCCACTTTGGTGTTAAATTCAAAATTTGAACCACATGGTTTCCCAGTACTGAGTGGCAGAAGAGGCGGCTGTGGCCTGATGTGCAGCTGCTCTTCTTTTCTTTTTCTTCTTGTGTGTGTGTGTGTGTGTGAGCATGCCTGCCTCAGAAGTGCAACGTTGGTGGGACAAGGAGGGAAGAGTACAGATGCCAGTACTGCCTGCTGTGCTTTACACAACCCCTTCCTTAATGTCCATATGCTCAGGGCTGCAAAACATAGGTGCCAGGTCCCATTTTTAAGTTGCCATGCCGAACTGGCACCTGGGGTTTGTTCAGCCCTGATGTAGATGATGAATACAGACTACACTTATAAAGTTTGTTGCTAATACTAAGTTAGGAAGAGTTGCAAGGAGCCTGAGGCAAGGCTTAGTATTCAACAGAATCTTTATACTTTTGGAGAAAAGGCCATGAATAAACAGAATGACAAATACAAGAATAAATCAAATGAATAAATATAAAATGGAAAATGGTTGGGCAGGCAGTGGTACTGTAGAAAAAAGATTTACAGGGTCAGAATGAATAAAGAACTCGGGACTGGGATGGCATTTGTTAGTGTACAATTAATTATTTAGATTACATATGCAAGCTCAGTAAACATATCAAAATCTCTATTGGAACAAACTTTTAAATTAGTTTCAAGAATATTTTAAATAAGCTTCCAGGGACCAAATAAATAATCTAATTGTTTGATTTTAGAAGTTTAAACAATCATGTTCTGCAACTGGAATGCAAATCTGCAATCAGATGTAGCTATCAAAGAATCAATTGTTTTTATGGCTGTGAATGAAAGACACAGGCACTATGAGTTTCAGTACAATCAAACCAAACTAGACTAAGAGGATCAGCATTCCAAGTTAACTTCACATCTCTGTACATAGAATACCATTCACTACAGTATAACTAATGACAGTTTTATTCTCACCACTATTGAGAAAGGGAGGCTTTCCTGGAACAAATGAGAATATGCATGGCATTTTATTTAAAAAGATTACATTATAATATAATGTAACTTTGGAGAGAGCCTTTGTGATACCAATGACCACTCTGAAAACTGAGGCGTCTGTGGCATCATTCACATAGATAGGTGCATTCCAATTCTAGTGCAATGCTTAACGTTCTAAAAACAGGTATATTAAAATGAATTAGCTAATGAAATAATCATAATGATTTTAATAGTTTAATGGATGGTGGCTCAATCACAGTATGTGTGATGGCTATTGAACCTCCCTGCTCATGATATAAAATTACATGGAAAACAAAACAATAATGAAACAAAAGAATGAAAATGTATCACAAATAATGCAATCAAGCCTCAACATAAAAGTAACGTATATATGTACACAAACATTCAAATTACTTTGTAGTGACCAGTCTCATTTTTGCTTCTTAGTTCACTGGTTGCTGTATGAATGCTGAACACAGATGTAACACAGCATCCTATTCCATCACTTTTACAGTGTGTCTGTAATGCTACAGCCATCTGTTGTAAAACATGGAGAATGATGGTCTCTTTTTATAAATATTATATACTGTATGTGCTTTTTCATTTCGGGACAATATTTAGAATCCCTGCATTGATTGCAAGTGAAATTTCAAAAGAAAACTCTCCAGGGAGTTTCAGCAGCTAGCTGACACCACAAATACTTCTGTTCCAATTGGTCTTGCATCCACCATCATAATGCACACATTAAAATAAACCCTGGCATGTTTCTTGCTAGCCCTTTACAGCAAGGGTAGGAGGATCTGCACTGTGAAACCTACAGAAGAGTAGGGCAATTTTTAGCTAGCAATTAAATACATAATCCCATAACTGCTTAATTACTAGAGCAAGAATCACTTGAAATTTGGTCACCCCATATCTTGAAGATATTAGGAAAAAAACAAATGCTGGAATAATATTTCACAGAGTTGTATTTTTTCTCTTCAACATTTATCTTATTGATGGTGTCACCATCTGTTCTCTGCAACAGTCTAAATTAAACAAATATTCCTCCACTGGAAGATCCAGCAACTCTGGTAACTCTAGGTCACATCCAAGTACAATACTGCAGTAAAACCTTATACAGCACCAAATCATTTTTTTTATTCCCTTCTTTTCTTCATCATCTCTCCTTTTTGCCCACAAAGAAACCAGTCACTCCAACAAGACCAAGACTTTTTTTTTTAAATCTACTTCGATCAGCTTTCTATACACACTCAAATTACACATAAGAAAATAACACAACTGACATAACATTTGGCTCTTTTTGCCTGCATAATAAATTTGAAAATGCACATCATGGAAGTAAAAACTCAGCAGTGATTTCTTCTCCAGAAAGTGCTGGGCAGCACACAGTCAGTTCAATGGGATGGGCTGAACTGGATAGGATTAATGACCACAACACTGTAGTTTTACAATGTTGTACAAAAGCTGCTACTAGCAGACAAGTTTAAACAGAGGCACAGCCCAAAATATATGCCAGTTTCACGAAATAGTAGAGAATTCTTTCAGTAGAACTTCCTGGCTTAGAGTATTAAAAGCAAGGTTCTTCCGCACATTGATGCTAATAGATCGAACCTGAAAGAAAAAGAAACAACATAACAATGTTTTCAGGGAGAACATCATCAAGGTGACAGAAAAGAAAAATGAGTACAGAACTGAACAACTGGAAACCTGTTTGGCTAACTGGAGAACAAGGCCTTACATGGACAATACCTCAGAGCAGAGGTTCTCACCCCAGTCCTCAGAACACACCTATCCAGTCATGTTTTCAGGATTCCACAATTAATATGCACTGAGATAGAAGCAACCTCTGAAAATAATTGCTTACTAGTTATGTTGTTCCTAACACTAATGGTAGAGAGTCATATTTTATTTATTTATTTTTGTTACATTTGTACCCCGCGCTTTCCCACTCATGGCAGGCTCAATGCGGCCTATATGGGGCAATGGAGGGTTAAGTGACTTGCCCAGAGTCACAAGGAGCTGCCTGTGCCTGAAGTGGGAATCGAGCTCAGTTCCTCAGTTCCCCTGGACCAAAGACCACCACCCTAACCACTAGGCCACTCCTATATTTGATATACTGCCTTTCTGTGGGTACAGCCAAAGTGGTTTACGAATATTATATGCAGGTATTTTTTCTGTCCCTAGTGGGCTCACAATCTAAGGGCGTCTTTTTTTACTAAGCCACACTAGCGATTCCCCGAGCGGCAAATGAAAGGAAGCCCATTCAATTCCTATGGGATTTCTCTCATTTGCCACATGGGAATCACTAGTGCGGTTTTGTAAAAGAACCTATAAGTTCTTTTGAACCCAGGGCAATGGAGGGTTAAGTGGCTTGCCCAGGCTCACAAGGAGCTGCAGTGGGAATTGAACCCAGTTCCTCAGGTTCTCAGCCCACTGCACTAACCATTAGGTTACTCCTCCACTCCACACCAGTAACAGATGGGAGAAGAACTTGAGTTTTTAATGTTAAGTGCAATACAGAGACGACAGATAACAAGGACAGGTATCATGCAATAATTTAAAAGAAAGATGTGGAGGGGCATAATCGAACGCGAACGCCTATCTCCATGGGCGTCTATGTCCGAAAACGGGTACGTGAAGAGGAGAGACAGACCGTATTTTCGAAAAAAAATGGACGTCTTTTTTTTGTTTCGATAATACGGTTTGTACGGACCAAATGCCATGGATTTGTTCGTTTCTGAGCTAGGTGTTTTGTTTTTTTAGCGATAATGGAAACTAAAACCGGCCAGCTCAAAAACGTCCCAATCCGAGCCATTTGGTCGTGGGAGGGGCCAGGATTGGTAGTACACTGGCCCCCCTGACATGCCAGGACACCAACTGGGCACCCTAGAGGTCAGTGTGGTGGACTTCAGAAACAGCTCCCACATGCATAGCTCCCTTACCATGGGTGCTGAGCCCCCAACCCCCTCCCCCAAAACCCACTACCCACAAATGTACAACACTACCATAGCTCTTAGGGGTGAAGGGGGCACCTACATGTGGGTACAGTGGGTTTTGGAGGCCTCCCATTTATCAGCACAAGTGTTACAGGTAGGGGGGATGGACCTGGGTCCGCCTGCCTGAAGTGCACTGCAGTACCCACTAAAAGTGCTCCAGGGACCTGCATACACGCAGGCCTCTAGGACTTGCTGCTGTAGAACCTTGGCACACCAGTTGACACCTGAAGACTAATGTCTTCTAAAACGTCCTTTATTGGAATAAGCATGTTTACTCACAGTTAACTGCAGATCAGAGGTTGTGCCCCACTGGCAAAGAGTCTCCCTGGTACTGAGATTAGCAGTAGGTCAGAGCTGGCAGAATGCTGTACAATGCCCTCTTTCAGCAACATTCAAGGGAAGAACTAAGTTTTGTAACGTGGCTAACACATGAAAGGGATCTAAAACTGTGTTACAAAAATGGCCACTACCTCATGGACTACCGGAAACAAAACAAGGCACACTCTGACCCAGTAAGCAGAGGGAAAAGCACCATGGGAGTACAGCCTACCAACTACCAACACCGTAAGCATTTAACACAAGCTAGTGGAATCACGGAGCCCAATACCCTACGCCCACCACAATGCATTGCTGATGTGACTCTCCAGTGCGCATAACAGAAAAGGTGTCACACTCAACCGAGAGCCACATCAGAACCAGGGAAAGGCTGTCACAGGATAGAATACATTCTGCTGTCATGGAGGTGGGTACGGCATTTGAGGCTGGGAAAAAAAGTTTGTAAAGTGGGGTTTTTTGGTGGGAGGGGGTTAGTGACCACTGGGGGAGTCAGGGGAGGTGATCCCCGATTCCCTCCGTTGGTCATCTGGTCAGTTGGGGCACTTTTTTGGGACTTGGACCTAAAAAAAAAGGGTCAAAATAAAGCGGACCAAATTCTCGTCAAAAACGCCCTTCTTGTTTCGATCATCAGCTAAAGACGCCCATCTCTCCTGGGCCGATAACCACGCCCCAGTCCCGCCTTCACCACACCTCCGACACGCCCCCGTCCCATTTGTTCGTTCCTGCAATGGAGTGCAGTTGAAGACGACCAAAATCGGCTTTCGATTATACTGATTTGTTCGCCCACGGGAGAAAGACGCCCATCTCCCGATTTGGGTCGAAATATGGGCGTCTTTCTCTTTCGAAAATAAGCTGGAGTGATTTAAATTTTGTGTATTAACGTTTGGCAGCCAGTGCAGAGTTTGAAGCAGAGGAGGTGTATAAGGAACTATATTCTAGTATTCCTTATTCTCAAGACTTTCGAGATTGAATGCTATGCTGTTCAACTGCTTTTTGCCAACTCTTTCAGAAGAAAAACTGAAACCATCTAGGCCAGCATTACTTTGTATGTGGCAATTATTTTACAAAAACACAAATGCATGCCACTGGAAATATTCATATAGGGAAAGGGGATGGAATTTGATTAAGTACATAAGTACATAAATAATGCCATACTGGGAAAAGACCAAGGGTCCATCGAGCCCAGCATCTTGTCCACGACAGCGGCCAATCTAGGCCAAGGGCACCTGGCAAGCTTCCCAAATGTAAAGATTGAATATACTGCCTTTCTGTGGTTACAAAGCAGTTTACATATTATATGCAGGTACTAATTTTGTACCTGGGGCAAAGGAGGGTAGGTGATTTGCCCAGAGTCACAAGGAGTTGAGTGGGAATCAAATCCAGTTCCCCTAGGTCTCAGGCTGTTGAGCACTAACCACTAGACTACTCCTCCACTCCAATATAGGAGGTGATATTCTGTGCTCCCATATAGAATGAAATAGGAACTTTGGGGTTCAACTGGATTCTTTCTTCACAATGAAAAAAAAACAGGTTCTTAATATCACTCAGAAGATATTGTTCAAATTAAGAATACTGCGTAAAATTAAACCTTATGTAGCTCAGTCTATCTTTCAGAAGATTGTTCAAGTTACAGTGTGCCCTTTAGTAGATTATTGTAATGGTTTGCTTACTGGCGCTAAGAAGACTATTATGAGAGCATGTCATGCAAAACTCACTAGCAAGCAGGATCTCTGATATTAAGTAGTAGTAGTAGTATATTTCTCGATGTAGTCACATCTAGCCTGTATTGATATCTTTATATTGGTTACCTATACATTTACAAATTCAATTTAAAATATTACTGCTGGCTTTTAAAGCTCTGAATCACAGTATTTCTCGTATGATATGTTCTACTTTGAAGCTTTATAAGCCTGCACGATCTCCGAGGTCTTCACAAAAACTGCTCATAGATGTACCATTTTATCTTTCAGTCTGGTTAGCGGAGTATAGATCTTTGATCTTTTATATCATAGGTCCGAAAATTTGGAATGCACTGCCTGTTGAACTTCACGTGATTCAAAATATGAATCAATTTAAGAAAGAATTGAAAACCTATTTTATTCATCAGGCATTTGGACTAGATGAGCAATGACTGCCTTTTGATAAATGTATAAACCAGCTGTAATGTTACATTTTAATGCATTGAATTATTCCAGGAATATTGTCAGCTTGAGTAATAATATTGTCAGCTTGAGTAATAAGTATGTAATTTTTAGTCCAGTATGCAATGTTTTTATATGATGTTTGTATTTTAATGTTGTTTTTACGTTTTGTATGTACTATGTAATTCGCTTAGAATTTTTGAGATAATGTGGATTAGAAATAAATTATATAATTATATGGGGATGATTGTATTTGATAAATGGAAGGTTGACAATCAGGCAGATAAGGTGGCAGCAAAAGGCAGAATGATGGTTGGGCATAAAGAGAAAGGAATGGTGAGCAGTAGTCATGGTCATGGCCGTGCCCGTGCCCTCCTGGACTTGGCTCACCTTTGAGCACTGGTGGATCAGGCAACCCTTAGGTGGTGGAATGCTGGCTTCGGCTTAACCCCTGGTAAGCCTTTCCTTGGCTGAAAGGTGCCCAGCTCTACCACCGGCTGCCTTTCAGGTGCTGTGGAGGACTTGCAGCTCATCTGCATATCCTTTACAGCCTTCTCCGGGCTGACTCCCAGGTCCACTCCGATCCACTCAGGGCCTCCGCTCTAGGTGCCCAGCGCTCCCACCAGGTGCTGTGGAGGTCTTGCAGCTCTTCTGCATATCCTCACAGCTGTATCCGGGGTGACTCCCAGGTCCACCCCGATCTTTCCAGGGCCCTGGTTCCAGGTGCCCAGGGTTTCCAGGTGCTTTTTGGCTAGGATCAGGCAACCCTCAGGGGGAGGAATGCTGGCTTCGGCCTAATCCCTGGTAAGCCTTTACTTGGCTGAGAGGTGCCCAGCTCTACCACCGGCTGTCTTTCAGGTGCTGTGGAGGACTTGCAGCTCATCTGCATATCCTTTACAGCTTTCTCCAGGGTGACTCCCATGTCAACTCTAATACACTCAGGGCCTCCGCTCTAGGTGCCGCACACCGGGGCATTTTCTCTTTACATTTATTTTTCTCCCAGTTACTACTTATGGCTCCAGTACACTTTTTCTTCTTGGTAGTGTCCCTTCCTAATCTGTTTCTCCATCTGAAACCACTGTACACTGCAAGAACACATTGTCCACCCTTTGTATTCATCATCTTGTGCTTTCGTCTGTCCATGCCAGATTTTCCACCAACTCCCTTGTCATTAAAGACCAGACCCTCCCTATTTCACAGTGCCTTAAACTTCTGGGTGTTGAGCTGGACCCTCACTTGCACCTGGATCCGCAAGTGCGAGTGGTCACCAAACGGATGTTCTATGCTATGTGGAGGCTGCGGCGTGTTAGGTTTTGTCTCACCAGAGAGCTCTTCCGCACTCTCGTTCACTGGCTAGTTCTGTCTCACCTGGACTACTGCAGTGGGGTTTATGCAGGCTGCCAGGAGCATCTACTGAGGAAATTCCAGACTGCCCAGAATACTGCTGCAAGACTCATCTTGGGCAAGCCGCGCTGGGTTTCTGCGCAGCCCCTACGTTTCAACCTACACTGGCTACCTGTGAGAGAACGAATTGCATTCAAGATCTGTACTTTGACACAAAAAATAATCTATGGCTTAGCTCCGGAATATATGATTCCTCTAATAGATCTCCCACCTAGAAATGCCATCACTACAGCACGCACCTTTTTACAACTCCATTATCCATCTTGCCGGGGTGTTAAATACAAGCTTCTTTTTGCTTCCACTTTCCACTACTCCAGCCCAAAGACCTGGAACACTCTTCCCCTGTACCTAAAGTCGCAAGCTGACCACCCTCTTTTCAAGAAGCTGCTGAAAACGTACCTTTTTGAACAAGTGTATTCCATTAGTGACTCTGCTGTTTAGTCATCCTAATTGCTGTTAACATTTTATTCTTATTCTACTGCTAAATTCATGTGCTGTATCTCTTAACTTTTGTAATTCATGGAAGCCACATTGTGTCTGTATTTGTGGGAAAATGTGGGGTAGAAATGAACCGTAAATAAATAAATCTCACCATCTCTTTTTTCCTCTTCCTTTTTCTCAGCGCTCAACCTTCAACATTTCCTTCTTTCCATTCATCCATCTCCTTTCTATCTGAGTACATCTCGCCTTCGTCGCTGTCATCATACCTCTCCTACTCTTCTCCATACTCTCTTGCTCCTTCTCCTGCTCTCCACTGGGGACATTAATCCCAATCCTGGTCTTCCACATCACCTCTCATCCTATTTGTGCTGGTCACACCGTGATATCTCAAATCTAATTTCTGTTTCTTTCCTCCCCCCTTCTTCCCTGCCTTTCTCTTGTGCTCTGTGGAATACCCGCTCTGTCTGTAACAAACTTTCCTACATCCATGACCTCTTTATCTCTCGTACTCTCCCATCTGCTTGGCATAACTGAAACTTGGCTTTACCCTGAAGACTCTGCTTCAGTCGCGGCCCTATGCCATGGAGGTAATCTTTTCTCCCATACTCCTCGCCCGGTTGGCCGCGGAGGTGGTGTCGGGCTACTACTTTCACCCTCTTGTAGATTTCAACCTCTTCTTCCACCTCAGTCTCACTGTTTTTCTTCCTTTGAAGTCCACTCCATCCATCTATGTATCCTGTTCAGTTGTTCTAACTACAATTCGCCGTTTGATGCGTGAATTTACCATATCTGATGAGGATCCTGCATACACAATTTGCTTTAAGGAAATATTTTGTGCAGAGCTCAGCAGGTGAAAGCTAAGTTTTTGTATATAGCATGTGCTTTGGATGTGTAGTTCAAGAAGTTGACATTTCTTACTCATACAGAACATGAAGATACTTGGGTTTCCATCAAACAATTGTTTGCTGCAAAAACTTCAAGCCTTAGACCTTTACTTCTATCTCCCAAGAAACACCCACAGAAGAAAAAAAATTAAATTCAATCTGCCACCTAGCTCTGATGATGAAGATGAGGAACAACCTGCAGGTGAGTTGGAACTTTATAAAGCAGAGAACACTTCAACTGGAGAAGTTCACGTTTTAGACTGGTGGAGAAGACGCTGGACCGAGTAGTACTCAGCTCTCTCAAAATTGGCAAGACATTATCTTTGTACTCCAGCAACTACAGTTCCATGTGAACGTTTATTCTACAAAGCAGGATTTATTATTGAGAAACGTAGATCATCTCTGCTCCCTGAGAGTGCCAATTAACTACTTTGTTTAAATAACTGGCTTAATGGCTAATTCATTTGTTTAGTCTATGGCAGCAATTCTATAACTTTGTGCCCCCACTGGCAGCCCTCTCTCCTCTGCGTGCTCTTTCTCCCTGCTCCTCATGACCCTCGGCCTTGACCACTGCAGTGAAAGTACGCTGTGTCTCACCTGGCCCCAAACCTCTCTCTCTAACAGGAAGTTCTACAGCTTTGTGGAGGAGTAGACTAGTGGTTACAGTACCAGGCTGACAACCAGCAAAGCCAGGTTCAAATCTTGCTACTGGTCCCTGTGATCTTGGGCAAAAGTCACTTAATCTTCCATTGTCACAAGTACAAAATTAGATTCTGAATGTGTGAAGACTAAGAGCAATGTGTATGGTATGCTGGCACATATGCTGATGGAAAAGTCCATAGTCTGCTACTGAGATAGACATGGGGAAGCAACTGCTTGCCCTGGGATTGGTAACATGGAATGTTGCCATGATTGGGGTTTCTGTCAGGTACTTGTGACCTGGCTTGGCCACTGTTGGAAACAGGATACTGGGCTAGTTGGATCATTGGTCTGACCCAGTATGGCTCTTATGTCCTATGTTTCATTGGTTGTGGTGTTCATTGTTCCCAATGGTTTCCCAATAAAAAATTATTGGGGACAAAAACAAACAAAATTCAATTCTAATTCACCAGCGGACAGGGAAATACCTTTAGCTCATCTAAAGCCATTAGTGAGAAAGATGCCAGCTAAATCCAGAAAAAACATAGGCAGTCACTTTTGGTACTTAACTGACACACGTCTCTCAATGCACAAACTTACAGAATTGCCTTTTACATGCTTGAAGAAATAGTATTCTTTTAAGGAAACTGGAATCAAAGTTATTGGTTGAATGTTTAGGATCAATAAAAAATGTAGATGCTACATTTATTTTACACTTGGACCATGCAATTAATCACATGATTAAAAGTTTTGATCACGGTCAATTGGGTGATTAAACATTTTAATCGATGAACAGCCCTACTAATAAGGCACCATTTTATAAAGACACACAGATGCTTATATATCCAGGGCCGGTCTTAGGCAGAGGCGACCAAGGCAGCCGCAAAGAGCCCCGCGCCTAAGGGGGCCCCGCTCTGCCTCTGCTCCGACCTCCGCTCGCCTCGGATGACTGTCCGCATCATTCATGATGATCCCGCGGCTCGGCCACTCCACTTCTGGGGAGGGGAGGTTTCATGATAGCATTGTGCTTATTATTTCAATCCGTTTTTTTTGTACAAGTTTAGCTTCATTTGTCTTTATTTGAAATTTCATAAATAAAAAAAATTTGTAAAAATGGAATAATCTTATCAATGGGGTGGAGCTAGGGTGGGGGCGGAGCTAGGGCAGGGCTAGGATGGGGCCCCACCAAATTGGTCTGCACAGGGCCCCGCACTTGCTAAGACCGGCCCTGTATATATCATTACAAAATACTAATACAGATAGTTATACATGCTCTTGAGCAGGTGTAAAGCTAATGATACATACCTGTAGCAGGTGTTCTCCGAGGACAGCAGGCTGATTGTTCTCACGACTGGGTTGACGTCCACGGCAGCCCCCACCAACCGGAACAAAAACTTTGCGGGCGGTCCCACACGCAGGGCACTCCCACCGCGCATGCGCGGCCGTCTTCCCGCCCGTGCGCGACCGTTCCCGCTCAGTTGAATGACAAGCAAAGGAATGAGTAAAACGCAACTCCAAAGGGGAGGAGGGAGGGTAGGTGAGAACAATCAGCCTGCTGTCCTTGGAGAACACCTGCTACAGGTATGTATCATTAGCTTTCTCCGAGGACAAGCAGGCTGCTTGTTCTCACGACTGGGGTATCCCTAGCTCTCAGGCTCACTCAAAACAAGAACCCAGGTCAATTGAACCTCGCAACGGCGAGGGCATAACAGAAATTGACCTACGAAGAATAACTAACTGAGAGTGCAGCCTGAATAGAATAAAATTGGGTCCTGGAGGGTGGAGTTGGATTCAAACCCCAAACAGATTCTGCAGCACTGACTGCCCGAACCGACTGTCGCGTCGGGTATCCTGCTGGAGGCAGTAATGTGATGTGAATGTGTGGATAGATGACCACGTCGCAGCCTTGCAAATCTCTTCAATAGTGACTGACTTCAAGTGGGCCACTGACGCTGCCATGGCTCTAACACTATGAGCCGTGACATGACCCTCAAGAGTCAGCCCAGCCTGGGCGTAAGTGAAGGAAATGCAATCTGCTAGCCAATTGGATATGGTGCGTTTCCCGACAGCAACCCCTTTCCTATTGGGGTCGAAAGAAATAAACAATTGGGCGGACTGTCTGTGGGGCTGTGTCCGCTCCAGATAGAAGGCCAACGCTTGCTTGCAGTCCAATGTGTGCAACTGACGTTCAGCAGGGCAGGTATGTGGTCTGGGAAAGAATGTTGGCAAGACAATTGACTGGTTAAGATGGAACTCCGACACCACCTTCGGCAGGAACTTTGGGTGGGTGCGGAGCACTACTCTGTTGTGATGAAATTTGGTATATGGAGCATGAGTTACTAGGGCTTGAAGCTCACTGACCCTACGAGCTGAAGTAACTGCCACCAAGAAAATGACCTTCCAGGTCAAGTACTTCAGATGGCATGAATTCAGTGGCTCAAAAGGAGGTTTCATCAGCTGGGTGAGGACGACGTTGAGATCCCATGACACTGCAGGAGGCTTGACAGGGGGCCTTGACAAAAGCAAGCCTCTCATGAATCGAACGACTAAAGGCTCTCCAGAGATGGCTTTACCCTCTACACGATAATGGTAAGCACATCGCACTAAGGTGATTCCTTACTGAGTTGGTCTTGAGACCAGACTCTAATAAGTGCAGAAGGTATTCAAGCAGGTTCTGTGCAGGACAAGAACGAGGTTCTAGGGCCTTGCTCTCACACCAAACGACAAACCTCCTCCACTTGAAAAAGTAACTCTTTTTAGTGGAATCCTTTCTAGAGGCAAGCAAGACACGGGAGACACCCTCAGACAAACCCAACGAAGCAACATCTACGCCCTCAACGTCCAGGCCGTGAGAGCCAGGGACTGAAGATTGGGGTGCAGAAGCGCTTCATCGTTCTGAGAAATGAGGGTCGGAAAACACTCCAATCTCCACAGTTCTTCGGAGGACAACTCCAGAAGGAGAGGGAACCAGATCTGACGGGGCCAAAAAGGCGCTATCAGAATCATGGTGCAGTGGTCTTGCTTGAGCATCAGTAAGGTCTTCCCCACCAAAGGTATGGGAGGATAAGCATACAGGAGGCCTGTCCCCCAATGGAGGAGAAAGGCATCCGAGGCCAGTCTGCCGTGTGCCTGAAGTCTGGAACAGAACAGAGGCAGCTTGTGGTTGGTCTGAGAGGCGAAAAGGTCCACCGAGGGAGTGCCCCACTCTCGGAAGATCTTGCGTACCACTCTGGAATGGAGCGACCACTCGTGCAGTTGCATGACTCTGCTCAGTCTGTTGGCCAGACTGTTGTTTACGTCTGCCAGGTATGTGGCTTGGAGAAGCATGCCGAACTGGCAGGCCCGCCGCCACATCCCGACGGCTTCCTGACACAGGGGGCGAGATCTGGTGCCCCCCTGCTTGTTGATGTAATACATTGCAACCTGATTGTCTGTCCGAATTTGGATGATTTGGTAGGACAGCCGATCTCTGAAGGCCTTCAGTGCATTCCAGACCGCTCGGAGCTCCAGGAGGTTGATCTGAAGATCTTGTTCCTGGAGGGACCACAGTCCCTGGGTGTGGAGCCCATCGACATGAGCTCCCCACCCCAGGCGAGATGCATCTGTCGTCAGCACTTTCGTGGGCTGCGGAATTTGGAATGGACATCCCAGAGTCAAATTGGTCCGAATGGTCCACCAGTGCAGCGAATTGCGGCAACTGAGGGACAGGCGGATGACATCTTCTAGATTCCCGGTCGCTTGACACCACTGGGAAGCTAGGGTCCATTGAGCAGGTCTCATGTGAAGGCGAGCCATGGGAGTCACATGAACCGTGGAGGCCGTATGACCCAGGAGTCTCAACATCTGCCGAGCTGTGACCTGCTGAGACGCTCTGGTCTGGGAAGCGAGGGACAGGAGATTGTGTGTCCTCGCTTCGGGAAGAAAGGCCTGAGCTGTCTGAATTCAGCAGAGCTCCTATGAATTCCAGGGACTGGACCGGCTGGAGATGGGAGTTTGGGTAATTTATCACAAACCCCAGCAGCTCCAGGAGTTGAATAGTTCACTGCATGGACCGGAGAGCCCCTGCCTCTGAGGTGTTCTTGACCAGCCAATCGTCGAGATACGGGAACACATGCACTCCCAGCTTGCGTAGATACACCGCGACCACCACGAGGCACTTCGTGAACACCCGTGGGGCAGAGGCGAGCCCAAAGGGCAGCACACAATACTGAAAATGCCGTGTCCCCAGACGGAATCTGAGATACTGTCTGTGAGCTGGCAGTATCGGGATGTGAGTATAAGCGTCCTTTAAATCCAGGGAACATAGCCAATCGTCTTTCTGAATCATTGGTAGAAGGGTGCCCAAGGAAAGCATCCTGAACTTCTCTTTGACCAGGTATTTGTTCAGGCCTCTCAGGTCTAGGATGGGGCGCATCCCCCCTGTTTTCTTTTCCACAAGGAAGTACCTGGAATAGAATCCCTGCCCTTCCTGCCCGGGTGGTACGGGCTCGACCACATTGGCGCTGAGAAGGGCGGAGAGTTCCTCTGCAAGTACCTGCTTGTGATGGGAGCTGAAGGATTGGGCTCCCGGTGGGCAATTTGGTGGAGTGGAGGCCAAATTCAGGGTGTATCCGCACTGCACTATTTGGAGAACCCACCGGTCGGAGGTTATCAGAAGTCACCTTTGGTGAAAAACTTTCAACCTCCCTCCGACCGGCAGGTCGTCCGGTACGGACACTTTGATGGCGGCTATGTTCCCATGGATCCAGTCAAAAGCCCGTCCATGGCTTTTGCTGTGGAGGCGCAGGGGGCTTGCTCAGGCGCACTCTGTTGACGGGAACGAGCGCGCTGGGACTGTCCCTGTGCCTGAGGAAGCCTTCGGGCCGGATGGGTGTACCTACGCTTGCTATAGGCGTAGGGTGCAGCCTGCCGAGCCCGGAAAAAAACGTCCACCTGCTGAGGTGGATGCTGAAGGCGCCCGGTGGGAGAGCTTGTCGAGAGCGGTTTCCCGCTGGTGTAGTTGGTCCACCAACTGCTCGACCTTCTCGCCGAAAATGTTATCCCCCCGGCAATGGACATCCGCCAGCCATTGCTGGGTGCGGTTGTCCAGGTCAGAGGCACGCAGCCACGAGAGTCTGCGCATCACTATACCTTGGGCCGCAGCTCGGGACACTACATCACAGGTGTCATAGATACCCCTGGACAGGAACTTTCTGCACGCCTTCAGCTGCCTGACCACCTCCTGAAAAGGCCTGGACTGCTCCGGAGGGAGCTTGTCGACCAGGTCCGCCAGTTGCCTCACATTGTTCCGCATGTGAATGCTCGTGTAGAGCTGGTATGACTGGATGCGGGTCACAAGCATGGAAGATTGGTAGGCCTTCCTCCCACACGAGTCCAGAGTGCGAGACTCCCGCCCCTGGGGGCGCCGAGGCGGTATCCCTCGAACTCCGTGCTCTCTTGAGATCAGAGTCCACGACCGCCGAGTCATGAGGCAATTGGGGCCGCATCAACTCTGGGTCAGAGTGGATCCTGTATTGGGACTCCGCTTTCTTGGGGATGGTGGGGTTAGATAACGGCTTCAGCCAGTTCCGAAGCAGTGTCTCTTTGAGGACATTGTGCAACGGCACCGTGGAAGACTCTCTAGGTGGTGATGGATAGTCGAGGACCTCGAGCATCTCAGCCCTTGGCTCATCCACAGAGACCACGGGAAAGGGAATGCAAATAGACATATCCCTGACGAAGGAGGCAAAGGAGAGGCTCTCAGGGGGCGAGAGCTTTCTCTCCGGTGAAGGAGTGGGGTCGGAGGGAAGGCCCACAGACTCCTCTGAGGAGAAATATCTGGGGTCCTCCTCCTCCCCCCACGAGGCCTCTTCCTCGGTGTCGGACATGAGCTCTTGCAGCTCAGACCTCAACTGCGCCCGTCTCGACTGCGAAGAACCATGTCCCCGGTGATGGCGTCGAGCGGTGGACTCCCGCGCTGGCGGGGATGAAGCTCCCTCCATCGACGTCGACTCCACCTGCGTGGCGGTCGACACCGGTGCCACAAGCGGCGTCGGAGGCCGTGGCATCAGGCTAGAGCACACCGGCGCCTCCGTCAACGGCGTCGGGGGCGCAAGCACCCCCAGTGCCGGCACAGCCTGGCGCATCAGCCCTTCCAGAATCCCAGGAAGGATGGCTCGGAGGCACTCGTCAAGGCCCGCTGTTGGGAAAGGCAGGGGTGTCGGTGCCGGAAGCTGCTCGGGTCCAGGAGACGGTACCGAAGCACCCGCGGACTGACGCAGCGACACCTCTTCAACCGAGGGGGAACGCTCCTCTCGGCACTGCCGCTTCCTCGGCGTCGAGTCATCTCTCGAGGTGCCGGAGCTGGCAGTCCCGTGTGCCGTGGGCGACCGATGACGGTGCTTCTTGGTTTTCTTTTGGTGCCCGTCATTGGCGCTCGGCGGTAGAGACGAAGAGGAGGTAGAACCCCCCCCCCCGGCCTCGAGGGATCGGGTCTGACAGGGTTCGGTCCCGATGGCCCTGGGTAGAGGGAGTGGCCGGGGCCAACGGTACCTGTACTCCTGGGGTCGGTGCCGATTTCGTCGACATCGGTGCTGGTACCGAAGATCTGGCCGTCGATACCGATGCCGTCGAGGGGCCGGCGCAAGCTCCAAAAAGACGGTCCCGAAGAACTTGCCTCACCACCTGTGTCCGCTTCCGTAAGCCGAGACACAAGGTACATGTCTTGGTATTATGCTCCGGCCCGAGGCACTGGAGGCACCAAGCGTGGATATCGGTTTGCAAGATCTGCCGGCCGCACCGACCACACTTCTTGAATCCGCTCGGGACCTTCGAGGACATCGACGGAAAAATCGTGTCGGCGAAGTCAAAGTCGTCGATGGTGGTGGTGAAAAGCACACCCGAAAAAGAAACGACTGCACGGCCACAAGGCCGCAACGAGGCGCCCCCGCGCCTAAAGACGACGAGGGGACAAACTTTTTTTTTAATAACACAAAAAAGGGAAGGAAAAGAAACACGCGAACACGTTCGTAGAGAGAAAAAACTTGCGGCTAGGCCGCGATCCGGTTTCCAGGGCTGACAGAGAGAGAGACGATAACATGTCTCTCTCCAGCGCGAAATAGAAAAAAACTGAGCGGGAACGGTAGCGCACGGGAGGGAAGACGGCCACGCATGCGCGGTGGGCGTGCCCTGCGTGCGGGACTGCCGACGAAGTTTTTGTTCCGGTTGGTGAGGGCTGCCGTGGACGTCAACCCAGTCGTGAGAACAAGCAGCCTGCTTGTCCTCGGAGAAACCTCTTTACCTAAATTATTCATGTACGTGTACAGATTAGCATATTTTATACTGTACTCATGTACTTGGAAACTATGCCCCTGTACATTCCTACTAGCAAAGTATGCAAAAACATGTACTTTTATACCAGTCAGTATTTTATAAGAGGCCACATAGACACAAAAATGAATTTATAAAATTACTCCCCATAAGATGTGCATGTAAGATAGGTTCCATGCTAGTCAGCTTCCAACTCAGTCTGTGCTTGTGGTGACAGGCTAGGTGAGAAAGCTTGTACTTTTTTTTTATTTAAAGATTTACAAAATTATTTAAATATAAGAAATGCAAAATATTCATACACCAATATCTTTCTCAGAAATAAAAAGCTTGTATCTTCTAAAAGATAGTATGCATCCATCAACCTCCTCTGCATTGTCTCCAAAAAAATTCACAAAGAAGTGCTAAGTACAGCCATTTGTTTCTCTATTACTGGAAGCCCCTTCTTAACTCTCTACCCTCATCTCCCCTTACGTTCCTACCCGTAACCTCCACTCTCAAGACAAATCCCTCCTTTCAGTACCCTTCTCCACCACCGCCAACTCCAGGCCCCGCACTTTCTGCCTCGCCTCACCCCATGCTTGGAACAAACTCCCTGAGCCCATACGCCAGGCCCCCTCCCTGCCCATCTTCAAATCATTGCTCAAAGCCCACCTTTTCAATGTCGCCTTCGGCACCTAACCACTACACCTCTACTCAGGAAATCTAGACTGCCCCAACTTAACATTTCGTCCTTTAGATTGTAAGCTCCTTTGAGCAGGGACCGTCCTCCTTTGTCAATATGTACAGTGCTGTGTAACCCTAGTAGCGCTCTAGAAATGTTAAGTAGTAGTAGTAGTATTACTGGAAGCCTTTGATCTCCCAGGACTGGTCTGAATTTACAACTTTAAAAAGCGGTTGATTACGTAAAGCCTTAATCCTACAGTGCCAACTAGTAAGACTGCTGATCCACAGGGTGGACTGCAGTGCCACACAGTGAAATTTGCCTAACTAGCTTCTGACACAAAGAATGTGCCTTGGTCCGGCAGACCAAGAGACATCGGAGATCCCAGTGGTGTGTGGGAGAGGAAACTATAATCCCCACCAACCAAAGAGAAGGCAAAAGTGCAAGAGATCAAACACCTACATAACAGTACTTAAAAAGATCACCTCAATGCCACACCAAAGCTACCACCAGCACCCCCAGACCACCCTTGGAAACTATATGACTGGTGAATGTCAGATCAGTTGCAAAGAAATCCCCAGTGATCCATGATGTCATACATGAACAGCATCTTGACATTTTAGGAATAAGTGAAACCTGGCTAAAAGAAAGTGGGGGTTTACCACTGGCTGAAATATGCGCAACAGGTTTCAATATCTAACATCAACCAAGACCAGGAAGATGGGGTGGAGGGGTAGCAGTCTTGATTAGGGATCCAATCAAACTGCGCAGAATCTCCATCCCCCAGCTAAATGAATCAGAATCTTTTTAAATCCATCTTGAAGAGGAGAAAGCAATCTGGCTACTTATGGTATACCGAGCACCTCATAGCAACACATTATCTGTGCAAGAAGTTCTACACCTGATTACTCAAGTGACCCTGAATTACCCTAGGATGGTGACCATGGGAGATTTCCATCTACACATCGAATCCCCAGATACCGCCACAGCTGCTTTTCTGGACATGATGACAGTACTAGGATTCACACAGGTGATCAATTATCCAACCCATGAAAAAGGGTTACTGTCAGACTTGTGAGTTCTTGTGCCAAGTGGAACACTGCTAAGCGTGATGACAAGCCCCAGTACTCTGCTTGGCGGCTGAGCAATCCCGAGGTTCACCTGCGGTGACCGCTGTTCCCCGGAGGTTGAGCCCCCAGATGCGGGTGGCCGGCAGGACTTGTGTGGGAAGCTGAGGAGAGGGGCGCTGAGGAACCAGCCGGATGGGAAAGGAAGGGAATGGTCCTGGTACAAGCAATGTTCAACAGGTAGGCAGCAGGTGAGAGAGTAATCCAGGTATAAGCAATGTTCAACAGGCAGGCAGCAGGCGAGAGAGTAATCCAGGCACAAGCAGTCAGTAATGAGGGACCAGCAGAAGAAGTAGACTACAGAGTTAGTAAGACCTACAAAAGTGGAAGCCGAAGCCCAGAAGCAGAGAAAGACCTCCCAGAAATAGTGCTGGAATCAGCACGTAACAAGAAACAGCTGGGAGGAATACCTGAGGAACACCCAATAGGAGAAGGCAGAGAAAGAACAAGGAAGAGTCCATAGGTAGCCAGGGTAGAAAGCCAGGACAGACAGCCAATCCGCAGAGCAGAGAGGCAGGGCAGAGAACCCGGCATGCAGCGAGTGCCCAGTCAGTGCCTGTCGGAAGAGAAGAGGAGCGCTGACGGAGAGAGGAAGCCGATCGAGCGTGCGCACATGTTTGCCTGCTGGTGAACAGATGGAAGCAGCGCCGCGGAAGGGAACCCCGGCCTCAAAGAACGGAGGAGGACAGCGCCCCAGGAGTGCCATCACCGGCAAGGTGAGGGGCGTGACAGTTACATACTAGATTTTGTATTCTATAAAGGGGTTGACATCCCAGAATTCTGGGACAGCAGTATTGAAATAACACCCCTATCATGGTCAAACCATTTTCTAATTAAATTTTCCCTAAGTGACCACCTGAAAACAAATGGCACCTCCCAGAGTTTGGAAGGAGATCAGAGACAAAAAAAGCTGACTGTTGAGAATTTCCTTGAGGCCTTGGACTATCCACATGTGGATGAAAAGACAACTACTGTGTCAGAACAGGTTGACATTTGGAATACATGCTTAGCCAAGACCGTAGAGAAAACAGCACCACTAAAAAAGGTCCTACCCCAGTCACAAACGCTCATCTTGGTTTTCTCCAGAACTTTGGATCCTTAAATGCAAAGGATGGAAACTGGAAAGCAGGTGGTGGAAATCTCGCCTGGATGAAGACAGGCTTAACTGTAGGAAGCACATGACAAAGTATCGCCAGGCCTTAACATTAATCAAAATACAATATTTCTCTCAATGCATTGCACAGGCTGCCAATTCAACCACGAAGATGTTCAGTATAGTAAACAGCCTACTGCAACCCCCACAACAGAACCAGCCTGCCCAGTTAAAACTGAACTGCAATGATTTTGCCGCATACTTTTCCCACAAAGTTAGAAGTCTCCACCAGGATTTACAGGCAATCCTACCCAGCCTCCAATCAGTTAACAAGGCGTGCACAAACTAGCCCCCCCTCCTGACAGAGACATATGGGATGCTTTTAACCCAATAACAGAAAAGAGCCTTGACAAAATCCTAAGAGACCTTCGACCAACTACCTGCTCCCTTGACCCCTGTCAATCAAAGCCAGTGCAGAAGGCAAGTATGGGTTTCATAGAAGGTGCACTAAAATTGTGAACTCCTCTCTTTCTAATGGGCAACTACCGACAGCATTAAAAAGGGCAACGGTTCACCCTTTGCTAAAGAAAAACAACCTTGACCATGACAAACTTAAAAGTTACCGGCAAGTATCCAACATCCCATTTCTAGGGAAACTTACAGAACAAATAGTCTGTGTTCAACTCAATGATTGGCTAGAAGAGAGAAACTAGCTAGATCTATGTCAATCTGGATTCAGACCCGGTTATGGAACAGAAATAGTCCTCATATCCCTACTAGATGATCTTCACAGAAACCGAGACAAGGGATTTGTCTTGGTGATAGTACTGCTAGATTTCTCAGCAGTTTTTGACACTATGGATCATAATATCAACAGGGATCAATGGAACAGTACTTGCCTGGTTCAGATGCTATCAGACAGGCAACAATCTATAATATTTGGCAGCACCTCATCACCACCATGGGCACTGACCTGTGGGGTAACACAAGGATCGATACTGTTACCCATTCTGTTCAATATCTACCTCAAGCCACTAGCCGAGCTGATTAGGTCAATGGGCACTCAGTTCTACATCTATGTGGATGATTGAATCTACTCGTAGTCGGGGAGACAGCAGATCCAAGATGGCGATGGTATGAGAAGTGTTACCAGACGCGTCTCACTCTTCTTTGCAAACGCCAGCAAGTTGCTCCTTACCTGAACCCCGGAATGGGGAAAAGGAGAGGCAAAGTCAGAGAGATTCCCTCTCTCTCTGACGGGACAAGTAAACTTCGGCAGGCTAAGATGGAAGATTTTGCAGTTGCACTGGGTCCCGGGCAGATTTCTTCTCCGGTAGCTGAGGCTGGGGCTTCTGCGTCGGCCGACAGTGTAGATGGGGCCTCTCTCAGCCCCATCGAACATGCAGCTCCTCCACAACCAGGAAGCCAGCGTCTCCAGAGGAGCCCTGCAGGTTCAACCCCTAGTGGAGAGCAGAGTCTGCAGGGAGGGAGCCCTTTGGAGACAAGGGGAGATCAGAGGGACGACAGTTTGGGAGCTCCAGAAGCGACATCAGCTCCTGTACTGCTTGCAGAGACAGTGAGTATTCTGGAAAATGCTGCTAAAGCACCCCTTCCTGAACTAACATTGGAGAAAATGGAAAAACCAGCTGTAGTGATGCTAGAGTCTCTATGGGACTTAACCTTTACTGCACATTCCTCCTTACAATCTGTGGTAACAAAAAATGCTACAATCATTAAGACTTTATCAGAAACTGCAATAATTCAATTGCAAAAGACTGAAAAACAAGCTGTAGAAGTAAAATCTCTTACTGAAAGAACTAAAAAAAATGGAACTTGTGGGTCAAACATTGATTAAAGATAAGAACTTTACTTCCCGAAGGCTAGAATATCTGGAAAATCAGTCTAAGAGACTTAATTTGAGACTAATAAACTTTCCTAGTTCACCTCTTATTACCCCTGTACAAATGGTAAAAAAATATCTTGTGGAAATATTGGGTATGCCAGAAAATTCACTACCACCAATAACTAGGCGTTTTATTTGCCAACTGATTCTAGAATGGAATCAGAAAAATTTCCTCAAGGTGGTGCAGTGATGAATCTGACTACCTTTTTGGAGTCATCATTAGACGTTATAACGAAAAGAGCAACATTATTAGTCTCATTTGCCTTGGAGATGGATCAGGATGCAGTACTGAGACTTTCTTTAAGACATTTGGATTCAGTTTTTTTGGGGGTCAAAAAATAAGAATATACCCAGACTTATCAAGAGAGACTCAGAAGAAGCGTAAAGCCTTTTTGGCTAAGCACAACAAACATTGTAAACAAACAAGTAAAACCGAGTTTCTCTGGGCCCCTAACACAAGTGGACACATACTTGACATCAAACTTTCTTCTGGGAAGTATGAACTCCCCCTCAAATCACTAGTCAGGAACCTTGGAATACAGTTAGATTCAACGCTTACTCTGATTTCCCAAATCCAAGCAAACTTCAAGAGCTGCTTCTACTATTTGCGACAACTATCCTGTCTTTCTCTTTACATTGAGAAGGAAAATCTTATCCCAGTTGTGCATGCCATGATAACATCAAGACTGGGTTACTGTAATGCACTCTACAATGGTCTGACTTCAAAGGATCTGCACCAGCTCCGATTCAGAATGCTGCAGCAAGACTCATAGAAGGTTGCAAGCAATGTGACCACATCACACCATTTCTGCAAAAACTTAATTGGTTACCAGTATTAATACAGGGCTAAATTTAAAACTCTACGTCTGACCTTCAAGGCTCTTAAAGGAAATGGCCCCGAGAACCTGAAGAACAGGATGACCCTCTACACACCTCCAAGGACACTAAGGTTCTCCCAAGGTCCTAATCCCACCCTCTCCAAAAGACATTACAGAATGTGATACTGCAAGCAAGCCTTCTCTGAAGTAGCCCCCACACTCTGGAATGCATTCCCTGAAAGGGTCCGCTTAACACAAAACTATCTCTACTTCAGGAAGCAGGTAAAAGCTTGGCTTTTCAACCAGGCCTTTAATGGAAGAAGTGACTAAGTCACACACACTAGTGCCACAGGCTGCACAAACCGCAGCAGGACATGTTTATCCATTCCTACCCTAGCTGAGATAACATTTAATCATCTCTCTGACCTTATGTGCAACTTTTTTAAAATTAGTCACCTTATTTTCTAACTCCTCATACTCTCTTACCTATCTATGTGTTTCATCTTTTCTTATACCCTACGCGGTCTATTAAAATGTTCTATTACATATTGTGTTGACATTGTAAGTAGGATACTATGCCATACTTTGTATTGTTATTTGAATATTTTTACTGCTGTAATTGCCTATTGCTTATGTTTGATTTATTCTTACTGTACACCGCCTTGAATGAATTCTTTCAAAAAGGCGGTAAATAAATCCTAATAAATAAATAAATATTGTATCATACAAAGTTGATGAGCTGCAAAGTGGTTAACAGCATTATTCCCTTGAAACATCTCCTTTCACAACCAGTACAAGAATTGAGGCCCCGAAGCTCAGAAGCAAATTTGAGAGCTAGAGGCCATTAGCACCTGACTAGCCCCTGCATTTATTAGTGCTGAATGCTGAGAGCTGGCGATTGTGTGAACCAACAAGCTCGCCGGCTCCCAGCACAGTGAGCATGCAAATGCATACAGATGGGCTGATTCCCTAATTCCTCCCCAATGCTCAGCAGACAATGCTCCAAACAAGGGCACTCTTCCTGCTGTCAACCCTACGCCAGGTTGTGCCGAGCCATACAGATGAATGGGGAGACAGGGAACAAAGGTGAAGGCAGGGGGCGTCTGCAGGAAAAGATATAAAACCTGATCAAATCTGGATTCTTCATCAGGAAAGAACAGTACTGCACATATTTTGGAAAAGCAATTGACAGCCATATTCTATTCTGTTCTGGATCAAATTTTGTTAGTTAAAAATGAACTAGTGTACCTATAGTAAAAGAACAGCTTAAAAATAAATTACATTTGATAATGATTTGTTGCTGAAAATGAATGGGGTTTAAGCTCAAATATGTACAAGCAAAGAGAAAGCTGAGGGCTTCTGATCTGTAAGAACTACCAGAGCACCAAAATATAGAAATAGAAAATTTAATAAGCAGTTGTAAAATCAATACGTACTGGGTGACTGACATCTCTTCCTCCTCCTTCCCCCCTCTGGCATTCTGGGCATACGCTCAAGAGCTGTGCTTAACGCACAACTCTTCAGCACAGGTGCCAGGCACCATGCTTCCGCCAAACTCCCTAATGCTCAACGCTATGAGCGTGCCTAAATTTGCATCTCATTAGTGTTAAGAATTAGGGAGTTCCTTCGCTGCACTGATCAAGTGGTATTTTTCTGGCGCTGTTCTGAACAGCACGGGAGTTTTGAGCATCTGTCCCTGAGGATCTTTGTCAGGAGCCATTTCTTTCTTTCTTCATAGACACCTCAATCACAACAGAGGAGTGAAGGAGCTGGACTTTATTGAAACCGGATGTCAATGGGACCTCATATTTCATACCCATCTTCTTGAAAACAGGCTGATTGGTATGTGGAGTCTGCCACATGGAAATTTGTTGGCCTGGTAGAAAGTCATGAATTGGTACCGCAACAGTGGCCTTTGGGCCCTCTATAAATTTCAAGAGTCTCTGGTTCTGCTTCCTGTTGAAGTGGGAACAGTACCTCTCTTGTTATTGTCAAACAATTTTGGATAGATATCTTCATATGGAGACTCATTTGGAGCTAGAGGATGTGATGGATCATGCAGAAATCCAGTAGAGTATTCCTGTGCTTCTAGAGAGGACTCTGGAGAAATAAATTCTGGGTCTAGGAAGCTCTCCAGAGCACTTCCTATGTCAAAACATAGGAAGGAAGTTGGTAATTACTGGCCTCCTTTAGGCTCTGAATCTGAACTGGAGAGAGATTATTGAGTCCTGGGAAAAAGACGACTTCTCTGCACAGAATTTGTGCTAGTGGATTGAGATTATGTCACACTCAGCTGTTTACACTGAAAGTTAGGTAAAACCTTATAATACCCCTTAACAAACTTGCTGAACATCTTTTGAAAGGCATTTGAACAGGTGGAGAGGATTTATTGCTACCACCACCAAAATTATGGTGAACAGCTGGTTGTTACGCAGGGGGAAGAATTTATGAAATAGTGAGCCAGAAGAGTAGTGCAGCATATCTAAGCCATTAGGACAGAAAGAACTAAATTCTATAAATGCCGCTGAAAAAAAGCGCTTAGTGCTATTCTATAAACGTTGGTTAAATTTAGGTGCCATTTATAGAATAGTGCTTAGTCCCGGGAACCACCATTACATTTAGGTGTAATCATTTATATCAACGAAACCTTGGCAGTGGCGTAGCCAAAGAGCCAATTTTGGGTGGGCCTGAGCACAAAGTGGGTGGGCACAAATTTTCTCTCTCCCCCCCCCCTCCCCAAAATTGGCTGTCTGGCTACCCACTGCCCCGAACCCCCCCCAAGCCACCGCTGCAGGTTTCTCCGGCACCACCTACCGTCACCCAATGGGCCTTCTTTCCCCTCCCTCCGTCGGGCAGCGCCAGCCTAACTGTACAACAAAGCTGCACGGCACCGGGTCCGTCAGCATGCTGCTGCTAGCCTCCTACCTTGTCATTTTTCGGCAGAGGTGTTAGTTCTGCTGCTAAATCTGCAGTGGATCCACGCGGTGCCAGGGCTGTCTCTCTGTACGCTGCTGCGACTGCTTCCTCTGCGATAGCCCCGCCTCACCTCCGATACTCTTTCTGAAGAGGCGGGGCTAGCGCAGAGGAAGCAGTCGTAGCAGCGTACAGAGAGACAGCCCTGGCACCGCGTGGATCCGCTGCAGATTTAGCAGCAGAACTAACACCTCTGCCAAAAGATGAGAAGGTAGGAGCTAGCGGCAGCATGCTGACGGACCCGGTGCTGTGCAGCTTTGTTGTACAGTTAGGCTGGCGCGCGCTGCCCGACGGAGGGAGGGGAAAGAAGGCCCATTGTGTGCTCCGTTGATGGGTGGGCCTGAGCCCAAATTGGGTGGGCCCAGGCCCGCCCAGGCCCACCCGTGGCTACGCCCCTGAACCTTGGTGTAAATCTCTGCACCTAATATCCTCATTATTCTACAACAACATGCATAAATTGTGAGAATGTCCCTGATCCACCCATGGCTGCAAACTGGGGGCGCAAATTTTAGTGACTTTTACAGAATTTGGGGGACCAATCAAGACAAGACTAAAATATCCAACACACAGGAACACCCACATTGAACAAAGACAGACCAAGACAGAAAATATCAGAAAATACATTCAACTCACAAAGGCACATAAGGGAAAGAGCTCCTCTAAAAGGAGGTAAGGCCCAAGTCCCATAAGGCACAAGCTTTTAACTCTGTGTCATGCCTTCCAGCTAATCCTTTGTGGCAGGACTTATAAAGTTACTTCGCAGGTCGGTGGATAGAACTTCTGCCAAAGAGGATCAATTTGAATGTGCATAGTGCCCTTACTCAACTTTCCTCAGTGATTTTAGAAAACAGTTCCATGGTATAGAGCATGGCAGGTCACAACTTTAGTGCTACTTATCTTTATATCTCAGTATTCTTATCACATGTGCTTTTGAGAAATCCTGAGTTGCAATGTAGCAAACCACAGACTGCCATCTGCTCGTAACCCAAAAACCTCAACAAGGACTCCCTTGTTTTGCGGCGCTGCGTCAGGAGGAGGAATCTGCAATATGACGGTTTGGTTCAAGATGGCAGCAAGTTATAAACAAACAGGTGACAGAGACAAAAGGATAGTGAGCATAAAAATGTGCAATCAAGGGACTCAAGACGGTATTGTAAACCTGAGTGAATACAGATTAACTAGTAAACATTTACAAGAGTTCTCTGCTTATACTTTCACACCGCATTTCCTTTTGAGGTGTGCCTGTATTTCTGAATGTACACTTTTATCACCAGAACCTGGTCCTTTTCTCTCACTGCCCACAATCATTTATATATCACACTATTCACATTTTTTCTTTTTTTTTGCCAGACGCTACTACACACTTATACTTGCAGTAACCAGCTTTTTTTTTTGTTTTCATAGCTTTTTTTGTTGCTTATCTTTTGTGCTAATTTTTAATTGTTCGTTTACATAGTAACATAGTAGATGACGGCAGAAAACGACCTGCATGGTCTATCCAGTCTGCCCAACAAGATAAACTCATATGTGCTACTTTTTGTGTATACCTTACCTTGATTTGTATCTGTCATTTTCAGGGCACAGACCGTATAAGTCTGCCCAGCACTATCCCTGCCTCCCAACCACCGGCTCTGGGCCAGACCGTATAAGTCTGCCCAGCACTATCCTCGCCTCCCAACCACCAGCCCCGCCTCCCACCACTGGCTCTGCCACCTAATCTCAGCTAAGCTTCTAAGGATCCATTCCCTCGGAACAGGATTCCTTTATGTTTATCCCACGTGTGTTTGAATTCTGTTACCGTTTTCCTCTCCACCACCTCCCAAGGGAAAGCATTCCAAGCATCCACCACTCTCTCTGTGAAAAAATACTTCCTGACATTTTTCTTGAGTCTGCCCCCCTTCAATCTCGTATCGTGCCCTCTAGTTCTACTGCCTTCCCATCTACAGAAAAAGTTCGTTTGCGGATTAATACCTTTCAGATATTTGAACGTCTGTATCATATCACCCGTTTCTCCTTTCCTCCAGGGTATACATGTTCAGGTCAGCAAGTCTCTCCTCATACGTCTTGTAACGCAAATCCCGTACCATTCTCGTAGCTTTTCTTTGCACCGCTTCAATTCTTTTTACATCCTTAGCAAGATACGGCCTCCAGAACTGAACACAATACTCCAGGTGGGGCCTCACCAACGACTTATACAGGGGCATTAAAATCTGTTTTCTTCTGCTGGTCACTCCCCTTTCTATACAGCCTAGCAAACTTCTACTTATGGCCACCGCCTTGTCACACTGTTTCGTCGCCTTCAGATCCTCAGATACTATCACCCCAAGATCCTTCTCCCCGTTGGTACCTATCAGACTCTCTCTGCCTAACACATACGTCTCCCGTGGATTTCTACTCCCTAAGTGTTGCGTTCTCAAGGGCCTTGGCATTCTGTCAGGTCCTCGAGGCAGGACTGGAGTTTGTGAGCCCTTGGGCCACTGCCGAGGAGCGGCAGCGGCAGGCAAGACCACCTTGGAACTGGATACCCCGAAGAGCAGTACTGGAACTCTGGACTGGAGTAGTACAGGCAGGCAACTAGAACAGACGAAACAGGAACAGCTTCACCTGCACTTAGCCACCGTTCCTCTGGAGTTGAGCTCCGAAGTGCAGGTGACCGGCAGGACTTGCAGGATAAGGCAGGAACTGAAGATCCAGAGGACCCACCTGGGTCTGGGATACACGAGGGAGACCAGACTAGGAACTAAACACAGACAGTGTGCTGCTGCACAGCCACTAGCAAGACCCAGAAGACAGACCAAGGAACACAAGGCGTACAGAAGCCTAGCAGGAGCAAGGACTAGGGCAGCATACACACTAGGCAGAACGGGGATCCGGGAATACCCACAGGGTAAACCCTCTAGCTAGGTGGAGACAGGATACAGGAATAACCACCCAGGAAATACACACTAGCTAGACAGATACAGGATTCAGCATATACACTCAGGATATACAAGCAGGGTAGGCACACAGGCTAAGCAAGGCAGGACTTAGGGTAAAGAGAGCAAACCAGGAAGAACAGGCCAGGGGTCTTGGGCTGGCAGCAGAGCAAACAGAGTAACCAGGAATAACAGGCCAAGGGTCTTTGGGGCAGACAGGAGAACAGACAGAGCAAACCAGGACAAAGGCTTCACCCCAACCCAGGGTAAGCCAGGGACAGAGGCTTCACCCCAACACAGGGTAAGCCAGGAACAGAGGCTTCACCCCAACACAGGGTAAGCCAGGAACAGAGGCTTCACCCCAACACAGGATAAGCCTGGAGCAGAGGCTTCACCCCAAACACAGGGTAAGCCAGGAACAGAGGCTTCACCCCAAACACAGGGTAAGCCAGGAAGGACCCGCAGTCCACAGACAGACAGTGGCAGGGAAGACCCCCCAAGGAAGGACAACAGAGACACAGACACAGAAAGAAACTGGGCTGGAACCCAGAGAGAGGCTAAGCAGTAGTGCAGCAGACACTTACTAACCTGACCTGGCCTAAGAGCATAACACTTATGCAAAGGCCCTGACTGCAAGCACAGCACTTCCTTATGAAATCTCTCACTGATGAGTCACCAGCAGTAGGACAGAAGCAGGAAGTACACTGACCCCAAAGAGAGGCTTGACACACATAGGAAGTGAGCCCACAGGAAAGACAAGCAGGAGCCATCTTGGAAGCTGGCACAGAGCCGGTGGCAGCCATCTTAGATGCTGGCTCCCTAGAGAGGCATAGCCCACACAGGTGAGGTCTAGTGAAGCAATCAGCACAGAGACTAGAGACAAGACAAACACAAACACAGATAGAAGCCAGCAGAGCTGCTGACCCCCAGAAAGAAGGTAAGGCTGAGGGTGGTCACGGCCACAGACGTGACACTAAGTGCATCACTTTGCATTTCTTCGCATTGAATTTTAATTGCCAAACCTTAGACTATTCTTCTAGCTTCCGCAGATCCTTTTTCATGTTTTCCACTCCCTCCCGGGTGTCCACTCTGTTACAAATCTTAGTATCATCCGCAAAAAGGCAAACTTTACCTTCTAACCTTCAGCAATGTCACTCACAATATATTGAACAGAATCGGTCCTAGCACCGATCCCTGAGGCACTCCACTACTCACTTTTCCCTCCGAGCGAATTCCATTTACCACCACCCTCTGGCGTCTGTCCGTCAACCAGTTCCTAATCCAGTTCACCACTTCGGGTCCTATCTTCAGCCCATCCAGTTTGTTCAAGAGCCTCCTGTGGGGAACCGTGTCAAAAGCCTTGCTGAAATCTAGGTAGATTACGTCTATATCACACCCCTGATTTAATTCTCCAGTCACCCAGTCAAAGAATTCAATGAGATTCGTTTGGCATGATTTCCCTTTGGTAAAACCATGTTGTCTCGGAACTTGCAACTTATTGGCTTCCAGGAAATTCACTATCCTTTCCTTCAGCATCGCTTCCATTACTTTTCCAATAATCGAAGTGAGGCTTACCGGCCTGTAGTTTCCAGCTTCTTCCCTATCACCACTTTTGTGAAGAGGGACCACATCCGCCGTTCTCCAATCCCATGGAACCTCTCCCGTTTCCAATGATTTATTAACAAATCTTTAAGAGGACCCGCCAGCACCTCTCTGAGCTCCTTTAATATCCTGGGGTGGATCCCGTCCGGTCCCACAGCTTTGTCCACCTTTAGCTTTTCAAGTTGTTTATACACAAAAGGATAGTTACAGAATAATTGTGTTGTCTACGTCCACCCATTGGGTAATTACTCCTTTTTATACTGTTTTTATTATGTATACATATAATGTTTAATTTTTATGTGATGTTTGTATTATATATATTTTTCTATTTTAGATCACTATAGGCCCTATTGTTTTTAGCATGTGCACAAAATTAGTGTGAGCTGTGTAGGCGCCCGAAGGAATATTGTGGGCACTTACACAGCATGCGCTAATGGCTAGAGCACTAAAAAAGCTAACGCGCCTCTAGCGCGGCTTAGTAAACAGGGACCTTTGTTTTTGTATGTTTTTAGACTCCTGAGGCAGGCATCTTGCCGAAACATGGTGCCATGTCGAGTCTTACATATGTCGCCCCTCTGTGGTTTTTGTGTATGTCTTGTTGGTCATACTGCTCCCTTTTCTTTTCCTGGTATTGTGTTTGCAGTTGATCATGTTCCTCTACTTTGTGGAATCCTGTACATTAAATTTTAACTGCCAGACTCTTGACCACGCTTCTAATGTCTGATCCCTTCTCATGTTTTCTACTCGCTCCAGGATATCCACTCTATTGGCTACCTCTCCATGTCATCCACAAAAAGGAAAACTTTTCCTTCCAATCCTTCAGTAATGTCTCTCACAAATATATTAAACAGAATTAGCCCCAGCACTGACCCCTGAGGCACTCCACTACTCACCCTCATTTCCACTGAAGAAATTATGAGCACAAGTTATGCATTATGGAATAGGGTTAAAAAGGTTAGAGATTGATAAAAGTCTGTACAGCTCTGGAAATTATCAAATTGACAGAGCTTACATGATCTCTGGGATTTATGGTCCCTGGAATTTATGGGGCCCCTACAAACAGGCCTGGGAAAGGAGACTAGTGTAAACAGTAAGATGTTGCCAGACCTTGGAAATCAGATAAGCCCTGAGAAAGACAGTCTTGCAGAAGAAGGAACTATTGTCTGAAACAGGTATATATCTTGTAAGAAGAATATTTTGGGACAAGAGAACAGAATAACATCCAGTTATGTTACTGTATGATTCTCTCCTGAGAAATGTATTTGTAATTGATAAGCAGAATAATAAAGAATTGCCTTTCTCATATGCTAGCCCTCATAGTCTTTTATCTCTCTCTAAATTGTGGGTGGTTGGTGAGTACTAATTTGGGAGGTGATACAAGCAGCCTTACTTAATTAAAACACCACCAAGCAGACTCCATTTACCACCACCCCCTGCTGTCTGTTAGTTTCCTATCCAGTTTACCACTTTGGGTCCTACATTCAGTCCTCTCAGATTATTTATGATTCTTCTGTGAGGGAGCGCATCAAAGGCATTGCTGAAATCCAAATACATTTCATCCTGTGCATGTCCTTCAACCAAAGAAGCTACTAAGTAGTAAATTTAAAACAAATTAGAGAAAATATTTCTTCACTCAATGAGTAATTAAACTCTGGAATTTGTTGCCAGAGAATGTGGTAAAAGCAGATAGCTTAGCAGGGTTTAAAAAAGGTTTGGATAATTTCCTATAAGTCAAGTCCATAGCCATTATTAAGATGGACTTTGGAAAATCCACTGCATATTCTGAGACAAGTAGCATAACATTTTTTTTTTGCTGTTCTGGGATCTTGCCAGGTACTTGTGACCTGGATTGGTCACTGCTGCAAGCAGAAAGGACCTTCGGTCTGTCCCAGTATGGCAATGCTTATGTTCCTACTCTCCACAAAGCCATTCTGAGCATTTTCCAGTTTACCAATTCCATTCCTATCTTTTCTCCTTTCCCCAATATATCTGAAAAAGGTCTTGTCACCTCTCAACATCTTTAGCCATTTTTTCTTCCAGCTGGTCTTTTTTTTTTATTTCCTTATGGGACATAAATACAAGAGGAAACTGCAGTGGCCAACACCACAACAGGCTCTAGTGGTTAGTGGGTGAATCGATACCTTTGTCCCTGGACCCTTACTGATGGATATTTATCTGGGCAGCCAGCTGAGAGCTGTGGGGAAACAAAAAGGTCCCCTACTCTCTCTTCAATATCACTCTCAGCCCAGAGGAATGAGTACTTCCACTGCAATCACTGGGCATTGCAGACATTGGCATCAGTGAATTTGATTGAAGCTGTGCCTACTGTGCCCAGAAGGAAAGGGAGGAGAAGTGAGCAGAATGAGTGGCTTGGGTTATGCAGAGATCAACTGAGTGTGATGGAGATGTGGATAATCAGCAGGATGCCTTATAGAGTGGACATTATACTAGAGATACAACCCTGGTCTCAGTTGAAGAAGCTGCTGGTGCCCTTTCGAGCAGACCAGCTTTGGTGACACCCAATCGTTTTGGCTTTCAGTACCTCTGGAAGAGTCTGATGGTTCTGGCTGAGACATGGCATAGGATCCAGATGAAATAAGAATTTAAATTACAGCAAATTCTCTTTTGTATTTAAAGAAAGAAAGGAAAACAATATAAAACATTGGATAAGAGACAGAGGCTAACCCCCAGATTCTATACACAGGGTCCTATTGTATATATGGCACCTAAAATTAATGAGCAGTAGGCAATTACGCCTAAGCATATTCTAAATAGCGCACATAAATCTATGTGCGCTATTTAGAATACGCTTAGGCATAGTTTATACGACTGAATCTATATGCCTCCATTTACGCCAACAGAAAGCTGGTGTAATTCCCTGAGCTTAGATTTACGTACACTAGCCCATATTTTATAACAACGCATGTAGATTTTGGAGCGCCCATGAAATGCCCATTTACATGCCTTTAATCATGCCCCTTTTTGCCTGTGTGCATTAGAATGTAGGCACAGTAGATTACCGAATATACTTAGCAATGTACATGCGTAAATTCTAATATTTGCCAATTAATGCTCATTATTGCTTGTTAAGAGTTGTTAATGCTTAACAGCTTGTTAAAACGATTAATCTACGTGTGTAGTTATAAAATATGCCTGGACTTATGTATGGAATTGCGCGCTATACAGAATGTGGGAGATAGCATTTCTGGGTCCTGAAATTTAGGCACTATGAGTTGAGAGCTGGCATTTACACGAAGTTTCAGCTGGCGTAAATACTGATGTTCAACTTTAGGTATGAGAAACAACTCCAAGCACTATTCTATAAACAGGGCTCACCTTGGAGCGCCCTTTATAGAATACTGCTTAGAGCTGACTATTATTTTCCGATGCCAATTTTTGAGTGCCATTTATAGAATTCCCCCCCCCCCCCCCCACCCAACATCTTGAAGAATCAGGAGAGTTTTGTTTTCACATCCACTTGGCACAGTGAAAAAATGCAAAACTGAAGCGATAAGGAGACTACTGCATGCAGGAAAAACTGTACTTACTGAGAAGCTTATACTTAGCTCTGAGCTCTGGGAGAGCTGTTCAGTCCCAGCCTCAGGGAAATTGCAAAAAATAACTGTTGGACTACGCTGAGAGTAAAGAAGTTTCTTGATTTCATATACTGTTGTTTTGCAACACTGTGCATTTCCTTATGTGAAGGATTAGATGAACAGTATACATTTGCATTCATTACAATTTAAGACGCCGAAATACAGCCGCTTTGTCAAGTCTTTTGATTAAATATTACGTATAAGGACCATTGCATCTCCCTTGTGTCCTTTGGAAGAGTCTACTTACCCTACACTTCAGTTGGTGTGTATCAATAAAGAACTTTGGGTCATCAATAAAGAACTTTATTTGTCCCAGTCTTGAAGACCCAGTGTTGCTTTTTTTGTTTGTATACTTTCTGTGTATGCTGTATTACCCTCTCTATTTGTGTTACAGTCTTGTTTACTAGCATATTTCTATGTGCATATTTGGCTATCCAATTTAATACAAGACTTTTCTACACCCAACAATACAGTTTACACACAGAAAATACTTTAAAATATTACTCTCTTAAATACAGCTACCATATAAATGCATAGGAGAGTTCGGTGAAAAGGAGGTTCTCAAATGAGGATAAGGGTGAAAGAGAGTAGACAAAGGAGTAATCTAAGGAAACATTTCTTTATAGATAGGGTTATAAGATACATGTAACAGCATCCCAGTGGATGAGGTGGTGACAAAGACAGTAGCTGAATTCAAGAAAGCATGTGATCTCTGAGGGAGAGGACAGGATTGTAGAACTTAACAGTTGGTATGGACAGGCAGACTGGATTGGTTGTAGGGTCTCTATCTGTTACCATTTTCTATATTTCATTTTACAAATTAATACAGTTCATTGATTTAGTATAAAATAAAATAATTTTCTTCATTTTTTAAGCAAATGGCAGTTTACCAGATCCTTGAAGAAGGCAGCCTCTTTGTGTTGCTCTGAGTATCGTTCATACTGATCAAGCCCATCTTGAAGCTTCAAAGTCAGGGTGTCGTAGTTGGATCGTACAACCTCCAACACCTGAAATAAAACAACTGAAGCATTCAGTCACAAGATACTGTTTATAGAAACCTAGGAAACTATTCATCTTAGGGTCTAAGCTCATGAGCAACTATAATTGCTGCTTTTGTGTAACCTAGCCCCTTACTCCTTACTGTAATGTGACTCATTACTGTATCTAAAAATATAGATAATAGCAGATAAGGACCACAGGGCCAATTTAGTCTGTCTAAAGTACTTCTTATCGCATACTGCAGTCTCTATTAGATCCGAGGCTTTTCTTTACTACTTTGTGACTAGGGACCATCTGTGCTTACCTCATTCTTTCTAAAATTCTTCTGGTGTTACTACCTCCATCACTTCTTCAGAAAACAAAGGTGGTCATCTGTAGCAGATTTTCTCCAAGGCAGCTTTTGCATGGAACTGGTCAGTCTACTATGTATAGCTCATAGAATTCAACTCCAAGAGGAGGTGGGTGGGTATGTAAGAATATCTATTCTGCTATCCTTGGAGAACATCTGCTACAGGAAAGTTACTTTGTTTTCCCCAAGTACAGGCAGAAAATGATATTTGTACAGATGGGAATCTCTAGCTATCAAGGCTGCCTTAAATAGAAGATTGTGAACAAAAATAACAGCTGCAAAAGGCAGGGCCCTTTGAGGTTCTGCAATTGTCCTCTCTCTTTTTTATAGGAAACCTGAAACAGAAAGAAATGGGTCAATAGATTCTAGACCCCATTTAGATCATGAAGGACTGTCTGACCAAACTGAGTGTCTCACTGGGAGACCTGTTCCCAACAGCAGTGAAAAGTGAATGTGTGGACTGAAGACCATGTTGCAACTCTACATATTTCCTCTATGGAGGCTGGTCTCAAGTGGCCTACTGACACAGCCATGGCTATGTCATCATGAGCCGCGACGTGACCCTCCAGAGACAGCCAAGCTTGGGCATAAGTAAATAAAATGTAGTCTGCTAGCCAATTTGAAAAGAGTGAATTTGCCAATGGCAGCCCCCATCCTGTTGGGATCAAACAAAACAACAAACTGGGTGGACATTCTATGGACTTTAGTCCACTCCAGATAGAAGGCCAAGGCCCTCTTACAGTCCAAAGTTTCCAGTGTGCTTTCACCTTTGTGGGCATGAAGTTTTGGAACATATGTTGGTAGAACAACTGACTATTAAGATGGAACTCCAACACTACCTTAGGAAGGAATGTGTGCAAGACCACTCTATTGTTAAAAAAAACTTATTGTAAGGTGGATCAGCTACTAGGGCCTGGAGCTCACTAAAGTTACAGGCTGAAGTGACCACCACCAAACATTGGACCTTCCAGGTCATGTACTTCAGGTGACAGGTATTTAGCAGCTTTAAAGGAGCTTTCATCAGCTGGGTTAACATGAAGTTGAGATCCCATGACACTGTAGGGGGCTAAATGGGAGGCTTTACGAAGCAAAATAAGGGCTGCACTGAAGATAGTTTTATCTTATACCCAATGATGGAAAGCCCTCACCACCATCTCAATTTCATGTACATAGTTCTCTGACACTGGATACAATTTTTAAAGCCAGTGGGAGCTTTTTGCTGGGACAAATCGGGAAAAATAGTCACAGTGAAATCAAATGACCCAATTGTGAAAGATACCTGGCTGCTGTCCATGGCCTAAGAGGGCCTTATGGGCTGCAGAAAAGAAATAAAACTTAAAAAGTGCTGAAAAACCTAACAAAGAGAAACTACCAGGAATTAAAAAAGTTACGGATTAATTATCAGAATTTGTGCAGGACAATGATTTAGTAGACAAATTTCAGTATGGTTTTCATAAAGCTTACAGTGTTGAGTTGCTCCTACTATCTGCAGTGAATAAGTTAAGACTTGGTATGGATCAGAATATTTGTTTCTGTATGTTTTTGTTAGACGTTACCTCTGCTTTTGATATGATTGACCACATATTATTGTTACAAAATCTTTATGATTTGGGAATTAGAAGAAATGTACTGCAGTGGTTTGTATCATATTTACAGGGGAGCACTTTTCAGGTTAAGATCCAGGGATCCCTCTTTAAATCATTTGAAATCAGGAGGGGAGCCCTTAGGGGTCAGCACTTTCTGCACTATTGTTTAGCCTGTTTTGGGCTTCTTTAGTATCAGGGTTTAAAGAGCTGAAAGTTCTATACAGAATGTATGCGGATGACATCCAATTTTTTTTTTTTTGCTCTTGAGAAAGACTCCCCAGATCCAAGTTCTCATTTAACTCTTTGTCTTGATAAGATTAATCAATGGATGCTTGACCATAAACAATTTTTGAATTTAACCAAAACCGAGATTACGTATGTGGGGAGATCTTTAGACTCCTCTTTGCCACCTGCCTTATCATATCAAGGTGAAGGAATTGGTTGCCAGTGTTTTATAGAGTGTATTATTATAAGATGTTCTTTTTGATTTATAAACAGACAGGACAAAACAGAAGAGAGTCAACAGCGTGTGAACTCGTGGCGGAAACCAGCAGCGTTCTGCATGAAAATTAGGAATGCTGGAATATGGAACAGAGCCAGATTCCTGAGGCAGGCCTGTGGCCAAAACACAGTACTGTGTTGAGCCTCCTGTTAATAAATGTTATTTAAACATCTGAAGTTTCCTCGTCCATCTTTGTATCACTAGGTCTATTTCCCACTCCTTGTCTGTTCCTGTTTGTGTTTTGTGGGATCTTAGCATTCCTCTGCCTAGACAGATTTTCATGGACGTCTTAGATATTTACAAATCTTCCCCCCCCCCCCCCAAATTCTATAAAAAATGCTAAAAAATGTGCAAGCAAATTTGGGCTGAAGTTGAATAGAGCTAATTAGAGCCAATAATTAGCTTTATAACAATTATTGGCACTAATTAGATTCAATTAAGATGTACATGATTAAAATTGTATGCATTAGTTGGAAAAATGGGCGTGGAAAAGAGAGCCATTGGTGGATTGGGGGTGTGACTTTTAATTACACATAATTATAGAATAAGGGGGCTCCACCTAAATATAGGTGCAGGCATTTGCACCACATTTTTGTTGGTGCAAATGGCTGCGCCTAAACAAACCATGCTTTTTTAGTGCACTCTCTCTATGTCATTTGATTAATAATTTGTAACCTATACTGCCTCTTTCCTTATCTCTCTATTTACTCCCCTATTGATTTTATAATTATGAACCGCTTGGCTGTAATGATTTGCATTATATTGAATAAAAGTGAATTATGATGCAGTTAGCTACATCTGTTCAGGTGGTGTTATCCTCATTGCATTATCTGCTACAATAACAACGTGTGGTAACTACTCTACATTAACTGTAAAAATGTAGTCTCTACCCATTCTTCATCTAGTCTATGTCCCTTTCCATGCTAACAGCTGCAGTTAGAGTGACTAGTGCAATAGCAGTTAACACAGCATAATAACTGTTAAAGGCATGCTATCTGTTGGCATGCACAACTGCATTAATAGCTAATGAAGTTTAATAAATAGACCCACAAATGATTATGGTGGTTATTTTAGAAGTTCTATTTGTGTTTTGGATGTTGGAAAACTGCCATTTAGACATCCATATATCATGGGTGTCCAAATCCTGATTATAGCTCCATTATTTTAAGGTTAACAGATCACTCAAATTTGAATATTACAACACAAGATGAGACTACCTGTTGACTAGGGTACGAACCAACTGTTTAGCTATATGTTGTAAACTATAGCAAGTATTTTAGAATCATGTACACATGCGCTTTGATGGATATTCTGTAGGTTATCTTTATCCAAAATGTATGAATGGAATATTTTTAAGGCCACTGTTGTATAACAGATTAGTACCTATGAGCACAGAACAAGCAAACTTGCTCAGATTCATTTCCTAAATCTTTGTCAGATTTCATGGCAATACAAAATAACTTGTACTAATAAAAATCCACAGATTCATTCAAGCCCAAGACTGCTTGAAATTATATTCACCAAACCTCTCTGCTATGATATAAACAGCTCTGAACCAAGAAGAAATGATTTACTCCTGAATTTAACTTACATATTCTGAAATTGCCATCATTTACTCATACTGTCTTGACCTGAAAAAGGTGGTTCTGGTTTCAAAAGCTAGTCAAAAATGTATTAAGTTAGTCCAAGTAAAAAGGTAGCATCATATTTTTCTTGATTTTTATGTCTATTTATAAGTGCCATTAAAGACTGCAAGTAACAAAGTAATGGAGTTTTCTGAAAGCAATAAAATGTAGGATAAATCAGAAGTAGCAATGAATTTGCAATATCCTTTCACCAGTGAGGAACTCAGGTCACTTAAGAATAATAATGTAATTAATGCCAAATTATTTATTTTTATTTTAGTTACATTTGTACCCCGCGCTTTCCCACTCATGGCAGGCTCAATGCGGCAGGCAATGGAGGGTTAAGTGACTTGCCCAGAGTCACAAGGAGCTGCCTGTGCCGGGAATCGAACTCAGTTCCTCAGTTCCCCAGGACCAAAGTCCACCACCCTAACCACTAGGCCACTCCTAGTGAATCTAAACATAGTATTTAATTTTAGGGGCTTATTATTATGCATGGAAGGTTTTCTGTTCTAGTTTCACTTTTCTCAAGGTGGACTGGCAAGGAAGTGAAAGCCAGATTTTCACTGGAATGTTTTGAAATCTGTCACCACATGCTACTGTCTGTGAATACTTGGAAAATCAGCAAGATCAGACATTTTGAAATATAATATAGCTTAAAAATGGAAACAGAAGGCAGGACACATAAGCCAAAATCTAAGCTATTTATCATCTGTATTCAGTGTCAGAATTCTCATGTCTTCCTGTGTAGATTGGATGCAGAATGAAAAAATTATTTGGATTTTATTACTTGCCTTTTCAAATCTGAGCTCAAAGAGAATTAGATTTCAGGTACAGTTCATATTTCCCTGCTTCAGAGGGTTCACAATACTAGAGGCTAATGTAATAAAAAACAAGTAAAAAACAAACAAACCCAACAACATGTACTAACCTTTTGTGTGCAATTTTATTTTGTTTTACTTACAAGTGCACTTTTACAAACTATGGTTAAACACTCACACACGCTTACTGCTGCTTAAAATGACTTACTATGGAATATGCTCAGGCATCCTGTGGTATATTCCAAATTGTCGTGTGCTAACCGTGTGCTGACATTTTTAAAAACATTTTTGCGGAGGGGTCATCTGAGGGCCGAGAGTGGGCGTTCCTGGGCTACTCAGTGCAGCTACACATTGCCTTGTGCTGATTTGCACAGGATTAGTGTGTGAGCCCTTACTGTCTACAAAATAGGTGTAGCTAAGTGCATATGCACTAATATTTTTAATGGCTGCACTTGTTCCTCGATGACTGAGTAACTCTAGCCACATCAGGAAAAATTTGAATAACCTGACCACAAACATTTACATTTTTCTTAGCAAAATATGCTTTTAACACCCTAATCTTGTCTCTTTCAGAATTTAAAGTGATTATTTATTTATTTAGATTTTGCTCACACCTTTTTCAGTAGTAGCTCAAGGTGAGTTACATTCAGGTACACTAGATATTTCTCTGTCCCAGGAGGGCTCACAATCTAAGTGTGTACCTGAGGCAATAGGAGGTTGGCTCTTGAAGAAATATTTTCCTGGGATGTTTCAAGAAAATCAGTTAAATCTCTGATAATAAAAGTAATAACAATTCAAAAGGACAAGAGTTTCAGCATTTTCAATACGCAAAACTTCAGGTAATAATCAAAGATTCTTTGCTCTCAACCTGTTTTCTAGGTTTTCCAAACATCTATGAATCAAAAGACCTTCTTTAATAGCAGATGTCCCAGTATTTTGCAAACTCTTAATCTATCTACCTGAACTTAACACTTATCTAGAGAACTGAATCTTTGATTCCATGTCTACTAATTTAGTTTGTTGGGAAAATTCACATAATTGAAGAACTGAAGATCAGAGCCAGATTTCTGTCTAGCCACAACCTTCCATATTGTCAAACAATGAAACTTCTTTCAATGGCTCAATTTCTAATTCTGGAAATACAGGACAAACACCTTAGGCAAAGCCACCAAAGTTTCCTGGGAAATAAAAAATGTCTGTTGATCCTGAGTAGAATCCAACCCAGCTGGGTGCAAAGTTTTAGGAGAAGATCCCTTATGCTGAGTAACCAAGGAAGTTACAGGAGTAGATGGAGTGGACCTTCCACCAGAACTTAAGGAGGTGCCCGAGTCCATAGGACTATTAATAGGACTCAACAGACCTGTGTCCATGGGGCCTGTAACTCAAGGAGTACTCAATAAACGGTTGCACTTTATCTAGAAAGGGTGGTACAATTAGATGACATCAGACACCGCCCTTTGTGCCACAGGTCTCATAAGAACATAAGAATAGCCATACTGGGCCAGAAAAATGGTCCATCTAACCCAGTATACTGTTTCCAGCAGTGGCCAACCCAGATCACAAGTACATGGCAGAAACCCAAACAATAGCAACAAGGTCTCATACAAGGTCTTCTATCCTCCTTTGATACACCACAGGTTCCAACACTTGCTCTGCTCCCAGAACTCTTAGCAGAAGTGGTTTCACTTTATCCAGAAAGGGTGGCACAATTAGATGACCTAGACATCGCCCTTCATGCTAAAGGTCTCAAGCAAGGTCTTCTATCCTCCTTTGACACAGCACAGGTCCCAACACTTATTCTGCTCCTAGCTTATATTCCAATTCAAAAACAGAATGGATTTTGAGTAGTGAATTCTCACTTACTAAAGGAAATAGGCAACGATGGTGTCTCCATTGCTGTTTACATTGGAGATGGAACTCCTAACATTTACAGTCAGAAATCACTCTGATATTTTACGCATTAGGAGATATATTGCAAAGAAACATAAGCTAGCCATCTTTACTGATGACATGCTTATTTTTATTTTTCCTTCCAAGCCCTGGAAAAGATACTGGAGAAATTTAGCTCAGCAGGTTTTTGAATACTGATCTCAATATTATTAGCAGCACTGAATAATAAAATTAAGGAATATATCAAACTCTGTAAAGAAAACTGCAAAGGAGAGTTATTTTTAGCATGCTAACAAAGTAAGAGTAAAGACAGCAGAAAAAGACCAATCACTCCATCTAGTCTGCCTATTTACTTCTGTCAATACTGGCAGGCTATATTTCAGCTGACAATCAAGAGTGTGACCACTTGTAAGACAGCTCTCCTTATCCAGGGCATTTCGGGGGCAATTTTAAAAGGTGGTATCTAGGTTTAGGCTCAAACAACATTCGTAAATATTGGTATTTATTTCTAAAATAACAATATTTATAAATGTTGTTTGTGTATGTGCATAAATGACCATTTATAAAATACCGACCACTGTAAAAGAATGCACATCATTTGTATGGTGTCTGCTTTCACTGTGGGCATGCACATTAGTAGTGTTTGGGAAGACAATGGGCTGTGAGAGCAAGTATGCATGTGTATTATAAAACAGAATTTTATGCGTGTTTTTGAAAAATGTAGGCATGGTCATTTACACAAGCTATAGGGCTGGTGTAAGTGATCATGCTTTAAATGAAAGTGTGTTTTCAGCCACACATGGTAGTTTATAAAGAAAAGTAGATGGCTAGTTTTCTTTATACTGTTGTAGTTATTGCTTGTATCGAAGTTACCCTTGCTGTACGCAGGAAAAAAGGAGAAGAAACCCCCAAACAACAGTCACAATACAGAAATAAAAACAAAAGAAGGGGGTAGTCCAATGAAGTTCAAAACCAGTGGTTTATTAAAAGTAGTCAAAAAAAGAACTTGATACAGTCTGAATTTCAGTGCACAATGTGCCTGCCTCAGGAGTCAATTACAATAACTCAAAAAATAAGGAAGAGGTTGGGAACTACGGACTGGCAAGTATGACTTCTGTGGTAACTAAATTAATGAAAATGCTTTTAAAACAGAGAATAGTAATGATTTTGGAGTCCAAGCAGTGGTGTGCTGGTAAATTTTTAACAACAGGCTCTCTCCCCAGTCCACCTCTGCGCCCCCCCCCCCCCCCCCCACAACAGGCTCTCTCCCCGGTCCACCTCTGTGCGCCCCCTCAGCCCCCCACAACAGGCTCTCTCCCTAGTCCATCTCTGCATGCCCCCCCCCCCACAACGGGCTCTCTCCTCGGTCCACCTCTGCGCGCGCCCCCCCCCCCCCCACAACAACAGGCTCTCTCCCCGGTCCACCTCTGCACCCCCCCCCCCAAATTGAAGAGCTGGCTATAGCCGGGGAGAGAGCCTGGGAGGGGGGCAATGCATTACTCTCTCCAGGAAGACTGAGATTCTGTGGTGCATGGCAAGCCGGCTCTGCTCTTCTCCTCCTCCTCCTCTCCTCCCCTCCCTGCCCCTGTGGTGCAAGTCAAGCCGGCTCTGCTCTTCTCCTCCTCCCCCGCCCCACTCGAGCTACAGGGTCCCAGTCTCTAAGTCCAGTACATACCTGAAGAAGGCAACCTGGTTGTCCAGTGGATTGTTCGGGGCAGGCAGGAAAGATCCCTAGTCTTTCCTGCCTGCTGCCGGCGCTGACTCTCCTGCGGCGCTACTGCATCGCTCTTCAAAATGGCCGCCGAGACTTACAAGGGCAGCCTCCAAGAGTTCAGCAGGTCTCGCGAGGCTGCCATAGAAAGTCTCGGCGGACATTTTTAAAGAGCGATCCGGCAGCAGGGGAGGGTCAGCGCCGGCAGCGGGCAGGCAAGACTGGGGATCTTTCCTGCCTACCCTGAAGAATCCACTGGACAACCAGGGTGGTTGCCTTCTTCAGGTATGTGCACTGGACTTGGAGCCTGGGACCCTGTAGCTCGGAGGAGGGAGGGAGGAGAGCCGGCTCGCCCTGAAGAACAACCGGTTCGCAAGATGGTAAAGTATTTAACCGGCTCTTGCGAGCCGGTGCGAGCCAGCTCCAGCACACCACTGAATCCAAGGCAACATGGTTTCACTAGAGGCAGGTCTTGTCAGACAAATCTGATAGATTTATTTGCCTGGGTGAACAGAGTTAGATCGAAGGAGATTGCTAAATGTGGTGGTTTTACATTATAGAAACGCCTTTGACATAGTTTTGCATAGACAACTAATAAATAAACTGAGTGCCCTTGGTACGGGCCCTAAAGTGACTGAATGGGTTAGAACTGGTTGAGTGAAAGGCGACAAAGGGAAGGGTAGTGGTAAATGGAGCTCACTTTGAGGAAAAGGATGTTACCAGCGGTATGCCACAAGGTTTGGTTCTTGGAACAGTTCTTCTAAACATTTTTGTAAGTGATATTGCTGAAGGGCTGTCTGGTAAGGTTTGCCTCTTTGCAGATGATACCAAAATCTGCAATAGGATAGACACCCCTGTTGGTGTGGATAACATGAGGAAGGACCTAATGAAGCTTGATGAATGGTCCAGAATTTGGTAGTTACGATTTAATGATTAAAAAATGCAGGATCACGCACTTGGGCTACAAAACCCTGAATGGTACAGTTTAGGGTGTGAAGAACTTTTGTGCACAAAAGAGTAAAAGGACTTGGGTGACTGTATGTGATCTTAAGGTGGCCAAACAGGTAAAAAAGGAGACAGCAAAAGCTAGGAAGATGCTTGGTTGCATAGGGAGAGGAATGGCCAGTAGGAGGTGATGATGCTCCTGTATAAGACTCTGGTGAGACCTCATTTGGAATATTGTGTACAATTCTGGAGACCGCACTTTTAAGAAGACAAACAAGATGGAGTTGGTCCAGAGGGCGGCTACTAAAACGGTCAATGGTCTTCATCATAAAGAGTATGGGGGCAGACTTAAAGAGCTCAATATGTATACTTTGGAAGAAAGGCAGGAGAGGGGAGATATAATAGAGACGTTTAAATACCTAAGTGGCATAAATGAAAAGGAGGAGAGTCTCTCTCAATTGAAAGGAAGCTCTGGAATGAGGGAGCAAATGATGAAGGTGACAGAAGTAACCTGAGGAAATACTTCTTCACAAAAAGGGAAGTGAATTCATGAAACGGTCTCCCGGTGGAGATGAAAACTATCTGAATTTTAAAAAGCTTGGGATAAGTACATAGGATCTGCAACGGAGTGAAAGGGAAAGTAGATGGCATGGATGGGTAGACTAGATAGCATATAGTCTTTATCTGCTTTCATTTTTCTCTGTTTTCCTTTGTTTCCATATGCCAAAACCAAATAATTAAATAAATGATTTGGAAACCCCTCCATGTAAGGATCTTAGTTGACCAGTTATTGAAGACTGAAATGTACATCTTTGCTGAAAAGTTGGAAACTATAAGGCATTGTTTTCCTGTGCTGAGAGGAAACCTGGGTTGAGAAATCTTGAAAATTACCAGTTTCTTCCCTTTATGTTCTAGTTCCTTCTTCAATATGTACACTTTGAGGTTGATCATTTTACTTGGGTTCCAGGGGTGATCCGGGAAATTACAGACCGGTAAGCCTGATATCACTGCTAGGTAAAATAGTGGAAACTATTACAAAGAATAAAATTACGGAACACATAAATAAACATAATTTAATGGAACAGAGTCAGCATGGTTTCAGCCAAGGGAAATCTTGTCTCACCAATTTGCTTCATTTCTTTGAAGGCGTAAATAAACAAGTGGAAAAAGGTGAGCCAGTTAATGTAGTGTATCCAGATTTTCAGAAAGCTTTTGACAAAATTCCTCATGAGAGAGACTTGCGAAAATTAGAGTGTCATGGGATAGGAGGCAAGGTTCTGTTGTGGATTAGAAATTTGTTATTGGACAGAAAACAGAGGGTAGGGTTAAATGGCCATTTCTCTCAATGGAAGAGAGTGAACAGTGGAGTGCCAAAGGGATCTGTACTGGGGGGGGCCAGATGCACTAAACAATCGTTAGAGCCCTTCCCTTACCGATTCCCTTAGCGAATCGGTAAGGAACGGGCATGCATTAAGAAAAGGGAATGCAAATGAGCTGCTCGCTGTAGCTCACTTGCATTCTCTATTCCATCGTTAAACAGTCGGCCAATCGGCTGGTCGAGCATGCGCAGAGCAGCCAAGCATTATGCTGGCTGCTCTGCGCATGCAAAATACGCCTCCCTGTGCTGCCCGAAGACGCCACACTGCTCACCCCCTCCGATGCGGCTTGACAGTGCTGTTGAGGATGCCCATTCAAAAAAAAAAAAAACCCGTCCATTTTGGCCGTCATTCCCCCCCCTCTTTAAGACGCCGTGCAGCTCACCCCCTCCGATGCGGCTTGATCCAGAGGACAGTGCAGTTGAGGACGTCCATCCAAAAAAAACGTCCACTTTGGCCGTCATTCACTCCCGCAATAATAAAAACGTCTTTTTTGGCAGTGCTTCACTCAGCTGAGAGACCTGGAAGTCCCTGAGCCAATCCCAACGTGTTTAGCTGAGCTAAACGAGCTGTGATTGGCTCAGAGACTTCCAGGTCTCTCAGCTGAATGAAGCACTGCCAAAAAAGACATTTTTATTATTGCGGGGGGGGGGGGGGGGGGGGGATGACGGCCAAAATGGACATTTTTTTGGATGGGCGTCCTCAACTGCACTGTCCTCTGGATCGAGCCGCGTTGAAGGGGGTGAGCAGCGCGGTGTCTTCGGGGGGGGGGGGGGGGGGAAAGGACGGCCAAAATGGACGTCTTTTTTAAAGCGGAGCGCTATTTTTTTTTGTTACTTTTGTAGCAGTTTTTCAATCCCGCGCAGCCTCAACGAGAGGTACACACCTCTCGTTAGATTTTCCAGCGTTAAGGCAATCGGAAAAGGTTAGTGCATCTCATTACAATAGGGTTTCTACACAATTTGCTGATCTGCATTCCGTTTTCGTTAGCTGCTACTGTTGTCAAGAAAAAGTCTTTAGTGCATGCCAGGGTTTACTACTTGCTCGTTAATGGCTCATTAAGTTTAGTGCATCTGGCCCTGGGACTGGTGCTATTTAACATATTTATAAATGATCTGGAAATTGGAACAACACATGAGATGATTAAATTTGCAGATGACACAAAATTATTCAAGTCTGTTAAGACATGTGCGGACTGTGAAAAATTGCAGGAAGACCTTAGGAAATTGGAAGATTGGGATTCCAAATGGCAGATGAAATTTAAGGTGGACAAATGCAAAGTGATGCACTTTAGGATGAATAATCTGAAAGATAGTTACCTGATGCTAGGGTCCACCTTGGGGTCAGCACCCAAGAAAATGATCTAGGTGTCATTATAGACAATACGCTGAAATCTTCTTACCAGTGTATGGCAGAGGCCAAAAAATCAAACAGGATGCTAGGAATTATTAAGAAAGGGATGGCAAATAAGACCAAGAATACTACAATACCTCTGCATTGCCGCATGGTGTGACCTCACCTTCAGTATTGTGTTGTTTTGGTTGTCGTATCTCAAAAAATATATAGCGGAATTAGAAAAGGTTCAAAGAAGAGCGCCCAAAATGATAAAGGGGATGGAACTCCTCTCATATGAGGAAAGGCTAACGAGGTTAGAGCTCTTCAGCTTGGAAAAGAGGCGGCTGAAGGGAAATGTGATTGAGGTCTACAAAATCCTAAGTGGTATAGAACGAGCAGAAAGGAATTGATTTTTTACTGTTTGAAAAAGTACAAAGACTAGGGGACACTCAATGAAGTTACATGGTAATACTTTAAAAACAAATAGGAAATGGAACGTTAAGCTTTGGAACTCTTTGCCGGAGAATGTAGTAACAGCGGTTAGCATTTCTGGGTTTAAAAAAGGTTTGGACAAGTTTCTGGAGGAAAAGTTCATAGTCTGCTATTGAGACGGACATGGGGAAGCCACTGTTTGTCCTGGGATTGGTAGCATGGAATTTGGGTTACTGCCGGGTGCTTGTGACCTGGATTGGCCACTGTTGGAAGCAGGATACTGGGCTAGATGGACCACTGGTCTGGTCCAGTATGGCTATTATTATGCTCTTATGTTCATAATATAATGCTCATGCAATTAGTGGCCTAAGTCTTTTTTTATTCCAAAGGTGCCCTGAAGCAATGAATGAGTTCAAATCTGAGTTTTGTCCAATGAAAGGGCTAGCTTTTCTGATAATAAATACTCACATAAGCGCAGGTCTCTGTTCTTTACAGTCTCTGGGAATTCAATTACTACTAAAACAGAGCTGCCAAGAGAGATTTGGGGCCCACCCGTGGCATGACCCACTTTGCCCAGCCCTGCCCACAACTCTTCCCAACCCTGTCCACAGCTCTGCCCACAGCGACACCAGTGGTAGCCTCTCCTTCCAGCGGCAGCAGGAGAGGTCTTCCTAAAATGTGATTTCCTGCTGCTGCTAGGAGAGGATGCTGAGTGGGAGATCCCACTCCTTGGCGTCAGTGCAGGAGATGACACGCTGAAAGCAGGAGACTTGACAGGTCTGCTAGAACTACTAGTACTTACTATTTCTATAGATGTACGTGCTGTACATGAACATGTAAGCGACAGTCCTTCCTTCACAGAGATTACAATCAATAAAACAGAAGTCACTACTTATTCAAGATTTAATTCAGCAAAACCACCTTGATTTCCTCTGTCTGACAGAAACTTCGCTTCTACAAGGGGAAGAAGCTTATCTATTCTCAAGTATCCCTTTGGACTTCTCAGTGGATTACTCAACCCGAATAGGTAAACGAGGAAGAGGAATGCCTATTATCTATCCTTCATCACTCCAGATTAAAGAAATTTCTTCTCACAACTTGCCATTTCCTGAGCTACTGTTGGTTGAGGTGACAGCTAATCCTCAGTTCTATATTCTTCTCTACTATTGTTCACTGTCACTAAAATTGGAAGATTGGGATATGATCTATCAATCCATAGCTGATGCTACAGTAGCATTTCCTAATCTCCTTATACTGGGAGATTTAAAAATCCATGTGGATAATCATTCTCATCCACGCACTCGAGGTTTCCTCTCACTTATAGAAGATTTAGGTTTTCAACAACATATTAAAGGACCAACTCCTATTGCAGGCCATACATTAGACCTGATTATGCCAGACCCTCATTCTAAATTTAGAATTTCATCACTAAGAACCCTACCCCTCTCATAGTCAGATCATTTGTGTGTCTTCTTTCAGATTTTTTTTCTTATCCATCACACAGTTTTCTCCCTCTGTAGGATACTGGTCTAGGTGCCTGAGCCGTATTGATCCTCTTTCTCTATCTCCTTTGCAGGATTCTTTGCCTGATGATTTCTTAATAAAGGTTTTTGGAGATGAATCTGAAAAAGCAATGGTCCCAAAGCTAAGGTTACAGTTGTCTCAGTCTGAGACCTGTATCCAACCTGAATATAACTGAGTTGTCTTTGAAGAGTAAAGGAGATGAAGATTGTTAAAAACAGTATCATGAAAAACTCTTGGGAAGTTGAGTCTAAGAGGACAATGGTCCCAAAGCTATGGTGACAGTTGTCTTAAATGTTATGTTTTCTTTGTATTCAGACGATAGATTTTCCTCATTATGTCTGTACTTCCCACACAAGCATGCAGTGTCCCCTTAACATTTCTCTGTTCTTTGCAAACATTCTCCCCCAAATTCTATAAATGGTGCCTTAACCTGTGCATGCTAATTGGGCTGCATGGCCAAATTGTATGCACAACTTAATTAACAAGCCAATCAGTGCTAATTGGTACTTAATCAATTAGCAGCACTAATTGGTTTAAATTAGAATTTATGCAGACACCTTTCTAGGCATATCCTTTAACATGGTGTGCGTAAATTATAATACGTGTAGTTGGAAATGGGGTGTGGAATGGGCAGGTTGCCAGTGTTTCAAAAATCTATGCACACTATTATGGAATACACCCAATCTGTGTCTAAGTTAGGCGCAGGTATTTAGGCTTGGTTTTAGGTGGCCTAAATGGGTGCGCCTACATTTTAGCTGCAGGAATGGTACGTGAGCATATTCTATGCTCTATGTCTAACTTTAGACATAGTTTATAGAATCATGCTAAGCGTATGGCTTTTCGGTACCAATTTTTAAGGTGCCATTTATAGAATTTGGCTCTGTGCAGGGGTGTGCTGGTAAATTGTTAACAGGGGGCTCTCTCTCACCAGCAAAGTAAAAGAGAATTCAGGAGGGGCCCAAGCCCACATTTTGGGATCCATTTGTTAAAGTAGCCATGGAGAACTGGCTCCCAAAATTCTTAAAAACTTAACAAACGGCTCTCGAGAGCCTGTGAGAGCCTGCTCCAGCACACCACTGGCTCTATGTGCACATTATATGAGCTCTCTTCAGCAGTGGCATCCTTTGTGCCATAATCCCATACAATGTTTGTGGAGTAATCTGAAATTGTTTAACGGTCAATATTTTCCCCACTCTCTGCCAAAAGCTTGTGCAGTTTTTTTTTTAATAGTAAATCGTAGGCCTCACAATGACCTTCCTCAGCAGTTTCCTTTAATCCACAATGATTGACTTTGGAGGGAGCGCCTGATCAAGTGTCTTGGAGATGCAAAACTGTTCCCATTTTATTACGACAGACCTGACAGTGCCCTAAGAGATATTCAAATACATTGAACATATGAAAAGTTCTCATAATCATACTCATTTGCAAAACTTTATCTCAGAGTTCTTTCAGTGGCTCTGTGTTCAGTGTGTTTAGACGTTTGCTTCAATTTGTGTCATATAACAGAAACAGCTTGATTCTTCATCCAGGAATATTCATCAAATCAACTCAGCTGCTGTTAGTTAACACAGGTGGGCTTTAGTTAACTTATTGTAGGTTGTTTTATAGACAATTTTTGATAACAACTAATTTTGGCTTGCTATGACAAAAACTCCTAGTTTAATGTATTCTGAGTTGTATTTTTTTTACAACACACTGCATAGTGCAAAACCATATGGCACAGGGTGAATTTAAACTTCTCTGCCCCCACCCCATAAAATCCTTTTCCATTAAAAATATTAAAAGTTGTAACCGCAATGCAAACGAAAGATGCCAAGAACTTTATTTAACATAAAATATATAAAAATCCCAAGTAGCTCTCACTATCAGCGCCTTTCTACTGAAAAAAAAGCATTTAAAAAATGTTCAAATCAGTCTAAGCAACCTATCAACAAAGCATATATCATAGAAACATAGAAAATATATCAAATAATGAGTGGTTTAATGAGTTCCAATAGCTTAGGGCCTTGTTACTAAGCCATGCTGTAGGCATGCTAAAAATTAGCATGCGCTAACATTAGAGACACTCATAGGAATACATGGGTGCCTCTAGCATTAGTGCACGCTAAAAATGCTAGGGGCCCTTCTGGGCAGATGATCAAAAGCCCCGCACTGTTCCAAACAGTGCTCTAAAAATAGCGCTGGAACAGCACGAGGCTTTACCGCTCCTATGATCAGAGAGAATAGCAAGGTGGGGGGGGGGGGGGGGGGGGGGCCGCTAGACCACCAGGTCGAGGGGGAGGATTGACTCGCGGCCCACTGGGCCACCAGGGCATGTGAGGGGATGCCAGGGGAGGTTAGGGGGACTGGAGACCCACCAGATCTCCAGGGGTCGGGGTTTCTGCTCCTGGGGGGAGGGGGGGGAATGAGGCTTCTGCATTGGGTGGAATGGGGGGCCTGGTAGCATGCAAATGCATGCTGGACAGGGCTCACCATTCCTCCCCAATGGTCTGCAAACCCTAACGCCAGCTCCGAGCTGCCATAGGGTTTGCCGCAGACAGCATGCCAATGTTTGGCACACTGGTCACTGATCATTGGGGAGGAGTAGGTTTAGCATGCATTTGCATGCTACATGCGCTAAGAGCCCTGTTTTGCATGCTAGTTGCATTCAGAGCCCGCAAGAGTGTTGTTTCAAGTGCTCAGGGGCTCTGATCACGGGGTGGTAGCAAACGCAAGCATGGCGCTAACAGCCTCTAGCGCCTACATTCACCTCTGATCAATTGGCCCATTAGGGAAGCCCAGCCTGAATCCTGCTGCTGCTCCTGCTCCTTGTGATCTTCAGCAAGTCACTTACCTTTCCATTTCCTCAGGTAGAAACTCACCCTCTCCTTTTACAAAGTCACATGCCTTTGTAAAAGTGGGGGTTAGATTGTAAGCACACATAGGACCGGTGTACCTGAATGTAACTCACCTTGATCTACTACTGAAAAAGGTGCAAACTAAATCTTAATAAATAAATGACAAATGTCACCATTTCCTAGTTTTTGCTTCAAGTGATCAAAAATTGAAATGACTATTAAATACCTGTAAAATAATAACAAATGCAAGTAGATTTGATGATATTTTAATTTAAAACATCCCTTTATGGATATTTCTAGGCTTCTGTGCCTGAGTATCATGCACTAAGAATGATTATTGACATATACAGAATCCAACACCTGGAAGTATGACCTATAGTCACTGTCATATAGTGGTAAATGTTCAGTAGGGCACCTAGTTGGCATTCTATTCCAATATTCATACATACAGAAACCACATCCTTTGTGTCTTAAAGTACAAGCATATGCTTACACCATTTAAAATGTTGATGTAAAGTGCATGTATCTATCACAAATAGTGTTCTCTCCCAACTGAAAGGAACATCTCTTTTCATTGCTGCCAAAAGCATGTAGTTTATGGTTTACTAAAAATTTGCTGTACCGCTATAGCTAGCTAGCAGGTCACAGCGGTTTACAAAGTACATAAACAAATATTAGAAGGTGGAAGATGAAAAAGAGTGCATAAACTGGCAAATCCAAAACACTATTAAAGCAAAGAGTAGGAGGAAAATAAAGTAGACAGGCAAAATAATAAGGAGCTAAATGGTATAACATACTACCTTAATGTCCATTTTTCACTTCATTTAGTTGGATTTGTCCATTCTACTTCTATAAATCCTGTTTTTACCTTTGCACTTCCTGAGTAAGTCTCTGACAATTTATTTCACAATGCATCAGGCATAATACAAGAAAAAGGTCAGATTATGCTCCCATGGCTTACCTGTTCCTCTGACAGCTGAGATATGTGATTCACTGCAGCATAAGACTCAATCTTGGGGTTAAAGTGATTGATAATGGCTCTGAAAATATAGTATGAGTAAATTTGAAAGCCAATTCAATCATGTTCATCAAAGTCAAAAAGCATTACTATGCTCACATGTAGACAAAATGGTGAATTCCTGATTCATTTCATACAGGAAAGCAGTTAAAGTGACTAACTGAATATTAACCATTGAGATCTGAGGATTTTAGTTAATTCCTTGCAAAATGATTAAATCTTCTATTTTGGCAGAAAAAGAACACACAATATTTTGAAATACGATACAAAATGCTTTAAAAAAGGTGATATAATACTTCTGATAGTCAACACAAAATCTGTACCTATACCAAACGCAGACTTGGGTATGATTTTTACAAGAGATATGCACTGGGACCAAATCTAGGAGTAGGACTTAAAATGAAAATCCTGTGATTACTGCCTTGTGGAATCCTTCAAAATTAACTATGAGCTACGAATAATGCAGAGACTCCCCCTTAAGGTTAAAATATTATGCTATCATTAAAGGCCAAATTGATGATAGCAATATTGCTGCAATGATTTTCAAGTGATGATGTTATAAAAATACAAAACAAACAAAACAAATACACACACACACACACAATGCCGTTTAGAAATCTTCAAACCTTTGTATTTTTTTTAACATTCTATCTAAAAAAAATACAATTATAAGTACATTAGAGTTCATGTGAAACAATTACACACACAAACACATACATATATTCTCAAAACATAATTAAAAATAAGAAACCAGAAAACCTTTATTGCATAAATATTGATGTCACAACAAATTAGCTCCACTTCCAAAACTTGCCTTAACAAGGCCTACAATAAGTTAAATACTTAATGGAATTTTTTTTTAATTTATTCATTTATATTATTACAACTCCAAAAGAGATGATAAGTAACAAGCAAAAACATACTACAAGAATAATAACAAACGTCCTAATTAGAACATTAAATAAAATATTAATTAACTTTCTTTCGTCCAATAATTTTTAGGTAATGCGATCCAAGATAATGAAATTATATTACCATCAAACAAAATATTTGAAGAAACTATATATACTGCATCCCAGCAATTCTCCTCAAGACTATCTTACAGTGTGCATCTGCTAGCCAACTGTTACGACTACTTCATCTCTATTTAACAAAAAATCCTCTTTTAGGTTCAAAAAACTGAAATTGCTTAGACTGATACAAAATTTGACAAATACAAGGACATTTCAAAACAAAACTAGCTCCAAGAGCCAAGGTCCTAGCTCGCATAGCCAGGAAAACCCTGCATCTCTTCTGAGTTTCTCTAGAAGGAGCAGGATAAACTCTTATTTTAGAACCCAAAAACAGAGAGTCCAGATGTCTAAAGGAAAGATTTCTTTTTTGTTTATTGGATTTATTAACCTCCTTATGAAGACATTTATCTGAGGCTATACACAGTAGGTACGACTGGCAGCGCTGTAGAAATGATTTGTAGTAGTAGCAGTAGGTATAGCTTGACATAAAACTTACAATTTTGTTAACAGTATAAAAACAGTAAAGTGAAACAAAAATAAGCATGAATACAATCAATGAGGTAAACTTTGAGATGCCAAGTTGAATCCTAGTAATAGGACTAACATTAAACAGTATCAGAAATATAAACATTTAACGATAACGTGAACTATAAATATAATCAGAATATGAATGATACCATAAGTGGCAGCATGTAAGAACATTTATATAACATAGATATGTTATCACTGCAATACAAATACATAGTTACATAGTAGATGACGGCAGAAAAAGACCTGCATGGTCCATCCAGTCTGCCCAAGACAAACTCATATGTGTATACCTTACCTTGAATTGAATTTGTACCTGTCCTTTTCAGGGCACAGACCATATAAGTCTGCCCAGCAGTATTTCCCGCCTCCCAACCACCAGTCCCGCCTCCCATCACCGGCTCTGGTACAGACCGTATAAGTCTGCCCTCCCCTATCCTTGCTTCCCAACCACCACCCCCTCTTCCCCCCCCCCCACCTGCTCCGCCACCCAATTTCAGCTAAGCTTCTGAGGATCCATTCCTTCTGCACAGGATTCCTCTATGCATATCCCATGCATGTGAAACATCTTAGTAGGCATGCATTAGAACATTCAGAATAACAGATGTGATGCTAATGCTATTCATACAATATATGCAAGACAAGAAGGCAAGTGGAGATGAGATATATAGACAGGACAAAATGAAGGCAAATTATATGTACAGTTGAATAAGATATGAGGACTAGTCTACTTTACAGAGTGTGCTGCAAACTAACCCTGGGTCAAAGTCAGTGGATAGTCAGTTGCCGAATGCATTAAATGCTCAGGAGAAGAACCAGGTTTCACCTGGTTCCTGAAAGAAAGGTAGTCCTGAGTGTGGTGCATCTCCCCTGAAAGTGAATTCCAGAATGTGGGGGCTACTCCTCAGAAAGACTGCTGGTGGCTATCACGTCATGAAATTTCTTTTGATGAGGGTACAACGATGCTCTTTGTAAGGACCTTAGAGGCCTCTAAGGCATGTAGAGGACTAACTTTTTTAAAGTACTCTGGCCATTTTGTCTGAGGTCCTTAAAAATCAAAGACAGCTTTAAATCTGGTAAGGTACTGCTAGGCAGTGTAGCTTCTGCAGGAAGGGTGTGCAAACTCTTTCTAGTTTGACTGATATACAGGGCATTACAGTAATCCAATTGTGATGTTATCGTGGCATGGAACACTACAGTCACAAATGTCTTTTCAATATATGGAGAGAGATTTTGTGGTTGCAACAGGTGAAAGAAACTGTTTTTAAAGGTTGTTTGAATTTGCAGGATCAAAGTAAGCAGTGAGTCTAGCAGTATCCCAAGATCCCTGACCTGTGATTTTAAGGACAGTTCATACTTCCCAAATGGTATTTTGAAGTCAGATACCTGTCCATTTGTGTTAGGAACCCACAGAGTCTCTGTTTTGCTTGGGATCAGGCAGAGTTTTTTTTTTTTTTGGGGGGGGGGATTTGTTGCTCATTCATGAGTTACTGTTAGACAGGTAGTCAGTTTACTCAAAGCTGTGGGTAGATCTGGTTCAATAGGTGGTAGTTGCATATTTTTAGCACACAGAAGATGCAGAATTTTGTGTCCATCAAAGCAGCTCAGCTAAAAGCTTGAAGTAGATATTAAATCCAAATTTATTTAAAATTTGATATACTGCCCAACTAAAAGACTTTCTGGGTGGTTTACAATACTAAAATTAAAGGAAATAAAGAACTCCAAATAAGCAAAGAACAATATCAAGAGTGAAAGCAATAAAAGCTTACGTACAAACATTCATACTTCACATATTACAGCATATCTGGTGATGTACATCCTGAATCCACCTAGAGAGTGAAGAACGGAAGGGACCATCAAGGGGATAAACTAAGCTTTAAAAGCATCTTGAAATAGAAATGGTTTTGTTTCTTAAAGATTTGTATAGATTCCTCTTGGTGAAGACACAATGGAATAGTGTTCCAAAAAAGACAGCCCAATGATACCAAGTAGGTGACAGTTCGGATCCCTATGGTATCCCGCAGCAGTGGCGTAGCCAGAAGTCAATTTTTGGGTGGGCCAACAGGTTGGATAGGTGGGCACTAGACAGTGGTGTGCTGGTAAATGTTTAACAACAGGCTCTCTCCCCGGTCCACCTCTGCGCTCCCCCCCCCCCCCCCCCGTCCACCTCCCCTCAAAATTGCAGAGCTGGCTATAGCCGGGGAGAGAGCCTGGGGGGAGGGGGAGGCAATGCATTACTCTCTCCAGGATAAAAAAACATTAAATGATCTCAGGTTCCAATCTAATTCATGTTTAATGTGGGATAAAATGCCATAAATAAGTAAATAAATATAAACTTTTAATGTTGAGCACCTGATTCTCAAAGTGGACATGTTCCAATCATTATAATGAAAATAAAATGATTTTTTTCTACCTTTGCTGTCTGGCGACTTTGTTTTTCTGATCATACTGGCCCAGTATCTGATTCTGCTGCTGTCTGTCCTCTTTACTCCATTTCCAGGGCTTCCTTTCCATTTATTTCTTTACTTTCCGCCTTTCTTCTTCATTTCTTGCTCTGGGTCCTCCGTAGACTTGACTGTCCAGTGGATCCAGCTTCTGCCTATTTTCTTAATCCATTTGCAATTTTCTCCTCTCTTCCTTTCCCCTCATCTCATCTCCTTCCTCACTCTTCCTTCCCCTCCATCCATGTCCAGCATTTCTTCTCTCTCCCTTCCCTCTCCTCCATCCATATCCTGCAGCCTCCTCTCTCCTGCCCTTCCCCCCATCCATCCATGTCCAGCAACCCTCCTCTGCCTCCTGCCCTCCCCTCCATCCACCCATGTCCAGCAACCTTCCTCTCTCCTCTTCCCTCCCCTCCATCCACCCATGTCCAGCAACTCTCCTCTCCCCTCCATCCATCCATACCCAGCAATTCTCTTCTCTCCCCTGCCCCTATCCATCCATCCCCAGCAATTCTGTTCTTGCCCCTTATCCCCTCCATCCATCCATTCCCAGCAATTCTCCTCTCTCCCCTGCCCCCCACCTCCATCCATCCATCCCCAGAAATTCTCCTCTCTCCCCGGCCCCCCACCTCCGTCCATCCCCAGAAATTCTCCTCTCTCCCCTACCCCCCCACCTCCATCCATCCATCCATCCATCCCAGCAATTCTCCTCTCTCCCCTTCCCCCCACCTCCATCCATCCATCCATCATCCCCAGCAATTCTCCTCTCTCCCCTGACCCCCACCTCCATCCATCCATCCATCCCCAGAAATTCTCCTCTCTCCCTTGCCCCCACCTCCATCCATCCATCCATCCATCCATCATCCCCAGCAATTCTCCTCTCTTCACTGCCCCCACCTCCATCCATCCATCCCCAGCAATTCTCCTCTCTCCCCTGCCCCCCACCTCCATCCATCCATCCATCATCCCCAGCAATTCTCCTCTCTCCCCTGCCCCCCACCTCCATCCATCCATCCCCAGCAATTCTCCTCTCTCCCTTGACCCCCACCTCCATCCATCCATCCCATGACTCTCCTCTCTCCCCTCCCCTCCCATCCATGTGTCCAGCGATTCTCCTTCACCCCCATGCATCCTTCCCTCCCATTCCACCTGCCCACCCTCTCTCTGACGGCAGCGCTTCCCAGACGCTGCCTACCGCCGCCACGATCTACCTCCTCTCTCTGTCTGACTCTCAACAGCAGCGGTAGCGATTCAAACACGCTACCTCCTGCTTCTAACCCGGAAGCGTCTCGCTTTCGGGTTAGAAGCAGGAGGCAGCGTGTTTGAATCGCGATGCTACCGCTGCTGTTGAGAGTGAGACAGAGGGAAGTCGGGAGGAGGTAGATCGTGGCGGCGGTAGGCAGCGTCTGGGAAGCGCTGCCGCCAGAGAGAAGGAGGTAGATGCAGGATCAGCGCTGCCTGCTCCCTCCGCTCCGCTGCTGGGTGGGCCTGAACCCAAACTGGGTGGGCCTAGGCCCATCCAGGCCCACCCGTGGCTACGCCCCTGCCCCGCAGTTTAATGCCCAAGGTGTTGATGCGCTTTTACTGAACAGAATGGATTGTTGTCTGTCTGAAAAGTAGAATCTGAACCATATATATACTGTGCCAATGATACATTTTTTCTGCCAGTCTTGTAAGCATGGTACTATTGTCCACATTACCGAAGTCTACTGAGAAATCCAGTAATGCTAGTATTGAGGCAGATCTTCTGCCATGGTTTCTATGGAGATCATCAAGAATGGACACAAGAAAGATTTCTCTTCTGTACCCATTTCTGAAGCCACATTAAGCCAGTTGTTCAGTTGAATACAGACTGTTCTATAAGTTTTGCCAGGAAAAGTATGTTAGAGACTGGTCAGTAGTTTTCAGGTATGTCCTGGCCAAAGGAGCTCTTTTGTTCAGTAGGAGGCATGCGACAGCCCTCTTTAGTATCGCTGATAGATGTCTTTTGACAAGAGAGGAGCTAAAAAAAAAATTTAGAGGCCCTTACAATGAGGCCTTTGCTTGATAGCTGTAATGTCTTTGCTGGGAAAGGGTCATGAGGGCAGGATGCTGGCCATAGGCTTTTCAAGATTTTTCAAGAGCCTTATCTGTGACCGGGTTAAATGAATCCCAGATAGCTGTGCACAGGAGGGGGAGGGGAAAGAAGTGTTCTCCTCATTAGCTGATGGGAGACTCAATGGAGCTGTCAGTAGATCCTGATGAAGACCTTTAATTTTATTGGCAAAGCATGTGGCAAAGTCAATGCTAGTGAGTTGTGACTGGGGAGGCTGGTTTGTTGTGGGGTTTGCAGTAGACTGTTTAATATTTTGAAAAGCTACTTGGTTGAATTTGTAGCCTGTTCAATATGTTGAGAAGAATATTCTGGCCAATATTCAGCCAGTGATGGTCAGTGTTTTTATGTTCACCACTGGCTGTATTCCCAGATATTCAATGCATTGGCACTGAATATCTGGTTATATGCTGCTGGCTAAAACGTAAGTGGTTAAAGTGCTTTTTATGCGGCCCAATTTATGTGGTTATCTTATGCAGTTAAAGGCTTAGCTGGTTTAGGCTTAGGTACTAACCATAGATATTCAGCATCAACTGGTAGTGATGCTGAATATTCATGGTTAGCCCTGGACAAGCAATTTAAACAGCCAGGAGCCTCTCTGGGCTGTTTAGATCACTTTGAATATTGGGCAGATTGTCTTTTTTGGCTATTGTTAAGGCGTGACAGTATACTGCCAAGTTTTTTTTTTAAACAGTTCAGCCTGTCTTCATCTAGGTGAGATTCCTGCTATTCTCTTTCAAGATTATTTTCTTGATACTTAAGGACCTGTAGTTCTGGTGAGAATCATGGGGAATGATTGTGAGTACAGCATAGTATCTTCTCTCAAGTAGCTTTCTTTTTCTAAGGCCATCACTAAGTGTTAATTTCAGATGTCAACCTGTTCTGACAATGTAGTTAACTTCACTACACAAAGGAATAGGGGATGACCAAGAGACTTCCAGCAAACAGGTCAGGATGATGCAATTCTTTATTAAGCAAGCATCATGTAAATGATCCAAAACATCACCTGCCTCAGGATCACATGTACTGTAAGGCATGGGAGTCTAGTGCCAAAGAACAATGGTGATCACAAAATGAAACTGAGGACGTTGCTACAAACACAATGTCCACACAAGAGACCGTCTGTGTGAAGTTCCTGCCTGATCTGTTTGCTGGAGGTCTCTTGGTCATCCCCTACTTCTTTGTGTGGTGCTGTTTGGATCTCCATAGGTTTTTTTTTTCCACTATTGTTTGGTGTGGCCTGTAGTTAACTTTTCACCCATACCTGGTGTAGGAACAAGGCCTCTAAGAAACTCTCAGCAGTCAGATTTCTTACGGCTTGAATTCCCTTCCAAACTTTGGACAGGTCCATCAGTTTTGGGTAGTGCTTATTAAAAAATTTGAATTAGAAAATGATCTTTCCATGATAGGGGTGTTATCTTGATGCCACCAACTTTATGTTCAAAAATTTTGACCCCTTTGCAGAACACCAAGTCTAGCATACGACCCTCTTCATAGGCTGGAGAATTGATCACCTGAGTGAAAACTAGAGCTGCTATCATTTCAGTGACAGTAGTAATGATGGTGTCTGTAGTTTCAATATGCAAGTCTCTATCACCAGATTCAGGAGTTCTTGAACAGACAATCTGTTGTTGCGAGGTGCTCTGTAGACCACGAGCAGCCACACATCTCCTGCCTGGATTAGGAGGCATTCTGACTCAGACAGATGGAGGATGGAGATTCTGCATGATTTGATTTGTCACTTCTCTGGTCTTGGTTAATAATGGATAGTGAAACTTGAGGGGCATAGTCTGGTCAATGGGACTCCTCTGCTTTCATCCAGCCAGGTCTCATTATTCTGAGGATGTCTAGGTAGTATTAGGTGGTAATTCACTAATGACATCATGAATCATAGGAAAATGTTTATTGGCTGACTCGGTATTTACTAGGCCCATGTTTCCGAGTAGTGGTCTGTTAGTTGCAGGGGTAACTAGAAGATGGTAGGCACATAGTCATGTGGGTATAGTTAGATAATTTGCCTCTTGGGTTTGTTTACTCTAGGTGGATGGGGGGGGGGTATAGCTTTATCTTCTCCAAACTACTGGGATGTATGAGGATCTTTGGTTTACTGGGCTGAAGCACATTCTTGTTTTTAATAAGAGATTATAGCGCTCTTCCAGTACATCAAAAAGTAATTTTGTCTTTGGCAGCAATTAATGGTGGAGCATTAATTATACAAACAATATTTGCTGCAAGATTAGAGTCTCTTTGAAATTCCTACTTCTTGGATGGTTGATATTCTCCAGGGGATAGGTAGCCATTCAGTACAGTCCAAAACAAAGAAAAATCACCGCCTATATTTTGTGCTTTTAAATCTGGACAACAGGTATAGCACTCTTTAAAGTCCAACACTAAGGCATTTATGTTTGCTAGAATTGTAAATTAAATTACTGTATTTCATGCTCCTGTGTGAATTTCCACTGGAAGTTCAATACAATGGGGGTTTCAGCAGGATCTCAAAGTCTTAAAGATAGTATAAGTTCAAGATATAAATGTTAATTCACACATGGTAGATTGTTGTCTCAGTTTGCAGTTTCTGATATCCTTTGATGGTCCAACTGATGCTTTTTCTTAGATGTAGATTCAGCTCAGATCACAAGAGACGAGAGAAAGATTCTTGTTTATAATGTGTAGGGAAGACAAAACGTTGCCTCTTTCCAAACAAAACGTATGACAATAAAGCAAAGTAAAAAAAGAAACTCAAAATAATACTGAGGATTGGTGACTCAATATAGATTGTGCAGAAATAGGTAAAACTTTAAGCAGAAAATATTCAAAAGGTTGCAGGAGACTGATACGAACACAACTTATCCATGTTCAAACATAGCTGGAAGCCACGGAGCTGCAGCCTAGTGGTTAGAATAGCAAGCTGAGAAAGACAGAAGTCATGGTTCAAATCCTGCTTGTCTTACAGTTGCTCCTTTTGACCTTGAAGTTCCTTTATTTTATTTTTTTATGTATGACATTTATATCCCACATTATCGTGAAAACAACCTCGAGTTCAATGTGGCTTACAGTTTAGATTAAAAATATGGAGTTTGAATTTCAATAATAGTGAAGTAGTATGATGAAGTGGCTGAGAGGAAAAGATTAATAAATAAACTACAAATAGTGTACATATTGATAGTTTCACAATACAAAAAAGAGACAAGATCAATTGGTTATTGTTATATTAACTAATGTAAAGAATTCTGGAATGAACTGGTGAAGAAATGAGTTTCTAGCAATTTTGGAATTGTACGTAGTTAGGATGAAATCTACTATATTTTGGGACAGAATTCCAACATTTGGTTCCAATACAGGTGAAATCAGCAGAAAGTACTGATTTATATACCACGTTTTTAAAATTCGGTGGACGAAGTATGAGAGGTTCTTTGGTTCCAAGGAAGGCTTTAGAATGTAAGAACATAAGCGTTGCCATACTGGGAGAGACTGAAGGTACATCAATACTGGGACAGCATCCTGTTTCCAACAGTGGCCAATCCAGCTTACAAGTACCTGGCAAGATCGCAAAACAGTACATTTTATGTTGCTTATTGTAGGTATAAGCAGTGGATTTTCCCCCAAGTCCATCTTAATAATGGCTTATGGACTTTTCTTTTAAGAAGTTATTCAAACCTTTTGTAAACCCCGCTAGGCTAACTGCTTTTACCACATTCTCTGGCAACAAATTCTAGAGTTTAATTACACTTTGAGTGAAGAAATATTCTCTCTGATTTGTTTTAAATTTACTACTTTGTAGCTTCATTGCATGCCCCTAGACCTAGTATTTTTGGAAAGAGTAAACGAGCGATTCACATCTACTTGTTCCACTCCAATCATCATTTTATAGACCTCTATCATATCTCAGCCATCTCTTCTCCATGCTGAAGAGCCCTAGCCGCTTTAGCCTTTCCTCATAGGGAAGTCATCCCATCCCCTTTATCATTTTCATCACCCTTCTCTGTACCTTTTCTAATTCCACTATATCTTTTCTGAGATACGGTGACCAGAATTGCACACAGTATTCGAAGTGCGGTTGCACCATGGAGCAATACAAAGGCATTATAACATTCTCATTTTTGTTTTCCATTCCCTTCCTAATTTATAACATTCTATTTGCTTTCTTAGCCGCCACTGCACAATGAGCATAGGGTTTCAGAGTACCATCAATGATGACACCTTAGATCCTTTTCCTGTGCAATGTCTCCTAATGTGGAACCTTGCATCACATACCTATAGTTTGGGCTCCTCTTTCCCACATTAAATGTCATCTGCCATTTAGACGCCAGGCTCCCAGTTTCGTAAGGTTCTCTTGCAATTTTTCACAGTCCTCTTGCCATTTAACAACTTTGAATAACCTTATGTCATCAGCAAATTTAATTACTTCACTAGTTATTTCCATGTCTAAAGTCATTTATAAATATGTTAAAAAGCAGCGGTCCCAGCACAGACCCCTAGGGAACTCCACTATCAACCCTTCTCCATTGAGAATACTGACCATTTAACCCTACTCTCTATTTTCTATCTTTTAACTAGTTTTTAATCCACAATAGGACAGCACCTCCTATCCCATGACTCTCCAATGTCCTCTGGAGTCTTTCATGAGGTAGTTTGTCAAACGCCTTCTGAAAATCCAGACACACAATATCAACCGGCTCACCTTTATCCACAGGGTTATTCACCCCTTTAAAGAAATGTAATAGACTGGTGAGGCAAAATTTCCCGTCACTAAATCCACATTGGCTTCGTCTCATTAATCCATGCTTTTGAATATGCTCTGTAATTTTGTTCTTTATAATAGTCTCTACCATTTTGCCCAGCACTGACATCAAGCTCACTGGTCTATAATTTCCCAGATCACCTCTGGAACTCTGTCTAAAAATTGGTGTCACATTGGCCACCCTCCAATCTTCCGGTACCATGCTTGATTTTAAACATAAATTACATATTACTAACAATAGTTCTGCAAGATAATTTTTCAATTCTATCAATACTCTGGGATGTATACTATCTGGTCCAGGTGATTTGCTACTCTTCACTTTGTCCCATTACATCTTCTAGATTTACAGAGATTTGTTTCAGTTTCTTTGACTCATCAGCACTGAATACTATTTCTGGCAATAGTATCTCTCCTACTAAGGGGTCCTTTTACTAAGGTGCACCGAAAAGTAGCCTGCGCTGATGTAGATGCATTTATTGGATGTGCGTAGGTCCATTTTTCAGTGCACCTGCAAAAAAGCAGGTGATTCTCATTTACCCATTTCACTCCACTCTATTTTATATATCTGTCACGGTTGTGCCCAGGTTCCTGGCTCTCAGTCACCTCGCCCCCCCCGGTGGTTAAACCTGGTAGCTGCTGTGAACTGATGGCTTACCGTTTCCCATGTTCCAGAAGATATGCTGGTCCGGTCCGGATCTTCCAGCCTTCCAGATTGTATTGGGAGTTTTTGGAACTAAGCAGTACCCGTACCTGGTGAACTCCCTTGTATGCTGCCTTTATTAACCACCTGGGAAGGTCTCTAGTTTGCCTTGCAACAGAGGTCCTCAGAGGAGTTTTTCTTTGGTGAGAGTTTGTTGCAGTGCTGCTGTGCTTTTTCCTGATTGTGGCTTTGACCCTGCTTGTCTCCTGGTTTATTCTTCTGTCTGCCGCCTGCCCAGACCCGGCTTGTTTTCTAGAGAAGATTAATGCATATTGAAGTGTGTAGCCATGTCCAGGAAAGGCTATTGAAACTAGGATTGTGATTAAAGAGACTTTAATAGAAGAACCAAGCCTGTGAGGAAACCGGGTTGATTATATCCCTTGTGTATATAAATGCTTTGACTTTCACCTGCAACCTGCGTATGTCACATTTCCTGAGGTCCTGCAGCCAGCCGCTAGCCACAGTACCATAGTACCCTACTGCTCTATTGAAAAGACAAGTATGAAGAGCAGAAAGATTATGAAGGAAGCATAAGGATTTTGATATTTTTATTCACTACAAGGATTGGATTACGAAATATCATTTGGCAATTTAGATGGCAAAGATGTCATATTTTTCTCAGTGTATTAATAGTAGTTCCTCTCCTTCCCAAGAGCTCTTCCATGTGTTAGAGGAATTCTCGAGTCAGAAAGTCTATTGATCTATAAGAACTTCATTCTATAGAACAGGTGACAAACTTTTTTTTTTTTTTTTTGCCTCAGAAAATTTTATATCTTCGTGAATTGTTTTCTGGGTATTGCAGTAATATAAAACTTTCCAGATAGTGGAAGAAGGAGTAGTACTCTTTCTTTGTTATATGGCAGTGTAATTCTCCAGGTAAGGGCTGTGAGATTTTGGACAAGTTTCTACCTGTGATTCTTTGAACAGTTGCCAGGACTAGGCCCTAGGTTTTCCCATTATCTTCTCTGAGGACTTCTTTTAACCTTGTTTCTCTCTCTTTTAAAACATATATCAGACAAAATGCCTATTTTATTATATCCAACAACATCTAAACTACTACTAATACTACTACTTATCATTTCCATCTAACCTTTTAAAAAATTCAATTCAGGATTTTAATCTTTATGCACTGGATATATAGTAAATTACAGTTTCACATTTGCCAAATTGCCTCCTATTTGGAAGAGTTGATTGATCAAGCCTATTTTAAAAAAAAAGGTTATCTTGATACGTTTGTTCCAAAAAATTATAGACCAGTGCACAATATTTTCCTTTATGCTAAAAGTATTGAATGAGCAGGGTTTTTTTTTCCCCAGTTAAGGGATTTTGTGGGGGAAAAAAGAATTTACTGCATCTCTCTCAATCAGGTTTCAGGGGATTATACAGTATGGAAACAAGTTTGGTGGCTCTCCAATCAGGTATCTGAACCAAAATTATACAGCAGAGCTTTGAAAAAAGCTCTTCTTCTTAGAAAGAGATACCTCAATCTTTTCTTTAAGCTTCACAAGAGAAAATGGCCTTTGTCAGACATTGGTATTTGGAGGCTTGGAAAGAATATAAGTCAAGATGATTTGTTAATAAAAATGAAAAAGAAACTGGAATGGAAAGGAAAATTGTGACAAACTTTTTTGAAAAGAAAAAAATTGCAAAAAGTTGGAAAGTAATGAAATAGAGGAGTTTAAGGACCAACGATTTAAAATGAAAACCTGTGTTTTCACACAAAGGGTCTGTACTTCTGTCCTTTTTTTTCTCTTTTACTTTAGTAATTATTATCTTTGTATCAGTGATCTGTCTTTTTATCGAACTAGTATAACAGATATTGTTTTAAACCTCCTAATGGCAGGATAAGCAAAGGCTAATATCTTTTGAATATTTATAAAATTATAAAAAGCTTTTTCTGTCCATAAAAACACTGCTTACCCATGTAATGCCCTTTCAAATTACCCCTAGAGTCTTTATATTTGTATAAAGAAACATAATGGTCAAAAAAAGGATTATGAGCAAATTTCCAAGTAACACTACCAAGAGATATTTTTGTATCTCACAGCAGAGATACTTTTATGTGGTAATTGGTTTTCTTTATGAAGACATTTATTATATACAAGTCAAACGCATAACTATGGAGACCTGGGTAGCTCCACCCTTTGCTAGTTTATATGTTAGCAGATTTCTTTGACAAGAAATTATATTTACAGATATATAGATAGATCACTTGGCAATTAAAATGATTGATTCCCGTTTATTTAAGGAGAAATAAATTGTTGTATTTGAATGTTCCACCCACTTAGCTACCAACACTATTATGATTCTAACTATGGATGGTGCTGTGCTGATTCTTATCAGAACATAAAGCAGGCATCACATTGACATATACAATGTAGGTCTGATTGCTGCACAAATAACTGAACAGTAGACTGGAAACCTAGACGTGTAGCTTTAAGAACAGAGCAGCTCTTATTTCAAATAAATATAAAGAAATAAGAATATGCTGCATCTCCCATTCTCTTATCTCAATCATTTAGGCTCAAAACCTTGGGGTCCCCATTGACTCCTCTCTTTCATTCTCATAGAGCATCTACAGCATGGCCAAAAAGTGCCGCTCTTTTTTTTCTTCAGGCTTTACAAAATCTGTCCTTTTCTTTCTGATTATTCTACCAGAACTCTCATCTATTTTCTTACCACTGCCCACTTAAGACTACTGAAACTTGCTTCTCATGGCTCCGCCACTGAATTATCTGTCTCCACTGCAGTCTATTCAAATCTTAGCAGGATAACATCTTCTCCTGGTGCCACTGTGATAATCTATCTACTCTTCTTGAAATGCTACATTGGCTTCCCATTCAACTGTGCATAAAATTCACACTGCTTTTTCTTGCTTCCAAATGTATTCACTCTGCAGTACCTCATTACCTCTCCTGTTAGTTTTATTCAGGATTTTTTTCAGAGCATGTTCATGATAAAATGCATAATTAAGGAGGTAATTTTCTAAATAACTAACTGGGCTTTACACATGGAAAGAGCCTTTTCTGAAATAATGCACAAGAAACACATATAAAAGTACACATAGATAGTGACTGTATACATACTTTTAAACATGTGGGGGGTTCCTTTGGGGGAAGAGCAAAGTAAAAGCTTATGTATAAATCATGGTACATAAACACCTGTAAATATATGCCTGGTAAGCAGCAGTTTTAGAAGAGAAAGAGGCTCATTTTCAAAGCACTTAGACTTAGAATCAGTTCTGGAGAAGACCCTACGACAAGAGTTGGAATGGTGGCTGGGTCCTCTGCTGACCTCAGAGGATGAGTTGGAGTTGGTGCTGGTGCGCCTGGAAAGAGCACACCGTCTGGGTTCTAAACAGACGGGGGAAGCGGAGGCCCAGAATTGTTATAGCTAAGTTTCATAATTTGGCGCAGAAGGACTCCTTTCTTCAGTATTATCTCTCGCATAAGGAGGAGGTGCGCTATGATGGCATGCAAGTCCGTGTATTTCAAGATTATTCTGCAAAACTTTCAGCGAGGAGCAGGTTGTTTTCTCCAATGTGTGCACGTCTGGTGGAGCGGAACTATAAGTTTCAGTTCAGATACCCTGCAGTTTTGAGAATCTGGGACAATGGACAATGGCGTTCATAGGAATCCCCAGAAAGTGCATCCAACTGGTTAAATGGGGCTGCCCTGAACCAGTCGTAGTGGGGTTTTCATGCTGGAATAACCTACAGATAATTGGCTATTTCGTTTCACCACTCAAGTCACATTTCTGCTTTCTGAAATGGAGCTATGCGTCCCCGGACTGTGTAATCAGTGTACAGTGTGAAAGACTAGGGTAGGGGCTTTATAGATATGTACGTGGAATATGCATATATTATTTGATGTATCTGTATGTGGGTGAAGTGTGGTTTCCTGTATGCGGATCCAGCGCGTGATTTCCTGTGTGTGTGGCTTGTGAGTAGTGCTCCACGAGCGGCAGCGGACTAGAGAGCCACAGCTATATGGGGCTGGTGTTGATATGTGACGGGAAGGGTTAGTAACTGCAAGAGTGTGAATGGGGGGTGTCATATGGTGATGTGCGTGTGTGATGGAGGTGACTGAAAAATCTTTGGCACCTATATCTAATGTGCTTTTCTTTCTTATGAGGGGGGGACCCTTATAGGCATCGTAACGTGATCACCCGAGTCGTCGCTGGGTAATGGGGAGGGCCGGGTCCAGTCAATGGAGTGTGGCGGGGTAGGGTGAGTGGGGGGGGGGGGGGGGTTGTGGGGTTGGGGTTAGGAGGGTGGGAGGAGGATGGGGAGGAAGGGGGGTGGAGCTATGTTTTGGGAGGTTTGTGATGTGGATGTGGGTGTTGTTTGTAGAGTTGCCGTGCCATACATAGGGGATAAATTTGCCGGTCAGGGTTTCAGACTTGATGGGAATGCACAAGTGTATCTGGACTCTGTGGTGAGGGCTGGGCACCCAGGAATTTTTAGTGTTTTAAGGGTGGTAGCCTATATTGTGATTTGGAGTTGGGATCCTGGCTAATTTACCGGTTCCGAGATTAATATCTTGGAATGTATCAGGTATTACTTCCCCTGTTAAAAGGACAAAATTCTGTCTGCTCTACAATGTCACAAGGTCTCTCTTGTATGGCTTCAAGAAACCAAATTGTCTGATGCAGAACACTTAAAGTTAAGGTAGCGATGGGTGGGGGACTGCTTCTTTACTTCGGCACGGGGTAGGAAGGGGAGAGTAGCTGTTCTAATTCATAAAAACTTGAGTGTAAAACCCGGGTGGTTGCAAGGGACGGGAATGGACGTTACCTTCTTTTGCATTTGAATATTATGGGTCAGGAAGTCTCTCTCTTCAATATCTATGGATCTAATGTGTATGGCCATTCTTTCTTCCAGCACTTGGTACGTTTGGGAATTCAGCACTCTACTGCTCCTTGGATTATTTTGGGAGACTTTAATCAAGTAATGGATGGGCATCACGATCGGTTAGGCCCAGGCGCGGGAATGGCGATGGGCGGGGGGAAAGGTCTGCCATACCTAGCCCTGAATTTGGTAGACCCATGGTGGTTGAGCAATCCTAGTGCGCGTGATTATACTTATTTGTCAAGGGCCCATGGCACTTGGTTGCGATTGGTCTACATTCTGATAGCTGCCACTCTGTTCCCGCAGGTTGTGCAGGCTGAGATTGGACACTTGGAAGTTTCCGATCACACTAATTTGGGTGGACATAGACTTAGGTGAAGAGCGGCTCCGTCGGAATCAGTGGCGGTTTCCCTCGTATTTAATGGTGGAGGAGATATTTCAGGAAAATCTACACCAGAAGTGGTCGCAGTTTACGGATGCTAACGCATGTCACGAACCGGAGGTGCAATTATACTGGGAAACCTCAAAGGTAGTTTTGAGGGGGGGCATCATAGCATATACGTGTGCCCGCTCAAAGCGGATAGCCCAAGGTATAATACAACTGGAACAGAAATACCAAGCGGCAAAGCGAGCGCATTTGGTGGCGCCGTCCTCGCAGACTAGAGAGGCGATGTTGTCGATGTTGGCAGCCTTAAATGCCATGATTCACGAATGTACCAAAAAACACATCTTTGACCGCTCCTTTTCATTTCATAGGTTTGGTAATAAATCAGGCAGGTTGTTGGCCAGGATCACCAAGACTTTGGGGGGGGGGGGGGCAATAGATTCATTCCATCCTTGAACGAGGACCGAAGCTGTCCTGAAACATCAGATGGGAGAGCTGAAGAGGGTACTGATTTCTGCAATAGAAAAGCCTTATACATATGCAGTACAATTTCAGGAGGGAACCCCCCCTTCAGGAATCCACCCTCCTGCTCAGGTATGGGCTGCACAGAAGGTATTGACAACTGCGGCGGTGCAGTAGCAGGCTGCTCCAAAGAAGCTGGCTGCTGCTGTAAGATGGCGGAGTTTCCCACCAAACCCGAAGCCTGTGAGGAACGAGCACCCATGTCAATTCCAGAAGAGGCTGCGACCTCCGATGTAGATGCCATCTCCGGAGGAAGAGAAACCGAACTCACCTCCTTGGTAGTGAAATACTTACAGGCCCTGGCTTGGTAAGACTTCTACGCTGACACACTGAGCAGCGATGGAGCTTTTCTGCAATGGTGTTTGTTTTTTTTTTTACAAACATGAAAACCCCTCTCTGAACAAGGGAAAAGACAGCCGCTAAGCCCTCGCACCTACAGGGCTGCCCGCCTGAAGCAGTTAGAGCTGCTCTGCTGCTTTTGTTCTTTAAAAAAATTTTTTTTTAATGTGACTGTCTCTCTTCAGCCTGCAAGCACCCTTCCTGTGAAGGGGTCGAGGTCAGTGCAAAACACCTCTACCACGAGGCTGTCGACTGCACAAAGAAGCCAAATTGAGAGGAAGCGATGGGGGGAGGTACCCAACCACCCAAGTGTGACACTCCCAAGGCTGACCGAATATCCCCGTGGGCCTCAGCCTCTACAACTAAAAGTAATGCTGGTGCATAGTGGCAGAAAAACAAAACAGTAAACAAATAAACTGATTTCACTTTTTTTTTTAAACTCAGGGAGGAGAAAGTAGAGAGAAAAGAAAGGAAGAAAATAATAATAAGAGACTGAACAGCTCACCACCTTGCACCTGCTAGAGACTGAGAATACTGAAACTACCTCTAGCTAGCCATGGCTTTTTATTGGCTTTCATGAAAGTCAAAGTTCTTAGTCTCCATCTGCTGGAAGGTGTGTACAACTCATCAGTCATATGCTGGGCCGGGCCGGACCGGAGAGGACGCTACGGAATATACAATTTCCAGGTGATTATTGTTTGCTAACTTTTATTTATATGAATGTTATCGTGAACAAGAACAATTATAGTAATTCACATAAATAGCCATGAAATCACTTTAACATACTGGATAAAACCTGTTATCTTTTAGATATGCAATGTGAATGTCTTCTGTACAACACAGAAGCAAGGAAACATTGCAAATGATGTTAAATGGGGTAACCTTACAGGAAATTTCATCTTGTGTGGTGTTTGCCAGACTAAACTGTCCCAGTGAAATACATAGCATATTATTAGATTTTTCTTCATAGTGATTAGGTATCACAGTCTTTTTCTTGGTTAATTACACACTTATTTTTTTGCACTTTCTTTAAAAAGAACTTACTTAGCTTTTATGATGTCTCTGGTAGGGTTTTTTTTTTTTTTTTAAGGTGAAGGTTCAGGGAATAAGTGGACTAGGGAAGAAATTATATTCAGCCAGCAGCAGTGAGCATTTTGCTCACCGCTGATGGGAGTTATTCCCAGGTATTCAAAGCCAGGCCCTGCCGGCCAACACATAGCCACTTAAATCTATATTCAGCACTTAAGTGGCCACGGGTTAGCGCATCTGTAAGTGCACTGTTATGTTTATTTTAAATTAGTGCTGCAACGTAAACTCATGAGATACACAGCACAGCCTCTTGGGAGCCTAACAAAAATACCAATGTGCCATTTTTTTCAGGGTTTCAATGACTTCTCCAGCATGCTGTGAGTTCTTAAGACGGAGACCTGCTAGAAGTCGGAGATCCACACCCGAGTCCTTGAAAAAGTCAGTGATATGAAACCTCAGGTTGCAACACAACATAACCAAAGCTTGTACTGGACACTAAATAATCTTTCCTCTCCTTGGTTCCCATTGTAACGGAAACATATGTTCCTTACTCAACCATACCACCACCTGTATTTGTTTCTTTACCGGACTGGAGAAATGCCTCTATGGTACTATGTAAGCCACATTGAGCCTACAAATAGGTGGGAAAATGTGGGATACAAATGTAACAAATAAAATAAATAAAATAAAGATTATTATAATAAAAAAAAATATTGAACATATACATTGGCCTGGATTAGTGAAACAAAGCTAACATGGATTTAAGTCAAGGGAAATCTTGCCTCACCAATCTGATATATTTCTTTGAAAGGGTGAATAAACATGTGGCTAAAGGTGAGCCAGTTGATACTGTGTATATGGAGTTTCAAAAGGTATTTGACAAAGTACAAGCAGAAATCTAAGAAATGGTGCTGAATAAAATTGCTTTTATTGACTTCTGGCGTGAAGATTTCTCGGTCCACCACTACTTGGATTTCTGCATGGACTACACAATGCGTATCTGTGCCTGCGAGGTCTGTTGCACCTGAGTACAGCGTTTGAAGCCGCTGGGAGTCTTCGATGACATGGAAGGGAAGACAGCACCGCCTAAATCAGTGTCTCTCTTTTGAACTATAGATTACCGTGGTAGCCCATCAATGTTTTGGGGCCCTATGTCAGTTCCACTCCATTCGTAGTCTTTTGGATCCTCACTCCTGACACATTCTCTTACTTGCTACCGTTATTACTCACGTGGACTATTCTAATGTGATGTATACCAGTCTTCCTAATTATTTTCTTTAACAACTGCAAGTCATCCATAATACAGCCAACCAAATTTGACCACGTCATGCCACTGTTCACGCAGCATCATTGGCTAAAGATCACTTATTTAATTCAGTTTAAAATGTGTCCTAAGCACTGTATTCGAGCTACCTGCTGTATCTGGTTATACTAGTTTCCTCATTTGACTCCCCACTTTGTTCCTTTTGTGGCCTCGGGCTGGTCCTCCACCCAGTTTCTGCTGCACAACTTGAATCAACTAGAGACAACTTCTTCCTATTTGAGACTGTTTTTATGGACCTTCCTTCCTGCTCACTTGTAATTGGACATCTTTTATCTAAGTTTAGGGCTACTATGAAAGCTAATTTTTTTTTAAGAGTATGGGGACTGTTGGCTTGATGGTACACATTTGTTTGCTACCTGATTTGCTATCCCCTTTCTGACCTCCTTTTTTCGTTCATTTAAAAAATTGGAATTCTTTTCTCAATCTTTGGTTTTTATGATAGGTTTGTACATCACCTTGAATTCCTGTAAGAAGGGTGGTATATTAAATCCAAATAAACAAACAAACATATACAATTTCATATAGAGGCTATCTTTAAGAAAAGGAAGGCAAGGTGTATAGCAGTAATGGAAAGGTGACAAGGGATAAAGTAATGTTTGTGAATATTTACTCTCTGAATGCACAACAGGTGTTAAGGGAGATTTTCATATGACAATGGATACACATTTAGCTCATTTAGAAGGAGCAGTTATGCAAAATGTAAGCATGTATACAACTTACATACATGGAGGGGCATAATCGAACGGAAACTCCTATCTCCATGGGCGTTTATCTTCGAGAACGGGTCCGTGAAGGGGCGGACCGAACCGTATTTTCGAAAAAAAGGACGTTTTTGAGCTGGGTGTTTGTTTTTTTTTAGCGATAATGGAAACTAAAAACGCCCAGCTCAAAAACGTCCTAATCCAAGCCATTTGGTCGTGGGAGGGGCCAGGATTGGTAGTACACTGGCCCCCCTGATATGCCAGGACACCAACTGGGCACCCTAGGTCAGTGCGGTGGACTTCAGAAAAAGCTCCCACATGCATAGCTCCCTTAACACGGGTGCTGAGCTCCCAACCCCCCTCCCCCAAAACCCACTACCCACAAATGTACAACACTACCACAGCTCTTAGGGGTGAAGGGGGCACCTACATGTGGGTACAGTGGGTTTTGGAGGCCTCCCATTTACCAGCATAAGTGTTACAGGTGGGGGGGGGATGGGCCTGGGGCCACCTGGCTGAAGTGCACTGCGGTACCCACTAAAAGTGCTCCAGGGACCTGCATACACGCAGGCCTCTAAGACTGGTTGCTCCTATATAACATTGGCACACCAGTTGACACCTGAACACTAATCTCTCCGAAAACGTCCTTTATTGGAATAACCGCCTTTACTCACAGTTAACTGCAGATCAGAGGTTGTGCCCCACTGGCAACGAGTCTCACTGGTACTGAGATGAGCAGTAGGTCAGAGCTGGCAGAATGCTGTACAATGCCCTCTTTCAGCCACATTCAAGGGAAGAACTAAGTTGTCTAACGTGGCTAACACAGGAAAGGGAACTAAAACTAGCTTACAAAAATGGCCACTACCGCATGGACTACAACAGGAAACACAACAGGGCACACTCTGACCCAGTAGGCAGGGGGAAAAGCACCATGGGAGAAGAGCCTACCAACTACCAACATCGTGAGACTGTAACAGAAGCTAATGAAATCAAGGAGCCCAATACCCTACACCCACCACAATGCAATGCTGATGTGACCCTGTACTGCACCCGAGAGCCACATCTGACCCAGGGAAAGGCTGTGACAGGATCGAACACATTCTGCTGTCATGGAGGTGGGTACGGCATTTAAGGCTGGCATATAGGCTGGGAAAAAAGTTTTTAAAGTGGGGTTTTTTCGGTGGGAGGAGGTTAGTGACCACTGGGGGAGTCCGAGGAGGTCATCCCCGATTCCCTCCAGTGGTCATCTGGGCAGTTGGAGCACTTTTTTGGGACATGTTCGTGAAAAAAAAGGGTCCAAAAAAAGTGACCGAAAATCGCGGTAAAACGCCTTTATTTTTTCGATTATCAGCTAAAGACGCCCATCTCTCCTCGGCTGATAACCACGCCCCAGTTCCGCCTCCACCACGCCTCCGACACGCCCCCGTCAACTTTATTCGTTTCCGCGACGGAGTGCAGTTGGAAACGCCCAAAATCGGCTTTCGATTATACCGATTTGGGCGCCTTTGCGAGACAAACGTCTATCTCCCGATTTAGGTCGCACTATAGGCTTTTTTCTCTTTCGAAAATAAGCTGGATATTATACTAAGCACGATTCCCACTGCTACAATAAAAACGTTGTACTTGACAAGATGTGCTAATACAAATAAGGTGAACTACTTGCTGCAAAATGTATTACATTTTGAACATGCCCTCCATTTTATCCTTACCTAATATTAACAAGTGCATGAGTAACCTTGCTAGCTGGTTCCTTCCACTGGCCTGCATTAGTAGAAAGTCTCAGAACTAAAGTAAACAGAAAAAAAGTGTGTTATATTCCCAAAACTCCACAAAACAGATCATCATCAGGGTTCATTCTAGGTAATGAAATATTTTAGATTATTTACATAAATATAAAAATGACAAAGAAGAAACAGGAACTTTGAAAAGAGAAAACTGTACTCACTAACCCCCAAGTTTTATATATGGCGCCTTAAGTTGCACACGCTAATTTGGCCGTATGGTCAAATTACACGCACAACTTAATTAACAAGCCAATCAGCGCCGATAACTGGTAGTTAACTAATTAGCGACACTAATTGGCTTTAATTAGAATTTAAGCACACAACTTTCTAGGCATATTCTATTAAATGGTGCACATAAATTCAAATGTGCAGTCAAAAAGGGGTCGTGGCCATGAGCATGGAATGGGTGAGTTGTGGGCATTTCAAAAAACTATGCACACTATTATACTACTACTACTACTTAGCATTTTAGCATTTCTATTATAGAATACACCCGATCTGCACTAACTTAGGCGCAGGTATTTAGGACTGGTTTTAGGTGGCTTAAATGGGTGCGCCTAAATTTTAGTCACAAGAACGGCATGTGAGCATATTCTATAAACTACGCCTAACTTGAATTGTCCTAACCACGTGGTTTTGCAGCACTGATTTTTAAGGTAATATACAGTGGTGGAAATAAGTATTTGATCCCTTGCTGATTTTGTAAGTTTGCCCACTGACAAAGACATGAGCAGCCCATAATTGAAGGGTAGGTTATTGGTAACAGTGAGAGATAGCACATCACAAATTAAATCTGGAAAATCACATTGTGGAAAGTATATGAATTTATTTGCATTCTGCAGAGGGAAATAAGTATTTGATCCCCCACCAACCAGTAAGAGATCTGGCCCCTACAGACCAGGTAGATGCTCCAAATCAACTCGTTACCTGCATGACAGACAGCTGTCGGCAATGGTCACCTGTATGAAAGACACCTGTCCACAGACTCAGTGAATCAGTCAGACTCTAACCTCTACAAAATGGCCAAGAGCAAGGAGCTGTCTAAGGATGTCAGGGACAAGATCATACACCTGCACAAGGCTGGAATGGGCTACAAACCATCAGTAAGACGCTGGGCGAGAAGGAGACAACTGTTGGTGCCATAGTAAGAAAATGGAAGAAGTACAAAATGACTGTCAATCGACAAAGATCTGGGGCTCCACGCAAAATCTCACCTCGTGGGGTATCCTTGATCATGAGGAAGGTTAGAAATCAGCCTACAACTACAAGGGGGGAACTTGTCAATGATCTCAAGGCAGCTGGGACCACTGTCACCACGAAAACCATTGGTAACACATTACGACATAACGGATTGCAATCCTGCAGTGCCCGCAAGGTCCCCCTGCTCCGGAAGGCACATGTGACGGCCCGTCTGAAGTTTGCCAGTGAACACCTGGATGATGCCGAGAGTGATTGGGAGAAGGTGCTGTGGTCAGATGAGACAAAATTGAGCTCTTTGGCATGAACTCAACTCGCCGTGTTTGGAGGAAGAGAAATGCTGCCTATGACCCAAAGAACACCGTCCCCACTGTCAAGCATGGAGGTGGAAATGTTATGTTTTGGGGGTGTTTCTCTGCTAAGGGCACAGGACTACTTCACCGCATCAATGGGAGAATGGATGGGGCCATGTACCGTACAATTCTGAGTGACAACCTCCTTCCCTCCGCCAGGGCCTTAAAAATGGGTCGTGGCTGGGTCTTCCAGCACGACAATGACCCAAAACATACAGCCAAGGCAACAAAGGAGTGGCTCAGGAAGAAGCACATTAGGGTCATGGAGTGGCCTAGCCAGTCACCAGACCTTAATCCCATTGAAAACTTATGGAGGGAGCTGAAGCTGCGAGTTGCCAAGCGACAGCCCAGAACTCTTAATGATTTAGAGATGATCTGCAAAGAGGAGTGGACCAAAATTCCTCCTGACATGTGTGCAAACCTCATCATCAACTACAGAAGACGTCTGACCGCTGTGCTTGCCAACAAGGGTTTTGCCACCAAGTATTAGGTCTTGTTTGCCAGAGGGATTAAATACTTATTTCCCTCTGCAGAATGCAAATAAATTCATATACTTTCCACAATGTGATTTTCCGGATTTAATTTGTGATGTGCTATCTCTCACTGTTACCAATAACCTACCCTTCAATTATGGGCTGCTCATGTCTTTGTCAGTGGGCAAACTTACAAAATCAGCAAGGGATCAAATACTTATTTCCACCACTGTATATAGATAGATAGATAGATAGATAGATAGATAGATAGATAGATAGATAGACAGACAGACAGACAGACAGAGAGAGTGTAAGTATAGTGATTTTTTTAAAATATGCTACTTATATATATATAAACGGCAGCATGCAGATAATTAGGGGTGGCATGTTCCAGGCGGTCCCTGACAGTATAAATGTACAGCAGTATTTTATAATATCATTATCTGTATATGGTGATAATTCCACCCATTTGGATGTATACCTGTGATCTGCACCAAACTAAACTCACTAGATCCAGAAATAGAGCTAGCAAGTACAGAATGACATGGGAGCAGGTAATCTCGGTAAACTGCAGTAATCCGCAGTAAAACCGCAGAAATGGGGAAAATTTTCAAAGTTTTACCGTGGGTGCAAAAAGAGGTTATTTCCCCGCCCTGCAGGAGCAGTAATAACCCCTGCATCCGTGGTACAACAGACGCCTACCGATGGGCGTAGTTTGGGGGGGGCAAACGCAGGGCTGGCGCAACGCTGCAGGCAGCTCTTCCTGCCTTCAGCTCCCGGACAGGCTTCCTCTTCGTTCCTTCCTGCCCACCCCCCCGCGCGCATTTAAACCATTTATTTTCCTTGCAGCGACGGCAGTGAAGCACACAACACAGCGGGCTCACCTCCAGCCTTTCCCTTCCCTCACTCAGTGTCCAGCCTTCTTGCGATGATGTATTTCCTGTTTCCGCGAGGGCGGAACACTGAGGGAAGGGAAAGGCTGGAGGCGAGCCCGCTGTGTTGTGTGCTTCACTGCCGTCACTGCGAGGAAAATAAAAGGTTTAAATGCGCGGGAGGGGGGGGGGGCAGGAAGGAACGGAGAGGAAGCCTGTCCGGGAGCTGAGGGAGGGTAGGGAGAATCGCTGGACATGGATGGGAGGGGAGGGGGAGAGAAGCGATCGCTGGACATTGAGAGGAGGGGAGGGTGGGGGGGAGAAGAGATCGCTAGACGTGGAGAGGAGGGGAGGGCAGGGGAGAGGAGAATTGCTGGACGTGGAGAGGAGGGAAGGGAAGCGGAGAGGACAATTGCTGGACGTGGAGAGGAGGGGAGGGAAGCAGAGAGGAGAATTGCTGGACATGGTGGATGGAGGGGAGGGCAGGGGAGAGAGGACAATTGCTGGACATGGATAGATGAATGGAGGGGGCAGGGGAGAGAGCAAATTTGCTGGATATGGGAGAATGGAGGAGAGGGTAGGGGAGAATGGAGAGTTGCTGGACATGGATGGATGGAGTGGGGGAGGGCAGAGGAGAGAGGAGAATTGCTGGACCTCGATGGATGGAGGGGGCAGGGGAGAGATGCTGGACATGGATGGAGGGAGCAGGGGAGACAGCAAATTTGCTGGATATGGGTGGATGGAGGAGAGGGCAGAGGAGAATGGAGAGTTGCTGGACATGGATGGATGGAGGGGGGAGGGCAAGGGAGAGATGCTGGACATGAATGGATGGAGGAGGCAGGGGAGAGAGGAAAATTGCTGGATGGAGGAGAGGGCAGGGGAGAATGGAGTTGCTGGACATGGATGGATGGAGGGGAGGGCAGGGGAGAGAGGAGAATTGCTGGACCTCGATGGATGGAGGGAGCAGGGGAGAGATGCTGGACATGGATGGATGGAGGGGGCAGGGGAGACAGCAAATTTGCTGGATATGGGTGGATGGAGGAGAGGGCAGAGGAGAATGGAGAGTTGCTGGACATGGATGGATGGAGGGGGGGAGGGCAAGGGAGAGATGCTGGACATGAATGGATGGAGGGGGCAGGGGAGAGAGGAAAATTGCTGGATGGAGGAGAGGGCAGGGGAGAATGGAGTTGCTGGACATGGATGGATGGAGGGGAGGGCAGGGAAGAGAGGAAAATTGCCGGACATGGATGGATGAATGGAGGGGGCAGGGGAAAGAGCAAATTTACTGGATATGGGTGGATGGAGGAGAGGGCAGGGAAGAATGGAGAGTTGCTGTACATGGATGGATGGAGGGGAGGGCAGGGGAGAGAGAATTGCTGGACAAGGATGGATGAATAGAGGGGGCAGGGGAGAGAGCAAATTTGCTGGATATGGGTGGATGGAGGAAAGGGCGGGGGAGAATGGAGAGTTGCTGGACATGGATGGAGGGTGGGAGGGAGGGAGGGGAGGGAAGTCAGGAAGGAGATGCACATGGATGGAGGGGAGGGAAGAGAGGAGAAATGCTGGACATGGATGGAGTGGAGGGCAGGGAAGAGAGGAGAAATGTTGGACAGGGATGGAGGGAAGGAAAGCAACACCAGACTTTGTGGAGGGGGAGAGGGAGGGAAAGTGACATTGGACCTTGGAGGAAAGGAAGAAGGGAGGGAGAGTGACACGACCTTGCAAGGGGGAAAAGGAATGAAGGGCATGGGATATAGGGCCTTGGAAGCAAGGGAATGAAAAGAGAGAAACGGATGGAGCTGGGGACTGATAGGGTGATGAGATCCAGTGGAGGATAGATGAGGGCTAAAAGGATGGGAATGAGGGCTAAGGAAATGGGTGAAAAAAGATAGGGGTTTAGGAAACTGGATATTAAGTGAGAGACAGAGGGAGCAATGGTAAAAGCTAGTAGGCAGATGAGAAGTGAAATAGAGACTAAGGTGAGAGAAAGGGGTATAAACACAAATAAGGGGGGGGGGACATGAAATGAAAGGTCACTACCAGACAGATGTAGAGAAGGAAAGGACAAAGCCAAGAGGAGAGAGAAGAAATGGAAACGCCAACGTGGAAAAGAATTTAGAGAAGACGGACACGTGGAAAGTGGAAAAGAGACTGGGACCAGCCCAATTTGAAAAATAAAGTGCTCGGACAACAAAGGTAGAAAAGAAATATTTTTATTTAATACTTTTTAAGGACTGAGATGTGCCTGCTTTGTGAAATGTACGTCTTTTCTATTTTTGTATTTTGTAGAGTGCAGGAGAAAATACATTTCTGTTTCTCTTTTATTAGTGTTTACCTGGCTTTCTTGAGGGAGATCTCTATTTCAATATTTCTGTGGTTCCCTGTTTTGTATAGTGAGAAAAGAATTAAATGTGCTTGGAGTTGTAGAATGATTAGAAAAATTAGTGCTCCTTATTGCTTGTTATGTGAATGAATATTCCATCACTGTTTCATTATTGCTTGCCAGACCAGTCCAGTATTATTACATTTTAAGGGCATTTGTTTTAATTCGTGTATGCAGTCCTTACATGCACATGATTTTGCTTTTTAAACTCAAAGGTAAATCTTAAGTGTAGTTAAACAGCGAGGCTTCTGTGGATAGGGACAGAGTTCGCAGGGACGGGGTGGGGATAGAGTTCGCGGGGACGGGGGATAGAGTTCGCGGGGACGGGGACAAACTTTGTCCCCGCGTCATTCTCTACTAGCAAGCTCTCCAAAGCCAAAGGTCATTTCCTGACTACATGTAATCTTAGGAGCATATTGTTTGATTTTACTGACTAGGTAATTTGTATTCATACTATGTACAACTTAGATAATCTGAATTCATACTACGTACAACTTTAAAAAGCTAAACAAATTAACTTAACTGAGCTTTATAAACAATTGGGATCCATTGATTGTTGGACAAAATTAGGTTCATATGGTTCCACATACAGCTACCAGAAATCTGTCTACCAGCTGCATTCCTTGTTGAGCCTTTAAAGGCAGACCCAAGGACCAAAGGGCTGCACAACCATTTTCAGTTTGGCAGACGAGAGAAATGTTTTCAAAGAGTGAAAAGTAGCATTTTATACCACCCATTTGCACAGATCTGTGATATCAAGATGTAGGCACCGTAACGGGGTGCACTTAGTGTCAATTCTATAATGGCTTCAAGGCGTGTCTAAGCCTTTATAGAATATTAGTAAAAAAAGGCCCGTTTCTGACACAAATAAAACGGGCGCTAGCAAGGTTTTCCTCGGAGTGTGTATGTTTGAGAGAGAGAGTGTGTGTGAGAGATGGAGTGTGTGTGTCAGAGAGAGAATGAGAGAGAGACAGAAAGAGAGAGAGAGTGTGTGTGAGAGACAGAGTGTCTGTGTGTGTGAGACTGTGTGTGTGTGACAGAGAGATAGAGTGTGATAGGGAGTGTGTCAGAGAGAGTGTATGTGAGTGAGTGTGAGCCCCCACCCCCCTCCCTTCTCACAGGGCCCCCCTCTCCACCCCCACCTCTCTGGTCTCAGGACCCCCTCCCCACCTCCCTCTCCCCTGTGCCCCCTTCAGCCATCCATGTCCAGTGACCCTCCTGTCTCCCTGCCCCCCCTGCAGCCACCCATGTCCAGCGACCCTCCCCTCCCCCCCTACAGCTACCCATGTCCAGCGACCATACCCTCCCCCCCAGCGCATCAAACCCCCTCGTCACCCGCAGCTGCCAGTGGTAACGCTGTCCGGCCGCTGTTGCTTCTCCTGTTGAGCAGCAGCGGCCGCTACGAAAAGGAAAAAAGCTATAAATGTTTTTAAACCCACCCCAAATCATTCGCAAATGCCCAAGTCTTAAAACGCAGTCTCTGTAGCTGCTCCTCCTCTCACCTCTCACATTGCTGCGCTCCTCCGGGGTCTTACTCCAGGGAACAGCAGTAAAATTTCACATAAATAAAGGTATCATCTTATTTTCTTTTCTTTATTTCTATTTATTACCTTTAAAAGTGGACTAACATGGCTACCACACCACATCACATATATTTATAAATGTTCTTAGTATTTTGCTAAACACCAAGCATAGAAACTTTCATTGGACACATCAGTGCATTTTACCATCTGTCTGGAAAGCATTAACACCCACACAGATTGTAGAAATATAATTGTATTTTTTGCTTTATCAACTATGGCTTTAACTGTACACATTACTCACCCATAGAATAGAGGTTATCAAAAATCTGGTGCATACGGATGATCTCATAATACAGCTCATCATAACTGCTTGGGGTTGGAAGAAAGGTATCTCCATATGTAATGAACATGTTGAATAAGTTTACTATCTGCAAAATAAACTAAACAAGGTTAGGTATTAGTGCATATATGCATGGGCTAATTATAACACCACATGAGAACACATTACCAAATATGCTATTCACTTAAGCAAAAAAAAGTTATAACCTAGCTGGAGTAATAAACAGACAAAATAAATTCCATAAGCTTCTAAACAAAATCAAAATATACAAGTATACTTTAGATTTAGTTTGATGAATATATGATGGGAATAGCATCACACATAGGAGTCCTCTTCCCCCCTTTTCTATCTCTGTTAATGGCTCTCACATCCTCCCTGTCTCCTCGGCTCGTAACCTTGGAGTCATCTTTGATTCCTCTCTCTCCTTCTCTGCCCATATTCAACAGATTGCCAAAACCTGTCACTTCTTTATCTACAATTTTAGCAAAATATTAGCAACAGCTTCACTAATTCACTTTCCCAACCCAACCAGTTATGAAAATCCACTTCTACTATCACCCGCCCAATCACTTCCTCTTTCTTCTCTACTTAATCTCTACACACTACTAACTGTATCTGATATTCTGGAATGACAATGTCATAACAAAACTATGTAAGCCACATTGAGCCTGCAAATGGGTGGGATAATGTGGGATACAAATACAATAAATAAATTAATTAATTAATAAAAATTTGCCCCTTCCTTTCTGAATACGCTGCCAGAACCCTTATCCAACCCTTGTCGCCTCTCGCTTGGACTATTGCAATTTACTTCTCACTGGTCTTCTGCTCAGCCATCTCTCTCCTCTCCAATCTGTCCAAAATTCTGCAGCATGACTTGTTTTCCGCCAGAATTGTTATACCCACACTAGCCTGCTCCTCAAGTCACTTCACTGGCTCCCTGTCCGCTTCCGCATTCAGTTTAAACTTCTCGTACTGACCATTAAATGCATCTACTCTGCAGCCCCCCATTACCTCTCCACTCTCATCTCTCCCTAAATTCCTCCCCGTGAAGTCCACTCACTGGACAAGTCTCTCTTGTCGTCCTCCTTCTCCTCCACTGCTAACTCCAGGCTTCGCTCCTTTTCTCTCACGGCACCTTATGCCTGGAATAGACTGCCTGGACCTATACGTCTAGCTCCATCTCTACCTGTTTTCAAATCTATGCTGAAAACCCACCTTTTCACTGCTGCTTTTAGCTCCTAGCCACAATTGCCCTCCCCTTGTCCCTTCCTCCCTTCTCACCTATTACTTCCCTCAACCGTAACTGTCTTGTCTGTCTGTATTATTTAGATTGTAAGCTCTTTTGAGCAGGGACTGTCTCTTTGTATCAGGTGTTCAGCGCTGCGTGCGTCTGGTAGCGCTATACAAATGCTAATAATAATAATAATAAGGTGTGCTAACACATACACATGCATATTTTCAAAGCACTTAGCCTTCCAAAGTTCCATAGGTTTCTATGTGCTAATTAGTGCACGCTAAATGTCACGAAGCCCATTGTATACCTACGGGCTGCATGGCATTTAACGCACACTAATTTGTTAGTGCACCTTAGTAAAAGGACCCCTTAAGCAGTAACATCACACATATGCACAGCATATATATGGCAAACTACAATGAATGAGGACATACTTTGGTTTTATATACTTCTAACCAAACTGAATGAATAGAAGGGTGAGATTTGTCAAATTCCCATTCAAGTCATGTTTTTTCAGCACCAAGGCATGGCCCATAAGACCAGACACATTGGAGCCAATTTGGGAAGGGGAGAAGGCAGAAGCATTAGGGATTTTACCAATCATGTTGAGTAGAGAGGTATGGTAGCCGTGTTAGTCCACTTTTAAAGGTAATCAATAGAAATAAAACAAAATAAAACATGGAAAAGAAAATAAGATGATACCTTTTTTATTGGACATAACTTAATACATTTCTTGATTAGCTTTCGAAGGTTGCCCTTCTTCGTCAGATCAGAAATAAGCAAGTGTTGATAGATGACAGTATATATATGAAACATCAAAGCATTTCAGTGACAGTCTAACAGGGTGGGGGTGGATAGGTGAGAGACCAGGAGATATGCATGGGAACATCAAAGCATTTCAGTGACAGTCTAACAGGATGGGGGTGGATAGGTGAGAGGAGGGTGATAAACAGAGCAATACAACTTTATGGTTTATATACATGGCAAACTACAAGACAAGATTTAATTTACATAGACATCACATGAAAAATGCCAGTGCCAGCCAGGATTCCACTCCTGTGAGTCAGCACTTTACAAAACCAGAACACTGTACCAGTGATTTCATAGTAAGAATCCTGAAAGGTAACTTTAAAACAATACAGGAACGTAAGACCTTTGAAGTCAGAATGACTGAATATTTTGACACCCACCAGACAGGACTTAACAAAGATCTGGGTTTTCTAGCCCATTATAAACCATAAAGTCGTATTGCTCTGTTTGCCACCCTCCTCTCACCTATCCACCCCCATCCTGTTAGACTGTCACTGAAATGCTTTGATGTTCCCATGCATATCTCCTGGTGTCTCACCTATCCACCCCCATCCTGTTAGACTGTCACTGAAATGCTTTGATGTTCCCATGCATATCTCCTGGTGTCTCACCTATCCAGCCCACCCTGTTAGACTGTCACTGAAATGCTTTGATGTTTCACTTATATATACTGTCATCTACCAACACTTGCTTATTTCCGATCTGACGAAGAAGGGCAACCTTCAAAAGCTAATCAAGAAATGTATTAAGTTATGTCCAATAAAAAAGGTATCATCTTATTTTCTTTTCCATGTTTTTTTGTTTTATTTCTATTGATTACCAATCATGTTGAAATTTTGAAAAGCAGTCAAACAAGTCTGTTCCTACTTGTCTTATCTGAAATCCTATGAGCAATGGTATAAGCTGCTGGGCAGGAAAGAATGCACTACGCCAAAACAGCACCATTTTCTCTCAGGCATTTAGGGCTTCTTTTACAAAGCCACGCTAGCAATTTCCGTGTGGCAAATGAGAGAAAGCCCATAGGAACTGAATGGGCTTCCTCTCATTTGCTGCACCAAGAATCAGTAGCGCGGCTTTGTAAAAGAAGCCCTTAGAGAGAGAAAGTGATTCTTGCTGCTTCAGAAAAAAAATGTTGCTTTAATGAAATGCAAAAGCTATAAAGCAAAGTTATTCACCTATAGCAGGTATTCTCCGAGGACAGCAGGACTAGTATTCTCACATGTGGGTGATCCCCAATGAAGCCCTGGTGCAGATGCTACCTAGTGTACCTATCACTTTAAGAAGCCTTTGGTAGGCCCGCACTGCACATGCACGAGTGTCATCCTACTCAGTGGAGTTACACGGGACTACCAGTCTGATCCAAAAGCATGGACAGAATAAAACTCCTAGGGGAGGGTATGTGAGAATACTAGTCCTGCTATCCTCAGAGAACACATGCTACAGGTGAGTGACTTCACTTTCTCAGAGGACAAGAAGGACTCTGTTTCTCATATGAGGAGAATCCTTAGCTACCAGGCTCATCAAAAACAGCAAACCACAATCAATAGGGACTTGCAACAACAAGGACAAGTAGAACCAATGATACTAACAAACAAAACAGACCTGTTGGGGTACAGCCTGGAACAGAAAAGAATGGGCTTAGGAGGATGGAGTCAGATTCTAGAGACCAAATTCTGCAGGACTGCTTGGCCAAACCAGCTATCATGTTGGGTATGCTGCTCAAGGCAGTAACAGGATGTGAACGTGTGGACTGAAGACCATGTCACAGCCTTGCAAATCTTCTCAGTTAAGGCAAACCTCAAGCGGGCTACCGATGCAGCCATGGTTTTGACATTGTGAGTCATGATATGGCCCCCAAGAGTTAGCCCAGCCTGGGTGTAAGTTAAGGAGATGCAGTCTGCTAGCCAACTGGATAGAGTCCATTTACTGATGGCTGTCCCCATCTTGTTTTGGTCAAATGAAACAAAAAGCTGGGTGGACTGTCTATGGGTTTTAGTCCGCTCAAGGATGGGCATGAGGTCTTGGGAAAAATGTTGGGAGGACAACTGACTGGTTAAGATGGAGCTCCAACATTATCTTAGGAAGGAACTTGGGGTGTGTGCGGAGTATTTATTTTATGTTATCTTGTAAAATTTATAAACTGTAAACTGCTGAGAATTGTAGATCATGCAATCATACATACTTATTAATACTTATAATTGTAAAACATCATGCATCAGACAACAATAAAAATCAACAAAAATTAATTCTTCAATTCATTTACATCAGACAGATACTAATGATGAAACCTCGTTTAAGGTGGCTCAGCTACTAGGGTCTGAAACTCACTGACTCTGCGAGCTGAAGTGACCATCAGGTACTTCAGATGATGGGAATCAAGTGGAACAAAAGGAATTTTCATCAGCTAGGTGAGGACAATGTTGAGGTCCCATGACACAGTAGGAGACTTGATGGGGAGCTCTGTCAACAGCAAACCTCATGAAGCAAACAACTAGAGCAGCTATTCCCAAGCCAGTCCTCAGAGCACACCTAGTCCCATTGGGTTATCAGGATATCCACAATGAATATGCATAAGATAGATTTGCAAGCACCAACCAAATACTGAACTTGATCAGAGAGAAGAGTAAGGATTCTAATATTGATGTTGTAATCCACCCGGGGACAAACGACCTGGCCAACAGTAACAAATTTAGAACACAGAGAACATTCCAAAAGCTTAGGGAGGGACTGAAGTCTTTGGTTTGACTGCGGCTTTTTCTGAAGTTATTCCTAAATGTGGGAAGGGAGAAGAGAGACTACATAAAACAGAGGAATTCAATAGATGGCTCAAAGTTTGGTGTAAGGAAGAAGGTTTCAGATACATAGGATGGGGCAGTACACGGCAAAATCATGGGCTGTACTGTAATGATGGGCTTCATCTTTCAGTGATGGGAAAAAGGATCCTTGGGGAGAAACTCAGGCAGTATGTTTCTAGATATTTAGACTAGAGGGTGGGGGTGACAAAAGGAAACGAATTCAGAAAGTCACCCCCAGAAAAAACCTGATGGCAGAGGGAAATGTCATGTAAATAAAGAAAACCATTCTAACTCAATTAGCACACAGAAAGCAATAAGCACAAATGCTCGTAGTCTAAGCAGAAAGGTTCAAGATCTGCAAACACTGATGTTTGAGGAAAACTTGGATACAGAGACATGGTTCAATTATTCCAATGAATGGGATTCGAACATACCAGGCTATAATCTTTTTAGAAGGGATATGGAGGAACGAAGAGGTGGGGGAGTGGCATTGTATATAAAAAAAACAATATCAGAGAGGCTGAAATGCAGGGTACCTGGGGAAAGGAAGAAGCTATATGGATCATCCTGGAAAGAGAAGATAGGACCTGTATCCACACAGGTGTTATTTACAGACCTCCAGCACAAATGGAGAAGCTGGACAAGGACTTGATAGAAGATATTCATAAGCTTGATATGAAAGGGGTGGTGCTATTGTTGGGAGATTTCAACTTGACTTATGTGAATTGGAAGATCCCATCGGAAGAATAGGAAAGAAGTAGAAAGATCGTGGATGCCTGTAAAAATGTCTTGCTCAGACAACTGGTGATGGAACCCACGAGGGAAGGGTCGACCTTGAATCTAGTGCTCACAAATGGAGAAAGTGTTTCCAATGTCCGTGTGGATGCCCACCTAGACAGTAGTGGTCATCACACGATATGGTTTGATGTAAGAGCAAAAACAGAGTGCGAACGCTCAAAACTCAAGGATTTCAGATGTACTGATTTTGGTAAAATGGGGGAATGCTTGAAGGAGAAGCTGACAGCAGAGGTAGGAAATGGAGAAGTGGCAGTGTAGTGGTCCAAGCTGAAAACTGCTATAAACATGGCAACCAATCTTTACACAAGGAAAGTAAACAAAAACAAGAGAAACAGAAAGCTTATACGGTCCTCCAAACAAGTGGCTGAAAAAAATAAGAGCAGAAGAGGCTTTGTTCAAGAAATACAAAAGAACTGAATGAAAAGATCACGGAAAAAATTATCGGATTAAGCTCAAAGAACCAAAGAGGGAACTATGGCTAGTGAAAGCACGGGCAGAAGAAAAAATGGCTAAAGAGAGGTGATAAGACCTTTTTCAGATATATTAGGGAGAAAAATAGGAATGGAACTGCAAGACTGAAACATACTGAGAATAGCTATGTGGAGAGCAATGAGGATAAAGCGTATGTGCTAAACAAATACTTCTCTTCGGTGTTCAAGGAAGAAAATCCTAAAGAAGGACCATGGTTGGTGGCAGAGTGTATATCTGGGAATGGAGTAGATATGGCGCCGTTCATGGAAGAAAATGTTTATAAACGGCCTGAAAATCTGAAAGTGGATGGAACTATGGGGCTGGATGGGATATATCTAGGGTACTGAGGCAGCTCAGAGAAGTCCTGGCGGGACCTCTTAAGGATTGATTTAATAGATCTTTAGAGATGAGAGAGGTACCAAGGGATTGGAGATGAGCGGATGTGGTCCCTGTTCACAAAAGTGGAGTCAGGGAAGAAGTTGAAAACTACAGTCCAGTAAGCCTCACATCGGTGGTAGAAATAAATAATGGAATCGCCGCTAAAGGAAAGGATAATGGACTTTTTAGAAGCCAAAAGGATACAAGATCCTAGGCAACATGGCTTTACAAAAGGAAAATCCTGCCAAATGAATCTGATTGATTTTTTTGACTGGTTGACCGAAGAACTGGATAAAGGATGTGCGATAGATGTAATCTATTTGGATTTCAGCAAGGCCTTTGATACAGTTCCTCACAGAAGACTCGTGAATAAGCTGAGAGGGCTGAACTTAGGACTCAAAAGAGGTGAAATGGATTGGAAACTGGTTGACCGACAGGCACAGAGGGTGGTGGTACATGGATTCCACTTGGATGAAAGAAAGGTGAGTAGTGGAATGCCTCAGGGGTCTGTGCTGGGTCCGATTCTGTTCAATATATTTGTGCGAGACATTGATGAGGGGTTACAAGGAAAAGTCTGCCTTTATGCGGATGACACGAAGATAGCCAACAGAGTGAATACCTAGACAGAGTACAAACCATGAGAAGGGATCTCAAAACATTAGAAGAATGGTCGAGGGTCTGGCAGTTAAAATTTAATATTATTACTCTTCAGCAGTGGCGTAGCCAGAAGGCAATTTTTGGGTGGGCCAACAGGTTAGATGGATGGGCACTAGAGAAACACCTGCCACCTGATATGCCCTGCCCACGCCCCTACTTCTATCGCACACCTACCCCACTCCCAATAACTTCAATGGGAGTAGCAGTGCTGGCCTCAGTGGCTGCAGGCCACATTGAGAGCTAGGGGAACTATAAGAGGGTGCACTCTTCATCCTCCACTGAGCCAAGGTCCACCAACACACATATGCTTCTCCCAAATATGCCCTAAATATTACAGTGGGGCCCTAAAATATCAATACATCAAGAAAACTGAACAAGCCAAAGCACTATAGAATACTACATAGAAAATTGATGCTAACAGAATACTTTGGTCACACACACAGAACACAAATGCCAAATACAGAATAAGTGACCACAAACCATAAACAAATTAAATCAAAATCCCAAGAGGCCAGACCTTGCATTTAGCACAGCACAGAGAAATACAAAGTGATGCATTTTTCCTATACTATGCAAAATATGATAGCACATGCAAGAGACAGTGTTAGGGGAGGTACAACTAGGGCAACTGTGTTTGGCTCCCTAGCCAGAGAGAACCCCAGGCCAGCTGGAAGCTGAAGAAGGTGCAGCCTGTTAGTAAGCTTTGGGGTCTCCTCTTAAATATCTGCCTTGGGGCCCAGCCATATTCTAACACCAACTCTGGCAGGATGTACATTTCAAATCTGACATATTCTAGTCACAAAATGTGCAGTCCGCAGTGGCATACATAACTATGGTTTGATCGTATGTGTTCAAGTTAGTTACTTATTAGAAGTAGAAGCCAAACATTTTTTGAACATTGTCCTGTTCAGCACACCATGAGCCGCCAAGTTCATGCAAAGTTAATTATGTTCAATGGAAAATAAATCTGTTAGCTCAGGCTGCTTGCTATGTAAATATTCTATCACTGTTTCATTATTGCTACTAATAATTACATACTAAAGGCATTTGTTTTAATTTGTTTATCCAGTCCTTACATGCACATGATTTTGTTTTTTAAACCCAAAGGTGAATCCTAAGGGTGGTTGATTAATTAGGTATAAACTGTTTTTCTGACTTTACTTGTTTTGGAATGCTTTGGGACCTGCTGATCTATACATCTGCTGTCTGGAATTTTGAAAGTTGGAAGTGAAAAAATAATAGTAGTTTTGGATGTATATGCCAGTTTTTGGAATGCGCATCTGCCAGAACTGGTTTTAGACATGACTGGAGCCCTCAAGAAAAACCTCACTCATTGGCCTTCAGTCTCCAGAACAGCGGTGATAAATCTCCAGCTTTGAGAAGGTCCACCCTTAGCGTCTCTGAACTTCTTTACCTTTGCTGGCAGGGATACAGAGTCCCACCAGCCAAATAAATAGACTGCTGCTGCTCCCCACTGCTGGTTTCTGGCTCTGAGCAGCATGCCAGGGGCTTCTCGCGCAAGTATGTAGGTGCAAATATTTATAATGGCTCGTGTAAATGTTAGTGCCTAAGGGGGTCTTTTACTAAGCCACGGTAGCGTTTTTAGCTCACGGTAGAGATAAGCTGCTGGTAAACGCAGAGATACTCATTATATTCCTAAAGGCGTCTTGCAGTTTACCGCCAGCTGATTTCTACCGTGAGCTAAACACGCTACCATGGTTTAGAAAGAGACCCCCCTAAATGCAACATTTACATGTTTAACTTACAGTATTCTGTAAGTTGTCCGAATAAATTTCAGCCCTGGCTATGCCCTGCCCCTCTAACAATTACATGTAAGACATTTAAGCGGGTAGATGTAGAATAGCGTTTGGCATTTACATGCGTGAGTACACTTACCTGCGTGGATGGCAGTATTCTATAAACATAATCATGTAAAAGGCACTTACATTTAGACAACCTGTTATAGAACGAGAGGGTTTATATGTAGTCACACATTTTATTGATACTAGCTAGCTCTGGAGCTTCAGATCATTGGTTGTGAAGACAGTGATGCAAGATGACATGATACATATGAAACCAAATTAAAATCATTTTGCCACCAGTTTAATTTTTTTAATTTTTTTTCATTTTCAACAATCAGACATTTTAAAAATGCTACATTTTGCAAACGTTAGATCATGGGGTACGGATGGCTGGTATGTAGTGGGAAGAGAGTGGAAATGTGCAGTGCTAATATAATCCTACTTACAAACTGTACCACAATAGATTAGATTTCTGCTGAGAAATATCAGCTTTCTTTGTACTTACCATAAGAGCTAATGTGAAGATGTTATGTTTTGCCAATAATACAGTCTCATTAGACATAAGAAACTTCAACAGATTTATCAAAGCTGAAAAAGAACAAAACATTAATATTTTTTCTGCAATACTCCCATTTATATAAAGGAAGAGAATTTGAATGCACTGTTTTTCACACATAGGGCCTCTTTTATCAAGCTGCACTAGCAGTTCCCGCACGGCAATGCCGACGGAGCCTATTCAAAGTGAATGGGCTCTGTCAGCATTACTGCACCAGAAGCTGCTACCACGGCTTGATAAAAGAGGTCCACAGTGAGTCTGTGAAATGATCTACTGGCACAAGAGGAAGAAAATCAAATCCTGTAATAAAATGAGGCTGGACACATTTCTTAAAGCAAATAATATACAAGATACATTACATAGTTTTCAGTACAGAAACAAAAATTTTATAAATGGTTTCACTACCTTCATTTCCAAAAATGATTATATATTAGAAAGCTACATATACTCACAAAATTCACCATTCAGAATAACAAAACAATACCACAATTTGGTTAAAGGGACAAAATCTTACAGCCAAGAACACTAAGGTCCTCCCAAGGACTTTCACTAACTACACCCTCGCCAAAAGACATTACACGATGTGATACCCGCAAGCGAGCCTTCTCCAGAGTAGCCCCCACACTCTGGAATGCATTGCCTGAAAGGCTCCGCTTAACACAAGACTATCTCTACTTCAGGAAGCAGGTGAAAGCTTGGCTCTTCAACCAAGCCTTTAATGGAAGAAGTAACTAACTTGTGAGTCTTACTCACACACACAACGAGTGACTCGGGCTGCACATACTGCAGCGGGGCATGTTTATCCACTCCTCCATGTGCAACTTTCTTCAAATCAGTCATCTTACTTTCTAATTCTTCCTACTTTCTTACCCATCTATATGTTACAACTTTGCCTTACTACCAATTATAATGTTCTATTACGTATTGTGTTGACATTGCTAGTATACCATGCCATACTTTGTATTGTTTTCAAATATTTTTACAGCTGTAATTGCCTATTGCTCATGTTTGATCTATTCTTACTGTACACTGCCTTAAGTGAACTCCTTCAAAAAGGCGGTAAATAAATCCTAATAATAAATAAATCATAGTAATTTCATCTTGTGTGTAATGTACCAACAAATGGGGGATGAAGAAGGAGACTTCCCATAATCCCTCCAGTGTAGTGCTGCTCAATAGGAGCACTTTTTTGAAACCTTTATATCCTGGGTAGCTGGTCTAACTCCCGATGGCCATCGTTTTGGACATATACTTTCATTCCTCTTCTGAAATGGGAAATAAATATATAATTTCTGGGCTCACCCTAGTCCTACCAAAAACATGCCCAGATCATGCCACCTTTCCACTTAGATGTTCTTCAGTTTTAGATGTCCATATCCCAGCTTTGTAAAATCAGAACTTAGATGTCTATGCATGATAGACATCTAAGTGCCAGTTTATGGATGTCCAAAATGCTAATGACACCTCTAAAAGAACTTGGGGGCTCATTTTCAAAGCACTTAGCCTTCCAAAGTTCCACAGAAACCTATGGAACTTTGGAAGGCTAAGTGCTTTGAAAATATGCCTCTTGGGCTTCTAAATTTGGCTGAAAATAAGGCACAAATTTAGGAGCTCAGCTTTTTTTTTTCATATCTTCATTGGAGCAGGACAATGGGACCAGGTTACACCCAAGTACATAAAATAGGCCATACTGTCAGACCAATGTCCATCAAGCCCAGCAGATCCCCAAAAGTAGATCTATTTCTCATAGCCTATTTCAAGGGGAAAGTGATGGTTTTTCCAAATTTATCTGGCTAATAATTTTATATGAACATTTTCTTCACAAAGATGTCTAAATATGGCTAATAGTTTTTATGGACTTTTCTTCCAGGAAGATGTCCAAATGTATTCTGGCAACAATTTCCATGGCTTAATTATACACTGCATGAAAACAAAATAATTTCACTGCTGGTTATTAGTTTTATGGCATGTCCTGTTGTCTAGTATTATTTATTTATTTGTTACATTTGTACCTCACATTTTCCCACCTATTCACAGGCTCAATGTGGCTTACATAGTACCATAAAGGCGTTCACCAGTCGGTTGATAACAACTTGTTATATTGTGGCTGAATGAGATAATTGTGTATCAGGCATTTGGGTCGAAGGGTATTGTCCAGTACAATCATTGGTTATGTTGTGTTGCTGGGTGTAGGGATGTATGTTGGATCGGTGGGGTAAGCCTTTTTGAAGGAGTGGTTTTTAGTGATTTCCTGAAGTTCAGATGGAACACTGCTTCTCAACCCAGTCCTCAGGGCACACCTAACCAATCAGTTTTTCAGGATATCTGCAATGAATATGAATAAGATAGGTTTGCATACCAAGAAGGCAGTGCATGCAAATCTATCTCATGCATATTCATTGTTGATATCCTGAAAACCCAAATGGCTAAGAGTGGGTTGAAAACCACTTGTTTAGAAGGTTGAACAACTGTTGCTATTTATTTATTTATTTATTTGTAGCATTTGTATCCCACATTTTCCCACCAATTTGCAGGCTCAATGTGGCTTACATTATGCCGTGATGGCGATCGCCATTTACGGGGTACAGAATTACAAATGGTAATGCATTAAGGTGCATACATACATGGTAAAGAAGAATACATTATGATATTACATTGAGGTTTCTGAGTGACTAGTCAAGTGATAAGAGTTCGGTTTTTGTCTATATTGTGTAAAGTCTAATTGTTTTGTAAATAAGATGCATCGTTATGGTAGGCCTTCTTGAACAGGTCAGTTTTCTGTAGTCTACGGAAGATTGTTAGGTCATGCATTGTTTTTATGGTCTTCGTTAATGAGTTCCGTAGTTGCGTGCATATGTAGGAGAAGCTTGATGCATATGTAGTTTTATATTTTAGTCCTTTGCAGCTGGGGTAGTGGAGATTAAGGAATGTGCGTGCTGATCTTTTTGCATTCCTAGTAGGCAAGTCTATGAGGTCTGACATATAGGTCGGAGCTTCCCCATTAACGATTTTATGGACCAGGGTGCAAACTTTGAACGCAATTCGTTCTTTTAATGGGAGCCAGTGTAGTTTTTCTCTTAGGGGTTTGGCGCTTTCGTATTTCGTTTTCCCAAATATGAGTCTGGCTGCTATGTTTTGAGCAGTTTGAAGCTTCTTAATGATTTGTTCTTTGCATCCGGCATAAATGGCATTGCAGTAATCTAGGTGGCTTAGCACCATCGATTGTACCAGGCTATGGAATATTTCCCTTGGGAAGAAAGGTTTAATCATTTCACCCCACTCATTATTTTTCAAACAGCTACCCATCAACATGAAACTTTTAAAATTCTAAGCATATATCTTCTCTATGATTTCCGATAAAAAATTATGAACTACCCCGATTTGAAAGCTAATATTCTAAAAATCAATGTTCAAGAGGTAAAATTGTACCTTGCCTACTTAAAAAAAAAGAACTCTTATCTACTTGTATTTCTGTCACTGTTGTGGTAGTGAACAATTATTTTATTATATGATAAAAAGTTTGCAATACAGGTTGTGCTACCTCCAGGTATTTATATTTAGCACAAGATATAATAGTCAACTGTAAAAATTGGGGAAAAAGGGGACTACTGAGACAATGATGTGCACAAATGGAACAAAAATACCTTATGGTAGAAACTATAAGTTTGTTGGTGTCATTAAAGAGCCTGTACACACATCAAAAGAATGAAAATAAGTGCTAATAATTTATATTTCATCTTAGAAAGATAATGTAAGCAAAATAAACTACCAAGGCTTCATTTTGAATTTATGACCTTTGAAGTGTGCCAACCTGTAGCTGTAATATTTTTTTTAAATGGCACAGGTATGTTGGGGAACAGAAAGAAAGCATTAAAAATGCAGTCATTTACTACCAATTTTTTAAACCACAATTTTGATAAATGTTTACCTTTTTTTTTCTAAAGGGGATCTGTATGTCTGTGTAACTCTATCTCACCTTCACAACCCTTTCTCTTGTCCACAATTATAAATGGCCCCCGCATACCTCATTTACAGCCTCATGTAATAAATCTGTGCGCCAATTCAGAACTACCGCCCAGCTACCGCGTGGCCTGGGTGGTAATTTCATTTTTTTTTACACACATCCAGTATGCACTCCAGAAAATATATTTTATTTTCCAGCACACGGTGCTAATGGGGCAGTAATTGGCACTGTACGGAAGATGACAATTACCGCCCGGTTAATGCATGACACCTTACCGCTAAGTGAATGGGTGGCGGTAAGATCTCAGGCCCAAAATGGACACGCACCAATTTTCATTTTGCCACACGTCCATTTTTGCCCCCCCCCCCCCCCCAAAAAAAGAGGCATTTTTTGTAGGCGTGCTGAAAAATGGACCTGCGTGCGTCCAATACATGTGTCTACAACAGCGCAGGCCATTTTTCGGTGCACCTGAGTAAAAGGACCCCTTTACTTCTAAGGAAAGATTCTAATTAAATGTAAATCACGGTGAAGTAAACTTGGTAGTAAAAAAAAACAAACAAACAAAACCCAGCACTCAATTGAAGTAATGCATTCTACTTCCATATTAACTTCAGCATTAAAATGGAAATAAATTTATCGTCTAACTTTACCTTGGTTTTAACTATAGAGACTCTAGTCAACAGCACACCTGACTTGTGCAGCCTGTACCTGACCATTCCTGGTACAGGATGGCCCTTGACCAAAGAGCCCTCCAGCACTTCTCTGACATCAATAATACTTACCTGATCCCGAGAAGTGCGAGTCCTTCTCTTTGTACCACCACCACCACCACCACCACCTTGGAAAATGGTGACAGTTCAGCTGACCTCACATCATAAACTGCTATCTTCCAAGATGGAAGTGGTGCGAAGAGGACAGCCAACTTTTCACCAGAACCAGTTAAATATTACTGATCCATTGAAGGGGTGGCAGGGCTCTGAGGGCTCTCTGGTCAAGGGCTTCTAAGTGCTGGGGGACTGGTCCCAGGAGATCCTCACCCAGGGCATACTGGGACCTGTGGTTTGCCAATCTGGGAATCCCTTTTTTCAGAGGTACCCCTTCTTGTGGATCCATTAGTAATTTTTTTTAAACTTCCCATTGCTTCACACTAAAACCAAAGGAAAGTTTAAACTTTACTTCACCTCTGAAGATAAAGTGACATCTTGGAGCTCTTTAGAGCAGACTGATGCATTGGAAGTAATTACATGATAATTGTGCAAATATTAGCATAGCATTTTACTTTTGGTTTAGCACAGAATTTTTTTTTGTGCTAGGATGCTTGCAAAGTTTTCCAAGGAGCCATGTTAATTTCAAGAGTTGCTTCTCATTAGTGCTATGTAGTCCAGTACATCAGTGGCATAGCCAGACAGCCAATAATTCTCCCTCTCCCTCCAACCCATGCAGCAGCTCTTCCTCCCATCCCATCTCAATTAATTCTTCTCTCTGCCCTACACCCTATGCAGCATTTCTCCCTCCCTCACCTCCAAAAACTAACCCTCTCTCTTCCCTTCCCCATGTGTAGCACCTCTTTCCTCCCCTCCCCTCCATGCACTACTTTACCTGTGTGATCCTCCATCTGAACCTCCCCTCCTCCTTCGCAAACAAAGCTCTGAACCTTTGGCAGTGATAGCAGGTGAGGGAGCAAGCTGGGCTCTGGAGGCTCCCGCGGTCCTGCATCTCCTTCCCTTCACAACGTTTCTTACATCAAAGGGTTGCTGCTGGAAGCAGTAGCGATTCACATACGATACCCGCGGCTAACCCGGAAGCCTCCCTTCTGCTGCGTACTGCTACCAGTCAAAAACAGGAAGTTGCGTTGAGTGGGAGCTGTACGCGGCAGAGGGGAGACTTCTGGGTTAGCTATCGCTGCCGGCAACCCTTTGATGTAAGAAAATTTGTGAAGGAAGGGAGATGAAGGACCGTAGGAACCTCTGGAGCCCAGCTTGCTCCCTCACATGCCACCACTGTCAAAGCTGCAGAGCTTCTGGGTGGGCCTGTGCCCAAACTGGGTGGTGGCTACGCCCCTGCAGTACATGCATATCCTGCTGCAGAAAATACATGGAGAGGACAGAGCTGAGCAGCATGCTCTAAGGCAAGATGGAAGAGGCTGCATTACAAAGAAGATGGCAAAAGAAGAAGCACCCACAAGCATGGGCTTAGGGAGGAGGCAAGGGAAGCATCCCCCTCCACCCCAGAGTTCTTAGCAGTTGGGCCGATGTTCTGCCAACTGCTGGCCTCAGGAGCAGCTCTGTCCAGTTTCTCCCTTCTCCATCTGCCAGCTGACCATACCGTTGGAGTGGAGGAGTAGCCTAGTGGTTACTGTAGTAGGCTGAGAACCTGCGGAGCTGGGTTAATTCCCACTGCAGATCCTTGTGAATTTGGGCAAGTCACTTAACCTCCATTGCCTCAGGTACAATACTTAGATTGTGAACCCTCTAGGGACAGAGAAAGTACTTGCATATAATAAATGTACACTGCTTTGATTGTCCCAAAGAAAGGCAGTATATCAAATACCATTACCCCTTAACCTCTGAATTGGAATTAATCATAGTGCACCCAAAATCAGCATTAAAGTAAACCACTGTTGCTGAGATTATTGCAGTTTATTACATAGAGGTGTTAATGAGGCAACAGCTGTTTGAGGACATTTGCACACAGAAAACAATTATATATTGAACCATGTTAGTAAGGTTTGTTGCCAAACAATTTTACTGTTTAAGCTGATAACCAAGGTTTATACCTGATAAATATGAGGCTTGTGGAACAATGTTAAATGCTAAACATGTGTGTGGTGTTAATGATCTTAAACAGCAAGTCATTAGCAGCTATTCCTGTGAACTCAATACAAACCACCAATGAATTTTTAAATTTGTAGGCCCTTTGTAACAAATATGGGGTGGGGGAAACCTGCAAGAGAGACCATAACTTTCATTTCAGTGCATATACTAACACCACATCAGAAAAACACACAGGCAGGACACATTAGATAATAAAGCAATTTAATAAGCTGCATAGTTCCTACATAGTAACATAGTAGATGACAGCAGATAAAGACCTGTATGGTCCATCCAGTCTATCCAACGAGATAAACTCACAGCATAAGGTATGATGTGATACCTATATATGCAGGCTTGATCTTGATTTGCCCTTGCCATTTTCAGAGTACGGACTGTAGAAGTCTGCCCAGCATTAGCCTTATTCTCCAACTATTGAAGCTGCCATTAAAGCCCATTCCAGCCCATCCAAATCTCTACAGCCACGATCGGGGCACAGACCGTAGAAGTCGGCCTGGGACTGGCCTTGTTCTGCAACTACTGAAGCTGAATCTGTCCAGCCATGATCAAGGCACAGACTGTAGAAGTCTAACCCAGCACGAGCTTTGCTTCTCAATAATTGGTGTTGCCATCTAATCACCTCTAAGCTTGTTTAGTTCCATACCTTCCATACTGGATTCCTTTGTGTTTATCCCATGTATTTTTGAATTCTGCTATTGTTTTCATTTTCACCACCTCCCTCAGGAGGGCATTCCAGGTATCTACCACCCTCTCCATGAAAAAGTACTTCCCAACGTTATTGCTGAGCTGCCCCCCCCCCCCCCCCCCCCCTGCAATCTAAATTCATGTCCTCTAGTTTTACCACCTTCCCTTCTCTGGAAAAGGTTTGTTCGTATATTAATACCTTTCAAATATTTGAATGTCTGTATCACCATGGGATATGTAGCTCAAAGGACCATCTCACAAAAAATAACCTTCTTAACCATGCTGCCTAAGATTCGGGGAAGACCGTGAATGGGGTGAAGACCTACATTATAATTACTTTCCATACACATTGATTTCTTTAGAATATTATCCTATCAAGGAGTACTTCAGTCCAATGGTGGACAAGTGCTTTCTTCTTCAAAATCCTCACTTTCAACAGCAAACTACTATATTGTAATTTTGAAACAGTATTTTGCAGTCAATGATTCAACTATTTAGTTATTTATTAGGATTTATTTACTGCCTTTTGGAAGAAATTCACTCATGGTGGTGTACAGCAAGAACAACTGGAATATAAGCAATAACTGTTTACATCAGTAAAACAAATTCAAATAAACAGTATGCTATTTTCAGTGACAACACACGCTAAAATATTGTAACAGACAGCACGGGGGAGGGGAAGCAAGGTAGAACATACAAACAGGTACGATAGAGTAACAGGAGTTTAGACAGAAGGTAAGCATGACTATCTCAAGGAAAAATTGTACATGGAGTCATAAAATGTGTACACAAATGACTCCTTCCTGGACACAATGATCAATATTGGGGTGCAAATGTAAAACACTATAAATTTCTGCAAAGTCACTTATTTAAGTTAACACACATGAATACCTATCTCAGGTAATCTCATTAAACAAACAGGAATATTGTTGGCACTCTCAGTCTGATTAGTTCTTCATCCTCTTCTAGAACTTCTCTAGCTGGCCTTCCATAATCCTTCTAAACCTATTATCTTCTCCTAAAGGTACTTGCCCCATTTACTGTCTTCAAATCCTAGGCAACATGGTTAAAAAGGTTATCTTTTGTGAAATGGTACTTTGAACTACATATCCTATGGTGTTACATAAAATGCACATTTTCCTTCATATCACTTGTTATACCTTTTCTAATTCCCCAGTTAGTTATATATGTATTATAATAAAAATGTATTAAAGGCGCCATATAAAATTCCAGTATCAGTATCGATGCTTCCTAAACAAAACTAGTATACTCTGACAAAACTTGCTAATTGCTGCAGTGACAATATGTGTTGTCCTGTCTGTACTGTGCAGAATAAGATGGACAGAAACATTTAATATAATTACAGCATGCAGAATTCATCCCCCGTGTCTGCTGACTGCTAGCAAGCTTTATTTGCCCAAGGCAAAGCTGTGGCTGTCATCCATCCAGTAACAATTACTAGAATGCTAGAGGTAAGGAGGCAAACAAAGTTGGGAAATAAGAAGTACTGCTATTGGGCATACAGCATATTACAGCTGACAGATACTCTTAAGTAACTGACAACAAACAAAACAAAACAAAAACAAAAACACAGAATTGTGATGGTATACTGCAATGGAAAAAACCCACTGGATTTAAACACAAAGGTCCTACTGAGTAACTCAGTGAAGGGTAAATTTAACTGGATAGTTTTATCTGGTTAACTTTACTGACTATTCAGTGGCACTAATCTGATTAGAAGCACTCATCCCTGAGGCATTTATTTAACACATTATTTAGATCAGTGGTTTTCAACCCAGTCCTCAGGGACCACCTATATTGTTGGGGTTTCAGAATATCCACAATGAATATGTATGAGATAGATTTGCATGTACTGCCTTCTTGGAATGCTAATCTCTGTCATGCATATCCATTGTGGATATCCTGAAAACCTGACTGGCCAGATGGTCCCTGAGGACTGGGTTGAAAACCACTGATCTAGATAACTTTAGGACACATGTTCAGCCTGACCAGACTTGTATGGCTAAAGTCAAACCACATCCTTGAAATTCCTTCAGGAACTGAATGGACTAAATTCAACTGCTGAACAGGAAAGGCCAGAAATGAATTTTAAAATTACCTCAGGGATTGCCCACGCATAAAGTAAGAGCAGAGAATGTTTCAGCTTACTTTTAATTGAGTCAAGTGTAGATGTGTTTGGGGGAGACGTTTGGGCAGAGTACAGCCACAGTCTCAGGTATTATGAGGCTATTTTATAAAGACAGAGGCAATTATAAGTCTATATAAAATGGCCTCAAAATAGGCAGCTACTTCGATTTTCTACCTAGGCAACTTGTTATCAACATGTATTTTGGAAATAAAACCAGTTTCATTTCTTAGCAGAGATGGTTTTGTATTACACAGATGGAGCATTACCATTTGGATGTAATCAGGACCCAGCTGCAAAATCTGACCCTAGCCATTTGATTAGACAGTTCCTATGGAAATGCTGTAGGAAACTGGGAAAAGAGCCAGATCAAGGAGGTGGTAGCTGGCCAGAGGTGCATTTGTACTTCTTACCTTAGTTTCCCAAACAAATTCCTCATCTCCATGTCAATACACTGATCAGTGTGAGAAAAGGACAAGGAGAACAGTAGTGATTTGGGCTGTGTCTGCCATTTTAATTGTAATACAAGTATAACTAATTGGGGAACTGAAAAAGATTTAAAGAATGATATCAAAGGAAATCCGGACCAGTTCATAGCAGCAGTCACATATAAGCAGCAGAGAAGAGACATGCAGCAGCAGCATGAGGTTCTGTCTTCCTATGGCTATCCCAATCAGCATGGCTGGTGTTAGATATGGTGGGGCATGGGGCAGAAATTTGGTCAATGCCCCAAAGTCTGCTAGCAGGCTATGCCTTCTTCAGCTATGGCCAGATTTGGGTCCTGTGGCATTTTAATCCACCTAGGCCAGTAGTTCCCAAATCTGGTCCTGGAGGCATCCCAGCCAGTCAGGTTTTCAGAATATCCACAAGGAATACTGATGAGAGAGATCTGCATGCAGTGTAGGTAGCACAAGCATATACCTCTCACGAATATTCATTGTGGATATCCTGAAAACCTGAGTGGCTGAAGTGCCTCCAGGACCAGCTTTCGGAATCACTGACCTAGGCAGTAGGCAGAATGTAAGTGACTTAAGGGGATTTTTTTAAACTAAAGATTAGGGCATATTATCTGCCACAGGGCCCATTTTATTCCTAACTAAATATATAAATATATTGCCCTAGGTTCAGTAGTTCCCAAACCTGGTCCTGGAGGCACCCCAGGCAGTCAGATTTTCAGGATATCCACAATGAATAAGAGAACATAATCAGATTCAGTGTTTATTTCTAAATTGTGAGCTAGTGCCTTAAAAAAATCAAAATCAGGCAAATTAGGAGCATATACATTACAAATAGTTACTCTTTCCCAGCACTGATTCCTTACTAAGAACTAAATAACTCACAGGGTTCTTGATTTCTCTATGGAAAACAAAACTCACCACTTTTTAAAGCAAAACCACTATCCTAGTTGCTTTAGACCCCGAAGTGGCCCAAAAACTGCTTCATCCACTATGTTAAAAAAATTTTTTTTTAGCATGCTGACCTTCACTCTTGTGGCTCCTTTGAAATAATGCAAAATCAGTCTTTGATTGTGCATAGCTGCAAAATGTGTGTCTTTTAATAAGTGACCCCATCCTATGAACTTTCCAGGAAACCACTCTTACCTGAAGCTCACCCAGGATCGCACATAACTGGCTATGCTTTTAGTTGGCTACGCAATCCCAGAAATTCAAAGCTGAAGTCCAGACATGGCCCAGGACTGAATTTCCGGGTTTAATGGCAGCAGCGGTCAGCAAAAATGCTGAGCACTGCTGGCTGAATACTGACCCCTTTATTTTTTATTTAAACAAACTTAAAACAACAGAGATCAGTTACATCTGTCACAACTGTCAGGAAGGGTGAGCCCATGGACCAAAGCCGAAGCTTTGGCAGACAAATCACCGGGGCTGGCACAGGCAGGAATCAGAGCAGACTGGACATGGATAAACTAACAGACTCAACAAGGCAGGACAGAGGTAACTAAACACAATGGACAACACAAGAACTGGATCCAGACAAGGCAAGGAAAAGAAGGCAAAGGACCAGAACTGGAACCCAGACAGGACAAAGCAAGACTCGCAACTGGATTAAAAGTGGGACTGGGACCCAGAAATGCAAGACAAGGCAAAACACGGAAGTAGATTAAAACTGGGTCCAGAAAAGGGCAAGACAAGGATAAAGGCAAGGACTGGATTCATACAGGACTAGACTGAAAGAGACAAGACAAAGCACAACTAGACAGGCAAGACAGGGTAGGAGCTAGGCAACAAGAATAACAGAAGCAAGACAATAAACAAGGCACGGACAGGATTCAGGATTCTCAAACAGGCTTGGCTGGAACAGGATTCAGGATTCTCAAGCAGGCTTGGCTGGAACAGGATTCTGGAACAGGCTTGGCTGGAACTGGATTCTGGAACGGCCTTGGCTTGACTGGAACCGGATTCTGGAACGGGCTTGGCTTGACTGGAACCGGATTCTGGAACGGGCTTGGCTTGACTGGAACCGGATTCTGGAACGGGCTTGGCTGGAACCGGATACTGAAAGGGACTTGGCTGGAACCGGATACTGGGAACCTGATACTGAAAGGGATTTGGCTTGGCTGGAACAGGATACTAAAAGGGATTGGCTTGGCTGGAGCAGGATACTGAAAGGGACTTGGCTTGGCTGGAACAGGATACTGACAAGGACTTGGCTTAGCAAGGAACTGGGACAGAACTAGCTCAAACATAGAGCAGAAGCAGAACCTGGCAAACACACACAGGAACAGAACTTGGTAGAAACAGAGCTCAAGAGCCAGGAAGAAAACATGGAAGGCAAAGGATTAAGCAGACTAAGGGAAGACAAACAAAGAAGCAATGTGCTTACCAGCACCCACAGCTGGATAGCAGTGAAGTAATCAGGTATGATGCTGGCTTCTACAGACTCAGAATAAACAGACAAGAACCACACACACAGGAAACAGAACAGGGAATACAGAAACAGAGCTGGGCTAAGCACAGATGTTGGCTTAAACACAGAGCTTAACTATAGCAAGAGTCAAAAGCAGGACTAGACTAAAAGCAGGAGCCAAGGGTAGAGTTAAACAGATACAGACACCAAGGGCAGGGTGTGGCACTCAGGATCAAGGTACAAAAGCAAACACACAGAAACAAAGCAAGCATTGAAACACAACACTCAAAGAAACACAGAACAGACCTTCAGGAGCAAGATACTCAGGAACAAAGCCAAGCAGGGATATGACCTATACAGGTAACACAGAGGCAAACTAAGAGACCCCTTGCAAAGGCAAAGTAGGAAAGTTCCCTGGGTCCTTATAAAGGAGTAGGCTGATGATGTCACAAGTAGGAAATGAAGCAGAAGCAGGGAGACCAAAGCGACGCTTGGCTAACAGGAAGAACAACAATAGGAAATGAAGCAGACTGGAGAGGTCACAGAGCTAGATAAGGAGAAACAGTAGGTCTGAACATAAGGGCACGGCCACAACCGTGACAAATCAAACATTTCTACAAGGAGTATGATCCCGATACCAAGCACTTTCCATTATTGCCTTTCTTTTAACAATCCACAAACACAAATTTAACAGTGTTAATCACCATATAAATAGCTCAGATAAATCCAGTGAGATTTCATACGTTTTAACCAAAATAGAACAAAATAAAAGTTAAACAGTGCCAAACAAGAGTGAATGCTGTTTTCACTTTAACACTCTCTTAATTTCCCTACCCTATCCTCCCTCTCCAGTTTGTGGTCAGCCAGAAATTCCTGTCTTGCCACTATCAGTGGAAACTCACAGATACACAAACAGAAATAAGTAGACCCAAAAGAAAAGGCCAGAAAATTCCAGAACACTCTCCTTAGTCACTTAGTTCTTAGCAATTCAGATATGTACTTCACTTTTCCTTTTTGTTCTTGTTGTAAATTTTACTGTGAAACCTAATGACCTTACTGAATAGTTTTCTGTTGCTTTGTACAATCACACCTAGTAAGTGAATCAAGTACTCTGCTTCTGGTTGCTATGCGCACAGCCTTCTAGTGAAAGGGAAGCATATACTGCTATAGTGACACTCTGGAACACTAAGAATAAAATTATGGAACATACAAACAAACATGGTTACAGTCAGCATGGATTCAGCCAAGGGAAGTCTTGCTTCAATCAATCTGCTTCATTTCTTTGAAGGTGTGAATAAACATGCTGATAAAGGTGAGCTGGTTGATGTAGTGAATTTAGATTTTCAGAATGCTTTTGACAAAGTTCTTCATGAGAGACTCCTGAGAAAATTAAAAAGTCATGGGACAGGAGGCAATGTTGTGTTGTGGATTAAGAATTTATTACTGGACAGAAAATGGAAGGTAGAGTTAAATGGCCATTTTTCTTAATGGAGGAAAGTGAATAGTGGAGTGCTGCATGAATCTGTACTGGGACCAGTGCCATTTAACATATTTATAAATGATCTGGAAATTGGAATGACAAGTGAGGTGATTAATTTATTTTTTTTTAAATTTTAAGCAGTTTACTTAAAATACAAACATAGTCAAACAAAAACAGCAGACACTAATTTGCTGCTAACCTACCTTCATCTCTCAACAGTACTCCTAATAAAACATATCTCAAAAAACAGTACTCCTTGAGAGCGTTCCAGATCGCTCGTAATTCCAGGAGGTTAATCTGAAGATCCTTTTCCTGAAAGGACCAAACCCATTAAGTGTGAAGTCCATCTACATAAGCTCCCCACCCCAGGAGGGATGCATCCGTTGTCAGCACTTTTTGCAGCTGAGGAATTTGGAATGGAAGTCCCAAGGTCAAATTGGATCGAATGGTCCACCACTGAAGGGAACTGCAAAGGTTGGTGGAGAGACGGATCACATCCTCTAGATCCCCTGTGGCCTGGCACCACTGGGAAGCTAGGGTCCATTGAGCTGATCTCATATGTAGGCGTGCCATGGGAGTTACATGAACTGTGGAAACCATGTGCCTTAAGAGTCTCAACATCTGCTGAGCTGTGATCTGTTGAGGCGCTTGAGCCAAGGACACTAGGGCCAGGAGATTGTCTGCTCTTGCCTGGGGAAGATAAGCTCGAGACGTCCGTGTGTCCAACAGAGCTCCAATGAACTCCAATTTTTGTACCGGGACAAGATAGGACTTGGGATAATTGATCACGAACCCCAGTAGCTCGAGCAATCGAATAGTCATCCGCACATACTGTGGAGCGCCTGCCTCCGAGGTGCTCTTCACCAGCCAATCCCAGTCTGCGTAGCGATGCTGCGACAACTGCAAGGCACTTTGTGAAAACCCTGAGCGCAGACGCGAGGCCAAAGGGCAGTATACAGTACTGAAAGTGCTGAGTTCCCAACCGAAATCGAAGATACTTCCTGTGAGCTGGGAGTATCGAGATGTGTGTATAGGCATCCTTCAAGTCCAGAGAGCATAGCCAATCGTTTTCTTGAATCATGGGAAGAAGGGTGCCCAGGGAAACCATCCTGAACTTTTCTCGGACTAGGAATTTGTTCAGGGCCCTTAGGTCTAGGATGGGATGCATCCCCCGTTTTCTTTTTTACAAGGAAGTACCTGGAATAGAATCCCAGCCCTTCTTCCCCTGGTGGAACGAGTTCGACCGCATTGGCCTTTAGAAGGGCGGAGAGTTCCTCTGCAAGTACCTGCTTGTGCTGGGAGCTGAAGGACTGAGCTCCCGGAGGGCAATTTGGAGGCCTGGATTCCAGATTGAGAGTGTATCCTAACCGGACTATTTGAAGAACCCACCGGTCGGAGGTTATAAGAGGCCACCTTTGGTGAAAAAATATCAACCTCCCCCTGACAGGCAAGCCGTCTGGCACGGACACTTTTTCTGAGGCTATGCTGCACTGGAGCCAGTCAAAAGCCCATCCCTTGCTTTTGCTGGGAAGCTCTAGGGGCCGTTGACGGGAACGAGCATGCTGGGACTGAGCCTGGACAGGCTGCCGAGAATCAGGAGTGTACCTACGCCTGTTGCAGGAGTAGGGAGCACTTCTCTTCCCTCCAAAAAACCTCCTGGATGAGGAGGTGGTAGCAGAAGACGCCCGGCGGGAGAGAGAATCCATAGCATCATGGTGCTTTTTGATCTGACCGACCATGTCCTCTACTTTTTCTCCAAAAATATTATCCCCCGGCAAGGAACATCCGCCATCCGCTGCTGGGTCTTATGATCCAGGTCAGAGACACGCAGCCATGAGAGTCTGCGCATCACTATACCTTGAGCAGCTACATGGGATGCCACATCAAAAGTGTCGTAAGTACCCCTGGCCAGAAATTTACGACACGCCTTCTGTTGTCTGACCACCTGGTGAAAAGGTTTGGCGAGCTCCGGAGGGAGTGCTTCAACCAAACTAGACAGTTGTCTCACCGAGTTCTGCAAGTGGATGCTCGTGTAGAGCTGGTAAGTTTGGATTTTGGCGGTGAGCATTGCGGCCTGATACGTTTTCCTCCCAAAAAAATCCAAGGTCCTAGACTCTCTGCTTGGGGGCGCCGAGGCATAGTCTCTAGTACTCTTGGCTCTTCTGAGAGCAGAGTCCACCACCATGGAATCGCGAGGAAGTTGCGCCTTCACCATTACAGGCTCTCCATGGACTCTGTACTGGGATTCGGATTTTTTAGGGGCCACTGGATTAGAAAGAGGGAATGACCAATTTCGCATAAGTACTTCCCTAAGTGTATTATGCAAAGGGGCCATTGCAACCTCAGCAGGTGGAGAAGGATAATCCAAGACCTCAAGCATCTCGGCCCTGGGCTCATCCACAACCTCCATAGGGAATGGAATGTCCTTAGACATTTCCCGAACAAAAGATGAGAAAGACTCTCACGTGGAGACATTCTTCTTTCAATTGGCGGAGTAGGATCAGAGGGAACCCCTATGACTCTTCCTCCAAAAAGTATCTGGGGTCTTCCTCCTCTTCCTACGAGCGCTCATCGCCGGTATCGGACAAAAGCTCTCGTGGGGGATGTCGAGAAGTCGACCCCTGCCTGGACTCTGGTGAAGCTTCCTCCACCGACGTCGAGGGTAAATCGACCCAGGTGGTGGCCAACGCCAGTACCGCAAGCGGCACTGAAGACGGGTACCGCACCACAGGCAATGGCCCACATGCCGCTTCCACAGTCAGTACAGAAGGCGCAAGCACCCCCAACACCGAAGCAGATTGGTGCAGCAATCCCTCCAGAAGCTCTGGAAGAAGGGCTCTGATACGCTCGTCGAGAGCTTCCATCAGAAAAGGCTGTGGGGCCGGTGCAGGAGTCGGTGGCAGAATGTGAGGGGGCTCGAGAGCCAGTACCAGGCTGCCAGATGACCGACGCATCGGCATTTCCTGTATGGAGGGTGAGCGGTCCTCCTGGCGATGACGCTTCTTGGGTGCCGACTCCCTCGGCTCCCTGGAGCTCTCGGTAGCGTGCATGGAAGGAGAACGATGACGGTGCTTCTTAGCCTTCGCTCGACGCACGTCATCGAGACTCCTCGGTACCGAAGAGGAGGATGTGGAATCCTCATGCCTCCTCGGGGCCGGGTCCGGCCTGCATAGCAGTAGGCCTTGAGATAGGTGGAGACCCACTCGAGGCCTCTCTGCTCCCAGCGTGATGCGGTCTTTCGGCAGCCATTAACTGCGCAAGTTTCTCACGTTGAGCCTCCCGAGCCACTTGGATCCATTTCTTCATCAAAAGACACTGCTTACAAGCAGCTGGAGATGGTCGGGTCCAAGGCACTGGAGACACCACGCGTGGGGGTCGGTACTCGAGATGGTCCGGATGCAGCGAGTAGAACATTTGAAGCAGCTGGGAGTCCTCGATGACATGGATGGAAAAACAGCGGCTGCGAAATTAAAACTCGATTTTGCCAAAAAGAAAAAGGCACAAAAAGGGAAAAAAAGACCCGGCTGAGCAGCCACGATGAAAAAGAAGGAAACTTAAAAAAAGGTGAAGAAAACTAATAAAATAAGGAAAAAACTACTGTCTTTTTACTTTTTTTGTGAAAAAATAGTACACGAAGAGTGAAAAAGTAAGAGGAACGGTAAACGCTGAAAAACGAAGTCTCCTGAGCCGAAATAGAGCGCAGCCTAACAAAAGATGTGTCACTCCAGACGCGTATCAAAAGAACTGAAGAGAGCACGCTCGCGTCTTGGGTGGGAAGCCGTTCCCGCATGCGAGGTGTGTTCGGCCCGCGCGACGCAGCGTTCTCAAGAGTTCTACGTTTGCTGTGCAAGTTTTTTCCTGGTCTCCTGGGCCGTCGCGGAGGAGGAAACAATTGTGAGAACAAGCAGCCTGCTTGTCCTTGGAGAAAAGTATGTATTCATCTAGTTTCCCAACCCCCATATCTTAAAATACTGTTTTCAAAAGTGACAGGAATGACTTCTATTTCATATTTAGCTTTCATTAAAACTTTTAAATGTTAGACATTTTGAATTTAACAGTGGCGCATAACAGTGGCGCATCACTTGTAAAAAACAGTCATTTCAGGTTGGGGTTTTTTTTTTTATCCAACAGTTTCCTCCTGCTCCTTTGGGTCTACATTTCAACCAGAACCAAAGTTGGGGCCCATGGTGATGTGTCTTCATTCACAACTGAGGATTTTTTTCCCATTTTATAATACTCCCAACATACCTAATCTGGACAGTCCTTGGCTAGGGGCTATGCTCCAGGGATTTTTCCAGGATCCTATAATCATAGACCTTGAATCCAGTCATTAGGCATCACCATTGAGCAGTTTCCCTTCTGAGAGTTATGAAAACTGCCTAACACAGCATTCTCAGTCCCAGTTGTTCTGGAAGCAAAAGACCTGAGCCAGGAAGCAAAACTATACTGAGCCACTAGGACAGCCTACAAAGTTAAATTTTTCACTCACTGCCAATATTTTTAGCATGACTGCACTTAGTCTGCACAACCTTGTTTGTATTCAAGTACATTTTAACATCTAATATTTATACTGGAGATACTGCACAAAACAAGACACGTGTCACATTGATGTGTGCATTTTCAAAAGGCAATACTTATTATGAGGATACTCTTTTTTGAAAAACTGAGAGCAGAAAATAAGTTGAACATCGAAGATTTGAAGAATGTTTAAAGCTTTAACCCAAGCACATGTCCTCAGTATTATTAAACAACATCTTAAAACATTCCAGCGGGAACTTACTGTGTTGGGGCCTCATGTCATATTATTTCCCTTTTACATGATTTAAAGGGCTGTCACACACCTTAATTTGCCCTACAGCAGTGATATTTGGGTCACCATGGGTTACATAGTAACGTGATGCAAACATGCAAGTGCATGTAAATCAGTTCGTTACTATGTCAAAACTAGAACGCGACTTGTGGTGTGCATTCTGGGCATAAAATGTCAATAAAATAATCACAGTAGTCAGCAACCTGGACTACTACACTACAGATTGATGACTCCTATGGTAAATCAAGGGGCAGTGAAATCTTGGCTTTTCAGGCACCTTAATAACTTCCCTCCTCATTGGCTTAAACAAGCTATCATGTTTAACCTACTACTTTGATGACTCTCTTTCAACAAATATTACTTTTGTCAGTCAAATATAAAGTAATAACATGTTACAAGATTACCTGACCAGAGTTCTCTCCAGGTATAGTGCAGCCTTACTCTACATTTCTTTTGATAACACAGCAGTTTATGTACTATCTGGATACATCGGCTATAAAAAGAAATTTAGAGGAAAAAAAGGATAAGATATTTTCACACTTTTACAATAGCTTACTTTATTGAATGTCAAACTCTGAAAATCAGTCTACTTTTAACCATAAAAAGTTACAGAAAACAGTTTTAGATTTGCTTTATAGACTTAGGGCTATGTTTATTAAGAAGTGCTATAGGTGCACTAATGCTACACACACCCATAGGAATATATGGGCATCCCTAGCACTTAGCATGAACTAAAAACGCTAGCGCACCTTAGTAAACAGGGTCCTTAGTAATATACTGAAACTACTCTTCTTTATTTTAAAGGGCAGAGGCTCTGATTCACTTATTCTGATTTTACAGTGACTTTTTTGTTTTACTTTTCTTTTTTTTTTTTGCTCTCCCCCTCCCCCATCTTTGAAGCCTTTCTTTTCCTCAATTCAAGGCATGCTCAGTAGGAATACACAAAAGGAAACTTGTTTAGCTTTTTTTCCCCACCATTTTTCAGATGTTTTTAGTTTTCTTCACATAAAAATAAAGTACCTTAGAAATGTATAACACATGCAAATCTACTTCTTTATAAACATTAATTTGTAGGTTAATGAACATTAAATCAATTTTACATATACTATTTATAGCATGCTAACAAACCAGGGGGCTTATTTTCAAAGCATTTAGACTTACAAAGTTCCATAGGTTACTACATGTGTATTGTGCACTAACAAATTCACATTCACAATGTTCAGATTTGTCAGGGAAAACCCTTACCAACTCATGACTGTTTCCTCAATGACACCTTAAAACACCACTCAGTAACCAGAAGGGACCACCATAGTTGCAAGAGTCATCTTTCTTCCTGGCTCATATTTTCTCATACCACCTACGTGGTACATCTAAGCCCATCCAACCCTGATGGACGGGGATATCAACCCAGATTCTTTTTGGTTTATTTTTACTTTAAAATGATGTACAACTTCCATATGAAAAGCCTGGAAAATACCAGTCTGTCTAAATTTCAAACCACATGCAACATGGTTGTTCTGCCCTCACAATTTTATGTACGTTGTTTACATTTATATTGTATTTATAGTTTCAGCATATAAACCAAGCTAGCACTTACTTCCTGCTACAGCCTGTAATCTCTTTTCTCGTAGGTCAATTCTTCCACATGATCTTTTCTTCCACTCACTGAGAGATTGTTCTGGCCCTACTGGTCATTTCCTCAGCCCCCTAGCCTTAGAGGCTTTCTTTGCACCCATCCCTGCAGGGTAGAATTCTTAGGGTTACCGTATGTCCGTTTTGCCAGCCTGCCCGTTTGACTAGGTTTGCGGACAGAAGGGCAGGCTGGCAGGTGGACCTCAGGGTGTCCTGTCCTCCCTTCCCCTCCTGTAACTTATCGTCATTTTTTTTTTTTTTTTTTTGTTACATTTGTACCCCGCACTTTCCCACTCATGGCAGGCTCAATGCGGCTTACATGGGGCAATGGAGGATTAAGTGACTTGCCCAGAGTCACAAGGAGCTGCCTGTGCCTGAAGTGGGAATCAAACTCAGTTCCTCAGTTCCCCAGGACCAAAGTCCACCACCCTAACCACTAGGCCACTCCTCCACTCTTATCGTCCTGCCCTGGTGGTCTAGTGGCCTCTTCATGGCAGGAAAGAGGGGGCATGATAAGGTACAGAAGGGGAGGGGATGTGAATGGAGTCATGTGGGTGGAGGGAAGGAGCTGTAAAAAAAAAAAAAGGTGGGTGGACAGAGGGGAAATACATGGTGGGGGGGGGGGGGGGAGAGAGAGGGAATCTGGCTGTCTTGGGATGGACTCCTCCCTCTCCTTCTCTGCGCATATCCAACAGACTGCCAAGACCTGTCGCTTCTTCCTCTTCAACATCAGCAAAATTCGCCCTTTCCTATCTGAGCAAACCACACGAACTCTCGTCCATGCTCTCATTACCTCTCGCCTTGACTACTGCAACCTACTCCTCACCGGCCTCCCACGTAGCCATCTACCCCCCCTTCAATCCGTTCAGAACGCTGCCGCACGTCTTATATTCCGCCAGAACCGATATACTCACATCACTCCTCTCCTCAAATCACTTCACTGGCTTCCGATCAGATACCGCATACAATTCAAGCTTCTCCTCCTTACCTACAAATGCACCCGGTCTGCGGCTCCTCACTACCTCTCTACCCTCATCTCCCCCTATGTCCCCGCCCATAACCTCCGCTCACAGGACAAATCCCTCCTGTCAGTTCCCTTCTCCACCACTGCCAACTCCAGGCTCCGCTCATTCTGCCTTGCCTCACCCTTTGCCTGGAACAATCTTCCTCAACCCCTACGTCAAGCTCCCTCCCTACCCATTTTCAAATCTCTGCTTTAAACTCACCTCTTCAATGCCGCGTTCGGCACCTAACCTCTCGTGAAATATAGTATCACCTACCAGACGGACTCTACACTTGTCTTTAGATTGTACACCTGTCTTTTTAGATTGTAAGCTCCTTGAGCAGGGACTGTCCTTCCATGTTAAATTGTACAGCGCTGCGTAACCCTAGTAGCGCTTTAGAAATGTTAAGTAGTAGTAGTAGTAGTAGTAGTGGTCAAGGTGGCACTGTGGTGCAGGGGATGTGATGGGGCGGGATGGGGCTGTGAAAGCAGCATGACTGAATTATATTTTGTGTCCTCTTTTTTTTGTTGCTGCAAATATGGTAACACTAAGAATTCTCCATCTCAGACTCAAGAGCAAGCAATTCACAGCCCACAGCCTCTGTCTCTCTGCACCCTCTGGAAAACGTATCCTCCTTTTACTTGATGCCTAATATCCTTCATTCACCGAAATTCAACATCCATCCAATCAGACATCCTTCTCTCACTGAAATTCAATATCCATCTCTGCAATAATTCCATTTCTTTAGTCATTCAACATCCACCTGTTCTTTCTAGCTTTCTGTCAGCCAATTGATCAACATTCAGAAACAAAGACTAATTCTGCCGTGCAGAAGTCTTGTTTCACTGCCTTCAAGTAGTGAATTACTTGTTTACCTATTTATAATAAACAACTGGAAATCAAGAAAAAAGTGAGACTTCCTTTAGGATGTTGGGCTGGTTTAGTTAACTGTGTAGTAATGCATGTCATGAGAACTATATAGTAAAAGGAGGAATAAAAAGAAGGCTCTGCAAAAGGAGAATGATGCAATAAAACAGTTCATAAAGGCTGTGAAGAACACTTTCTCAAAGGAGACACTCTTCTTAAAGATAAAGATGTGCTGTGAGAGGCCTTCCTTCTGTACCATATTTGTATACATGTAACACGTGTTATACACGTTTTTACAAACCGTGCCTAGCCTCTGCAAATTGCATGCATTAGTGCACCATACTAGTGTAAAAAAAGTGATAATAAAAAAATTAGAGCATGTTTTTAAGGCCTTTTCCTTTTAGTTGTTTCGCAGGTTTCGTACGCTAATAATACTTGCAAAAACCTAAAAAGAAAAAGCCCTTAAAACAAATACATTAGAGAGATCCAAGATGGCGTCTAGCTGAACGGACGTGCGCCGAGCTCTCTCCTCTCTCCATTGAAACCTGCACACGGAGATTCGCTTACCGCTATGGGGAAGCGAAAGGGTAAACCCAGTGCACTTGTCTCCGTGCGCAGGGTGGAACCAGCTCCGCTGCGGCAGATGACTCTGGCAGAAGTGGGATTGCTGACGACGGGAGCTGGCGGTTTCGCTACGGGTGGTCCGGATAATCTTACTGACCTGAGCGCCGAGGGAGCCTCGCTGAGCCCTCCCCCAATGGCTGTACCCCCAAGGCCAGGAGAGAGGCAGGATTCAGCGGTGGAACAGAGCGAGAAATCCGGAAGTCGGTCCCCTGCGCTTGTTTGCGGAGACCCCGCTGCTTCCTCAACGCCAGAAGGAACATCTATGCAGGCGAGCGTACTGCCTGCAGTGAATCTGAGCGTGTCCTCTGTCGTGTTGGGAGATTTGAAAAGACCTACAGCTATCACCCTAGAAGTTTTATGGGAAGCGATACAAGGCCTAAATTCCAACGTACAACAGATTGCCCGAATCCTAACGGGAGAACTGGCAGAGGTAAAGCAAACTCAAAAAGATATTTCTCTTAAAGTTGCACAGCATACAATTAAAATGAATGTTTTGGACAATGACTTTAAAGCAGTGAAATCTTCAACAGAAATGTTGATGAAAAGTTTCAACTTCCAGCAGCGTAAAATAGATTTCCTTGAAAACCAAATTTGCATAAATAATTTACGTTTTCTTAATTTTCCCAAATCTCCACTCATCCCAGCACTGGAAATGTTGAGGAAATATGTGCATGAGATATTGGGTGTCCCCTCTGTGGGATTCCCTCCTATTATTAGAGTACAATATATTTCTGGTGCAAGAACGGGTGATATTCCTCAAAATCCTCAAGCTGCTATAAATTTAACTGACTTCCTAGAAAGTTCTATGGAGGCCATAACTGAGAGAACTACACTGCTTGTTACATTTGCTCTGCAAACTGATCGTAATAACATCTTGAGACTTTATTTTCGCCATATGAACTCCACTTTTCTTGGGTCAAAAATACAGATTTTTCCAGACTTTTCCAAGGATACCCAGAGAAGAAGAAAAGTTTTCCTGTTACTAAAAGAAAGAGTTCTCCGCTTAGGTGGAATTTTTCAATTGAGGTTTCCCTGTAAATGTCTTATCACTATTGATTCTATATCATATATTTTCTTTGACCCAGAAAAACTACAAGAATTTATTACTTCTAAAGAATAATGTTGTAATAGGCACTGTATTAGGCGCTATTCGGCTGCGATTTTCCGTCATCTCTCTCTGTTCATTTAAACTGATTGTTTTTTTGATTTTACTTATTTTCCTAGATCTTGGATCATAATTTGTGGTCGATATAATGTAGGAAAATTTCCGCTTTGATTGAATTTCCTTTATTTTTTATCTTGATTGATTTATGTTGTATTGCATAAATGTAAATTTGAATAAAGTATAAATAAAAAAAAAACCAAATACATTAAATTAATGAGTCTTAGTAAAAATAAACTGGTATAGCATATGTTATACACATGGGCGCATTATATACATAAATACGGTAAGCTTGTTAGAATAAGCTATCTGAAAAAGTCATAAAAAGCAGTGCATTCAGAGTGAGGAGATTCTAGCAAAACACAGAAAGGATCTTTCTTAAGATTGTAAAGGAAAAAGTTTACAAGGAAGTTTCTGGCGCCACCCCTGGCTGCCTGAAGTTGTACTCCAAAGGGCTTAGCTACTCCCCACCCCCAATTCCTCTTGTCAGTGTAAATTGAGACCCTGGTACAGTGGCGTACCTAGGGTAGTTGACACCCAGGGCTGGTCATTTTTAACACCCCCCTCCAAAATCCAGTACTAGGCATACAGAGAATACAAAACACTCAGGACCTATAGAGCAATTCTAGCATACCATAAGCAGTCATTTCTACAAGTCACACAAGGAAAAGGAAAGCATCTTAAACACTACAGTGAGCACTAGAACATCAATTCACCTATTGTAAAACAAAACCAGACAGAACAGTACAGATCGTCAATCCTGCAAAGTCAATGCCCAGATTTAGGCACACTGGGCCATATTCTATATCTATGTGCATAAATTATGATTGGATGGCAGATCTGGTGGTGGGAGGCGGGGCTGGTGGTTGGGAGGCGCGGCTAGTGCTGGGCAGACTTATACGGTCTGTGCCCTGAAGAGGACAGGTACAAATCAAAGTAGGGTATACACAAAAAGTAGCACATATAGAGTTTATCTTGTTGGCCAGATTGGATGGACCGTCTTTTTTCTGCCGTCATCTACTATGTTCAGTGAGGATATCCTGTTTCCTGATGGGTTCATCTTGACTGTTGTAATCTGCCTTGGGAAGCCTAGTGTTATAAAGATGATGGAATATATTGAAATTAAATGGAAATAAAATCAAACTCTCCTTTCATTGGGGCACATGGAATCACATCATCTGTTTTATAGAAGTTTACATTTTAGATACATGGATTGTTCTGTTTTGAACACGTTTCAGTGGCAAGTGGTTTTATAAGTCAAAATAAAAACAAATATTTTGTTTCATGTAGATATCTTTTGGTTAAACTAGAGAGCTTTACATTTCTTTAATTACATTCGCTACATATAGTCAATGGAAGAGAATTCCAAAGTTGTGGAGCAACAAAGAAAAAAGCACCATGACGTGTGATTTCTAGTTGGGCAGAATAGGGCCCTGGTAAAACCATGCGGTGATCATTAACAGATCATAAGACACGTGATGAAGAATATGGTATTGTCAAAGAAGAAACGTACAAAAGCGTACCATGTCAGAAAGCTTTCAAAGCCAGAAACACTTCTACCCGTTCTACACCACTCAAGATTTTATAGACCCCAAACATATCCCTCCTCAGCTGTCTGTTTCTCAGCTGTCTGTTTTCCAAGCTGAAGAGCCCTAACCTCTTTAGCCTTTCCTCATATGGGAGGAGTCATCCCCTTTATCATTTTGGTCGCTCTTCTTTGAATCTTTTCTAATTCCGCTATATATTTTTTGAGATAAGGTGGCCAGAATTGAGTATAATACTCAAGATGAGGTCATACCATGGAGCGACACAAAAGCATTATAATATTTTTGGTCTTATTTACCATCTCTCTCCTAATTATTCCTAGCATCCTGTTTGCTTTTTTGGCTGCCGCCACACACTGGGCAGATTTCAGCGTATTGTCTACAATAACACTTAGATCTTTTTTCTTGAGTGCTGACTGTAAGGTGGATCTTAGCATCAGGTAACTATGATGCTAGGATTATTCTTCCCAATGTGCATCACTTTGCATGTGTCCACATTAAATTTCATCTGCCATTTGGATGCCCAGGATTCCAGTTTCCCAAGGTCTTCCTGCAAATTTTCACAGTTCACATGCGTTTTGACATCTTTCAATAGTTTTTATTTTGTCACCTGTACATTTAATCACCTTGCTCGTTGTCCCGTTTTCCAGATCATTTATAAATATGTTAAATAGCACCGGTCCCAGTACAGATCTCTGCGGCACTCCACTATTCACCCTCCTCCACTGAGAAAAATGACAATTTAACTTTGCCTTCTGTTTTCTGTCCTATAACCAATCCCTAATCCACTTAAGGACATTGAGGCTCATTTTCAAAGCACTTAGCCTCCCAAAGTTCCATAGAAACCTATGGAACTTAGCCTTCCAAAGTGCTTTGAAAATATGCCTCATTGTCTCCTATCCCATGACTTAATTTTCTTAGGAGTCTCTCATGAGGAACTTTGTCAAAAGCTTTCTGAAAATCTAGATACACGACATCAACAGGCTCATCTTTATCCACGTTTATTTACGCCTTCAACAAAATGAAGCAAATTGGTGAGGCAAGACTTCCCTAGGCTGAACACATGCTGTCTCTGTCCCATTAAACCACGTTTGTCTATGTGTTATGTAATTTTATTCTTTAGTTTCCACTATTTTTCCCAGCACTGAAGTCATGCTTACCAGTCTGTAATTTCCAGGATTACCCCTGGAACCCTTTTTAAAAATCAGCATTACATTGGCCACCCTCCAATTTTCAGGTACTATGGATGACTTTAACACATTACAGATCACTAATAATAGATCAGCAATTTCACATTTGAGTTCTCTCAGTACCCTGGGGTGATCGCCCACTGATTATCCTTGTTAGTGGCTAGCTGCTAACCAGTTATATCAGATGACATAGTTGGTTATGCATGGATATTCAGTGCCTAACCAGTCATGTTGAACACTCAAAATAGGCCGCTTAAATATCAGCTATCTTTGACAGCTAAAAGGTTAACTGGCTAGTGCTGAATATTGGCATATATGGTTAATGTAATCCGTTGGGTTGGTCGTGAGCCCTTGGGCCCTGGCCGAGGCCAGCAGGACGCTGACCCAGGCCAAGGGGAGACCGACCCACCACCACACACCCCAGCTACACAATACCCTCTAAGCTACCCCTCCCCACAGTCCCTCAGGAAGAAGGGAAATAGGCATACAGGCGGGCCTCGCGGCCGAACCGGAACCCACGCACACAGAGCCACTCGTGCGAGCCTCACGGCTGAACTAGAACCCAATCACACACAGGGAGGGGTGAAAGAACCCAGAGGGCCCCAAGATGCCATACACGCGCTGAACACCAGCAATAGGGCAGAGGGGGAAACAAAGGACCAGAGCGGGCCACGCCCACGCAGGGGACTAGCGCAGGACAGGGGAACTAACACAGCAACCCCCCCCCCCCCCACACCAGGGTAGGAGCCCCAGGCAGAAGCCAGAGGAACCAGACACAAAAGGAAGGCAGAAAGCCTTTGCCTCAAACCCACTGTAGACAGAGGCACATGGAACACAAAGGGTTAAGCTTGTAGAGCCAGCAGAGAGTGCCATAAATCAACAAACAATCAGAGAGAACGCTTCCCCTCCCGAGAGGAAGTGGGGCCCATCCAACATACACACTGGCAGAGGCAGATTACAGAACTACGCACACACACACACAGCAGCAGCTAACCCAGAGGGAAGGAAAAGAATACTCTAATACAACACAGATCCCTGTCAGAACCTAGAGCACGTTCTGAGAGAAACCTATCAGGCTTTCCTGTTACCACCAAGTAAGTAACACAAAAGCAGAGAAACTCTTCAGCTGCAGGCTAAAGTACTATCCCCTGACGTCAGCACCACCTCTGGCAGCCAATCAGAAGAGACGTCCCCCCTCCCCCTCAGCCAAACCGGCAGAATCATAACAGTTAACTTTATAGTGGCCATAATAAACTTGGATATTTAGTGCTGGTCACTGGATATGACCTGGCACTGAATATCCAGGTTTAACGCTGGCGATGGACAGCAAACGAGCTGCTTGCCACTGGCTGTATATCGGGCCCTAAGTTACTTTATGTATATCCTGAGATAACTCGTGAAAGGAACAGGTTTCTGTATGTTTTTCCTTTTTGAACCACAGACTGGATGGACTCTACAGGTCTCTATCTGCCATCACCTACTATGTTATTATGTAATTTAAGGTTTAACTATTTTATTCACGATAAAAAAAAACCCAAAAAACAAAACACACGGCAAGCTTCTGAACAATAACATATAGCAAGGTTGATAATAACTACATGACAACAAAGAAAGAATGAGGAAACAGTGAACAAAGCATCCCACAGCATGACACAAAAGAAACTTATGATCCCAATTTTGCGAACCACCCATAACCACCTGTCCCCATGATTCTTATCCTGTAAGAATACAACCATGATGGTCCGGTGTCTGGACTCTTATGATTTCAGGCCGTCCTAGTAAGATGAACATTCTCAAAATACCCAACCTCCCCCATCCAGGCAGAGGACACCAAGACAGCCTGATAGTAGGCATTTATAATGCATTCTGGAATTTATTTAGCATTGCACTTCTTGCCCTATCCTATATAATAATTCTCACCTCCAACGTTCTGTGCCTGGGACCGTAGCTCCCTAGGCTGGAGGTGGTCTGCTAGGCAGACACGCACTGACGTCATGACAGCTGATTCCTAAGGAGATATTCATGTTTAAAGATCTTCTTTCCTTATTTAGGGGTGATGGGACAATTACTGAAAAACATGGGAGGGGAGGGCAGGGGAGAGAGGAAACATGCTGGACATGGATGGAGGGGAGGGAAGAGATTAAGGAGATGCACATGGATGGGAGGGCAGGGAAGAGAGGAGAAATGCTGGAAATGGATGGCGAAGAGAGGAGATAGAGTAGAATTGCTGGACATGGATGGATGGAGGGGTTGGTGGGGAGAAAGGAGACATGCTGGATTTGGATGGAGGAGAGGGGAGAGAGAATTATTGCTTTATATGGATACAGGAGAGGGAAGAGAGGAGAAATGCTGGACATGGATGGAGGGCAGGAGAGAGAAGTGCTGGACATGAATGGAGGGGAAGAGAGAAAAAAAGAAGAAGATGCACATGGATGGAGATGAGGGAAAGGTAAGAGAGGAGAAAAACTGCACATGGATGGAGAAAACAGGCAAAAGCTGGATCCACGTTATACCTCCTCCAGTCAATTCCACGGAGGACCCAGTTTTTACTTATGGAAGTATGGCAAGAAATGAAGAAGAAAGGAGGAAAGTAAAGAAATAAATGGAAAGGAAGCCCTGGAAACGGAGTTAAGGGAACACACAGACAGCAGCAGAATCAGAGATTGGGACCAATATGGATAAAGTCACCAGACAACAAAGGTAGAAGAAAATCATTTTATTTTTAGTGTTTGGAATATGTCCAATTAGAGAATTTACATCTGCTGTCTTATTTTGCACTGGGTATACTGGAGCTGTAACAGCTTACAGAAATTATTTATAATGAAAAAAACCACGTTATTTTTTTCTCCTATACTAGTATAATATTTTCAATGATGTCTGTTTATATGCGCCATGGCTGGTATGGGGTGTGTGGCTAATGTGGGTGTGGCTATCTTAGTGGTGGAGCCATATGTGGTGCCCCACCCATAATGAGTACCGGCACCTTTTTTTTCTACAAAAAAAGCACTGCTCCAACCACTTTCTTCTCCCAGAGACAGAAGTTTCTGGATCAGGGAGTGGAATGCTGAATGTGACAGCATAACAGATTCTAGCATGGCCACGCAGACTTTAACACCTCTACCTGTGAGCACAGCCTGAAGATGTTCAGAGTAACCCGGTGTATACTGGCCAAAGTCTTTCTTAGGGGAGCACTAAGTGAAGAGTTTCTTGATTTGTTCCCTTAGGTGCAATAAGCTCTTAACAAGATGAAACCTTAAGTGTATTAGACTGTACACATAAGAAACAGCAGTATTTTATGAGGAGTTTGAATAAGAAATTGCTTCACCTTTGTTAATGCAATCAGTCATCACAAGGTTGCCTTCCTCAACAATTCTAATTTAACCTGTAATGTTACTACACCTTTTCAGTTCCCTTTGTTTAAAGTAAAATGTACAAAAAAACGCCAGACCACCCAAAATACAGCAGCCAGATTGATATGCAGCAAAACACGATTTGAAAGTGCAAAACCCCTTCGAGAAAAGCTGCACTGGCTCCCAATCAAAGAACAGATCATCTTCAAAATCTGCACTTTAGTCCCTAAAATTATATATGGCGTAGTCCCAGGATACATGATAGACCTTATAGATCGACCAATAAGAAACAGAGTCGGATCATCAAGATCATACCTAAACCTACACTACCCAAATTGTAAAGGGCTGAAATAGAAAACATCTCACGCATCCGGCTTCTCCTACATAAGCGCACAACTATGGAATGGCCTCCCAAAAGTGGTGAAAACAATCCATGACCACCTGAACTTCAGGAAATCACTAAAAACCAACCTCTTGAAAAAGGCCTATCCCAATGACCCCATGTAAACCTCTTCACCCAGGAACATAACATGACTAATGATCGTACCGGACATCACGCAATCTTCATCCCTTCCGATCCTCCACATATACCTTATTCGATCTCTATACAACCTGTATTTGTTATCAACCGACTGGGCAAACGCCTTTGACGGTATTATGTAAGCCACATTGAGCCTGCAAATAGGTGGGAAAATGTGGGGTACAAATGCAAATTAAAAAAAAAATAAAGTTGTCAAGTTAAAAAAACAAACAAACAAACCTTTTGTTTTTGACCTTTTAAGGCACTGGGCTGAAAGAGGGTGCAGGGTGGGAGAAAGGGGGAGGGAGAAGAGAGAAAGAAGATGCTGGACAAAGGGGGGGGGGGCCCAGCTGATAGTTTGCAGGGGGGCGCCAGAGACCCAAGCACCGGCCCTCTTCTATTTACATTGAAGATGCTATTAATACTATAGTTGTACTAATTAGTAAAGATCAGATGTTGTGAAACAGTTGGTTGGGCTCCTTGACATTTAAAACCAAGGTTTGAATTGCTTGCCATATGTGGAGGAACAGTACAAGAGTTTGTATATTTTTGTGCCTTGTAATGCTGATTACTTAGCCTTGAATTTTGGAACAGTTCCTCATTTAAGGATACATACAAAAGCTCCCAGTCCTTGTTTGTTGCTGTCTGTGTTTGACTTGTACAGAAACAGACTTTGGCCAAATAAATGTTTTCAATGCTTACACTCTTGTTTGGTGTCTGAATATGCCACAGTTGGAAAATTCCCTGCTATGGTATTAGGTTTTTGCTCAAGTACTGAGGAAATCCTTCTTTCCTGTTTGAAGTGTTCTCAGGTTCTTTCTCTAACTTTGACATAAATCTCTCTCTTTCCTGTTTGACAGATCCATTTTTCAGTAATTGTCCCATCACCCCTAAATAAGGAAAGAAGATCTTTAAACATGAATATCTCCTTAGGAATCAAATTTTTAAAAAAATCAAAACCAAAAAGGGACTTTCAATTTTGTTTCTAGCTGCCATCTGCTGCTATAAAATAACTTGCTAGTTTCTCTGCTGCACTTTTTTTTTCATGTCCTGGAATAGTCTTTACAAGATTTTTTTTTTAAATCCTTCTACTACTAATTGCTTCTCTCCATACATTATTAGGGTAATTTTACAAAACATTTTCCTCATGTAAATCATTTTTATGTGTGGAAAAAGGCCATTACATGCATAAAATGTAGGAGCACAGCAAGACTGTGCCTCCTTTCATGTGATCTTTGTATCGGCATTATCCGGGGCAGAGCTATAACGTACATGTGTATTATATAAAATGCATGTGTACCCACACAGAGTACACACACCTTCTTCAAAGTAGGTGTAAAATCTGTGTGTGAATATTTGTGTGCTACTGGAATCGTCTCTGGGTGTTTATTTTATAATTATGCACCCTTTTCCAACTTTGATATAGGTGTTCTGCAATAAATCTTGTCCCCAATTATATCAATGTGATGTCTGCACAGAATTCTAAAGACAGGCTGCATGAGTCCCCAATTTACTCAAATTCATTCACAGAGTAAGGGATCTCACAAATTCACAATATTATCTCCTGAGCACATACATATCCTTGTGAATTCTCACATAAATATGCACGATTCATAATGCCTGGTTTCCTTTTATAGTTAAGAAATTTATATGACTACTAACCAATGGGAGGGAAGTTTTCAAACATGCTCTTACCTTCCTTAGATTTCTGCTGAAATAAACTGGCCTGTTCGCTGTTTCCCCATACAAAAGAAAAAGAGACTCTACGTGTCAGTGGGTGCACTACTATGCAGCAGAAGAGAAACTAAAAAGGGTAAGTCTATGTGCTTTGAAAATGAGCACTATAGGCATGTCTAAAAATAAATAAGTTCCAGAATTACTGGCAAGAGAGGAAGTATGGAACTCTGGAAGTCTGACTGATAGGCAGACGGAGCCTCCAACCTCTTCGGACATGGGGAGGGGGAACAGAAGCAGATAAATGGTGACAGAAAATGGGTAGGAAGGTGGAACTTGCCTTCAGCAAATGGCAAGATACGGTGAGATCCTATATCTGAAGGGTACCTTTTTCTTGACTTAAGCCATATTAGAGGACAGCTGAGAAATGAGCTAGGACAAGGTTATCACTTACTGATTATACAGATTTAGCTGTGGCATGGTGTTTCAGAGGCAAGAAATAACTCTTTTTTGCAGCTGTCAGAAGCAACGCTGTTCTTTAGCACCAGTTTTAACTGTACCCCTGTTAACCGTGTCAGGAGCTCCACTGTTTTTCAGTACTGCAAAGATTGGAAGACACCAGCCTACTGACTACTGAATCAGCAGCATTCAAGGCAACACTGGTTTGGCATGCGTTTCAAGCAGAAGAACTATGCTAGGCTCTAACATATGGACTGCTGACTCAGAAACAGCAGTGGCGTGGGGCACATTTAAAGGGAAAGAAACACACAGACATAGTGATCTTATAAAGTTTGATGCTCTCAGTGAAATAAGTGAACACTATCTCTTGAGTTATCTTTCCACGAATAACACTGCTTATAGAGTTTAACAAAGCTGTATTATTCATTTTGCATAATAATGAGCTTCTCTGCAGGCGTTTAAAAGCTTTGCAGCTCATCATTATTTAATGTGCAATGCAGAAACAAATCTCATATTAAGCTGTGTTATTGGCAAATAATGCACACTGCTGTCTTAATGTGGCTTAGTAAATAGATGCCTAAGTTATTAACAGTATTGACACATCAACTTCTAAGACTAGATTTTGTAAGTTTTTGCTGTCTGCCTTATGTTGATGGTTTTTCTGTTTCTAGATTCTTCCTACTTTATCTATTTTTCATTTTATACCTCAAAAACAAAATTTGTACTACTGTTGAATAATACCCTCTCTAATTTCTTCTCATTATGAATGACAGTCTTTACCAAAGTATTGACAGGGTTTCTTTTTTCTTTTCACATCAGTACCATGTACTGGCACCTTTTCATGGTTTGCTAAAACTGACCCATATTCCCCAAGTGTTAAATAAAAGAACCCAGGCCTCACATATCCTAGACATACACACAGAGAATGCACCATAAAAAGCAAGGAAGGGGCCTCTTCTCATCGTCTACCCCAAAACTGTGCACTGCAACAGCTGCACTCTGTGGCTTCTAGCTCCAAGCTAGATATACCTCAGTTGCTCTGCCCCACTCCCTTCTCCTTCCAGCAGCCTCTAGGCAATGCCTGTGGGCCATGAAAGCTGCAGTGCCTTCAGCCAATCCTCATGGGCTTACAGAAGAAGCAATGCCCAGCCTATCTCAGCAGGTCCATGAAAGATCATCATAATTCTGAGTGAGAATGTGGACACATATGCTGCAGCCACAGAGTCAGCCCATCCATTAGGCAAGACTATGTAGTTGCCTAGGGCAGCAGCTTCTGTGGGGGGGGGGGGGGGGGGAGCTGCAGTTAAAGCAAAGCAATAGATCTCGACAGCCAGACAAATTCAAAGAACTATCAATATATATTTTATATGCAGGAAGGGTGAAAATTTTTCAAACAATTCACGGACTCACATATATACTTAAAAGCATGTCATCATGGACCGTTTTGTGAGGACTCCAGAACACAGTTATGAGACTGGGAGTGGTCCCTTAGGAAACGCTGGCGTTTTGGAGGAAGTATCGGCGCTTTCAGGGCATGATGTTACGCTGAGCCCCAATCTGAGAACTTCGCCCCCGCAACCACAGCGGGCTAGCTCCCCCTCCAAGGGATCGAAAGGGTCTACACCATTGAGTGGAGTGGACCCAGATGCGAGTGAAGCTCAGGAGAACCATCTTGTGAGGGAGATGGGTGGGGAGTTGGAACCCCCCCCCCCCCCAAGGTGAGCAGTCCTGTTACAACAGGAGCGGGTCAACGAGGAGCTGAACATGGGAAGAATCCAGAACCTTTGGTGAATATGCCCCCTGGGATACTGAAAAAACCGGCAGAGGTAACTTTGGATTCCTTGTGGGATTTAATTTCTCAATTGGCACAAACTTTTCTACAACAGACTAGTTCAGTCTCGCAAAAAGTTGTAGAGATTGAACATAGACTGGGAAAAAATGAAAGAGAAATAAAATCTTTTTCTGAATGACTTGAGACTATGGAAAAAAATATTTCAAATATGGGAAATTTACAAACAGCAATGTTAAAAGATATTTCAATTTTGAGAAGTAAAATGGAAATATATGATAATCATATAAGAAATTGTAATCTTAGGTTTATAAATTTTCCAATGATAAAAATGGTGAAACCACTCGATATGCTAAAAAGATATCTTCAAGAAATATTAGAAATACCTGAAACAAGTTTACCTCCTTTCACTCAAGTGTATTATATATCCCAAAGAGAACCGGATCAACAACAGCAACAAAATCCCCTAGACGTGACTGCCCTCCTGGAAACTTTGGTAGCCACAGTAGCTTTACAGTAGCTTTACTGCCCGACAAACAATGGCTTTTTCGAATGTTTTTTCAGAATAAAGATAAATTATTTTTGAGCCTAAAAATACTTTTGTTTCCCCAACGTCTCGAGAGATACACAGAGAAGGCACAGGCAATTTTTGTTATTGAAACCTGCTGTTTTGCAGCTAGGAGGCACATTCTATCTTAGATTTCCTTGTAAACGTATTGTACAATACAATATGGTTAAATATGGGTTTATGGAACCTTCCCATTTAACATCTTTTGTTGCCTCTAAGAAGTTGAAGGAGTTTAATTATTTAATTCTCTGTTCTTCCTAGGTGATATTTTGCTTAGAAATTATTTTCCTTTAAATTCCTCCTAATTTAGCGATCTTGAATTCCAAATATAAAGTGGACTTGAGTGTTATTACATATGATATATTATATTATTATTTCTTAACTAATATGATTGTTATAACACTTTTCCGGATCAAGTGTATATTCTTGAACTATGACTTAAATGTATAAAGAAAAAAAAAAGAAAAGAAAAGAAAAAGCATGTCATCATGGGTGGATTAGGGTCCTGAAAATTAATTAAGGAGACTGTAAGGCTGAAAGTTTGCCTATGGTGCCCAGTACCACCGGCCCTGTGCAACCAATATATTAAAGCTTGTCCCCTTCAAAACTCAGAAGACACCGGCTGCTGAGGCCAGAGCTGTAGCACCATACTGTCCCTGTCATGGTCAGTCAATTCCCCTCTCTGGAAGAATCTTCATAGCTGCCCTATAAAATGAGTTGAAGGGCTGCCCTGGAAAAAAGTAGGAAAAGGAATTTAGGAAGAGAAGCGGGGGAGGCCAGAGCTGAAGCTGGCCTTCTGATGGAAAAGAGAGGGACTGAGCTTGAATACTGGGAAGAAGAGAGGTGAGAAAAGGGGAGGAAGGCTTCCTGTCTCTCACCTAACCCCTTCCTCCAGCAGGCAGGCTGATTTCCCCCCTTTCTTCCCTTGTGTGCCCAATGCCACCCCCTAAAGAATAAGAGGCCTGATGCTGAGCACCCAAGAGAAATAGAAGAGATTCAAATGGGGTAGCAAGATAAAGGGTAGAGTAGTGCGAGAGGCACAATTTTAGAGCTACTGGACCTGGACCTCTTTTGTTTTCCTTTTAAGCATGTGGAGAAGAGTATTATTATCATCATATTTTGGTGGGCTGGTGGCCTTATATTGGGGCTGCTGTGCTTCAGTAGTTTTTTTGTGTGCAGGGGTTCATATATTTGGACAGCTAAATCCCCATTGTTATTGGAGGGGAGGGGTTTAAAGCCTAAAATCAAAAATGTCCAGACAACAAAAGATGAAAACATGTTTTAGTTTTGGTTTAATGATTTGAATATGTAAGCTTTGAGGATATGAACGTGCAGAATCTCCAATATCTTTGTATTTCGCACAGCATAGGAGGAAATGCTTTTCTGTTCCCAATTCTCTAGTTTTATACTGCATGCCATGTCTGGCTTCTTGGCGTTTCCAGTTCAGTTTTTGTCTTCTATTTCTAATTTGTGGTCATGTATTTATGGTCAGTATTTAGAGAGGATCTATGTGTTGCACATGTGACCGAAGTGAGGTATTTTGCAACAACTTAGTTTCTGTGTAGGGATTTATAGAAGTGCACCTTGTTCTCGTTTCCCAATAAGACATTGTTGATGTTCAGGAACTAGTGAAATATTAGCAATACTGCCTTTTCATAGACTGACTAGTTGTAGGGGGTATGGTTATTGTGGGGGCAGATCCCTAAGGATGGCACTGCACGTGAGGACAGCCATCTTTTTTCTGGAAAAAAAACAAGAACATTGAGTATAGCCAAAAATTTAGTTACCCAGTTAGCAACGTATAAGTGTTTTGTACACATGAACTTTCTTGGTGTTGTAGTAGTTTGCAGGTGATAATGTAATCTCATTAAACTTTGAAGCATATTATCCTAGAAGCTGGGCATCTTATGGCAATACTTACACATAAAGATCCATTGGAAACTCTTTCATCATGTGTGTCACAATGAACTCCACTACCAAGTCTATAAAGAAATTAATAGAGAATTAAAGCCATCAGCATGCCATTTGAAAATCTGTTTTCCTAAAATATATCACAGACATCATCTTAAGAGATATCACAGATTTCAAAATGATAAAAAAATAGCAACTTCAATAATGCAAAATCATTAAAAAGAAAGACACATTCTTACTTCCTAGTCAGCATGATCACTTGGGCACATTTAGGACCTATGCACTTAAAGCTTCTGCTAAATAGGAAGTACTGTTTAACACATGATCAATGAAAAGAAGCAATATATACTGAAATCCAGACTTGAAATAAAAGGGAAACATGAAGTATTGATCCCACCTCCCAATTAAGCTTCATATCCCGGGAGCCGGTTGATATTGTATATCTGGATTTTCAGAAGGCGTTTGACAAAGTGCCGCACGAAAGACTCCTGAAGAAATTGCAGAGTCATGGAATCGGAGGTAGGGTATTATTATGGATTAAGAACTGGTTGAAAGATAGGAAGCAGAGAGTAGGATTGCGTGGCCAGTATTCTCAGTGGAGGAGGGTAGTTAGTGGGGTCCCGCAGGGGTCTGTGCTGGGTCCGTTGCTTTTTAATGTATTTATAAATGACCTAGAGATGGGAATAACTAGTGAGGTAATTAAATTCGCCGATGACACAAAATTATTCAGGGTCGTCAAGTCGCAGGAGGAATGTGAACGATTACAGGAGGACCTTGCGAGACTGGGAGAATGGGCGTGCAAGTGGCAGATGAAGTTCAATGTTGACAAGTGCAAAGTGATGCATGTGGGTAAGAGGAACCCGAATTATAGCTACGTCTTGCAAGGTTCCGCGTTAGGAGTTACGGATCAAGAAAGGGATCTGGGTGTCGTCGTCGATGATACGCTGAAACCTTCTGCTCAGTGTGCTGCTGCGGCTAGGAAAGCGAATAGAATGTTGGGTGTTATTAGGAAGGGTATGGAGTCCAGGTGTGTGGATGTTATAATGCCGTTGTATCGCTCCATGGTGCGACCGCACCTGGAGTATTGTGTTCAGTACTGGTCTCCGTATCTCAAAAAAGATATAGTAGAATTGGAAAAGGTACAGCGAAGGGCGACGAAAATGATAGTGGGGATGGGACGACTTTCCTATGAAGAGAGGCTGAGAAGGCTAGGGCTTTTCAGCTTGGAGAAGAGACGGCTGAGGGGAGATATGATAGAAGTGTATAAAATAATGAGTGGAATGGATCGGGTGGATGTGAAGCGACTGTTCACGCTATCCAAAAATACTAGGACTAGAGGGCATGAGTTGAAGCTACAGTGTGGTAAATTTAAAACGAATCGGAGAAAATTTTTCTTCACCCAACGTGTAATTAGACTCTGGAATTCGTTGCCGGAGAACGTGGTACGGGCGGTTAGCTTGACGGAGTTTAAAAAGGGGTTAGATAGATTCCTAAAGGACAAGTCCATAGACCGCTATTAAATGGACTTGGAAAAATTCCGCATTTTTAGGTATAACTTGTCTGGAATGTTTTTACGTTTGGGGAGCGTGCCAGGTGCCCTTGACCTGGATTGGCCACTGTCGGTGACAGGATGCTGGGCTAGATGGACCTTTGGTCTTTCCCAGTATGGCACTACTTATGTACTTATGTACTTATCCCACTGAGTCAGAGTCAGTACCACCAAACATGAGCCCTGATTCTCCCCCATCAAGTCAAATCTAATCTGCTCGTTCAAGGATTATCACCACTATCAATACCCCTCCATCCCCAACAGACTGATTCAGAATCCCCTCAAAGAAGTAACCCATATGCCAGACCTCCACTCATCCCTCAGGAATGATATTTACCATTCCAGGGAGTCCCAATCTGTGTTGGAATGAGAGATGAAAGAGCTAAGGACCTGTTGGCATAGCTTAATCATTATTACATGGTATGAATAGTGTACCATACTATTTTGCATGTGCCTACTTAAGCCTTATTGCATAAAATGCAACTCCTTTTACATCTAAGTATTTATCAGATTTAGGGAGCAAATCTATGAACTAGCGCCTATAGGCATGTGCCACTTAGGTATGTCCAAAGTGCCATTTATTGACAGATGCCTATGTACACTAGGCACTGTTCTATAAGATAGCACTTAACTGCAAGGGGGGCGTACACACAAAGCATGGGTAGACCATGGACATGTCTACCAAGTTACACACATAGTTTATAAAGCACTATAAATAACACATGTCACTTGAAACCCTAGGCACACCAACTTATACCTGCCATTGACATGCTGTAAGAGGGAACGTCTAAACATGGACGAATCAATGACGACTTGTATCAGTATTCTGCGCCAAGATGCTGTTATAGAATTGGTGCTAAGCACAAGGCATTGGCGTGCCTAGACTAGGTGCCAATTTATAGAGTTGCTGCCTTAGAGTGACAACTAAGGTCTGAGAGGACAGGGTTAGCATGCCTACTATGCCATTTTAGAGCATAGGCTACTTTTTGTTTAGCATACTAAATATTGATGGTGTGCACGCTATACTTTGTTTATAATGATGAAATGAAGAATCACTCATTTCTATATTTACATCTATCTATATCTATACACACACATACCCCCTCATTCTATAACTAGTTACCTAAACGTAGGTGCTATTTGTGTGCTCAGTGCTATGTTAACTTGTATAAAATAGATGCTCAACTTGATTAGTGCACAACTGCAATGGGATGTGTCTCAACTTACGTGCATAACTTATAGAATACTAAAAGTTACACGCATAGCTTGCTGCACTTAGGTGTGTCTATTTATACCTGCCATTCGTGTGAGCGCCAAAAAATAAGTATGCTGATGCTGACCTATGCTAGAATTCAATAATGGCATCTTTGTGCCTTCATGCCATTATAGAATTAGTGGTCAGCATGTGGTATCGAGGAGCCTACTTTGTAGTACACAGTTATAGAGTTGCCCCATATTGTGGCCAGTTGTGTCTTTCATCCTGATGGCAGTCGCGTCACAGGCTTGATCAAGCACTTGATCACCAGTCTCTTAAATTGGTGCTTCTCAACCCACTCCTGGAGGCATGCCTAGCTAGTTGGGTTTTCAGTATAGCTACAATGAATATGAAATAAATTTGCATATTATTGGATACCCACTGTATGCAGCTCTATCTCATACATATTCATTATGTTAATCCGGAAAACCCAACTGTTTTAAAGTACCTCCGATTCACATGCTTTACTACATTTTTAATATTCAAGCCAGGAGCCTAAGAAATAAGATGGGGGAGTTAGAATATATTGCACTAAATGAAAAATTAGATATAATAGGCATCTCTGAGACCTGGTGGAAGGAGGATAACCAGTGGGACACTGTCATACCGGGGTACAAATTATATCGTAGTGATAGGGTGAATCGGATTGGTGGAGGGGTAGCATTGTATATTAACGAGAGCCTTGAATCAAATAGATTGAAAATTCTGCAGGAAACAAAACACTCCTTGGAATCACTGTGGATTGAAATTCCATGTGCAAAGGGGAAAAGGATAGTGATAGGAGTGTACTACCGTCCGCTTGGCCAGGACGAACAGACGGATGCGGAAATGTTAAAGGAAATCAGGGACGCAAACAAACTGGGCAACACAATAATAATGGGGGATTTCAATTACCCGCATATAGACTGGGTTAATGTAACATCTGTACACGCAAGGGACATAAGATTTCTTGATGAAATCAAGGACAGCTTCATGGAACAGCTAGTTCAGGAGCCGACAAGAGAAGGAAAAATACTAGACTTAGTCCTTAGTGGTGCTCATGATCTAGTGCAGGGGGTAACGGTACGAGGGCCGCTTGACAACAGTGATCATAATATGATCGGTTTTGATATTGGCATTGAAGGAAGTGAAACTAGGAAATCAAGTACGCTAGCGTTTAACTATAGAAAAGGTGATTACGACAAAATGAGAAAAATGGTGAAAAAAAGACTGAAAGGAGCAGCTCGCAGAGTAAAAAACTTGCGTCAGGCGTGGATGCTGTTTAAAAACACCATCCTGGAGGTTCAGGACAAATATATTCCACGTATTAGAAAAAAGGGAAAAAAAGACTAAACGTCAGCCGGCGTGGCTAAACAGTAAGATAAAGGAAGTCATTAGAGCCAAAAAACAATCCTTCAGAAAGTGGAGAAGAGAACCAACTGAAAGTAACAGGATAGATCATAAGGAATGCCAAGCCAAATGCAAAGCGGAGATAAGGAGGGCAAAAAAAGGACTTTGAGAAGAAATTAGCGTTGGAAGCAAAAATACATAGTAAAAATTTTTTTAGATACATTAAAAGCAGGAAACCGGCCAAAGAGTCGGTTGGGCCACTGGACGAAAATGGTGTTAAAGGGGCGATCAGGGAGGACAAAGCCGTAGCGGAGAAATTAAATGAATTCTTTGCTTCGGTCTTCACCGAGGAGGATTTGGGGGGGACACCGGTGCCGGAAAGAATATTTGAAGCGGGGGAGTCGGAGAAACTAAACGAATTCTCTGTAACCTTGGAGGATGTAATGGGTCAGTTCAGCAAGCTGAAGAGTAGTAAATCACCGGGACCTGATGGTATTCATCCCAGAGTATTAATAGAACTAAAAAATGAACTTGCGGAGCTACTGTTAGAAATATGCAATCTGTCCCTAAAATCGAGTGTAGTACCGGAAGACTGGAGGGTAGCCAATGTTACTCCGATTTTTAAGAAGGGTTCCAGAGGAGATCCGGGAAATTATAGACCGGTGAGTCTGACGTCGGTGCCGGGCAAGATGGTGGAGGCTATTATTAAGAATAAAATTGCAGAGCATATACAAAAACATGGACTGATGAGACAAAGTCAGCACGGATTTAGTGAAGGGAAGTCTTGCCTCACCAATCTAATGCATTTTTTTGAGGGGGTAAGCAAACATGTGGACAATGGGGAGCCGGTTGATATTGTATATCTGGATTTTCAGAAGGCGTTTGACAAAGTGCCGCACGAAAGACTCCTGAAGAAATTGCAGAGTCATGGAATCGGAGGTAGGGTATTATTATGGATTAAGAACTGGTTGAAAGATAGGAAGCAGAGAGTAGGATTGCGTGGCCAGTATTCTCAGTGGAGGAGGGTAGTTAGTGGGGTCCCGCAGGGGTCTGTGCTGGGTCCGTTGCTTTTTAATGTATTTATAAATGACCTAGAGATGGGAATAACTAGTGAGGTAATTAAATTCGCCGATGACACAAAATTATTCAGGGTCGTCAAGTCGCAGGAGGAATGTGAACGATTACAGGAGGACCTTGCGAGACTGGGAGATTGGGCGTGCAAGTGGCAGATGAAGTTCAATGTTGACAAGTGCAAAGTGATGCATGTGGGTAAGAGGAACCCGAATTATAGCTACGTCTTGCAAGGTTCCGCGTTAGGAGTTACGGATCAAGAAAGGGATCTGGGTGTCGTCGTCGATGATACGCTGAAACCTTCTGCTCAGTGTGCTGCTGCGGCTAGGAAAGCGAATAGAATGTTGGGTATTATTAGGAAGGGTATGGAGTCCAGGTGTGCGGATGTTATAATGCCGTTGTATCGCTCCATGGTGCGACCGCACCTGGAGTATTGTGTTCAGTACTGGTCTCCGTATCTCAAAAAAGATATAGTAGAATTGGAAAAGGTACAGCGAAGGGCGACGAAAATGATAGTGGGGATGGGACGACTTTCCTATGAAGAGAGGCTGAGAAGGCTAGGGCTTTTTAGCTTGGAGAAGAGACGGCTGAGGGGAGATATGATAGAAGTGTATAAAATAATGAGTGGAATGGATCGGGTGGATGTGAAGCGACTGTTCACGCTATCCAAAAATACTAGGACTAGAGGGCATGAGTTGAAGCTACAGTGTGGTAAATTTAAAACGAATCGGAGAAAATTTTTCTTCACCCAACGTGTAATTAGACTCTGGAATTCGTTGCCGGAGAACGTGGTACGGGCGGTTAGCTTGACGGAGTTTAAAAAGGGGTTAGATAGATTCCTAAAGGACAAGTCCATAGACCGCTATTAAATGGACTTGGAAAAATTCCGCATTTTTAGGTATAACTTGTCTGGAATGTTTTTACGTTTGGGGAGCGTGCCAGGTGCCCTTGACCTGGATTGGCCACTGTCGGTGACAGGATGCTGGGCTAGATGGACCTTTGGTCTTTCCCAGTATGGCACTACTTATGTACTTATGATTTTATAGATAATTTTACAAGATACCTTTTTCTTGGAAAAACTAAGTCACGCTTAAAAATATGTATAATGCAAGTAACATAACGACACAGTAAATGATGGCAGCTAAAGGCCAGGATAGCCCGTCTAGTCAGCCCAGTAAGGTGGCTAGGGTTGAACCTGCCACTCTGTGCAGGCTTCATCCCTCTATGCCTTTGTTTAGTTTTGCTTTGATTTTATGATAGGGATCCTGTGTTTATCCCATGCCTTATTATGTTACTGTTTTAGTCTCCACCACTACCAGAAAAGAATTCCAGGCAGCATACACTACCATTTGTGATAAAGATAAAAATAACACAATAAATGGTGGCAGATAAAGACTTCCATGGCCCATCCAGTCTGCACAACAAGACAAAAGCTGCACCCACCACTCTATGCAGGTTATAGTCATTCATGTTTAAACATTGGTTGGCAATTTGTCATCATGCCAACCACATATAGGTAGTTAAATATGATATCAGTCTTGGGACAATCTTTTAACCAAATGGATTGCTAACATTATTTAACTTGCTAATCTCAACATTAAGATGTTTTCCCCTCTGCTTTAAAATGCACAGCACCCTCATTCGTAGTATATGAAGTGATACAATACAGACTTGATCTTCATCTGTCTTTTTCCATTTGCGGGACACTGACCGCAGAAGTCTATTTGGCACTGTCTTCACATTCCCAACTACTCTTGTCTAATATAATACCTCGACAGCCTTGTTTTGTTTCCATCATCATCCTATTTAGGCAACCTTGTATCCTATACATTTTTGAATTCCCTCACTGTTTTTGACTCCATCACCTCTACTGGAAGATGGTTCCAGGCATCCACTATACTCTCTGTGAAAAACTATATACCAAATATATTATATACCAATTTGAAGAGTATGTGAAATATATTGGTTTCTTTACTCAGTGCAGACTTCGTAACCTATACTCTTTTGATTTTGATTCATTTCACACACTTATTCATGATCTTGTGACTTCTCATATTGAATATTGTAATGCAGCATTTGCAGGCATTGCTTCTCGCCAATTAAATTGACTTCAGACCCTTCAAAACACAACTATTCGCCTACTCTGCCATGTTCACTGTTTTGATCGCTTCACTCCGCTTTTTATTCATCTTCATTGGCTACCCATTCGTTTTTATATTCCATTTAAAACTTTATGCCTTACCTATCAGTCATATTACTCAGGACAACCTTCCTATCTGATTTCTATTATTCCATATACACCATCCCATATTCTTAGGTTTCTAGACTCAAATCAATTAGTTCTTCCAAATCTGAAGCAGGCTCATAAGTCCACTTGCTCCTCTGCTTTTTACTTTCTTTCCCCAAACCTCTGGAACGATCTTCCACCCAATCTCTTTCCTGAACACTCTTTCCCCAAATTTAAGGCTTTACTCAAAGCACAATTTTTAGACTACCCTTCAGTGATAAGATTTTTAAAATGTATTTGTATTTCCTGTTTTGTATGTTTTAATGAACTATGTACAACACCTTGAGTGGCTGTTGTAACTGGGGAGGCAATCAAAAAAGCTTGTAAATTATTTACTTATTCATTTAGATTAGGCTCACACCTTTTCAGTAGTTGTTCAAGGCGAGTTACTTTCAAGTGCACTAGAATAAATAAAATAAAGTGTAAGTATTTTGTTATATTTTTTTCTTAAGGAGGTTTATCACTATATTGCTAGCTGTAATAGCATATACATTAGAACTTATCATATTATCAATGTTCAGATTTCTAAGAAGATGAAGCTGCCAGAATATTTCAAGGTCTTTTACATATACGTATTGTAAAGATATGTTACGTACCATCAGTGAGAAGGTAGAAAGACAAAAATGGAAAGAAACTTCAAATAATAGCTGGGGGGGGGGGGGGGGGGAAGGAGAAAGGATTTTCAAAATGGAAGAGAACTACAAATAGGCCTAGGGGCAGGGATTCAGCCTGAGGAAGCATGAGAGAAGACAGGAGCAGAACTGGGAATCTGATAAAAAGCAGCAGGGGTAGGAAGAGCTGCTTTCAATCCAGAAAGGATCTACCTGAAGGTGAGTTTGAGGAGCTAGCAACCCACAAATAAAACAATAAGATAACATAATGCTAAAGAAACTTTCGAAATTTTGAAAGCCTGTGAGACAAATAGGTCAGTTAAAAAGAACTGTTTTGAGCTTTTACAAGCTTCGCCATTAATTGTTTGAGAAAGCCTGTGAAACAGAGAACCAGGACTGTTCACGGAACTGTTTGTGACTTTAAGAGGGACATTTTATAACAGGACATCTAGGATTAATAAGAAAGAAGGTGCCTATTTTATAAAAACCCAAGGCAGCTGTGTCTTTTTTAAAAATACTAGCACAAATTATGAAGAAATAACTTATAGATTGTGGGTACTGATATTTATGCCTGCTCAGGTACAGGCCTAAATGTTAGCATGTAAAGTACATGTGTATTTTATGTAATTTGCATATAAATTGCAATTCTACCCACGCTTCTCCCAAACTTCTCCGCTGAGCATGCCTACTGTATAAGTATGGGTGTAGAAATGCAAAGGAACTGTATGTAATAGAAGAGAGGCTGATGTGCATAATTACCAGGAGAGAGACCTAGGAGTGTCTGAGAATCTCAAGGCGATGAAACAATTTGACATGGCAATGGCAAAGCCAGAAGGATACTAGGATGCATAGAGAAGAGCATAAGTCACAGAAAGGAGGAGGTAATAATGGCCCTGTAGTACTTGTATTTGGTTTTGGTGGCTATCCAGCTTATTTTCGAAAGAGAAAGACCCAAATTGGGAGATGGGCGTCCGTTTTCTGTGGGCGCCCAAATCGGTATAATCGAAACCCGATTTTTGGTGTCCTCAACTGCAGTCCGTCAGAGAGACGAACAAAGATCACGGGGGCGTGTTGGAGGCGTGGCGAAGGCGGAACTGGGGCGTGGTTATCGGCCGAGGAGAGATGGGCGTCTTTCGCTGATAATCGAAACAAGAAGGGCGTTTTTGACAAGAATTTGGTCCGCTTTATTTGGACCCTTTTTTTTCAGGTCCAAGTCCCAAAAATGTGCCCCAACTGACCAGATGACCACCGGAGGGAATCGGGGATCACCTCCCGACTCCCCCAGTGGTCACTAACCCCCTCCCACCAAAAAAAACACTTTACAAACTTTTTTTCCCAGCCTGTATGCCAGCCTCAAATGCTGTACACACCTTCATGACAGCAGAATGTGTTCTATCCTCTGACAGCCTTTCCCTGGTTCTGATGTGGGTCTCGGGTGAGTGTGACACCTTTTCTGTTAAGGGCACTGCAGAGTCACATCAGCAATGCACTGTGGTGGGTGTAGGGTATTGGGCTCTGTGATTCCACTAGCTTGTGTTAAATGCTCACAATGTTGGTAGTTGGTAGGCTCTATTCCCATGGTGCTTTTCCCACTGCTTACTGGGTCAGAGTGTGCCCTGTTTTGTTTCCAGTGGTCCATGAGGTAGTGGCCATTTGTGTAACACTTTTAGATCCCTTTAATGTGTTAGCCACGTTACAGCACTTAGTTCTTACCTTGAATGTTGCTGAAAGAGGGAATTGTACACCATTCTGCCAGCTCGGACCTACTGCTAATCTCAGTACCAGCGAGACTCGTTGCCAGTGGGGCACAACCTCTGATCTGCAGTTAACTGTGAGTAAAGGTGCTTATTCAAATAAAGGATGTTTTCAGTGAGATTAGTCTTCAGGTGTCAACTGCTGTGCCAAGGTTATACACCAGCAACAAGTCCTGTCCCTGGAGCACTTTTAGTGAGTACTGCAGTGCACTTCAGGCAGGCAGACCCAGGCCCATCCCCCCCCCCACCTATAACACTTGTGGTGGTAAATGGGAAGCCTCTAAAACCCACTGTACCCACATGTAGTTGCCCCCTTCACCCCTAAGAGCTATGGTAGTGTTGTACGTTTGTCCCTCCCACGACCAAATGGCTTGGATTGGGACATTTCTGAGCTGGGCGTTTTTAGTTTCCATTATCGCAGAAAAAAAAACGCCCATCTCAGAAGGGACCAAAATCCATGGCATTTGGTCCATCCAAACCATATTTTCGAAACGAAAGATGAACGCCCATCTTTTTCGATAATACGGTCTGTCCCGCCTCTTCACATACCCGTTTTTGGACATAGACGCCCATGGAGATGGGCATTTGCGTTCGATTATGCCCCTCCACATCTGGTTGAGGATGTAAAAAGACTTGAAACAGTTCAGAGAAAAGCAAAAAAAAAAAAAAAAAAGGCATTCAGTTAGCTTAGCAGGGTTTAAAAAAAGGTTTGGATAATTTTGTAAAAGAAAAGTCCATAAACCATTATTAAGATGGACTTGGGAAAATCCACTGCATAATCTAGGATAAGCAGCATAAAATTTGTTTTGCTGTTCTGGGATCTTGCCAGGTACTTGTGACCTGGATTGGCCACTGCTGGAAACAGGATGCTGGGCTTGATGGACCTTCGGTTTGTCTCAGTATGGCAATGCTATGTTCTTATGGTGGTGGCTGTAGCCAGAAGAATGCTAGGCTGCATAGAGAGAGGCATAAACTGCAGAAAAAAGGAGGTGTTGATGCCCCTGTTAAGTCATGGTGAGGTCCCACTTGGTGTATTGTGTTCAGTTTTGGAGGCCATATCTCTCCAAGGGCATAAGACTTGAGGTGGTCCAGAGGAAGGTGTCAAAAATGCTACAGGGTTTGCACCATAAGATGTATGAGAACAGACTATAAGATCTGAATATGTATGAAATAGAGGAGATACGACAGACATTTATGTACTTGAAAGGTATTAATATGAACTGAGGTTGCAGGAGTAATGTCAGGAAATACTACATACCAAATATAGTATTTCACATACCAGTTTGAATATGAAATATACTATTTCACATATTCTTCATATACTACTAGCGATTATTTAAAAAACGATAGACAAAAAGAGAAAGGCTTGGTACTCAAAACAAATAGGAACAGATGTTTCTGATACAAAATCACTTTTTCACTTAGTCACTAAACTGACAGATACATTGGCTCGATCCCAACAACATAATGTTAAATTCCCATCAACCCTGGAACTAGCAAGTTTCTTCCAAAACAAGATTGTTAAAATTAGATCTACTTTTACAACTTCAACGGAAGTATGCTCCATAGCGGACACCAATTCGACAGTCATAGTGGGAGTCAGGATCTGGTGGGATTTGAACCCTCCAAACTGGAAGAACTTCATCACACAATATCAAAAAAACTCTAAATCCTATTGTACACTAGACCCCTGCCTGCCACACTTAATGAGATCTCCCGCTTCTAAATTTTCGTGCAATTTATTCCTATGGATTCAATATCTACTCTCATTTGGCTAATTCGTGTCTTCAATGGGTGAAATCATCATTAATCCCTTAATCAAGGACCCAAGGAATCCAATGAACTAGTAGCCAACTACAGACCAGTGGCCTCAATTCCACTGTTCACAAAACTTACAGAAGGCCTAATATGTCATCAACTAAACAATTATCTATCCCCAACATGACATCCTGCACACCTCACAATCAGGCTTTATAACCTTCCACAATAAGGAAACAGTTCTTGTATCCACTGTAGATAAAGCCAGAGCCATCCTGACCAATAAAGACAGGGCATTGCTACTACAATTCGATCTATCAACCACCTTTGACGAGATGGACCATAATATCTTATTAATGGAGCTAAATTAATATTGGAATTGGAGATAAGGTTCTGTCCTGGTTTAAAGACTTCCTGACAACTAGATCATACAGAGTAAAACAAATCAAAATCCTTTCAGAAAGCTGGTGCAATCCTTGCGGAGTCCCTCAAGGATCACCACTATCCCCCACATTATTTAACATTTTCTTATGCATATTAAGCCACATTCTCTCTTCAAAGGGCTTCTCGATTACAGCTATGCAGTAACCATCCCCTTACTCTCCACCATATCCCAGACAATGGAAGTGATTGGAGACTGTGTTCAGGTCATTAGTAAATGGATGGGCAGTTATAAACTGAAGCTAAACCCAGAAAAAAAAAAAGAATGTCTACTATTGGACTACAAACCAGGCCCACAGGAAATGCAGATTTCCATAAACAACTTATTCTTCCCACTACAACAAAGCTATTAGGAGTGTATTTAGACCAATCGCTGTCATCCAACCTACACATCTCGAATATGGTGAAAAGCTCATTCTCAATGTTAAAACTAATAAGGAAGTACTTTGAGACAGTACAATTCAGATTACTGGTTCAATCTTTGATTTTATTGAAACTGGACTACTACAATCTTATACTATTAGGAGCTCAAAAAAACAAACAAACCCAAAAAATGCAGACTACAATCTGTTCAAAACACAGCAATCAGTTTAATTTACTCATTGAATAAACACGACCACAATTCCCATCTTTACATTGAGTGACACTGGTTACTGGTAGAGGCAAGGATTCAATTCAAACTAGCCTACACACTATTCAAAATCCTCACAGGAGATTTCCAGGCTACATGCCTTCACGTGTAAAATTTATTGCCAAGAAGAGGTGAGAAGGCCTAATAACTTCTCCCCTTTTGCTCTACCGTCTCCCTAAAGGTATAAAATGAATCATTATTTACGGGCAACTATTAGCATACCAAGCACCCAAAGTCTGGAAGGACTTGAACTTAAGCCTAGATTATTTAAATGACTATAGGTAACTACAAAAAACACATAGACATTTATCTTAAAAAAAAATTATATGTTAATTCCTCTACAAAGGATATTTGATCTTGTAATATTTGCTGTAAGTCCCGAGGTATTGTCTCGGTCCTATCTTTGTATTCAAGACCCAAAATTGTAAACCGCTTAGAACTTAAGATACAAGCAGTATAAAAATTCCAAATAAAGTAAAGAAACAATAGCTTAGAGTCAAGTAAGACTCCAAGATACCGGAAAACTAACTGCTGGAATAGGAATATCAAAAGGAACTGGCTTATGTGAGGGGTTGAGACAAAGGACCAGTGACCCAGCAAACAACAGTTTTATCAGGACTGAGCATAAGCTGGTGATCTTTTAGACAGGTGGCTAGAGGGGTCAACATTTCTGAAGAGGGGTACGATCTATACAGAGTGGGGAACACTAAAAGACCAGAAGAATATCTGGTCAGATGCATCACGAGATGGAGTATTCCATTGTACGTCCTGACTAGATCTAAGCATTCAGCTTGATATACCACCTTTCTGTGGTTACAATCAAAGCAGTTTACATATTATATATGGGTACTTATTTTGTACCTGGGGCAATGGAGGGTTAAGTGTCTGACCCAGAGTCACAAGGAGCTACAGTGGGAATTGAACCCAGTTCACCAGGATCAAAGTCCACTACACAAACCACTAGGCTACTCCTCCACTCCACCTTCTTATGCAGGTATTTTGGTCCCCCATCCCTTACTGCAATAAACACCTGGATCAACACTTTAAATGGAACCATATAGGTTCAGAAGCCAATGCACCTTTCATTACAGAGGCACTGCTGGATTTCTTCTGTAAGCACTTACCACCATTCTAGTGGCTACATTCTAGACTTCCTGGAATCTCTGTGCTAGTCTTCTAGGGATGCTGAGATCATCAGTATAATCCAGGTGAGAAAGAATTATTGCTTTTACTATCACTTGAAAGGCCTTCCTGTGCAAGTAAGGGTGTATTTTATGCATCTGTTTCAGTTTATACAATGCTGTCTTTACTACTTCAGACACTTTAATTTCCATCATAAAATCTATATTCAGTAATACCCCCAAGTTCTTTATGTTGGTCTTAGAAACAATGGTAATATCTTCCAACCTTATTGGGGTCCCTTTGGAGAAAATTTTCCTCATTTGAAAAGGATCCATTTTACTTGGGTTCAGCAACAATTTATTTTCCCAACAATCATTCTGATATTTGTGCTACACAAGTATTCAGATCTCTCCCTACTGTATATAATATTTTAATATTGTGTGTGTGTTATATATTAATCCTAGGGCGGAAAATAAGGTACTCTGGAGATCAAAGATTGGTGTACATAAACAGTCTCTGATCACAACAAAAAGATTATTTCTCAAAATTAATTCAACCACATCAATTGGATTCTTCCAGGCTTCTCAACCTGGTGCATTCACTTACATGTGTTACAGACAGTATGGAGAATTATGATGTCCCTTCTGCATCTACATTGGCAATTTATTTTAAGGATAAGGTAGATAAAATTAGAGATTCATTGAGTGTAAGAGGGAATTTATGATTATCTTTTTATTGATCCCTCTGAAATTCTAGCAGATAGAGTTTGGTATGTTTTTAAGTTTATTATATTAAATGAAACTTTAAGACTCTTGAAGAAATATGCTAGTTCTAATTGTTCACTGGATATATGTCCTGTTTATTTGTTAAGATCACCAAGTTTACTGTTTGTGAATTTACTAGCGTACTGACCTAATTTACAATTTCAGATTGGTTATTTTCCAGTATCAAAGTCTGACACAGCGCTTACTCCTATTTTGAAAAATCCAAAGGGAAATGTGCAGGTATTATCTAATTACAGACTGGTGGCATCAATTCCTCTATTGGCTAATCTGAAGGGGAGGGGTGGATCACGGAACAATTGGTTAATTATCTACAGACATTTGAAATATTGCACCAGTTGCAGTCTCATTACTCACTACAGCCCAGATGATAAGTTTAGGACAGACTTCCCTCATAGTGCAGTTTGATTTGCCTTTGATTTAAAGGGTTCCTCACTACACGCTCATATCAAGTGATTTCAAACTCGATTACATCAGCGACATGGAAACCTGAATGCGGTGTTCCACAGGGATCCCCCCTCTCACCGACCATATTCAACCTAATGATGACACCCTTGGCCAAATTACTATCAAATCAGAACCTAAACCCTTATATATACGCTGACAATGTAACGATCTTCATCCCATTCCATCAAGATTTAAGGGAAATCTCCAATGAAGTCAAGCAAAGCCTACATATTATGAATTCCTGGGCAGATGCATTTCAGCTGAAACTCAATGCTGAGAAAACCCAGTGCCTGGTACTTACCTCACAATACAATAAGAATAAATTTACCACCATCAACACACCTAAACTAAATCTACCAGTTTCGGACACCCTGAAAATCCTCGAAGTCACCATTGATTGACATCTTACACTTGAGAACCATGCAAATAACATAACCAAAAAGATGTTTCATTCAATGTGGAAACTAAAAAGAGTTAGACCATTTTTTCCAAGGATTGTCTTCCACAATCTGGTACAATCACTGGTACTCAGTCATCTGGACTATTGTAACTCACTCTACGCTGGCTGTAAAGAGCAAATACTCAAAAAACTCCAGACAGCTCAGAATATGGCAGCCAGACTAATATTCGGCACACCAAAATATGAAAGCGCAAAACCCCTACGAGAAAAACTACACTGGCTCCCACTAAAAGAACACATCACGCTCAAACTTTGCACTTTAGTCCATAAAATCATCCATGATAACGCCCCAGCCTACATGTCAGATCTAATAGAACTACCACCCAGGAACGCAAAACAATCTTCCCGCACATCCCTCATTCTTCATCCTCCCAAGTGTAAGGGTTTGAAATACAAATCAATGCATGCATCTACCTTTTCCTATACGAGCACGCAGCTCTGGAATGCGTTGCCACGTAACTTGAAAACGGTCTATGAACTGACCAATTTCCGCAAACTATTAAAAACCTCTCTCTTCGACAAGATATATCACAAAGATCAACATGTGTAACTGTATAACCTTTTGAACTTCTAGTACTGTCTTATAATGTCTTTTGCTTTAACACCATCATGTAACACAAACCCTCTGTAAACCTAATGTATATTCACTTCTATTTCCAGTACCCATGATGTATTGTAAGCCACATTGAGCCTGCAAAGAGGTGGGATAATGTGGGATACAATTGCAATAAATAAATAAATACATTTGGTAGATCATACTCTTTTTGTTATGTTTATTGGACTTTTTTGGTATCTCAGGTCATGTTTTGCATTGGGTCAGAGGTTTTCTAGGTAGATCATATAGGGTGCAAATGCGTGGGGAAATGTCAGAGCCCTGGAAAGCTACTTGTGGGATACTTTAGGGCTCCCCATTGTCCCTTACGCTGTTTAATATCTTGATGCAACCATTAGCAAAAATCTAGAGAACTCGAAGATCCAATTCTTTATATATGCAGATGATATTACTATGGTATTTTGCCATTTACTACTTGCAATGCAGGACATGAATCTGCTCTTTGTGGTTTTTTAGATTTAGTCGATTCATGTGTTTCTGCATATAAATTGAAATTTAAAGAGAGAAAGTTTTTATGGATAGGTCCATCGTTACCTTTGAGTGATATGCAGGCTTATTTTCGAAAGAGAAGGATGCCCAATCTTTCAACACAAATCGCAAGAAGGGCGTCCTTCTCACAGGGTCGCCCAAATCGGTATAATGGAAAGCCGATTTTGGGCGTCCTCAGCTGCTTTCCGTCTCGGGGACGACCAAAGTTCCCGGAGGCATGTCGGAGGCGTAGCAAAGGCGGGACTTGGGCGTCCTCGACCCATAATGGAAAAAAAAAAGGACATCCCTGACGAACACTTGGACGACTTTACCTGGTCCTTTTTTTCTTACAACCAAGCCACAAAAAGGTGCCTGAACTGACCAGATGACCACCGGAGGGAATCGGGGATTACCTCCCCTTACTCCCCCACTGGTATCCTGGCATGTCAGGGGGACCAGTGCACTACGAATGCTGGCTCCTCCACAACCAAAGGGCTTGCAGAGTTTGTAGGACAAGAAAGGGGATCTATGGCCTTGCTGTCACACCAGACGGCAAACCTCCTCCATTTAAAAGAATAACACCTCTTAGTGGAATCTTTCCTGAAAGCCAGCAAGACTCGGGAGATACCCTCTGAAAGACCCAAGGAAGCGAATTCTAGGTGGGTCTTGGGCATGCCTAACACATGGGTGCTCTCGACCCATAATCAAGAAAATAAGGGTGTCCCTGATGAGAACTTGGGATGACTTTACTTGGTCCTTTTTTTCTTACAATCAAGCCACGAAAAGGTGCCCGAACTGACCAGATGACCACTGGAGGGAATCGGGGATGACCTCCCCTTACTCCCCCAGTGGTCACTAACCCCTCCCTACCCTCCCAAAAATGTTTTTAAAATATTTTTTGCCAGCCTCTATGCCAGCCTCAAATGTCATACTCAGGCCCATCGCAGCAGTATGCAGGTCCCTGGAGCAGTTTTAGTGGATGCAGTACACTTCAGACAGGCGGACCCAGACCCCCCCCCCCCCTCACCTGTTACACTTGTGGTGGTAAATGTGATCCCTCCAAAACCCACAAGAAACCCAAGGGTTTGGATTTGGTCGTTTCTGAGATGGGCGTCCTCAGTTTCCACTATCGCCGAAAATCAGAAACGACCAAGTCTAAGGACGACCATCTCTAAGGACGACCTAAATTTCCAGATTTGGGCGTCCTTGACCGTATTATCGAAACAAAAGATGGACGTCCATCTTGTTTCGATAATACAGGTTTCCCCACCCCTTCGCGAGGACGTCCTCAGAAATACTTGGGCATCCCTTTCGATTATGCCCCTCACAGATTCCTATACAGCTGGCCCTGGAAAGCTTCCTCAAAGCTGAGGACCATCCAGCAAATTTGGATAGGCTGCTAAAGATTGGCAATATAGCTCAGGGGGTGAGGAACGTTTAGCTTAAGCAGCCATCCACAGCGGTGACGTCACCTCCTCCCAGAATATGAACATTTACGTGCAAAACTAATAAGGCCGTAAAAATGTCTAAAATATTACTAAGCACAAAAGCTTTTACTTTTTGGCCATTCCCCCAAATGTCTGCTGCTGGCATTTTGTATGGGCCTTGCTCTCTCTCTCATCCCCTTTGTATATCAGAATGAAACAAGGAGGGGCGAGAGAGTACTTGGGAATTTGGCGGGGGGGGGGGGGGGGGTTGGTGCTTATCCAATGAACACCTTCTTTAACATTTTTGCATCAGCATTGTGTTGGTTAAAACCTATTTATGCTCTTATGTTCTGTGAAAATCATAGTGGTAATACTAAGCAATGTTCAAAGTCCATACTGTTTGGGCTAAAGAGTGTATGTCAGGATAGAAAAATTTATTTATTTATTTATTGCATTTGTATCCCACATTTTCCCACCTTTTTGCGGGCTCAGTGTGGCTTACAATACATTATGAATAGTGGAAATACAATTTATTACAATTCAGGTTATGGACTACATTGTGAAGAGTTGACGAGATGAAATCAAAATCATTAAGGAATCAGTCAATTGAGAAGAACAATGAGACAGTGGAAGGAGAGAACAGGAAATTAGAGGCGCTATATGAAGTATGTGGTGTACATTTTTCTGTGAGTAGAGGTATGAGTGTGGTGAGATTAAGGGTTGAGAGTTCATAAATGGATGTATTAATGTATTACTGAACAGTGAGTGTGAGCTTTATGTGTTTTGGTTCTTTCTGTAAATTTTCTCAAAAAGATGCGTCTTCAATGACTTGCGGAAGTTGGTTTGTTCATAGATCGTTTTCAGGTTCCGCGGCAGTTTGTTCCAGTACTGCGTGCTCATGTAAGAAAAGGTCGTTGCGTGTAACGTCTTGTATTTCAGGCCCTTGCAGTTAGGGAAGTGGAGGTTGAGGAACGTTCAGGATGATCTTTTAGCGTTTCTGGGTGGTAAGTCTATTAATTCAGATATGTAGGCTGGGGCTTCGCCGTGAATGATTTTGTGGACTAATGTGCATACTTTGAAAGTAATGCGTTCTTTGAGTGGGAGCCAGTGTAGCTTCTTTCGCAAGGGTTTTGCACTTTCATATTTTGGTAGTCCGAAGATAAGTCTGGCTGCTGTATTCTGGGCTGTTTGAAGTTTCCTCAGGATTTGCTCTTTGCAGCCTGCGTATAGTGAGTTGCAGTAATCCAGATGGCTGAGTACTAGGGATTGTACTAGGCTGCGGAAGACGGATCTTGGGAAGAATTGTCTTACTCTTTTCAGTTTCCACATGCAGTAGAACATCTTTTTGGTTGTGTTGTTTGCATGGGTTTCGAGTGTTAGGTGGCGGTCTATGGTAACTCCAAGGATTTTTAGCGTTTCTGAGATTGGAAGGTTTAGGTTAGGTGTATTTAAAGCGGTGAATTCATTCGTGTTGTATTGGGAGGTAAGTATCAGGCATTGAGTTTTTTCTGCGTTTAGTTTCAAATGGAATGTATCTGCCCAGATGTTCATGATACGTAGACTTTGGTTGATTTCATTGAAGATTTCTTTGATGTCTTGTTTGAAAGGGATGTATATTGTTACATCGTCAGCGTAGATATATGGGTTGAGGTTATGGTTTGATAGGAGTTTTGCCAAGGGGGTCATCATTAGGTTGAAGATGGTTGGTGAGAGAGGCGATCCTTGTGGTACTCCACATTCAGGTGTCCATGCAGCAGACGTGGCTGAGTTTGATGTGACTTGGTATGAACGTTGGGTTAAGAACCCCTTGAACCAGTTTAGGACATTTCCTCCCATGCCAAAATATTCAAGTATGTGTAATAGGATTCCGTGGTCTACCATGTCGAAGGCACTAGACATGTCAAATTGTAGGAGGAGTATATTGTTACCTGTTGCAATCATTTGTTTGAATTTAGACATGAGGGTGATTAATACTGTTTCTGTGCTGTGATTCGGTCGGAATCCTGATTGGGCATCATGCAGTATTGAGTATTTGTTTAAATAGTTAGTGAGTTGTTTAGTTACCACTTCTTCGGTTATTTTGGTTATTAGTGGTATGGATGCTACTGCTCTGTAGTTGGTTATTTCCCTTGCGCTTTTCTTTGTGTCTTTGGGTATAGGGGTGAGTAGAATTTTTCCTTTTTCTTTTGTGTTTTCAGATAATGTAAAATTTCCATCTGCTGACAAAGAAACCATACATACCTGGTAGAACGTAGGCACAAAGTCAAATTTTATGTGCAACCCAGCTTATTAGAAACACAGACTCTAACTTTAATATATGTTTTCCTAAAATCTTCAGAGAATATTTGAATGACTGACCTTAGAAAAACTCTGGAAGGGCACTGCATCGACCACTAGGCCACTCCAGGGACCTGCTTGCTGCTCTAATAGGACTGGCCATAACATCTGAAGCCGTCAAAGAGGCTGGTATTTACTGTTTTTTTTCACACCTTTGGGAGGTGAGAGGGGGTCATGCCTTAATCCTTTCAGTAGTTATTTAGGGCACCTTTTAGCCTCGGATGTTTTTGCTTTGTTCCATTATTGCAGAAAAACATCAAAGTTTTGAGAATGCTCAGATCCTACCCCAGACACACCCACTTGTGATCTGGACATATTGCAGATGAACTGCATAGAAAAACATCTTTAGAATGGGTTTTGAAAATAGCGATTTGGACATTTTTTATTTAAAAATGTCCATCTGCCTTTTTGAGATGCTTTTTGGACGTTTTTCTGTTTCGAAAATGAGCCCCTAGGAAACATGCCCCTAAATTTGCTTCAGTAAATTCAAAGCTTTGATCATGAATCAAGTTGAGATGGCACCAAAAAAAAAAAAAAAAAAAAAAGATTATCAACATACCAAAAATGCATAACTAGTGATACTAACAACATAATAAATATCAACAGAAGACGACCATCTGGATCTTCCAATACGCCAAGCTATCCCTGCACGCACAGCTAAGGATTCATCCCAGTTGCCAGCCACAGAGCGCATTTACAGAACAGTATTTTTTTTATTTCCTCCTTTGTACTTCACTACCTTGAAGAGCATACAACATCCCTAACTAGTTTCTCCCATGCCTAACCACAACGTTATGTAATAATCTAAACAGACAGCAATATTAGCTTGGTTGTTGGTTAAATATCTAGACTCATAGCTCCTGTGAACAGCCTGCAAGACACAAGAGTAGCCAGTGGGGAATGCAGAGGAATGTGGGGACATGAACAGAGATCTATTGCAGGGCCTCAGTAAGGGCTTAAAAAAAAAAAAAAGAGCAGAAAAGCAGGGCCATGTGCAAAAACTCCAAAAGCACAGTTGCTCAATTGTAGTGCTGCTTCCAACTAGACATATCCAGCTAAGTAAGTACCTACATTTCCACTATGACTGTAGTTATTACAGAACTTGCAGCCTGCCAGACAGACCTGCTTGCCAGTCGAACTTGATTCTGTCTTCAGTCTGCTAAGCAGGTCCCAGCTACCAGTTGATTCTTCCATTGCAGCCTATCAAACAACTCAACTATGTGAATTCCTGTGTTTACTACTACTACTACTACTTAACATTTCTAGAGCGCTACTAGGGTTACGCAGCGCTGTACAGTTTAACAAAGAAGGACAGTCCCTGCTCAAAGGAGCTTACAATCACTACACAATTCATCACTACAAACTGTACAAGATCCTCACTTTCATAAGACATTGATATTTTACTCAGTACCGATTTGTTTGAAAAGGAAGATATGGAAGGAATTCCCTGAAAAATGCATGATCCAGAACATAATTAATTTAAAACATACATTTTTAGCTTCCTCTTTTATCTGAGAATTAAGAGTATAATAGTTATTCCCTGAAAATACTAGCTTAACTATTACTCACTCACCCAGCACAGCACACACCAGGGGTCGACAGGGAAGGTTCTTGTCTGCTGCTTTCTTCCTATGCCTCATAGGCTTCAAACACACAAAGATAAGAAGGAAATCAGTAGATACTCTCAAATCAGTTGGTCAAACTCATGGAAAATACATCACCACTTCAAATTAGTGTAATGTGCCTTTGAAGTCTGAATGTGCCTGAACACAGCAGGAGAAAAAGAAAATGGCCTCCAATTTCTTACCACACTCAGAAAGGATTCTGTCTTTACACAGGGATGTTTCCTTTGTCTCATTTACTATATTCAAGTATGATCATTGAAATGATGGATATTTTTTCCATCAGCTTCCTTTCTATTATTATTTTTACTTCTGGATGCCATCATTTATTTTGAGAAGCCTCATCTCAAAGGAGACAAATTTTCCCCAATGTTGGCATGGATGCACAAATTAAAAACTAATCAGAATCCCCTCTCTCAATGGCTGCCATTTTAGATGTCCCCCCCCCCCCCCCCCCCCACCGCCCTTCCGATCTCCTGCCTGACATAGAACCATTCTCTCACAAAATAACCTTAAATGTTTCTAAGATGGAATGCATTCAATACAGCAATCCAGAGTCTACGCTGAGTTCTTTTGGCAGCAAAAGCTCTTCAAGCAAGTCACAAATGTTAAGGATCAGGGTTCCCCAGATCTGTCCAGGGAATCTCACACCAGCAGGGATCTCAGACTATTCATGAAAAATATGCATGAGATAAATTTGTATATACTGTCTTCAATTTATGCAGATTTTATTTTTTGCAGAAAGCAACTATGGATAACAAGAAAACTCATCTGGCTTTGGAGTTCTTTGGATAGGTTGGGAAAGCCCTGCTCTAGATGGTACACCTACCATTCTGTGCAAGTTGACTCGGAAATTCATATTGTCATCATGTAAAAATGCATTTGCATACTGATCCTGTTAAAGAAAAAATCAGAATGGTTAAGAAACATGACAGATTATTTCATGTAACTGGATTTTCCCTCAATTTCTTGATGATCATTTTTTTTTAATTAGTGATAGGCTGCTGTTTGAAATACCACCATGATGTTACAGGAAAAAGAACAGAAAACAGTTATTTCATTAAAAAAATATTTTTACTATACATTTTGCAGGTATTGCATACCTCATCATCTTTATTTGTAAAGAATGTAGCTGGAAGCTCTTTTAATGACAGTACTTCAGTTGCAATGCTTGAGCCAGCTGTCATGTCTCTGCTTCTTATTTTAGCTTCTCTCCTTTAAATTTAAAGATTTACTCTGTTGCCATGGCATTCTGAGGGGCCCATCGCTTGTGTAATGACACACTATCGGTGGCTCTGACAGAAGCAGACCCTGATAAGATACCTTTTGCCAATGACAACTAAGCAGATTAATTAATTTACATAACATACAATGAAAAAAAAAATTCTAAAAGTCCTTCATATAAAATAAATATTGATTTGCCCAGGTAAATTAGCTATCTGAAAATTGCTCCCCCCCCCCTTTAAGCAGTTAAAAGTAGGACAGCCATTTCACAGCACATGTTTTTAGCTACATTTAGAGGAAGTGCTTCCTGTGGCATGTTTTGGACAGGATTAAAAAAATAAGACACAGACTGTTTTTAAATCTGCATGCATTTGTTTTCATTAAAATTTTCCCTGCCCAAAAAGCAGGTGGACAAGCTTGTGGGTATTTTATAAATGAGCAGTTTTCAACGACAAAATGTGCGTTTCCCTTTGAAAATTAGGTACAACATCTCTAATGACATTGTGCCCTGCTGGGAAATTTGAAATTGCCCTCATAAAGCAGATGAACACTATTAGCACAATATTCAAGCGGTTTTATGCTGATAAAATGCTGGCTAACCTGCATAAAAGTGCCGTTTCTGCAATTTGGGTCAGTGTCTGCCCCATCATAAACTGTACATGGAATGTGGCGGGAATAACATCCCCATTAAACGCAGTAAAATAGCGCAGTTCAACAGAATGGGGTAGACTTAGCATACCTGCAAAAGACACTTATCTGATGTAGAACACTTAAAATTGCAGAAGACATGGGTGGGTGAAGTGTTCTACTTTTCATCAGGGCATCATAGGGGACGACTGGTGGTGATGATTGGGAAGGCGCATCATGTGGAGTTAGTCACCAAGGATACAGAAAGGAGATACTTATTACTGAAGATGCAATTACAGGGAAAGGTTTATATTTGGTAACCTTATATGGTCCAAATACCTATGACCCATCCTTTTACCAACATCTTATAGAGCTTTGTACTCCTTATTCTGAATACCCGTTATTAATTGCTGGGTATTTCAATTTGGTGATGGACCCTCAATTGGACAGGTCATCTCCCCATCCGAGGGGCATCCCGGGGTCCTATACTGTTTAACCTTTTGTAAGGTTAAACAGTATATGGTCCTGAGCTTAGTAGATCCCTGGTGTCTTTTACACCCGGAGGAGCAGGATTTCACCCTGTTTCACAAGCACATGGCTCTTGCTCTAGAATAGACTATATCTTGCTCAGTGATTTTTATTTTCCTAGTGTTCACTCAGCTATAATAGGACCGGAGGAGATCTCAGATTATTCACTTATCTGGTAGACCTACTTCCCAAGCATACTACCAGCAGTCTAGGTGTTGGAGATTTCCCTCTTACTTATTTCAGAAACAGGATGTCCAGAAACTTATTCTGAATAAATGGGAGGAGTTTGTACATAATAACCAGCTGCATGCCAATGATCCCATTTTATTTTGGGCAACTATAAAGGCCATCCTTTGGGGGCAACATAATCTCATATGTAAGTGTCTGAAAATAGGTGAATTTCCTAGGGAATTGTGCAACTGGAGAGGTCATTGTGAAAAGCAAGACAAGTATATGTACTCTCCCCAACTCAAACCTCAAACAACACCAGGCTGTCTACATGTACAGCCTTGAATGCATTGCTTCATGATTACACAGTTAAAATGCTAACTTGTCATAAATATAACCTACACAAATACAGGAACAAAGCGGACAAACTCCTAGCCAGAGTGATCAAAATTTGGAAAGGTCCTAGTCACGTATTAGCGATGAAAGATGCAGCTGGAGAGCTTAAGACTAGTGCTGTTGATATTGCTCAAATTCTTATAACTCGCTTTCAAAATACCTATGCAGCAGGGGAAACTTCTTCACCTGTTCAAATAGCCAATTATCTTCACTCATCGGGCATGCATACACTCCCTTCCTGAAGCAGTGGCAACCCTCAATAAACCCCTGCAGCCCAAGGAGTTGCTGACAGCAATACACTCTGCTAAAAACCATATAGCCTTAGGCCCTGACGGGTTTACCCATGAGTTTAAAAAACGTTGCAATATTAGCTGTGTGCTCCTTTGTTAGCATACCACTCCACTGTGACTAGGCACTACCACCCCACCAAAACCTGGAATACAGCCAGAATTACCTGACTCATAGGCCTATCTCTCTGATCTTAAACCCCTCTCTAGAGTCCTGGCTGACCCAACTCTCTATCACAACCTGAGGGCCTCATTAGAGTCTGGACTGCCTCTTTTTCTAATGGTGGGAACCAGACAGGGTTGCCCTCTGTTCTCTTTACTCTTCATAATTTTTTGGGGGTGGAGGCTGGGAGGCTTATTTTCAAAGCAAATAGACTTACAAAGTTCCATAGTAACCAATGGAACTTTGCAAGTCTAAGTGCTTTGAAAATGAACCCCTGGGAGGCAAGACAGTAAAGGTTCAAGGTTTCCTTTATCTGATATACTGCCAGTTAGACAAACCATCCAGGCAGTTTACAATAAAATATTAAAAATAATATAAAATTAAAGAGAGAAAAACAAAGCCATTAAAAACAGGAAAGAAAAGAGTGAAAGAAAAAGAAGAGATAAAATAAGGTAACATTTTGCTAAAGATCCCACAGGCCACAACACCCATCATAATGCGGCCCATGACAAAAGCTGAGAGGGGCAAAAAGGAAAATTAATACACGAAAAGCCTTCCAGAATAAATATGTTTTCAATTGTGATTTAAAATCTAACAAAGAAGGCTCCACTAGGAGATCCAAAGGAAGCCCATTTCATAATGTAGGCCCCACAACATTAAACATGTGTAGGAGTGGATCACTGAACGCTGGATACTACTGGACCAACAGAACAACCTCAAGCTCTGTGCATACTGATGGACTTTACTTTGTGCATACTACCTCTGCTTTTGCCTTTTTGGCATATTCCACACTTGAATGTATTGGACATTTAAGTTCTCTTGCACTGTGCCTTAACCACAACTTGTCAGTTTCCGCTGCCTGGCTGCCTAGTAGTGTAAGACAGAATGCAGGTACATTAGCTATACAGCTTGTAACAGTAGTAGCAAGGCTTGCACACAAAGATCAGCTTGTACGTAGGCGTCACATGAATAGATGGCCTTGGAGGGTGTAGACACCCCCACCCTGCATCTCTGAGCCTAACGAACCTTATCTCCTGTGCTAGAAAGGAGCATTGTGTGTGTGTAGAAGAAGATGCTAAGTTTCGTTTCCCTTGCCAGTATCATTTCAGTATTATGACGTGTGTATGTACTGTGAACTACAAATGTGTACTGTAAGAACTACAAATGTTTACTGCGCATGTCCACTGTGATGTATAAGGGGCCTAATGCGCAGGCCCAGCAGGGAAGTATAAATGTAAGTGTCAGATGATTTGTGACACACAGTATCCTGAGAGAACTCAGTGCTGTTCATTGCTAGCAATGAAGTTGCATTGCTTTGGAACCAATTTGGCCTTTTGTCTCCTGATTCACGTAGCCTGTTTCACATGGACCTATGAAATACATCTAAAAAAATCTGATGAAAGGAGGGAATAACTAACAAATGCTGATTGGATGAGTGAAGGGCATGGGAAGCAACATAAGCTGATAAAAAGGAGGGCAAACCTGTATGGAGCATAATATGCGCCAGAAGCAAAATGTTATACTGTAACCTATACTGAACAAAATGTCAGAAGTGTCATAAGGGCCCCTGGGCAGATACTTTCTGCTCTCCAGTTGCTTTTTGGCCAACTGTTGAATCTCAGTGGCCTGCTCCTGAGGGATACTGCATAACAAAGACTTCAAGCAGATTCTCGTGCAGTGCTTTTAGGACTGAATGTGGGCAATAAACATCGAGGCTTGATAAGCTTTCTCCCAAACGAGTCTAGTGTCCGAGCCTCTCTACTCAGGGGAGCTGAAGTATGAGTCCTGGAACTCCTAGCTCATTTGAGGACGGATTCGACTATCAAAGAGTGGCGAGGCAGCTGAGCCCTCTCGAATCCAGGAGCCTTTTGGATATGATATTGTGTATCCACCTTCTTAGGTGCAACCTGCACTAAGAGAGGAGATTCCCAGTTCTTCATCAAAGCATCTTAAAGAATAGAGTGTAATGGAACCCTGACTCCTTCCTTAGGAGGCAACTCATAATCCAGGACAGACATCTCTGCTCCGGGTTCCTCCTTCATCTCCAACTTAAATGGGATGGCAGAAGCTATCTCCTTCACAAAACCTGTGAAAGAGAGACCGTCAAGTGGAGATTTATATCTCTCTCGAAGCAGGGAAGCATCAGGAGGGACTCCATAAGACTCCTCCTCCAAAAAGAAATGAGGGTCCTCTTCTGAATCCTATAAGTGGTTACAATCAGACTCCTCACACTTAAGATTGAACAGAGAGAGTATGTGCCGACAAGGACAACTTCAAACCCGTACGCATCCTCAGTGTCAGGTCTGATGCTGACCGGTCCCAGGGACGGTTATCAGCACCCGATATCAATGGAGGTGGAAACCTCATTGATGCCAGTGCACTCCCAGGGATACCTGATGTCTGGGCAGCCACTGAGGTTGATGCTTCTGGTGCTCATGTCGACAGATTTGCATTCGAGGAGTCAAAAAGTCTCTCATGCTGGACCTGATGCACCCTCTGTGTCCCAAACTGCATTTTCAAACAGAGAGAAGAGGAGTTAAGGTCATGGTTAGGCCCAAGGCACCAAGAGTGTGGGTCAGTCACCGAAATATAAGTGCATAAGTGTTGCCATACTGGGACAGAGCGAAGGTCCATCAAGCCCAGCATCCTGTTTCCAACAGTGGCCAATCCAGGTTACAAGTACCTGGCAAGATCCCAAAATTTTATACTCCTTATCCTAGAAATAAGCAGTGGATTTTCCTCAAGTCCATCTTAATAATGGCTTATGGCAGTGGTTCCCAAACCTGGTCTTGGAGGCACCCCAGCCAGTCAGGTTTTCAGGATACCAACAATGAATATTCATGACAAATATTTGCATACACTGCCTCTACTGCATGCAAATATAACTTATGAATACTCATTGTGGATATACTGAAAACCTGACTAGCTGGGGTGCCTCCAATTTGTTTTAAATTTACTACTTTGTAGCTTCATTGCGTGCCCTTAGTCATAGTATTTTTGGAAAGAGTAAACAGGAGATTCATGTCTACCCGTTCTACTCCATTCATATCTCTCCTCAGCCATCTTTTCTCCAAGCTGAAGAACCCTAGCCGCTTTAGCCTTTTCTCATAGGGAAGTCGTCCCATCCCCTTTTGCATTTTCATCGCCCTTCTCTGTACCTTTTCTAATTCCACTATATCTTTTTTGAGATGCGGTGACCAGAATTGCACACAGTATTCGAGGTGCAGTCGCACCATGGAGAGATTACAAAAGCTATCATACTCATTTTTGTTGTCCATTCCTTTCCCAACAATACCTAACATTCTATTTGCTTTCTTAGCCACCGCCGCACACTGAGCAGAGGGTTTCAGTGTATCATCAACGATGACAGATCCTTTTCCTGGTCGGTGACTCCTAATGTGGAACCTTGCATCATGTAACTATACTTCAGGTTCCTCTTTCCCACATGCATTCCTTTGTACTTGCTCACATTAAACGTCATCTGCCATTTGGATGCTCAGTCTCCCAGTCTTATAAGATGCTTTTGTAATTTTTCACAATCCTCTTTTAACAACTTTGAATAACTTTGTGTCGTCAGCAAATTTAATTACCTCACTCCCATCTCTAGATCATTTATAAATATGTTAAAAAGCAGCAGTCCCAGCACAGACCCCTGGGGAACCCCTCTGTCTACTCTTCTCCATTGAGAATACTGACCATGCAACCCTACTCTCTGTTTTCTATCCTTTAACCAGTTTTTAATCCACAAGAGAACACTACCTCCTATCTCAAGACTCTCCAATGAGGTACTTTGTCAAATGCCTTTTGAAAATCCAGATACACAATATCAACTGACTCACCTTTATCCACATGTTGTTTCACTCCTTCAAAGAAATGTAGTAGATTGGTGAGGCAAGATTTCCCTTCAGTAAATCCATGTTGGCTTTGTCTCATTAATCCATGCTTTTGAGTTTGCACAGTAATACTACTCTTTATAATAGTCTCTACCATCTATAATTTCCTGGATCGCCTCTGGAACCTTTTTTAAAAATCAACATTACATTGGCCACTCTCCAATCTTCCGGTACCATGCTTGATTTTAAAGATAACTTACATATTACTAAGAATAGTTCTGCAAGTTCATTTTTCAATTCTAAAAGTACTCGAGGAAGAATACCATCCGGTCCAGGCGATTTGCTACTTTTCAATTTGTCAAATTGCCTCATTACATCTTCCAGGTTTATAGAGATTTCATTCAGTTTCTCCAACTCGTCAGCTTCGAATACCATTTCTGGTACCAGTATCTCTGCCAAATCTTCCTCGGTGAAGACCGAAGCAAAGAATTCATTTAATCTCTTCACTATGGCTTTTTCTTCCCTGAGTGCCCTTTTTACCCCTCGGTCATCTAGCAGTCCAACCAATTCTTTTGCCAGCTTCTTGCTTTTAATATACCTAAAATGGTTTTTACTATGTGTTTTTGCCTCCAATGCAAACTTTTTTTTTCAAAGTCCCTCTTTGCTTTCCTTATCAGCGCTTTGCATTTGACTTGCCATTCCTTATGCTGTTTCTTATTATTTTCAGTCGGATCTTTCTTCCATTTTCTGAAGGACTTTCTTTTAGGTCTAATAGCTTCCTTCACCTCACTTTTTAACCATGCCAGCTGTCACTTGGCCTTCCTTCCTCCTTTTTTAATATATGGAATATAACTGGCCTGGGCTTCCAGGATGGTATTTTTGAACAGTATCCACACCTGATGTAAATTTTTGACCTTCGCAGCTGCTCCTCCAAGTTTTTTTTCACCGTTCTTCTCATTTTATCATAGTCTCCTTTTTGAAAGTTAAATGCAAACTGATTGGATTTCCTGTGTGTACTTACTCCAGAACTGATATCAAATCTGATCTTATTATGATCACTGTTATCAAGCGGCGCCAGCACCATTACCTCCTGCACCAGATCATGCGCTCCACTGAGGACTAGGTCTATAATTTTTCTTCCTCTTGTTGGCTCCTGTACCAGCTGCTCCATAAAGCAATCCTTGATTTTGTTAAGGAATTGTACCTCCCTAGCAAGCCCTAATGTTACATTTACCTTGTCATTATCGGGGTAACTGAAATCACCCATTATTATTGTATTTCCCCATCTGTTAGCCTCCCTAATTTCTGAAAACATTTCTACATCTGTCTGTTCATCCTGCCAGGTGGCTGGTAGCACACTCCTATCACTATCCCTATCCTTCACCCCTTTACAAATGGAATTTCAATCCACAGGGATTCTAACTTATGATTTTTGTCCTGCAGAATTTTCAAATTTATTTGATTCAAGGTCCTCCTTAACATTCAATGCTACCCCTTCACTAATTCAATCCACCCTATCTCTACAATATAATTTGTACCCTGGTATGACAATGTCTCAATGGCTATCCTCCTTCCACCAGGTCTCAGAGATGCCTATTATATCTAATTTTTCATTTAGTGCAATATATTCTAACTATCCCATCTTATTTCTTAGGCTTCTGGCATTCGCATATAGACATTTCAAACTATGTTTGTTGTTCCTATTTACATCTTGCTCAGCAGTTGACAGTGATAATTACATTGCGCGCACCTTTTGAAGCCACTGAGGGTCTTTTTGGACATCGAAAAAAGCATCATTGCCAAATTAAATTCCTCAATTCTGGACTACAAAAATGGGCACAGCCCAAATTGAGGTCATTGCTCAGGCCCACGTAGTCCTATCAAGCCACGAAAAAGAAAGAAAAACTTGAAGGACTGAAAACACTAAGAACCAAGAGGTAAAATGACAAAAAGTGACGTTACATAATCACAAAAGAGAGGGTAATACAGCATACAAGCATACAATATAGACAAGAAAAAACAACACTGGGCCTTCAAGAAAGAGACAATGGCAGTCCTTTATTGTGAAAATGTTATTTTTGTGAAATGTGTATTTATAATTATCTTTGTGTTTTTATGTTAGACCCGAGGCAGGCGCTTGTGCGCCGAAACACGGCCCTTGTCGGGTCTTTTTCACAATAAAGGACTTCTCTTTCTCGAAGGCCCAGTGTTGCTTTTTCTTGTCTAAAAAGTGACATTAAACACAAAAATAATGAAATGAGGGAAAAATACCTGCATTGAAAGGCATTACAAAAGAATAAAAAGCAATGAGGGGAGACCGTAAAGATGCATCCTTCCTGCTCCACTGAAAAAAGAACACCGAGAGACCTGTGCTCACACGTCACGCAGGAAGACACCCGCGTATGTGAGGTGGGATGCTACTAGAATTTTCTTGAAATATCTACAAACTGGTCAGTAACATATGGGAATACAACTGGACTTGCTTGTCCTACGAGAATGCGGGTAACGGATGATATGAGAGCGTCAAGGAGCAATAAGAAACAAAACTAAAAACTGAAAGAGCCATGAAAAATTGTCAAAAAAGTAAGTAAAAAAAAAATTAAAATGGAGAAATTCCAAAGAATTAATAATAATAATTATAAAAAAAAAAAAAAAAAAAAGCAAAACACGTTTTGAAATGCCGGTGCCCATAATCAGAAATAAGCCTGCAACCTATTCTCTACTTATGCACCTACTCATATTTTCTCCTGGTATGTATGATTAAGGGATGAAGTATTTTTCTTTAATTCCCTGTTTCATAAGAGTCCCAAGAGATAGCTTTGCTTTGATACTGAGGCTAGCAGCTTTAAACATCTCTCTTGCAACAAAAACTCCAGATCCTCAACAGCATGTACTACAAAGACCTTAAAACAAATACAACTTATATATGACCTACACAAACTAAGTTTATAAGGATTACCAGGAAGAGACTTACCTCTGCTATGCATGTAAGGATAATTAAGCAGAGCTTCCCACTATTAAGTCTGTGTTCATCTAGAAAATAAAACAAAGTCCATCAACCTAGGTTTTCTCTAATAAAAATAAGATATCAGTAACCGCCCCCCCCCCCCCCAAAAAAAAAAAAATCAATGAAATACACATGTATCACAAAACAAGGTTTTCAAATAAATCAATGAAATACACATGTATCACAAAACAGGGTTTTCAAATATATTTAGAATTTGGCAAACCATTTTTTTTGAATGGTCCAAAATACCTGATACTTTAACTTTCTTTTTATTTTGTCTTTTTTGCTAAGACTTGACTCAGATTGTCTGTTAGGTTGTTATGTCCTGCCTGGTACATGAGTCTGAGGCTGATCCCACGTGAAATGACCATGGTCCATACCCTGACAGTATCCCAGGTACAAGAGGTATGATCCTGCTCATCTCTGCTTGTTCATGTAGAACACAGCTACCTGTCTGGATTATGATTACTTTGTTGGACAACTAATCTCTGAAAACTTTTAGAACATTCCGGATTGTTCTTAACTCTAGGAATTTTACCTGATGTGGCGTCCCCATTACTTGAGGTCTCCAGTCCAGTTTGGATGTATCTGTGATTAAGATAATTTGGAACAGAAGAATTTGGAAGGAGATGTCCCTAATCAGATTTACCTGGATCATTCACCAGGCTAGAGATGGATGATTTGGTTGGTATCTTGTAAGTTCTCAGTAAGCCTGAATTCACTGAAGAGTGTGGGATCTATTAGGTCTGTCTTATATTAAGAAGTATCACTGAATAATTCTTTAAAGGTTGTAGAAAATCAACATACTTCTTTATTCACCATTCAAATTATTTTCATACCACTAAACTAATGGTCACAATCATAAGCGCCATATAGAAGAAGCTTGGGAGACCCCATCCTGCTGTCTTCCGGATATTGTCATGCATCCACCGTGCAAGCACCTTTTGGCTCCCTTCCTACCTCTGTCAACCCACACTAGCACACAAGAAGCTAAGATGTGCAGGACCACAGCTCCCCATGCACCGTTACTGCTTCCCCTGCCAGTCCCCGAAGTTTTTGTCTGAAAAGGCAGGATTGGCAGAAGCAGCAGTAATGGTGCATGGAGAGCCACGGTCTCATGCATCTTTAATCCTTGTATGCTACCGCGGTCCAGCAGAGGTGGAAACGGGAGAAAGGCAGCCAAAAGGTGCTGCATAGTGGCAGCACTGGGGGTTGGGGTGTGAGAGAGACAGGGGGCAATGCTAGAGATCCTGGTTAAGGAGGGGGAAAGAAGAATAGGGCAAGACTGGAGGGGAGGGGAGACAGAGAGAGAGAGAGAGAGAGAGAGAGAGAGAGAGAGGAAAAAGGGTGTTTCACAGAGATGGGAGAAAACTGGATGGGCGGGGGCAGAGAGGCAGAGGTAATGCTGGATGAGATGAAGTAAGAGAGCGAGGAAATACTGCATGGGGGAGACAGAGCTAGAGAGAGGCAATGTTGGATGGGGAGAGGAGAGAGACAGGGGCAGTGCTGAATGCCAAGGGGAGAGAGACAGACATCCAAGCAAGGTTGGATAGTGGAGGGAGGGGAGGAGAGCTAAAGAGATGTTGGATGGTGGGGGGAGGAAGAATAGAGAGAAGAGATGCTGGATGGTGGGGGAGAAAGACAGGGCAATACTGTGTGGGCGGAGAGAGAGATGGGACAGTGTTGAATGGTGCAGGCGAGAGGAGGGGAGATAGAGAGACAGCCACAATGCTGGATAGTGGGGCAAGGAAGAAAGACAGAGAGGAGATTCTGGATGGTGTAGGCAGGGGAGAGAGAAAGAGAGAAACAAGAGAGGAGATGTGGATGGCAGAAGAGAGAGAGAGAGAGAAACAAAAGATATGATGCTGGATAGCTGGGAGAGAAAGACAAGATGAGATGTTGGATGATGGTGGAGAGCAGTGGCGTTGCAAGGGCGGGGCGATGGGGGCGGTCCGCCCCGGGTGTCAACGGGTGGGGAGGTGCATCCGTCCACCCCCCCGACACGGTCCCCACCTGTCTACGAGCTCCATCCATCCACAGCGCTGCTGTAAAAATCGCTTCGTCGGCCCTTCCCTCACTCACTCTGTCCCGCCCTCTGATGTAACTTCCTATTTCCTCAAGGGCGGGACAGAGTGAGTGAGGGAAGGGCCGACGAAGCGATTTTTACAAAAGCGCTGCAGATGGATGGAGCTCATAGACAGGTGGGGACCGTGTCGGGGTGGCGCTATGCCGGTGGGGGGGGGGGTCGTCTTGGTCTTCCCCCCCGGGGGGAGGGGGTGCAGTGGTGATCCGCCCTGGGTGGCAGCCGCCCCCGCTACGCCACTGGTGGAGAGAGAGAGAGAGAGAGAGAAAGAGAGGATACTGGAAGGCAGATGGTAAGAGACAAGGGGACGATACTAGATAGCAGGGAGAGAGAGAGAGCGAGCAAAGAAAGAGTTCATAAAAGACTGCAGAATAAGAGGAAGGGGAATGGGAGGGCCAGAGTGAGGGAAAGAGATGGAAAGTTGTAAGTAGATGCAGTAAAAAAAAGAGGAAGATTGAAGATAGTTGACTGAAATCTGAATGGATAGATAGGCAGAAAAAAATGGAAGAAAGCTGATGTTGGATTTAGTGGAGAAAGTAATAAGAAGGAAGACAGAATGAGAAAAAAAAATGGACAGCAGACCCTTGGAAAGAGTTAAAAGAAGACAGATAAGCAGTAACCAAAGACTGAAGCCAACACAAAAAAATTAAATGGCCAGATAGCAAAAGTAGAAAAAAGAATTTTATTTTTAAATTTAGGATGAAGTAATGTGGTAGCCATATTAGTCTACTTTAAAAATTAATAAATATAAATAAAATAATATACATAAAATAAGGTGATACCTTTTTATTGGACTAAATACCATTTTAAACTAGATTTTGTAAGCCAAAACCTCCTTCAGGTTGGGACAGTATACTGCTGTTGTAGTCTATTTGTCTTGACTTAAAAAAGGAGATTTTGGCCTCCGAAAGATTGTCAAAAAAATGTGCTAAGTTAGTCCAATGTAAAGGTATCACCTTATTTTCTGTTTTATTAATTTTAAATGAATTGGAATATGTCAGTTTTTGAAATGTACACCCGCTATCCTTATATTTTGTACAGTACAGAGGGCAATGTGTCACCCCAGGATATTGAGGGAGCTCAGAGAGGTTCTGGTGGGTCCTCTTAAAGATTTGTTTAATAAATCCTTAGAGACGGGGGAGGTTCCGTGGGAGTGGAAAACGGCGGATGTGGTTCCTCTTCACAAAAGTGGTGATAGGGAAGAAGCTGGAAACTACAGGCCGGTAAGCCTCACTTCGGTTATTGGAAAAGTAATGGAAGCGATGCTGAAGGAAAGGATAGTAAATTTCCTGGAAGCCAATAAGTTGCAAGATCCCAGACAACATGGTTTTACCAAAGGGAAATCGTGCCAAACGAATCTCATTGAATTCTTTGACTGGGTGACCGGAGAATTGAATCGTGGACATGCTATAGACATAATCTACTTAGATTTCCGCAAAGCTTTTGACACGGTTCCCCACAGGAGGCTCTTAAATAAACTTGATGGGCTAAAAATAGGACCTGATGTGGTAAACTGGATTAGGAACTGGTTGATGGACAGACGCCAGAGGGTGGTGGTAAATGGAATTCGCTCGGAGGAGGGAAAGGTGAGTAGTGGAGTGCCTCAGGGATCGGTGCTGGGGCCGATTCTGTTCAATATATTTGTGAGTGACATTGCTGAAGGGTTAGAAGGTAAAGTTTGCATTTTTGCGGATTATACTAAAATTTGTAACAGAGTGAACACCCGGGAGGGAATGGAAAACATGAAAAAGGACCTACGGAAGCTATAAGAATGGTCTAAAGTTTGGCAATTAAAATTCAATGCGAAGAAATGCAAAGTGATGCACTTAGGGTGTAGAAATCCACGGGAGACGTATGTGTTAAGCGGGGAGAGTCTGATAGGTATGGACGGGGAGAGGGATCTTGGGGTGATAGTATCTGAGGATCTGAAGGCGAAGAAACAGTGTGACAAGGCAGTGGCCGAAGCTAGAAGGTTGCTAGGATGTATAGAGAGAGGTGTGACAAGCAGAAGAAAAGAGGTGTTGATGCCCCTGTACAAGTCATTGGTGAGGCCCCACCTGGAGTATTGTGTTCAGTTTTGGAGGCCGTATCTTGCTAAGGATGTAAAAAGAATTGAAGCGGTGCAAAGAAAAGCTACGAGAATGGTATAGGATTTGTGTTACAAGACGTATGAGGAGAGACTTGTGCACCTGAACATGTACACCCTGGAGGAGAGGAGAAACAGGGGTGATATGATACAGACGTTCAAATATTCGAAAGGTATAAATCCGCAAACGAACCTTTTCCGGAGAGGGGAAGGCGGTAAAATGAGAGGACATGAAATGAGATTGAAGGGGGGCAGACTCAAGAAAAATGTCAGGAAGTATTTTTTCACGGACAGAGTGGTGGATGCTTGGAATGCCCTCCCGCGGGAGGTGGTGGAGATGAAAACGGTAACGGAATTAAAAAATGCATGGCATAAACATAAAGGAATCCTGTTCAGAAGGAATGGATCCTCAGAAGTGTAGGAATATGTGAAAGACAAGTGCTGCATGCATTAACTGTCAACAATTCTATGAGCTATGATGTCATTGGATATAGTGTAATGTCTTGAGGGTGTGTCTGAGTCACTCTAGTTGCTCTGTGAGTGAGTCAGTCTGTGTCAGCATAAGATGGTGTTAGCAATCTCTCTTCAAGCTGTATGATAACCTACTGACAGAATTTTGTATTCAGTAGTTTTACCATGTCTACTGCAAGTATGATGTAAATAGTTATCTGAAGAAACTGTAAGTAAACATCATTTTTGTTTGGAAGTTAAAGAAGAGAGAGTAATTGAATCTTTTATTCAAGAGTCTGTGTGAAAGAGAGAGAGAGAGAACAAAACAATGGGAGTTAACACTTCTAAAGCTCTGCTGCGTATGGGCTAAATCTGCTGAAGTAAAAGTCTATTTTTTCATTTCTCCCCATCAAGAAGCTTAGCCGAGATCGGGTGGCAGAGCCGGTGGGGGGAGGCGGGGCTGGTGGTTGGGAGGTGGGCCTTGTTCTGGGCTGACTTCTATGGTCTGTGCCCTGAAAATGGCAGAAACAAATCAAGGTCAGGTATACACATAAAGTAGCACATATGAGTTTAAATTGTTGGGCAGACTAGATGGACCATGCAGGAGTGGCCTAGTGGTTAGGGTGGTGGACTTTGGTCCTGGGGAACTGAGGAACTGAGTTTGATTCCCGGCACAGGCAGCTCCTTGTGACTCTGGGCAAGTCACTTAACCCTCCATTGCCTGCTGCATTGAGCCTGCCATGAGTGGGAAAAGTGCGGGGTACAAATGTAACAAAAATAAAAAAATATGTTACTATATTTTTTCTGGTGTTGCATTGTGTGCAGATTCAGGATTCTTGGGGATTCAGTTTAATTTTTGTCTACATATTTCTATTTTTAGTTTGTGGTTATTTATTCTATACTTGATGAGTGTCTACCGGTGTTTATGTGTGAAAAAGGCTGGGTTTTCTGGTAAGCACTGAATGTCTGTGCAGGATTAATCTGTACTAATGTTCTATGATACATCTGTTGACTCTCTCATTTCTTCCACAACAGATCACAACAGGTGATCCTTTCCCGTGAAAGATAGATTTTTGCCCGAGTCATGTCTAGCAGACCTCTAATGATTTCCAATTGAGATGATAAGATTTGGGGCAATTTATTACAAATCCTAGTTACTCCAAAACTTTGATAACTGTGCTCATGGATTAAATTTATTTATTTATTGACTGGGATTTTATTAACCACCTTTAGGAACAGATTCACCCAAGGCGATGATGTCATCTTCACCAGCCAACAGAAAAACACATGCATCTCTATGTTGTGTGGGTCTGGATTTTAAAAATATTTGTGCTAATTAAAAAAAAAAAAAGACTGCAAAGATGAGAATTCATGTCTAGCGGGCTCCATAGAAAAACTGGAACTGAGGTGGCCTATGCTACAATGCCAACATTGGAAGACCCATACATGCTTTGTAGTCAGCTATAAATAGAAATAAAACAAAACAGAGAAAAAAAGTAAGATGATACCTTTTTTTATTAGACTAACTTAATACATAACTGAGGAATCCATGCAGGATTATACAAAATAGCTATAAAATCTTATCAAAACACTTCCAAAACAAGTACAGCCACATCTAAAAAAAAAAAAAAAAAAAAAGTCATACCAAACCATCCTTCTGTGGGCACATTCTACCCAAAATCCACAAACCTGGAAACACTGTCAGACTAATCATACCGGGTATTGGCACACTTATAGAGGAAATATCTGGACTTATAGAAGGGATTCTTAAACCTTTTAAGCACAAGACAAACAGCTTCATACAAGACACTACAGACTTTCTGAACAAATTAACTAATATAAAGCATTTAACACTGGGTGCTCTTCTGGTCACAATGGATGTAGAATCACTTTACATCAATATTCCCCATGCAGATGGCATAGCTGCATGTGAGAAACTCCTAAAATCATCCACCCTAGACCACCAGTACTCGCCAGAAACTATTACAAAATGAATCAAATTTATTTTAACTCACAACTATTTCTGCTTTAACAATATCTATCTGCAAATCATGGGCATTATGATGGACACCAGGACGGCACTCCAATATATGCTAACCTCTTTATGGCAGAACTGGAAGAGACATTTTTGAATACATATCAGACTAAACCCTAAAATACTATTGGTATACTGATGACATTTTTATGATTTCAACTGAAGGGGAAGAAACTCAAACAATTTTTACAGTTCTTTCAATACATACCATCCTAGAATCAAATTCAAAACTGACTACTCCCAGAAAAAGTCAATTTTTTGGACACCACAGTTTCCATCAGCAATAGCTATACACAAACATCTATATACAGGAAACCTACAGACAAATGCAGTTTTATCTCCACAACTCCAGCTTCCATCCTTCAAATATATAAAAAAATCCATTATACACAGCCAAGCCACAAGATTACCACCATATCTGCTCTGAAACAGGAGAAAGAGATAAAACACCTCAAAATCCTGACTGAATCCTTCAAACAAAAAGGCTACAACCAGTGGCGTACCAAGGGGGGGGGGGGTGTAATTTCACCGGTGGGGGGAGGGGGTGGCCGCGCTGCACCCCGGGGGGGGGGGGGGTGCATCGGCGATCCGCCCCGGGTGTCAGGCAGCCTAGGAACACCACTGGCTACAACCCCAAAATAATCTCCAAGAATGTTGCTCCTCCCTTAAAATACCCAGGGAAAACCCATTACAGTACAAGGAAAAGAAAGCCACAGAGAAATTCCCCCTTGTAGTGGCATACAATCCAGAGCTAGAAAAATTGAGAATTATAAAAGATCTACAAACATTACTCCAGGAGAATTAACTACTGAAAGAGATATTTCCATCCCTACCAGTGCTGGCCTTCCGACAGCCACCCAACTTAAAACACAAACTAGTCCCGACAAACTCAAAAAGAAGAGTGGCACACATCCTTGCAATATATCCAGCTGCAAACTGTGCCAACACATTTCACAGGATCGAACAGTCATTCACAAAGAAAAATATTCAACATAAAGGAATCCTTTGTATGCTCATTTTCCAATGTGGTATATATCATTCAATATAAAAAGTGTGAAGAAGGGTGCTATATTAGAGAAACAATTTATATAGATATCATATGAAAAATGCCAGTGCCAACAAGGATGTCACCTCTGTGGGACAGCACTTTACAAAACCAGAACATTTTATCAATGATTTTATGGTGAGAATACTAAAAGGAAACTAAGACAAACTAGGAACGTAAGACCTCTGAAGTCAAAATGATTAAATATTTTGACATCCACCAGACATGACTCAATAAAGATCTGGGTTTTCTAGCCCATTATAAACCATAAAATTCTACTGCTTTGTCACCCTCTTATGTACCATGCATCTCTCCCTGTCTCTCACTCACCCAGCTCCACCTGTTTCTCACTTTACCCACCCCACCCGTTTCCTGTGAAACTGTCATTGTAATGTTTGGTGTTTCACTTACGTATACTGCTGTTTATCAACATTTGCTTATTTCTGATCTGAAGGGAAGTCTTGCCTCACCAATCTAATGCATTTTTTTGAGGGGGTAAGCAAACATGTGGACAATGGGGAGCCGGTTGATATTGTATATCTGGATTTTCAGAAGGCGTTTGACAAAGTGCCGCACGAAAGACTCCTGAAGAAATTGCAGAGTCATGGAATCGGAGGTAGGGTATTATTATGGATTAAGAACTGGTTGAAAGATAGGAAGCAGAGAGTAGGATTGCGTGGCCAGTATTCTCAGTGGAGGAGGGTAGTTAGTGGGGTCCCGCAGGGGTCTGTGCTGGGTCCGTTGCTTTTTAATGTATTTATAAATGACCTAGAGATGGGAATAACTAGTGAGGTAATTAAATTCGCCGATGACACAAAATTATTCAGGGTCGTCAAGTCGCAGGAGGAATGTGAACGATTACAGGAGGACCTTGCGAGACTGGGAGAATGGGCGTGCAAGTGGCAGATGAAGTTCAATGTTGACAAGTGCAAAGTGATGCATGTGGGTAAGAGGAACCCGAATTATAGCTACGTCTTGCAAGGTTCCGCGTTAGGAGTTACGGATCAAGAAAGGGATCTGGGTGTCGTCGTCGATGATACGCTGAAACCTTCTGCTCAGTGTGCTGCTGCGGCTAGGAAAGCGAATAGAATGTTGGGTGTTATTAGGAAGGGTATGGAGTCCAGGTGTGCGGATGTTATAATGCCGTTGTATCGCTCCATGGTGCGACCGCACCTGGAGTATTGTGTTCAGTACTGGTCTCCGTATCTCAAAAAAGATATAGTAGAATTGGAAAAGGTACAGCGAAGGGCGACGAAAATGATAGTGGGGATGGGATGACTTTCCTATGAAGAGAGGCTGAGAAGGCTAGGGCTTTTCAGCTTGGAGAAGAGACGGCTGAGGGGAGATATGATAGAAGTGTATAAAATAATGAGTGGAATGGATCGGGTGGATGTGAAGCGACTGTTCACGCTATCCAAAAATACTAGGACTAGAGGGCATGAGTTGAAGCTACAGTGTGGTAAATTTAAAACGAATCGGAGAAAATATTTCTTCACCCAACGTGTAATTAGACTCTGGAATTCGTTGCCGGAGAACGTGGTACGGGCGGTTAGCTTGACGGAGTTTAAAAAGGGGTTAGATAGATTCCTAAAGGACAAGTCCATAGACCGCTATTAAATGGACTTGGAAAAATTCCGCATTTTTAGGTATAACTTGTCTGGAATGTTTTTACGTTTGGGGAGCGTGCCAGGTGCCCTTGACCTGGATTGGCCACTGTCGGTGACAGGATGCTGGGCTAGATGGACCTTTGGTCTTTCCCAGTATGGCACTACTTATGTACTTATGTACCTTCGAAATCTAATCAATAAAAAAGGTATCATCTTATTTTCTTTTCTATGTTTTGTTTTATTTCTATTTATTACCTTTAAAAGTGGACTACCACAGCTACCAAATCACTCTAGTCAGTTGTAGAAAGCTCTTAAGTTTTATTTACATTTCTCCATCCTGGTCTCCACTAGATGATGTCACCCACTTATGAAGACAATAACATCCTACTTGCCCTCAGAGAAACTGCCAAATTACTTCTTTTTACAGTCAAAATGTCAACAAAATCTGAAAATGCTTAAAGGTAAGTAAAGCAGTTGTAATCCAGCATACTATGCTTTCTTAAATTGGATAGAAGATATAACAAACAAGAAAATTGAAAAACAAAGAATTCAAAGATTCGAGAGCTGCTAGTAACTTCAAAGGGTACATTAAAACTAACAGCTTCAAAAAATGTGATTTCCTCCTTAGTCACATCAGTGATTATTTACCTTTAGTATCCTGCATGACAATGGAACTATATTTTAAGAAGGTTATTAGCAGATTGCTACTTTGCACATCAGCATCCAAAGGAAGTTCTGCAGGACTCATTACTAAAAAAAGGATAGATAAGAAATAATTATTTGTGCACATAAAATCCAACAATATCTGCTAAGAAAAATATATTCCCAGCTCCATGCAAAAGCTTTTCATTTATATTTTAAGAGGTTTCAAGAAATTAAACATTTCAGATTATTTATGGCAAAATGCCAAAATTCAGAGCTATCTATACATACAAATTTGCAGACTGAAAACTGTCCTCCCTCCATAGAAAGTCATATCTGGGCACATGTTTCAAGCAGCATATAAAAAAAATCATCACACATATATCGTATTTTCAAGTCTACATATGATATTTTTCTTACAAATTCTACAAGCATAAAGAAGCAGATGGAAAATTTCATGGAGTACTTTGTGTCTGTAATAAGCTGCAAATGGAAAGAATGTGAACATTTTCTCTTTACACTTGATGCAGACTTGTAGGCCTTCCCCCGAAGTGCACAGCCTGAAAATTCTCCCCATGTCTATAGCTGTTTAAATGACAAATTAAATTTATGCTTACACAGTGAAGAACCCCAAAATGATCATTAACCCTAATATTTCTAACACATATCAGATGTACACAGCCCTGTACAGGGATGTATAAGAAAAAAAAGTCTCCGCTACTTCGAGTTTATAATCTAAGCAAGACACAGACATATTTTAAAAAAAATGTTTTGAAGTAACGCAGCCATCTTGATTAGGGGAACCTACTAAAGTGTGAAAATACTTGAGATGAAAATAACTGAAGAAGGAGCAACTCTGAATAAAGCTGTAAGGAAATCAGTCTTTTTAAGAGTTTAACAAACATTAAAAATAATGGGGTCAATATGCAAAGTTGACCAGGAAGGAGAGGTTCCTACATGATTAACTAGCACTTATCAGGCCAGGCACCGATTATTCACAGTGGTGCTTAATAAAGGAGGAGTGGCCTAGTGGTTAGGGTGGTGGACTTTGGTCCTGGGGAACTGAGGAACTGAGTTCGATTCCCGGCACAGGCAGCTCCTTGTGACTCTGGGCAAGTCACTTAACCCTCCATTGTCCATTGCCCACCGCATTGAGCCTGCCATGAGTGGGAAAGCGCGGGGTACAAATGTAACAAAAATAAAAAATATTACCACTCGAATATCATCTGTGACCACTACAGCACTATCTTGGCAGTGCCAAGGCAGAGTCAGTAGTTACCCAAGTACTTCTGATATTCAGCAGCAGAAACCAGATAACTATCTGGTTAACTTAGGAGAGAAGCAAACACAGAAGCAACCACTCTGCATAAACAACACAAGCAACCAAACCAAAGCAGAGATAGTCCAAAGGAAGGAGTAGGAGTCTCAAAATCAGCTCCAAATGGCTACCTTGTACCTGAATATTCAATACCTGCCCCTGAATAAAGGCTGCAACTGAATAGCCGGGTTTAAATTACAGCTGTTGGCATTTAAAGACACAGTGACCATTGCCAGCTGAATATTGTCTCTTCATCCCCTTCCCCCTCCCAACAACATCAATACATGTAGGCCTAATTCTTCATTAAAGTCAGAGGACAAATATAAACAAAAGGTCTTTGCATGACCAAAGATAACAGCACTTCCCCTTTTCTCAGGGTCAACAGCACAGAACTGGAAACACAATGCTTTCTACTCTGTTTAAAAAAAGGCTATTTTATTTTCAGGAAAAAAAAAGATTAATAAGGGTAAGCACAAATTTTTAGCAATTGTATAATGAGCTGCGTGGGAGATACCATTAGCAGTGAACAGTTTGACAGGGAAACGTTTTAAAGGTTTCTCTGCATCATGCAGAATATTTCTACAGAAGATTTTGATAACCATGGTAACATGACAGATTTCATTCTCAAGAGGAGAATGTTTTTTTAACGGAGATATTTAATTGACCTGAATTTTAAATAAATCAGGGGATAGCCTAAGAAGGGGTCTTGAAGCTGAGGGGCTAATATTTCCACAGTCTGAGCCACATAAGTAAATATTATTATCACTGAAATTATCTATTTGAATTCTGTGTACAAAAACAGAAATATGTTAAGAGATTTCCCAACATTCTTTTCATGTTTAAAATGGAAAAGAGACACAACGGCTGAAATCCTACAATGTGTGAAATGGAAACTGTATGGCAACAGGTACAACCTAGGGAATTGTGTGGCAAATATTTTTAAATTCTGTATAAAAAATTATAAACTTTTTGCTAAATTAATTATAATTGTTTATACAATATATTAAACAGAATACTCTAAATCCATTCTAGGTACAATTGGTGCAAGGTGTGGGAATGCTGCTTCTATCAGCATTGCTACACAATTGAGGGGTGCACTCCAGATTCGCCTAGCAGACTTGATGTAATTCTGGGTTTACTCCATGGCAAATAAAGACTTCTGGTTCTGATGTTCCAATTGTATTTCATAACAAAAGCAAAATTACAATTTCCTGTATACTATAAGTTTATCAATAGAAATCAAACAAAATAAAACATGGAAAAAAAATAAGATGATCCCTTTTTTATTACATTTCTTGATTAGCTTTCGAAAGCTAATCAAGAAATGTATTAAGTTATGTCCAATAAAAAAGGGATCATCTTATTTTCTTTTCCATGTTTTATTTTGTTTGATTTCTATTGATAACCTTAAGAGTGGACTAACACGGCTACCACACTCCTCTACTGTATACTATAGAATATATTCATATCAGTAAATGACCGCAGAGAACAGCAAGGTCCATCTAGTCTGTGGCTAGAGTTATACTTGCAGCTTTGAGCAAGTTACCCCCTCTCTGCCTTTGCTTAGGGTTGTACCTGCTATTCTGTGCAGATCACACCTCTCTATGTATTTTTTGAGGTGTGAAAGTCATTTAAGTTATGTTTTGATTCCTTCTCTTGCTATATAGAGACCCTCTCTGTTTATCATATGCTTTTTGAATTTCATCACTGTTTTTGTTCCCACTATCTCCAGTCTAGGCTGCTGCTTTTAATTACCTCCTTGCAGTTTCATTTCAGGTACTCTAGTTTTATAGCTTTCCCCATCTTTGAAAAAACTGTTCATTAATACAGTTCATATATTTAAATTAGGGCTGCACATTTAGTGCGTTTTTAACATATGATTTAATGCATTAAAATTTTAACTTGCGTTAATAATTGTAACACATTAATTCCATTCATCCTCTCCTCCTCCTGGCAGCCCTTTGAACTTGTACAATGCTAAAGGGGAGCCTCCTGGTGTTCTATAGCATCTGAAACAAAAAAAACCTAGTGTCTGCTGAAACAAGCACAAGAGTGCATGCTTCTAAACTGGATCTGGAAGTAAAAATAAATACAGGCGCGTATGCTTCTAATGAAACAATCTATTACATTTCTTTGACGGGGTTAACAAACATGTGGATAAAGGTGAGCCAGTTGATATTGTGTATCTGGATTTTCAAAAGGGGTTAACAAAGTACCTCATGAAAGACTCCAGAGGAAATTGGAGAATCATGGGATAGTGTCCTATTGTGGATTAAAAACTGGATAAAAAAATAGAAATCAGAGAGTAGGGTTAACTGGTCAGTATTCTCAATGGAGAAGGGTAGACAGTGGGGTTCCTCCAGGGGTCTGTGCTGGAACCGCTGCTTTTTAAATGCTATTTATAAATTATCTAGAGATCGGAATAAATAGTGAGGTAATTAAATTTCCTGATGACACAATGTTATTCAAAGTTGTTAATTGCCCAAAGGAGAGACTGAGTCGACTCTGGAGTTACTCAGTGTCCTGAGGCTTGGCACAACTGGGAAGCTAGGGTCCACTGTGCAGATCTCATGTTAAGATGTGCCATGGGTGTGACATGGACAGTGAAGGCCATGTGGCAGAACAATCTCAACATCTTCTGAACTGTGACCTGCTGGCTCCAACGCCTGAATAGTTCTCTGCATAGTCTCCTGAGCACCGTTCTTCGATGTGCTCTTTACCAGCCAATCATCCTGTCTCCATACATATCTCACCTGTTCCTCTTCCTGTCTCGCACCTATCCACCCCCATCCTGTTAGACTGTCACTGGAATGCTTTGATGTTTCACTTATATATACTCTCATCTACCAACATTTGCTTATTTCTGATCTGACAAAATTACTAGGACTACGGAGCACGAAATGTAGCTACTACGTAGTAAATGTAAAACAAAGTGGGGAAAATATTTCTTCACTCTACGAGTATTTAAACTCTGGAATTTGTTGCCAGAGAATGAGGTAAAAGCAGTTAGCTTAGAAGGGTTTAAAAAAAAGGCCTGGATAACTTCCTAAAAGAAAAGTCCATAAGCCATTATTAAAATGGACTTGGGAAAATTAAACTGCTTATTCCTAGGTACTTGTGGCCTGGACTGGCCACTGATAGAAACAGAATACTGGGCTTGATGGACCTTTAGCCTTTCCCAGTATGGCAATGCTTATGTACTCCTCCAACATTAAGCTTGGAGACATTAATCACCTGCAGTGTATTATGGTTTTTTGGAATTGTTATAAATAGAAATAAAACAAGACAAAGAAAAGAAAATAAGATGATACCTTTTTTATTGGATTTAATACATTTTTTATGAGCTTTCAAAGGTAACCCTTCTTCTTCAGATCAGAAATTCAGAAATGAGCAAATGATGAAATATATCAGAATATAATCTGTGAAACATAAAAGCATTCCAAAGACAGTCTAATGGGGAAGGTAGGGGTAGGTGGGGAGCAAGGGTGAGAAACAGAGAGAAATGGATGGGTGATCAGAGGGCAACAAAGCAGTATAATTTTATGGTTATAATGTAATAGGAAACCCAGATTTTTGTTAAATCCTATCTGGTGAGTGCCAAAATATTTCATCATTTTAACTTCAAAGGTTTTACGTTCCTGGATGGTTTTGAAATTTCCTTTTAGTAAGCAGTTAGCTTAGTGTGTTTTAAAAAAAGGTTTGGATAACTTTCTAAACGAATAAGCCATTATTAAGATGGACTTGAGGAAAATCCACTGCTGTAACCTGGATTGGCCACTGTTGGAAACAGGATGCAGGGCTTGATGGACCTTCAGTCAGTCCCAGTATGGCAACATTTATGTTCTTCTGTTCTTAGAAGGGGTACCTTTGAAAGTTCATCAAAAAATGTATTTAGTCCAATAAAAAAAGATATTTTATATTATTTTTCTTGTTTTATTTCTATTTATTACCTTTAAAGGTGGACTAACATGGCTACCCTACCACTCTACCTGGAATTGTTAGAAACCATGAAGGCCAGTCTCTTTACATGTCACATTTTTCATCAAATATTGAAATATTTTTCAAAATACCTGATATTCCTAAAGCTTTTATTTTTATGCTTTTGACATTAATGTTGCTTGTCCTCTTAAATTTTGTTAGGGACACTAACGTTCTACATTTACAAAATGTACTAAGCCGTGCTAGTTGCTGCTGCGTGGCAATGCCGACACAGCCCAGTCGGCGCTAGAGCAACTTAGTAAACAGGAAGGTTAGCTTGTAAAGTGAACTTTATCTCAAAATATTTATAGTTTCACAGATACTGAAGGAAAAACATAGGCAAAACATCCTACCATCTGAAGAAGGAGGAGTGGTCCCAAGTGGTGTGGTTGGTGTTGTTGGAACTGGACTGACTGGCACTGTAACCAACCCCATTTCAGGGTGACTCTAGGAATAAAGAGGAAATTTCATAGAACCAGAGCCAGGTCTGTAAGAAAGTACTGATTCAAACTTGAGGAGATGAATTCTATAAGGAGGTGTCTATTTGGAGCCTATTCTACAAAAGAAAGCAGATGCCTACTTTTTGTTATAGAATACTATCATAAGCAGGTATATACACAGAACTGCTGTAAATGCTTACACCTATACTCTGTAAAAAACAAAACAAAAAAAAAAACAATTATTCTATAACAATGCATTTAAGTGTACACCCCATCCAGACTCCATCCATGTGAACACCTATCTGCAAGGTACATACTATCAAAGATATGTGCATAATTACAGAACTACTGTAGCAGGATTACGGTAATCTATATGTATGTGTTCATATATGAATGTAAATGACTAGAAAATTGGCATTTATGTGTATACATTCTGCCTCACTTTACAGAATTACGTCTATAGTTATGTATTACCTCTGCTACTCTTCAATACTATCTCCTACTACTACAGACATGTAGACATACAATGATGTTAGTCTACAAGAATAAAACTTTAATAAAGGTCAAGCAAAGGTAAAACTTGAGACCAACCTGTGCTAATACTGTAATGAAGTTCCTATTTAAGTGCACTGCTTCATAAAGTGCCAGCAAGATTGCCTCATTCGTCCTACAAAAGGACAAAAAAAAGATGTCAGACAATAGGCAAGTACCTTCAAAATCATGTGTTTTCCATCAACAAGCTGGACTGAGTCAGGCACACAAGTAGGTGATGTCATCTGATGGCATCAGAACAAAAACTGCTCTCTCAGAATTCAGAACATAGTGAAAAGTTCTGAGTATGCAGCAATCTCTTCAGGCCCCTTAGTTTTGTTTTTTGGGTTTTTTTTTAATGCTCTGCTGAACAGATGTAAAACAAAGATTCCCCGTAAACCGAACAGTTGTTTATTGGTAAATATTTTTTATTAATGACAAAATGTTACAATACAAGAACATGGAACATAGAAAACCCCATAACGTTGCTAACACATTTATGAAAACAAGATATAATTTTTAACAAGAATAGGCCTGGCTAGTCCAGGTCCAAAGTTTAAGAAACCCTCAGTTCCATTCAAAAGACTATAACCAGTGCAATTGATATCTCCCCCCCCCCCCCATCAACCCCTCCAACTCCTAATCCACCCCACCCCTTCCCTCCCCTCCTCCTTAACCCAACCATACTACACAAAAAACAACAGCCCATCTCATTCGTAGGAAGTCCCACGTATTTTCTAATCAGAGCTTCCAACATAGGTGCCCCCCATAACAACAGATTATAACCATACAATGTGGCTAACACCAACTAAGGACTGCCTTCCAATCTAACACAGGAGAATAATTATCATCTTCCTAATACATTACAGTGAAACTTGATTCAGAAGAAGACTACGTATCCTCGGAGACAGCGCCATAATATATGGCTCCCAAATGAACCAGAATTTTTTCTTTCGTTTCGGGGTCTGCCCTGCATCTCTTACTTCCATAAGTAATAGATTATGAAATGCATTCTTTCAAGCACAAAAGCTGGGAGCTGCATCTTGAGTCCAACACTGCAAGATGCATTTCTTCCCTACTACAGCTGCTTTATAAACAAATAGATGCTCTTTCTGTACGAGTGTAGCATCTTGTCCCACCCAACTTAATATAATTGTCTTTGGTGTGGCTACAATTGGTTTGTGCCATAAACGCTGCCAATATTGAATTAACTGCGACCAAAATCTGTGAATAGCTGGACAAAACCAGAGAGCATGAGCCAGCATAGCAGCGGGATCCCCACATTTAGTACACTCCTTAGTATCTCTGCACCCCGCATAGTGTGCCTGTCTGGGAGATATATAGGCTCTCATAATTATCCTAAACTGACATTCCCTATAATTAGCACTATGTACATACTTCGGGATCTGTTGAATGAGGTGTAGAAATTCCCTCCCCCCAAGGAATGGAACATTTAGAATCTAAATACCACTTATGTGCCAACACTGTAAAGTCTTTATGAGGAATAATTTGCATTAAAGCCTTATGAAGATTGGCTACAGAAATGCCAGCCTGATTCATTGGCCGAAAAAATTCCTCTAATAGTCTGTAAACCCCTTGGGAGCAACTTGATAGAATAGATTTGACGTGGAGGGGCATAATCGAAAGGGACGCCCAAGTTTTCCTGGGGACGTCCTCGCAGGACGGCTCCAGCAAGGAGCAGGGAAACCCGTATTATTGAAACAAGATGAGCGTCCACCTTTTGTTTCGATAATACGATCGGGGATGCCCAAACCAGCAAATTTAGGTTGACCTTAGAGATGGTCGTCCCCAGCAGAGATAGTCGTCCCCAGGACTTGGTCGTTTCTGATTTTCAGCGATAATGGAAAGCGAGGACGCCCATCTCAGAAACGACCAAATCCAAGCCATTTGGTCGTGGGAGGAGCCAGCATTCGTAGTGCACTGGTCCCCCTGACATGCCAGGACACCAACCGGGCACCCTAGGGAGCTCTGCAGTGGACTTCACAAATTGCTCCCAGGTACATAGCTTCCTTACCTTCAGCCAGATGCACTAACTGAACAGAAAAAGCCCTTCCCTTACTGATCCCTTAGTGATTCGGAAAGGAACGGGCATGCAAATGAGCTGCTCGCTGTTAGCTCATTTGCACACGATTTCCTTCCTAAGGAGGGGAAGCTAGTGCAAAGCAGCCAAGCATTATGCATGGCTGCTCTACGCATGCCAAAGACGGCTTCATACATGCAGACAAGCTGCGTGTATAATAGCCGTCTACAACCTTAAATAAATTGCCACCTACAACCTTAGAAAAACACAAGTCCAGATGAAAACGTCCAAATGCTTGTCAGGGACGTCTTTTTTTTTTTTTTTTTTTTTTTTTTTAAGAGTTTGGGTGAAGGACGTCCTTCGCTATGCCTCCGTCCCTGCGATGGCAGTTAAGGACACCCAAAATGTAGATGTTTCTGTGAGAAGGACGTCCATGCCTTTGCTATGCCTCTGAAGTCCCCTTTATTTATTTGGATTTTGGATCACAAGTAGCAGCAGTGGGATTTGAACCGGCCACCTCTGGATTGCAAGACCAGTGCTCTAACCACTAGGCCACTCCTCCACTCCACTCCCTTGAAATTTGGCCGTCCCTGTGTGTGTGGGGGGGGGGGGGGGGGCGGTTCAGGATGTCCAAAATGTTTGAAAGAAGGACATCCATGCCTTCGCTATGCCTCTGCTGACACACACATACCTCCCCCCCTCCCAGGGACCTGCATACTGCTGCGATGGACCTGAGTATGACATTTCAAGCTGGCAAAAAAAGTTTTTAAAGTTGTTTTCTTCAGGGTGGTAGGGGGTTAGTGACCACTGGGGGAGTCAGGGAAGGTCATCCCCGATTCCCTCCGGTGGTCATCTGGTCAGTTCGGGCACCTTTTTGAGGCTTGGTCGTAAGAAAAAATGGACCAAGTCGCCCAAGTGTTCCTCAGGGACGCCCTTCCTTTTTCCATTCTCTCTCAAGGACGCCTACCTGTTAGGCATGCTCCAGTCCCGCCTTTGCTACACCTCTGACACGCTCCCAGGAACTTTGGTCGTCCCCGCGATGGGAAGCAGTTGTGGACCCCCAAAATCAGCTTTCGATTATGCCGATTTGGGCAACCCTGAGAGGACGCCTATCTCCCGATGTGTCGAAAGATGGGCGCCCTTCTATTTCGAAAATATGCCTGATAGTGTGTCACCTGTGAGTATGCAAATAAATTTAATGGATGTGGTACCAAATGCCCCCTTATAATTTCAAACGCCTGAAAGTGCCATCCTCCTTCAATACATCTGCTACATAAAATATTACTTGTAGTGCCCACTTATGAAATATTCCATTCTCCCGCCCTGGTTCAAAATCCAAATTCCCCACCAGTGGAAGGAAATCCATACAGTGAGGATTTTGATGCAATGCTGTTAATAAGAAGTTCCAAACAATACACCTAATTCCTCCTTTGTTAAATTTACTTATCCGTTAACCCCACTAATATTATGTTTACTACAAATTGCATATTCTTTTTACGACTTGTAATTCTTCTTATTGTTACTATGTAAGCCGCATTGAGCCTGCAGTGTGTGGGAAAGCTCGGGGTACAAATGTAATAAATAAATAATGCATTGGCTGCAAAAGAACATGTTTCTTCAACTCGGATGACAATCTCAATTGCGGAACTTGCACCAAATAATGCGGGTGTTCTAGTAAAAATAATTATTTATCAAGTAACCAATTCGTATAGTGTTCCGTACCTAGCACCCAATCTGCTAAATGTCTCAACAAACATGCCAAGTTATATATTCGTAAGTTGGGCAGTCCTAATCCTCCATCCCTCCAGTGACCAAACAGTCTTTCGAAAGGGCATTTAGATTTTTTACCGCCCCAGCAATAATAGGTTAACATTCGTTGAAGTCTCCGAAGATCTTTCTGTTGAAGGCAGAGAGGCAGATGTCATAGCAAATACAGCCACCTAGGAAAAATAATCATGCGGTATAAGCTGATTCTTCCGTTTAAGGACAACGGTAAACTATGCCAAACTGTTAGCTGTTTTTGTGTCATGCAGTATCTGATCAATGTTTAGTCTATATAAATTCTTCATGTTGCTAGTTAATAAAATGCCCAAGTATCGAAAATGTTCTGTAGCCCATTTTAACGGGAATGGGCCCTTCCAGCGAGTACGTACTTCTGGAAATGTTGGTAATCTCTCTGACATGTTAAGTCGAAAGCCAGAGAATGAACCATAATCAGAAAAACTTTCTAAAAGTATCGGCAGAGACTGATCAGGTAGAGGCAGATGTGCTAGCAGGTCATCAGCAAATGCCGATATTTTAAACTCATAAGTTCCCAATTTAACTCCACATATATCTGGATTACTTATGATCTCCCTAATCAAGGGATCCAAAATGAGGGCAAATAATAACGGAGATAACGGGCATCCTTGCCGAGTTCCCCTGAGAATAGGAATGGAATCCGAAGTATGTCCAT